>NC_069376.1:65220000-65845000 GCF_021730395.1 Mercenaria mercenaria | reverse complement strand
CAATGGGGTATCAAGTCAACTCGTCCCCAAGTCAACTCGTCCCCCAGTCAACTCGTCCCCGATTTGGTCATTTCGTCCCCCAAAATTGGTCATTTCGTCCCCCTCATCATAAAATTTGGTCAACTCGTCCCCGATTTGGTCATTTCGTCCCACAAAATTGGTCATTTCGCCCCCCTCATTATAAAATTTGGTCAACTCGTCCCCCGTTTGGTAATTTTGTCCCCCTTAATATTTTAAGCATTTTTGCATTTTTATGATATTTTTGACTTTGAAAACTTGTATTTAAAATCATCGTGAGTTTTGAAGGAGTTATATTGGAAATAGTTAACTTTAAATAATTAGGTTTGATAAAATGATAAAAGAAATATACTGAAAATATATAAGACAATTAACTGAAATAAAATATAAAAAATAAATACAATGCTCTTAGTATTAAAAATATAATATAATAGGAAATCTAATTATCTTTTTAAAAATCATAGTAAGAAAAGAGAGAGCAATAAATCGTTACCCCTGGTCATAATAAAAGAAAGTTTTATTTAGAAATACAATAAAGAATAAATAAAATATCTGTCACATGCTTATATTAATTTTTTGTCATTAAAGTAAAAAAGAAATACTTCAAAAGTAGGGAAACAGTGGTTTCTAAAAAAGTAGAATGAGCATATACCTGCATGCGAAAGGTGTTAAAGGTTATTAATCACATTAAAAGGCGTTGATTGGGCTGATTGGAAGGTGTTAATGGTATTTAATTGCATGAGAAGTTGTTGATTGACCGGATGAAATGTGTGAAAATTTCCCCCAAGTAGAATTAAATGTGTTAGTAGTTAATTGGAGTGAGGAAATCATTTATTATAAAAAAAAAACGTTTCATAAAAAGTTTAATATTATTCAAGAGTTTGAAAATAAGCAGCAACAAATACGGACTTTTAAACAGCTATCATGTTGTCCAACATAGCAGACTTACAAAAACAAAACAGAAAAAAACCTGAAAATCCTCCTTGTTAAATCGATCACTTTTAAAGCAAAAAGCTCTTAAAACAAACTTGAAGCATGGATATACTTATTTGAAAGAAAAAAACAGATTATTATCATACTTTGATTATTATTTTTTTCAAAATACGTTTTAAAAAGGGGGCCGAAAAAGGGGGGACGAAATGACCAATTTGAAATCGCCGAGGGGGACGAAATGACCAAATCGAGGACGAGTTGACTGGGGGACGAGTTGACTAGGGGACGAGTTGACTGTAAATCCACAATGGCGCATGGAAAACACGTCACTTCCTGTATACAAGATCTCATTCAGTTGTCATGTTCTTTTAGAGAGGTTTGCTCTATATGCCTTTCAAGTTGCCAATCTATTTATTTTTATAGCTCTTTGGTCAAAGACATACATATATATATACTCACTCTCTTACATAACCAAAAATTGAATGTTACTAAACAGCCTTGACCCCGTTCTATTCAAGGACAACAAACTTCAACATGAATCTAAATGATGAGCTATATAAATAACGATGACACACGATTCTGTAGACTTATATTAACAACTTTAAGATATAATTTCACAAAGAGAGAGAAATCAACGTTCTGTAAGAAATTAAATAGCAAAAGTATGATTACGAAAGTAGTGACCTTCACCTCTGATGAATAACATTAAAGTTTTGCCGCTGTTTTACGAGTAAAAAAAGAAAGGTAGTAAAATCTATTAAATGGATTGCAATAAAAAATATTATGTTGACATAAATATATCATTAAATAGCAGAAACAATACATACTAAGCTCTGTAGCAGCGTTTTTTGCGCTACACATCCAGTTACTTTCAGTAGGCTCGCCATTTTGTCACAATTTGTACTACGCATGCGTATTTAAGACGTACTAAAATACTATACCATACAAGTTACCATATTGCATGCAGGCATAAGTTCACTAAATGTTCTATTTTAAGTTAGAAGATATTCTAACTAAATGTACATTATTCTATGTACAAATAAGAAATATAACATATTTTCATCAGCATTTCCAGCATTTCACTTCTCTTGAGACGATCCTTGTCTCGAAGATCTGTCTTTAAAAATAAAAGGTAAGGGAAGAGTTCCCGGAAGCACTGAGCACCCCAAACACATAAAAAATATATAAAAAAACTATGAAACAATATGGGGTTGACCATCCATTACCCAGTGACTGGGACATGTGGTAAAATGCTAATATTGCGTAGGTACACAACAGGAAATACCTACGTTCACTTTCTTTATATCAAAGAAGTATAAAATACATTTATTTTTATAGCTCTTTGTTTTTTTATAGCTCTTTGTTTATATCAAGCAGCTTCGATAAAACTTGGAATGATAAAACGTAGCTTAAAATCTTCCGCAATCATTCCTCTACACAGTACAAATAAGCATCAATATAAAGCTTATTGAAACTGGCCTTTATAAGACAGAAAAATAGCGCTACATACTGATATGGACTGTAATATACTTTCAAATGAACCACGGAGACATCTAATTCGAATTAATACCATCGTTATTACTATAATGGCGCAGTCGTCAATATTCATGTCTCTCCCCATAGTGGATAAATTTATTTCACCAATCACAAATAATTCTTCTGAGATATGGAACTTTAATAAAGTGACTGAAATTAAACAAACCCAGTCTTGGTATGAAGCTATGCATTCAGAACGGAGACTAGTATGGTAGTTTGTTAAAAGGATCTTTGTATTGTTTTATTACTGTCGATCAAAGATAAAAATTATGTTTTCTTATTTTCTCGTAACCTCTCACATACTTGAAACAGAATAAGCCCGATGAAATAAAAGCCCAAGGTGTAACAGCTGATGAAACGAAATGTAAAATTTGAAAGATATTAGAGGATGCCTATCAGTTTCTTATAGAATGTTCACTTTCTGTAGATATACAGAAACAATATATTTGATTATGCAAAGTTAATCATGATAAAATCATGAAGTTGATGAATTCTGCAAATGGATGTGCAATAAAAAGGTTATCAACTCATTTATACGGTATTTGAAAGCCCAAAAAGCTAATTTCAAAATATTTAACTTTACTTATGCCGGGAAAGATAATATGTTAACAACGAATGTTAAGAAACACGATGATTATGAAGTCTGTGTATACACATGTTAGTAAACATATAGGTCTGAAGTTTGTCACCCGACTAATTTATTTTATACAGGCCGCATTTCTTGTGTTCGGCTTTTTATAGTTGTTTCTCCACGATAGGCAGTTCTAAAGACCAACCAGGAATGAATTGTTTTATTATCTGTGCTAAATATTGTTTCGTAAAGTTTTAAATAGTGTTTGTCTAAATTGTTAATTTTGCTTCTGTATAAGGCCATTGAGAACATTCTTTTATAGTTTGATAGATTATCTGTTTATATACATTTATTTGTTAAGGTCCACAGTTAACTAGTTTAACTGCATCCTCAGTCTTTTGCCACTGGTCATTCGTAGGATGTTTCCCGCTGCATCTTTATTTGTTTGTTGTGTCCTGTTTTTCCGTGCGTTTTACAGTATTCGTATTTTATGTATATACTAGCACAGGCGCTTGAAGCTCTATCAGTAAATATAAACATACATATATACCATATCCCACCCATCTAATATACTATGAAATAGTACAGGATCTCTTTCAGAGATCTACGATCTCTTCAAGAGATCTAACCTTCATATACTTTTTATTGATTGAGCTTCAAACACCTGTGATACTAGTCAGGTACACGAGGTACATACACTGTCTGTAGGAATTTATTTCGAACGGACTGCGTTATCAGAATGTTATTATTCCAAACAAATTTTTGTCCTTGTAGACTTTACTTGCACTGACATTATGGTGGATATTGAAATACACATCTACAAGATTAAAAACAATCTAAAACCCATACTTGTCAGATATATTGTCAAAACAAGTGTAGGCCTAACAGAACTAAAGAAACTAGCACAGGAGCAAACTGGTCTAGTCACGTAATGACGGACGGGTTATTGAACAGTATTTTATCACTTGGATAGCCACAAACATCTAAATTATTTAAGACAAAGTTTGTTTAAATTTCTTCGTGAAAGTCTTTTTGATATGTATGATAGAAAAACATGAGACAAAAGGATGCATATATTGTAAAGAAAACTCAATGCTTTTATTAGTAGTAACACCAGACTATGCCAGTGTGGTTTTGAAAACAAATGTGACAGTAAAAATCTCTCTTAGAAGATACATGGCCCCCTCTTTTCTCTTCATTCTATGTCAGTGTTAAGATAATACTCCAAAATAAGGTATTTGGATTTGTACTCAGAGATGGGTGTAGCAGCTCAATGAACATTGTCCAATTTATTTAAATTTTATATTTATCCTTTCGATATGCTGAACCTATACATCATAACTATACAAACTGTCGAAAATACAAGAGTTAAAATAAGGCAATTTTATATTTCTTTACTGAATTCTACGATTACAATATAGATATATGCTCCAAACCTAAAAGCTGTTAAGTTAGTTAGACTATTATCACTATAGTTATCGTATGAACTAAATTTTGAAACATACTGGATATTACTGTCAATTCTAACGTTTTTAACTCACACATCACGATACCACACAAACGTAAGAAAAACTGTCACATTGACCTAACATATTACGAAAGGAAGGAAAATTGCCAATACTTTACATAAAGAGTTATGTAAAATATATAACCTATACCATACTGTTCCTTCCGGAGGTAACTGTAGGGCAATAATCACTAAATGTCGGTATTGGTACGGATGACTGCTTCGTTCGAGTCATTTTGTATTAGCCTGGATATGTTAGGACACATCAGCCAAGCTGACTACGAAGATGTACTGTAGCAATCTAGCCAGACTCTCTAAGCTCCGCCTACGTATTTTGTGTAAGATCTTTATCAGAGTTTAACAGCTGAGCATTAAAATATACAATATAATGAACAGTATTTATTTATTCAGTTTATCCCAGACCCTCAACATTGCAATAGATTACTGGCTTAAATGTTTAATAAACAGCATTGGAATAACTGACATTATTGTCGTAATTCATGAAACACTGATGTAATGACACAGGGATACTTCAGCTCGTGAGTCACATCAGAACTAGTATCTTAACAAATGATTACATGCGTCTTATATGCCGTTTTAAGCATGTGTGGGGTTCAACTGAACAAGGGGAGAGAAACATGTTCGCACTATCATTAAGTACGTCTGCTGTTATCTCCCTAACAATAGACAGCGTCCGTTGTACTGAAGCATACAGAAATATTTTTACGCAGATTGGAGAAGATAGAAAATAGAAGTTTCATTTTTTTAATGTTTCATATAGATTATTGTGTTTATAAAATTAAATAAATGTGTTTGGTAAAATTATATGACATTGTCATTTTATGGCAGGTGCAGGTGTACCGGGGGTGCGCCTCGACCCCTACATTGCATATGACGGGGCATGTAAACGGGATCACCCGTTAATGGGGTCCTCAAAAAAGCCTTACTTCTATATTATGCAGGGGAAGAAGTAATGATATTTTCGGTACTCTATCTTGACAGGTGAATATTATAAGACTGCTCTTTTGAAACTTACGGAATACTTTGCACCGAAAATATGTGTACAAATAGTCATTATTACTATTATTGTTTGTCATTAATTTCATAATTACCATTTACATTTATTATTATCTTTATTATTATGTTCAGTGCCAGTATAAATAAGGGATACACCCTGTTGTTAACAGTATCTGAATATTTACAGTTACAACATTTACAATAAATGTTTATTTTAACAACATGTGGGATAATGCTGTTCTTACACATAGTTATTTTCTGTTTTAAAATCTACCCAAACTAAGGTAAACTTTTTTTTTTTTTTTTTCTTTTAATTTTTTTTTTTTACAGATATAAGTGTATTCTTGCGTTCTTCTGTAATCCTACGTCTTAAGAAGTGTTTTTTAAAAGCTGTACAATCTGGTATCAGTTTACCTATCGGTGTGTTTGATTCTATACTTGCACCAACTCGTTTATCATGCGTAACAGACAACATCTCCACATGAAATGAAAATAGAGACGTCTATTCACCCTATACTGGACTGTTCGAAACTATCTATAAATCTATTACATTGTATAGTACTTACTGAAGTCTCACAAATATGGTCATAGACATTTAAGGGGACGCATACTTTGAAATTAGAAAAAAGTGGGTGGGGTATTATAAAATTTACATGCAAAAAAGTTCAAGGTTTTGGTAAATGAAATGAATACTGTTTCAACTGTTATAAGTACACAAAGGATTGCTCACTAAAATAAAAATGAGAAAAACTGAAACAAGAAAGTTATTGTTGAATTACATAAGACTTCTTGTGTACATTCAAAGTCAACAATTAAGACTTTTTGGTGCGAAAATAATAGTGCTTCGCTTTGTCCAAACATATATCAATGTCCTACAGATTCTAATTTAAAGAAAGAATGTGAAATAAGTTCACTGTCTTGCTTTTCATTTGGCATATGTGAGCTAAAACACAATATTTAGTTTGTTTACAAAGTAGTGCATAAGAAAAGATACGGTGGTCAAGGAATGCCACATTCCAAAACTAAAAGAGTATATTCCCCTTAATATATTAAACATTTATCGTTACAGAAGTCTAGTGGCTTACAATAAAGGCCTAGAAATGTTGCCATTATTAATTTTTAACTTGGTATTCATGAACTACAATGCACTTAAATATCAAAACACATTCAACAAACTTTTGAAAATGTATCTTCTTAAAAATCCCTAAAATAAGGTATGAAATTTGGTTGAGAGGTCCAATCAATGTGTATATGTGCAAAAGCAACATTCTAATCTTGTTCACAAAAGTTACTAATACACAGCAGGAATGTCAATGATCAAAACTGGACGAATATACAGTTATCCTCACTTTAATGTCATTTATAATTTGTCCTTGAATTCTCCACCATACTTTTCATAACTCTGTTTGCACGAGTTGCACGAGAATGCTGTCATTCACGTAAAAAACGGGGTCAAATAAGTTGTAAATGCAATATCACCTAAACGTAATTAATGGATTATGCAGTTCAAGACAAACTTTATCTCATAACGTAACGAACATGTATAATGTTGTAACAACAACTTTACTTACACTGATTTAAAGTAGCAGTCGGTTTATAAGTGACGTTATTGATTCATTTTGTGTTTTGTTATTGTTGTCAAAAAGTATAACGGAAGTGCCTCACAACTGAAGCGGAAACCAGTTTGATGCGCAAAGTAGTCCATTGTAAGTAATATTTTTTTGACAAATGTCCACAGAAATTCATAATTTTCTATTATTAAAGACGACTATCTGAATAGGATTCATTATTTGATAAGAAATTATAATCATCGACATGTTTTTTTTAAAATCGTACACGTGCTGACACCTAAGTTGTCTCCCGTTGTTTATTAGAGTTACCTTTCGTCCGGCGCAGTAATACATTTGCAGTGAATCGCCGAGAAGTCGTGGGAAAATTAAAAACCATGTAAACAAACTAAAATTAACCACCTTTTCAAGATGGATTTCAAGTGATCGACATTATGCATTTAACCAGCCTGACCTGTGTAGCATCTTAGATATCAGTTGTAAGGTATTCATTGTGTAGAATGTCATGTTATGCCCTTGCAATGCTAATCCCACTCTGATTTTTTTGTTTACATTTTTTATCAATGAGAAATATGGCGTCCATCCCGAGATGAACTGACGTGGCGTTAAATTTTTACATGTTTAAGCAAACCTGGTGTGTTAGAAAGAAAATCTCATCCCTTCAACATTATTTGGAACACTGTTATTGTGAAAAACCTGTTTTTTCCTTATACAAAAGCGTAATATTTTGTGTTGAATGTACTTTCACAAAGACCTCTGTTTTCCTATTACATTCATAGTACCACATCCTTATCCACAAAATACTGAATATTACAGGTGTCCATCGGTATTATATCAGTTTATGAATATGTTTTTTTATTTTCCCACCATTGATTTCTTGAATATGCACCCCTTCCGCATTGCTGTATGAACTGTGAATGTAGCAATATGCGTCCCCTTAATGAAACAGTAATATGGAGCTCCTTAACCTGCAACTGGCTGGTTCGAATCCCACCAGGTTCATAATAATGCATCTGCAATACGCCATAGGTGATGAAAGTATAAATGAAAAGAATAATATGAACTGTTTCAGCTTTTATTTGGGTAAATACAGGTAGTGATATAATTGAGCCGTGCCATGGGAAAACCAACATAGTGGGTATGCGACCAGCATGGATCCAGACCAGTCTGCGCATCCGCGCAGTCTGGTCAGGCTCCATGCTGTTCGCTAATAGTTTCTCCAATTCCAATAGGCTTTAAAAGCGAACAGCATGGAGCCTGACCAGACTGCGCGGATGCGCAGGCTGGTCTGGATCCATGCTGGTCGCATACCCACTATGTTGGTTTTCTCATGGCACGGCTCATTTAACATAAATGCTATCGTATGAGACTTTCAAGGTGTATACATGTGTAAAATCAGATAAGAAGCGGGAAAATATGCAACGCCAGGCGCCATTTGAGATTTAATGTAACTTCATAGCATGACAAACTCGGGTCCAAGTGGCTACACACATCTTTTTCTAACCTAATGTTTTGAAGTTTTTTTCTGACCCCAGTTTTTAAAAAAAAAAAAAAGAACTGAATGGTACATGTCAATTTCCTTTAATTTTAGTTGAGTTTACTGGCCTTGTATCATTTTGATTTTACATTTAAAATCTATTTATTTATTTATTTAAGTCTCATCCATATACAATTAGTTGCATAAAACTATACAATACATTTAAATTAGACTGATTGTTCATAATGGCCATTCTTTAAAGAATTAAAAGTGACTATTGGTAATGTACATACATATCATTGGCATATACATAAAACTTGTAATTTACAGACGTTGCTGATAAAATGATTAACTGTGTGAGTCGATTGTTAATGTAAAAAAACTATCTAAAAACTTTGTCATATAAATCTGGATAATACGATTTACATGATTTTCAATGCAGTGCGACTATTTAAGTAGAAAGCTACTGTTTATAACACTAGTTGTTTAACTATGTATTAAGAAACATAATTACAACAAGACATAAGGCACATAATTATGGTAGTCATTGTAATCATTTCTTATGCATGTACCTTGTCCTTTTAGTTTATTTTCTTTCTTTTGGGCAAACATTTATAATAAAGCTATGCCGATTTTTATTATAACATCCACGAGTTTCTTCTAAAAGTAATTGTTAGAAAATGTTCCATACTGTCAGAATAATTTGTATTTTTGATATATTGATAACATAAAAAAGTATAAATAGGTGGATGGATGGCAGAGGGGTCATTCTGTATCCAGCGCTTGATGTAGACACATCGAGTATTCTTTTCCATTTCTTTGATAAGGAAGTTATTGCAACTACACTGTCAGGGCGGATAAATTATTAAAAAAGAAAACATTTGAAGTCCATAGACTATTAAAGAAGAGTTGCAGAATTTCAACAAGGTTTTGAGCTATAGGACCAGCGCATAGGAGTTTTACCTTAAGGGTAGCTGAATGCTATAGACGATAGCAAATATAGTCTGAGCATCGGAATGCTGAAACAGAGATAAAGTGTTTGGTAATCTACAAAGACAGCTTATAGATGAGGTTCAGCGTAATTTGCGAAGTCCAGCCGAGGCATCGTGGTTATACCTATATGGTAGTTGAATGCTATATGCGACAGCATATGGGCGCTGAGCATCCTGGAGTCAGGGCAATCATACTGAGCTGCAGCTTCAATGAAGAGGACATAAGCTGAGCATCTATGCGATAGGACTCGTACGTTGTTGTTCAAAGACATTGTCTTCGACAAAAAAGACCAGTCAAGTATAGTATCTCCAGCCTGTAGGAGTTTGAGCTGATTTCATTAGTTGAAGGTTGATCGTTGAAACATTTATGGATTTGTCTGATCTCTGATATTATTTAGCTCCTAATAAAATTTATTTTCGAATCATTGGTGTAAAGGTAGCCAGAGAAAAATCATATATACGTTTTAACAAATGACATTCTACATCGTTTGTCAGCTAGTCTTAGACATTGTCACCTTAGCGTTTGGACCCATTACTAAAGGCGTACGCACTTCACTGGGTCAAATAACTCGCATCCTGACACCTAGCCTACATTGCAATTCTTTCATCTACGGCAAGGCGTCTTAAAATATCAAGACTATTAGTTTAAATTTATATCAGCTGGAGTAGAGGTAGGATAAAACTGAAGAAGTGTTTTCTTTTATAAAATAGCTTTGTTACATACACTGCAATGACTACAATGAAACCGTTTTTATTTTTAAGAAAAGAATGTTCATGGTAAGTATTTATGTATTACATGTTTAACTTCTTTCAGTTATAGGTCAAAGACCACCAATTCAAAAAAGAACAGGGAACTTACTGGGAATGAAGTAATTGAATACATGGGAATAAGGTAATATTTGTCTATTCTGATTAGTCAATTATGTAAACAAACACAAGAAGTGATTATTTTTTCAAAATTGAATATTTTCACTGCATTTACAGTATTAAATTTTACATTTTGACAAAATTTGCTATATTTTATATGTATTGAAAAACAAATTTATCAAATGAATTTCTCCCACCATGACAACGATGTAAATCTTGGCACTATATGCGCGTTATAAAAATATCTTATACACTAAAATTCTTATCAACTTAAAATCTATGTATGAATATACCAGCTGACACAGCAACTAACCTTAGTGTATTAAATGTATTCTTTACAGTAATACATCATGCTGTTAAGGAATACAATTTACATACAATACAATTTACTCGTATATATTTATTAAAATCTATACATTTTCCTTATATAAATGTACTAATCGTTTGCTATTGGACCCTTCCAAGTTAAACAGACCAACAGAGGCTTGTGTGGAGCAAGGGTTATTGCCATTAACATAGTTGCCTTCACTACAACACAAAGCCTGTATAACCCACTTCTGCTTAACTTAGACAGATCCAACACCATGATTACCGATAGTGATGCAAACATTTTGTTCTATTATCTAACATTGAGTAGAAGGATTTGGCAGTGGTCTTGGCAGTATCAGCATTAGCTAGAATAAAGGACAATTTATGCTCATCTGATAAATTTAGAAACCCATTATATATGTCTGTTGTTTTATCAAACAATTAATTTCTGTTGTCCACATAAGCTGGACAATGTAAAAGAACGTGAATTTCATTCTATACCCCATTTCTACAGACAGGACAGATCCTGTCATTTATAAATATTCGTATCGGCCTGTCTCCAACTTAATTGGTGCGACCTCACAGCGAAATTTCGACAGCGCTGATCTGTATTTATACGGCATTAGCATTTTAACATATTGTTCAGTTTCGTATGCAAATTTAAAATTTCTATACGTTCTTAATTTATTAAGCCCAGTGCCATTTGAACTGTTCAATGTATGGAGTGATTCTATCCACTAATCTATGTATTCATTCATTACATGTTCTTGTATTTTAACCAACAGTGATTTGTTTGTACAAATGAACATTTTCTATACCTATATAATCAGAATAATGATATTTTCTAAGTAGTTCTTTTACAATAAAATTCCAGTTTTTACAATTTCTTCCATTAATTGTTTGATTATGATCAAAAACCAATTTATTTGTTCTGCTATTATTCATTCTAGGGAATCTACACCACAAATTAACTGCACATTTTAACTGTTTAGAACGCGTACAATCATAGCCTATTTCACCAGCAACTGCGCCATTTGTTGTGTACCTGCCTGTCGCTGCCTGGCTCTATTCTGTATTGCATCAATACATGTGGATCTTTTAGTGGCTCAAATTGAGGCTCCATACGTAATTACTGGCCAGACAAGAGAATCATACAACTTGGTATAGACATTATAAGGCATACCACCTATGCTTTTAAATTTTGCAATAAGCAGTCCTAACACTCTGCCAACTGCCTTTGACACAAACCTTGCAGTTACATTATAGTCTAGAAATTCGTTCAAAGTGATCCCGAGATAGGATAGGTATAGGTATATTCATCATTATACTTAAGTACATTATCTTACACTTAAGCACAAACTGTGACTGAGGCATTTGTCATATTAACAGTTTACATCACGCCATCACACAAAGTATTTAACATAGACTGTCAACTAAAATCATCTTTAGCAAGTAAAACAACATCGTCAGCATAAAGCAAAATGGATTGTTTTTTGTCGTCACTAATATCAATTTTACCTGTATCATTTAAAGCCTTTGTAAAACTTTTATAGCTACGCTATTTTTAAATATTTCATAAGGAATACCATCAAAACCACAGGCTTTATCTTTTCCTGCATTTAAGACTGCTTTATCAACCTCTAGAATAGAAATATCACTATTTAAAAAATTGTGCAGTAGGTGTGTCACCATGCTGCGTATTCATTGTATGAACATTTACATTTTCGTTAATGTTATCTGCACTGGAAGTTGGACAAGTACATGTATTATGTAATATTTCAAAACGTTTCCAGTGCTGTAGAACCTGATCAGGATTACTACTTAAAGACCCATCGTCACATACAATTTCAAAGGGAATGCTTTTAGTTCTATTGGAGTGAATCCCAGTTTTATCCATAGATTTCCAAAAAACCCACTATTATTCTGTTCTACTTGGTTTAACATTTGTTCTAGAAGAGTAAACCAGTATTTTCGTTTGGCACGTTGAACTGCACCATTAAAGTTTTTTCTACAAGCAGTGTATTGAGCTTTAAGGCGTTATTTTTGCATGAGAAGCAGTACACGTTAACCACTGTTTCTCAGTCAAACATACATTATTCCACAGACCACTTAGTTGCTCAGACCACGAAGGGTTTCCAACCTTCCTCCTAATGTTTGAAACAGAGCTATTATGCACAACTGTTTTATGAGAATTTTTCTCTAACATTTCAGACTTTATCCCATCACATATAGAAGTGTATGCTATATCAATACACTCTTGAGTACGAAGACTTCGCTTCAGACAATTTGCTGATTGCACTGATTTGTTGACAACCTCAATATCATACAAAAAGTATTCAGGTATATTGTTTGTAAAACATTTGACATGCTCAACTGCTTTTATTACTGAATCAACTTCTTGTTCAACACTTAAGTTGTGACAAATTTTCCAAACAAGTACAGAATGATCAGGAACACCTGCTGTTTGCTGAAAGCCCGCCTGTTGCAAAAGATCAGTTACTTCTATAACTCTAAAATCTGTAAATAAGTACAAGACATCGTGACTGACCAAACAGTAGTCTACTACAGAGGTCCCTTGTGGTCTAATGCATGTAAAATCATTGTTAATATAGTTTCTCCCATTTAATATACAGAAACTCGAACTGAGTAAAAAGTCGATGAACATATCACTTTATTCATTACATGTAAAATCAACTGTATTTCTCATTGTGCACAACATCAATATCGCAAATAAATGCAGGCAGCACTGATTAATACGTTTTCCGGCATATTTTATGTGTTAATTAATAAGCTAATATCAAAACTTGAAGTAAATAGTTAGGCTTTGCGTTGCTATGTTACTGCAGTTTTATCATATTTTCTTTATGATTTCTTCTACAGTTAATTTTACGTCTGATTGTTGAAGAAATCGGCAAGAAAAATGTGTTTTTAAATTGTTTAAAGAAAGATCATGTTTATGTATTAATGTGTTTATACAATTATCTAACATATGTTGTCGAGCGCTCTAGATAAGATGTCGTACGCTCAACATATGATTTCATGCACTAAAAATAGCATGTCATGCCACCGAAATATGATGTCGTGAGCTCGAGAAAAGATGTCGTGCGATCAAAATATTTATGGTGCGCTGCAGATAATATGCCGAGCAGACGAGCAGTTGAGAAAATTTTACCTTTAAACAAAAAGGGTTACGGTAGTCTCTGATCGATCATCTTGCACCCAAAAACCCGAATATTTTTTTTTCAACCATCATCTTATTCTTAACCAAGTGTTGTATTTGTATACATGTATGTTGTTGTTATGTGTATTGATTTATATGATGATGAGACTGAAATGTCCTGTCCTGTGCTGTCCTGTCTTGTCTTGTCTTGTCTTGTCTTGTCTTGTCCTGTCCTGTCCTGTCTGGTCTTGTCTTGTTTTGTGTTGTCTTGTCTTATTCATACGAAACAAAATCCGTCAAATAGCGACCATGCTTTTGTACAAAACAAAGTGTGAACAGTTTTAGATAATTGTTCCTGTAAATATTACATTGGATCGCTTGGGATGGTAAAACATGAGAAAGAAAAGTTTCCTTAATGCTTATAATATGCGCTCATTTCAAAATAAATAACTTAGAAACTGTTTCAGAAACGATGTACTAGTTCCAGTCTATTAGTTAATTAAACAATTGTAATGTTAAGTTTTTAAAAAGCTCCCGGTATCTCTGACAGTAAAATAACTATCCACGCGATATTTTTTCTTGGATGAAAACAGAACAATAGACTGATAGGTAATGTTTAACAAACGCCATATAGATTGTTGAGCGAACGAGTCTGCGGCGAGACAGTAGGTGTCAACCCCGTGTGCAAAGACCTCCCTTGGGAAATGAAAATGCTGATCTCGTAAACAGGTGGTCACTCAAGACAGGTAAAGAGAAAATGTTGACGTTTGTAAGCCGACTTTATGACCTTATCTAGCGCACAGACTTGGCTGTATTTGGTAATGAGAAGGAGCTACATATGTTCCATTGATATCCGATGTCTCAACCATGTTTTAGGAGTGGGAGTTGTTTAAGGTGAGTTCATTTCTTTTTAAGACGCTCTTAGTTACCAAAATTATATAACAATAACCAAACAAGATTATGTAGGATAAGGCTGTGACTTTATTTCAAATAACAACAAAATATATATAGGTGGCATAATTGTATTGGGTTTATGCGCCAATTTTAGCATTTAATTGGTAAAACAGAAATGAAGGTGTTACAAAATTAAAGTTTTTTCTTATAATTGTGCTTTTTTTTCAATAAAGTCACGAAAATTAACTATAGTACGCAAACTGCATAACGCACATGACTGTCAAGTGTCAAGTTTTCTAATTCTGGTATTAAACTGTTGATTGTCACTGTTCGGGGGTGTTGTAACAGGAGAGGAGACGTGTGATTCTGAAACGCTTACTTGCTTTCACAACACCTTTATATTATAAAACCTCGTTAAATAATCGTTATTGTGAAATTATCAAATAAGGGAAAATTCTACGGTCTTTTTAAATTCAGAATTAGCGTGAAGACTATTTAACATTATTGCCAAAACATTTGTTCTTACCTATCCTTAAGCTAAGAACGGCAAATCACAAATTCCCAGTTGAAACCGGTCGATGGTCAAACATCCCATTTGTAGACAGAAAGTGCCCTGCGTGCCTAAATGACTTAGGTTACGAATTACACTATCTCCTAGTTTGCAAACATTTCGACGCGAAAAGAAGGAAATTAATCCAAAATTATTTCCATAGGTATCCAAACTTTATCAAATATAAAGAACTTCTTAATAGTAATAATTACGCTACACTGAAAAATCTCAGTATGTTCACATCATGTATAATTAAATAGTCCAAAGGTAATGTCTCCCACTGGGAGACATATTTTTTTGCCCTGTTCATCCATCTGTCACACTTCATTTCCGATCAATAACTGGAGAACAATTTGACCTAGATCCTACCTCCAAACCTCATAGGGTGAAAAGGCTTACGGAGTAGATGTATCCTATTTTTTGTGGGGTAACCCGATCAAAGGTCAAGGCCACAGGGCCCTCAACAAGGAAAACCCAGGGTTCAAAATTAGACAAGCATACAAGCTAAATGCTAGTCGAAATTTAAAATAGCTAGTGGGTTTGAAATGTACTAGCTAATTTCAGCTAGTCAATAATATAACAAGCAAAATGTCTTCAGAGCTTTAATAAACTTTAATTGTTTTGAAGGTACACATTTTTCCTCGTGAAAAGAATGTTATCATTTATGTTTATGATATTTTATTGTCCAACAAAAATGGCACAAGCTATTTTAAGCTAATAGAAAACATTTTTGTTTGTGACTGGCTACTAACAGAGATCAATCAGTAAGTTTTGGCCAGTAAAATATTAATAGAGTAATTAAATATTATTCACTTTAGTCGGTAGCTTTTCATTTTAGCTAGTGATCAAAAAGGGCACTAGCTAATTTCTGCTAGTACAAATTATTGTTAAATTTGACCCCTGAAACCGTTCCCATCAATAACTTGAGAGCTATTTGACCCAGACTATTAAACATTCATAGGATGATTGGACATGCAGAGTAGATGACCCATATTTTGTTTTTGAGGTTACTCGATCAAAGGTCAATGTCACAGGGGCCAGAACATGGAAACCGTTTCCGAGGGGCTAAAACATGGAAAACCGTTTCCGATCCATAACTTGAGAACCACTTGACCCAGAACGTTGAAACTTCACCTCCACTAGGGGAGACATATTGTTTTTGCCCTGTCCATCCGTCCGTCCGTCCGAGCAAACGTTTGGTACTGAAGACAATAGTTAACGGTAAATTCTGTTCATTCCATACTGCTTATTTGGGTACTTTCTATTGCTTGTTGGGTACTTTTTAACAATAGACATATCACTAAAGGTCCATTTGTAAGAAAGTCCATCCACCACATTTTATTTCCGATCAATAACTGGAGAACCATTTCACCTAGAACATTCAAACATCATAGGATGATAGAGCTTACGGAGTAGATGTACCCTATTGTTTTTGTGGTCACTCGATCAAAGGTCAAGGTCACAGGAGCGTGAACATACCTTTTAGAACAAACTGACCCAGAACGTTTAAACTTCATGAGATGATTGGACATGCCGAGGAGATGATCCCTATTGCATTCAGTCACTAAACCGACCATCTGTGTCTCTGATTTTCGCTCCTGTCCCTTATTGGCTGATCAGTTCGAAGCTCCTATACTAGCAGTCTTCGATATAATTCCTAGATTGCGAAACCAGGCAAGCCTTTCCTTTAAACAGGAAATTTTATTACGTGTTTTATACTAGAATTGCGTTAGCGCATGTTCATGTCGTGTTAGAACATCTTCAGAATCATTCGGGATATACGTAAACTACCGATGCTGATTCACGAGAAATTCATTAAAGCGCAGGTGTCTTTTATAGTCACAAAATGTAGTGATACAAAATAATTGCTAATTAAAGTAACAGTGTGATGTTTTGTATATCTTATTAACCATATGTAAACTAGCTCATAGAAATTCACAAATTGCGATCCAGATTGAGTAATGCAGGTGAAAGACTACACAATAATATTATATTATTGTGAAATTTCAAGGTATTTCAATATAATAAAAACGATATTTTGCTAAGTGTGTGCTCGGGTGAAGTACAAGATTATAAAAATAGCCTAAAACATACCAGAGGCCGACGTGTGCAAGCTGGAGGAAATCACACCACGCATGTTTGAGTTTTATTGCATCTTGATCAGATCGGAGGTATTGAAACCTGGTGACCGACTGCTGTGAATTTACTGATTTACCGTTGTACTGAAGCATATAGAAATATTTTTACGCAGATTGCAGAAGATAGAAAATAGAAGTTTCATTTTTTAATGTTTCATATAGATTATTGTGTTTATAAAATTAGATAAATGTGTTTGGAAAAATTATATGACATTGTCATTTTATGGCAGATGCAGGTGTATCGGGGATGCGCCTCGACCCCTACATTGCATATGACGGGGCATATAAACGGGATCACCCCTTAATGGGGTCCTCAAAAAAGCCTTACTTCTACATTATGCAGGGGAAGAAGTAAATGATATTTTCGATACTCTATCTAGACAGGTGAATATCATAAGACTGCTCTTTGAAACTTACGGAATACTTTGCACCGAAAATATGTGTACAAATAGTCATTATTACTATTATTGTTTGTCATTAATTTCATAATTACCATTAACATTTATTATTATCTTTATTATTATGTTCAGTGCCACTATAAATAAGGGATAAACCCTGTTGTTAACAGTATCTGAATATTTACAGTTACAACATTTACAATAAATGTTTATTTTAACAACATGTGGGATAATGCTGTTCTTACACATAGTTATTTTCTGTCTTAATATTTTAAGTACGTCTGTAAGAGTTACAAAATTATGTAACTAGGGCTCTTGAAATTTACCCAAACTAAGGTAAACGTTTTCTTTTTTTTTTTTTTACAGATATAAATGTATCCTTGCGTTCTTCTGTAATCCTACGTCTTAAGAAGTATTTTTCAAAAGCTGTACAATCTTGTATCAGTTTACCTATCGGTGTGTTTGATTCTATACTTGCACCAACTCGTTTATCATGCGTAACAGAGATCATCTCCTCATGAAATGAAAATAGAGACGTCTATTCACCCTATGCTGGACTGTTCGAAACTATCTATAAATCTATTACATTGTATAGTACTTACTGAAGTCTCACAAATATGGTCATAGACATTTAATGAAACAGTAATATGGAGCTCCTTAACCTGCAACTGGCTGGTTCGAATCCCACCAGGTTCATAATAAAGCATCTGCAATACTGTAATAGGTGATGAGAGTACAAATGAAAAGAATAATATGAACTGTTTCAGCTTTTATTTGGGTAAATACCGGTAGTGATATATGAGCCGTGCCATGGGAAAACCAACATAGTGGGTATGCGACCAGCATGGATCCAGACCAGTCTGCGCATCCGCGCAGTCTGGTCAGGCTCCATGCTGTTCGCTAATAGTTTCTCCAATTCCAATAGGCTTTAAAAGCGAACAGCATGGAGCCTGACCAGACTGCGCGGATGCGCAAGCTGGTCTGGATCCATGCTGGTCGCATACCCACTATGTTGGTTTTCTCATGGCACGGCTCATTTAACATAAATGCTATCGTATGAGACTTTCAAGGTGTATACATGTGTAAAATCAGATAAAAAGCGGGAAAATATGCAACGCCAGGCGCCATTTGAGATTTAATGTAACTTCATAGCATGACAAACTCGGGTCCAAGTGGCTACACACATCTTTTTTCTAACCTAATGTTTTGAAGTTTTTTTCTGACCCCAGTTTAAAAAAAAAAAAAAGAACTGAATGGTACATGTCAATTTCCTTTAATTTTAGTTGAGTTTACTGGCCTTGTATCATTTTGATTTTACATTTAAAATCTATTTATTTATTTATTTAAGTCTCATCCATATACAATTAGTTGCATAAAACTATACAATACATTTAAATTAGACTGATTGTTCATAATGGCCATTCTTTAAAGAATTAAAAGTGACTATTGGTAATGTACATACATATCATTGGCATATACATAAAACTTGTAATTTACAGACGTTGCTGATAAAATGATTAACTGTGTGAGTCGATTGTTAATGTAAAAAAAAACTATTTAAAAACTTTGTCATATAAATCTGGATAATACGATTTATATGATTTTCAATGCAGTGCGACTATTTAAATAGAAAGCTACTGTTTATAACACTAATTGTTTAACTATGTATTAAGAAATATAATTACAACAAGACATAAGGCACATAATTATGGTAGTCATTGTAATCATTTCTTATGCATGTATCTTGTCCTTTTAGTTTATTTTCTTTCTTTTGGGCAAACATTTATAATAAAGCTATGCCGATTTTTATTATAACATCCACGAGTTTCTTCTAAAAGTAATTGTTAGAAAATGTTCCATACTGTCAGAATAATTTGTAGTTTTGATATATTGATAACGTAAAAAAGTATAAATAGGTGGATGGATGGCAGAGGGGTCATTCTGTATCCAGCGCTTGATGTAGACACATCGAGTATTCTTTTCCATTTCTTTGATAAGGAAGTTATTGCAACTACACTGTCAGGGCGGATAAATTATTAAAAAAGAAAACATTTGAAGTCCATAGACTATTAAAGAAGAGTTGCAGAATTTCAACAAGGTTTTGAGCTATAGGACCAGCGCATAGGAGTTTTACCTTAAGGGTAGCTGAATGCTATAGACGATAGCAAATATAGTCTGAGCATCGGAATGCTGAAACAGAGATAAAGTGTTTGGTAATCTACAAAGACAGCTTATAGATGAGGTTCAGCGTAATTTGCGAAGTCCAGCCGAGGCATCGTGGTTATACCTATATGGTAGTTGAATGCTATATGCGACAGCATATGGGCGCTGAGCATCCTGGAGTCAGGGCAATCATACTGAGTTGCAGCTTCAATGAAGAGGACATAAGCCGAGCATCTATGCGATAGGACTCGTACGTTGTTGTTCAAAGACATTGTCTTCGACAAAAAAGACCAGTCAAGTATAGTATCTCCAGCCTGTAGGAGTTTGAGCTGATTTCATTAGTTGAAGGTTGATCGTTGAAACATTTATGGATTTGTCTGATCTCTGATATTATTTAGCTCCTTATAAAATTTATTTTCGAATCATTGGTGTAAAGGTAGCCAGAGAAAAATCATATATACGTTTTAACAAATGACATTCTACATCGTTTGTCAGCTAGTCTTAGACATTGTCACCTTAGCGTTTGGACCCATTACTAAAGGCGTACGCACTTCACTGGGTCAAATAACTCGAAATCCTGACACCTACCTACTTGCAATTCTTTCATCTACGGCAAGGCGTCTTAAAATATCAAGACTATTAGTTTAAATTTATATCAGCTGGAGTAGAGGTAGGATAAAACTGAAAAAGTGTTTTTCTTTATAAAACTTTTTTACATACACTGCAATGACACAATGAACCGTTTTATTTTTAAGAAAGATTTCATGTGATTTATGTATTACATGTTTAACTTCTTTCAGTTATAGGTCAAAGACCCCCAAATTCAAAAAAGAACAGGGAACTTACTGGGAATGAAGTAATTGAATACATGGGATAAGGTAATTTTTTGTCTATTTGATTGTCAGTTATGTAAACAAACACAAGAAGTGATTATTTTTTCAAAATTGAATATTTTCACTGGCATTTACAGTATTAAATTTTACATTTTGACAAATTTTGCTATATTTTATATGATTGAAAAACAAATTTAAAAATAAATTTTTCCCACCATGACAACGATGTAAATCTTGGCACTATATGCCCCGTTATAAAATTCTTATACCCTAAAATTCTTATCAACTTAAAATCTATGTTGAATATACCAGCTGACACACCCACTAACCTTAGTGTATTAAATGTATTCTTTACAGTAATACAGCATGCTGTTAAGGAATACAATTTACATACAATACAATTTACTCGTATATATTTATTAAAATCTATACATTTTCCTTATATAAATGTTCTAATCGTTTGCTATTGGACCCTTCCAAGTTAAACAGACCAACAGAGGCTTGTGTGGAGCAAGGGTTATTGCCATTAACATAGTTGCCTTCACTACAACACAACTACTGCCTGGCTCTATTCTGTATTGCATCAATACATGTGGATCTTTTAGTGGCTCAAATTGAGGCTCCATACGCAATTACTGGCCAGACAAGAGAATCATACAACTTGGTATAGACATTATAAGGCATCCCACCTAGCTTTTAAATTTTGCAATAAGCAGTCCTAACACTCTGCCAACTGCCTTTGACACAAACCTTGCAGTTACATTAGTCTAGAATTTCGTTCAAAGTGATCCCGAGATAGGAAAAGGTATAGGTATATTCATCATTATACTTAAGTACATTATCTTACACTTAAGCAAAAACCTGGGACTGAGGCATTTGTCATATTAACAGTTTACACCCACGCCAAATCACACAAAGTATTTAACATAGACTGAAAACCCTAAATCACTTTAGCAAGTAAAACAACATCGTCAGCATAAAGCAAAATGGATTGTTTTTTGTCGTCACTAAAAATAAATTTTTTACCTGTATCATTTAAAGCCTTTGAAAAACTTTTATAGCAAACGCTTTTTTTAAATATTTCATAAGGAATCCATCAAAACCACAGGCTTTATCTTTCTGCATTTAAGACTGTTTTAAATCAACCTCTAGAATAGAAATATCACTATTTTAAAAAATTGGGGCAGTAGGTGTGTCACCATCTGCGTATCATTGTATGAACATTTACATTTTCGTTAATGTTATCTGCACTGGAAGTTGGACAAGTACATGTATTATGTATATTTCAAAACGTTCCAATTCTGTAGAACCTGATCAGGATTACTACTTAAAGACCCTCGTCACATACAATTTCAAAGGGAATGCTTTTAGTTCTATTGGAGTGAATCCCATTTTATCCATAGATTTCCAAAACCCACTATTATTCTGTTCTACTTGGTTTAACATTTGTTCTAGAAGAGTAAACCAGTATTTTCGTTTGGCAAGTTGAACTGCACCATTAAAGTTTTTTTCTACAAGCAGTGTATTGAGCTTTAAGGCGTTTTTTTGCATGAGAAGCAGTACACGTTAACCAACTGTTTCTCAGTCAAACATACATTATTCCACAGCCACTTAGTTGCTCAGACCACCAGGGTTTTTCCAACCTTCCTCCTAATGTTTGAAACAGAGCTATTATGCACAACTGTTTATGAGAATTTTTCTCTAACATTTCAGACTTTTCCCATCACATATAGAAGTGTATGCTAAAATCAATACACCTTGAGTACGAAGACTTCGCTTCAGACAATTTGCTGATTGCACGTTTTGTGGACAACCTCAATATCATACAAAAGTATTCAGGTATATTGTTTGTAAAACTTTTTGACATCTAAACTGCTTTTATTACTGAATCAACTCTTGTTAAACACTTAAGTTGTGAAAAATTTTCCAAACAAGTACAGAATGATCAGGAACACCTGCTGTTTGCTGAAAGCCCGCCTGTTGCAAAAGATCAGTTACTTTTATAACTCTAAAATCTGTAAATAAGTACAAGACATCGTGACTGCCCAAAACAGTAGTCTACTACAGAGGTCCCTTGTGGTGTAATGCATGTAAAATCATTGTTAATATAGTTTCTTCCATTTAATATACAAAACTCGAACTGAGTAAAAGTCGATGAACATATCACTATATTCATTACATGTAAAATCAACTGTTTTCTCATTGTGCACAACATCAATATCGCAAATAAATGCAGGGAACACTGATTAATACGTTTTCGGCATTTTTTAAATTGTTAATTTAAATAAGCTAATACAAAACTTGAAGTAAATAGTTAGGCTTTGCGTTGCTAGGGTTACTGCAGTTTATCTATTTTCTTTATGATTTCTTCTACAGTTAATTTTACGTCTGATTGTTGAAGAAATCGGCAAGAAAAATGTGTTTTTAAATTGTTTAAAGAAAGATCATGTTTATGTATTAATGGTTTATACAATTATCTAACTTTTATGTTTCGAGCGCTCTAGATAAGATGTCGTACGCTCAACATATGATTTCATGCACTAAAAATAGCATGTCATGCCACCGAAATATGATGTCGTGAGCTCGAGAAAAGATGTCGTGCGATCAAAATATTTATGGTGCGCTGCAGAGAAATGCCGAGCAGACGAGCAGTTGAGAAAATTTTACCTTTAAAAAAAAAGGGTTACGGTAGTCTCTGATCGATCATCTTGCACCCAAAAACCCGAAATTTTTTTTTCAACCATCATCTTATTTTTAAACCCAAGTGTTGTTTTTTGGTATACATGTATTTTTGTTGTTATGTGTATTAAATTTATATATGATGAGACTGAAATGTCCTGTCCTGTGCTGTCCTGTCTTGTCTTGGTCTTGTCTTGTCTTGTCTTGTCCTTTTCCTGTCCTGTCTGGCTTGTCTTGTTTTGTGTTGTCTTGTCTTATTCTAGAAACAAATCCGTCAAATAGCGACCATGCTTTTGTAAAAAACAAAGTGTGAACGTTTAAAGATAATTGTTCCTGTAAATATTACATTGGATCGCTTGGGAGGGTTTAAAACATAGAAAGAAAAGTTTCCTTAATGCTTATAATATGCGCTCATTTCAAAATAAATAACTTAGAACTGTTTCAGAAACGATTTTACTAGTTCCAGTCTATTAGTTAAATTTAAAAAATTGTAATGTTAAATTTTTAAAAAACTCCCGGGATCTCTGACAGTAAAATAACTATCCACGCGATATTTTTTCTTGGATGAAAACAGAACAATAGATTGATGTAATGTTGTGGCACGATGGTAATGTTTAACAAACGCCACATAGATTGTTGAGCGAACGAGTTTGCGGCGAGACAGTAGGTGTCAACCCCGTGTGCAAAGACCTCCCTTGGGAAATGAAATGCTGATCTCGTAAACAGGTGGGGCACTCAAGACAGGTAAAGAGAAAATGTTGACGTTTGTAAGCCGACTTTATGACCTTATCTAGCGCACGACTTGGCTGTATTTGGTAATGAGAGGGAGCTACGTATGTCCCATTGATATCCGATGTCTCAACCATGTTTTAGGAGTGGGAGTTGTTTAAGGTGAGTTCATTTCTTTTTAACACGCTCTTAGTTACCAAAATTATATAACAATAACCAAACAAGATTATGTAGGATAAGGCTGTGACTTTATTTCAAATAACAACAAAATATATATAGGTGGCATAATTGTACTGGGTTTATGCGCCAATTTTAGCATTCAATTGGTAAAATAGAAATGAAGGTGTTACAAAATTAAAGATTTTTCTTATAATTGTGCTTTTTTTTCAATAAAGTCACGAAAATTAACTAAAAGTACGCAAACTGCATAAAGCACATGACTGTCAAGTGTCAAGTTTCTAATTCTGGATTAAACTGTTTTATTGTCACTGTTCGGGGGGGTTGTAACAGGAGAGGAGACGTGTGATTCTGAAACGCTTACTTGCTTTCACAACACCTTTATATTATAAAACCTCGTTAAATAATCGTTATTGTGAAAAATTTTCAAATAGGGGAAAAATTTTACGGTCTTTTAAATTCAGAATTAGCGTGAAACATTTAAATTATTGCCAAAACATTTGTTCTTACCTTATCCTTAACTAAGAACGCAAATCACAATTCCCAGTTGAAACCGGGCGATGGTTTAAACATCCCATTTGTAGACAGAAAGTGCCTGCGTGCCTAAATGACTTTGGTTACGAATTACACTATCTCCTAGTTTTCAAACATTTCGACGCGAAAAGAAGGAAATTAATCCAAATTATTTCCATAGGTTACCAAACTTTATCAAATATAAGAACCCTTTTTAAAAGTAATAAATTACGCTACACTGAAAAATCCAGTATGTTCACATCATGTATAATTAAATAGTCCAAAGGTAATGTCTCCCACTGGGAGATATGTTTTTGCCCTGTTCATCCATCTGTCACACTTCATTTCCGATCAATAACTGGAGAACAATTTGACCTAGATCCTACCTCCAAACCTCATAGGGTGAAAAGGCTTACGGAGTAGATGTATCCTATTTTTTGTGGGGTAACCCGATCAAAGGTCAAGGCCACAGGGGCCTGAACATGGAAAACCGTTCCCATCAATAACTTGAGAGTTATTTGACCCAGACTATTGAACATTAAAAGGATGATTGGACATGCAGAGTAGATGACCCATATTTTGTTTTTGAGGTTACTCGATCAAAGGTCAATGTCACAGGGGCCAGAACATGGAAACCGTTTCCGAGGGGCTAAAACATTGAAAACCGTTTCCGATCCATAACTTGAGAACCACTTGACCCAGAACGTTGAAACTTCACCTCCATTAGGGGAGACATATTGTTTTTGCCCTGTCCATCCGTCCGTCCGTCCGAGCAAACGTTTTTTGGTACTGAAGACAATAGTTAACGATAAATTCTGTTCATTCCATACTGCTTATTTGGGTACTTTCTATTGCTTGTTGGGTACATTTTAACAATAGACATATCACTAAAGGTCCATTTGTAAGAAAGTCCGTCCACCACATTTCATTTCCGATCAAAAACTGGAGAACCATTTGACCTAGAACAGTCAAACTTCATAGGATGATAGAGCTTACGGAGTAGATGTACCCTATTGTTTTTGTGGTCACTCGATCAAAGGGCAAGGTCACAGGAGCGTGAAATACCTTTTAGAACAAACTGACCCAGAACGTTTTAAACTTCAAAGAGATGTTGGACATGCCGAGGAGATGATCCCCATTGCATTCAGTCACTAAAACCGACCAAACTGTGTCTCTGATTTTCGCTCCTTCCCTTATTGGCTGATCAGTTCGAAGCTCCTATACTAGCAGTCTTCGATATAATTCATAGATTGCGAAACCAGGCAAGCCTTTCCTTTAAACAGGAAATTTTATTACGTGTTTTATACTAGAATTGCGTTAGCGCATGTTCATGTCGTGTTAGAACATCTTCAGAATCATTCGGGATACGTAAACTACCGATGCTGATTCACGAGAAATTCATTAAAGCGCAGGTGTCTTTTATAGTCACAAAATGTAGTGATACAAAATAATTGCTAATTAAAGTAACAGTGAGATGTTTTGTATATCTTATTAACCATATGTAAACTAGCTCATAGAAATTCACAAATTGCGATCCAGATTGAGTAATGCAGGTGAAAGACTACACAATAATATCATACAGATTGTCACCTTATTTAAGCATTTTATTTTGCCTTAAGATTATTTGCATGTAACTTACAGTCTTGACAACTTATGTACTTTTAATTTTTAATTTTATTTATCAGATAAAAAGTTCTAAGGTATATACGTTCTGTAAAATATTTTGGGGAGGTGTTTCGTATTATTATCATATAAGATTTCAATTATTTCTGAAAAGGTCTTAAATTTTTATCAGGCCCAGATTTTATCTTATATTGCATGGGAAAAAAGTCTGTATATAAAAACGAAACAAAAAAGGAAAATAGCAAATGAAAAAATCTCATCACTATCAAAACATATTGAGGGTTCGAACTCCGGTCTTTACCATACACAACAACAACAACTACAACAGCAAGCAAAATACAAACAAAAAAACAACAAACAAAAAAACACACACACACACACACACAACATTAACCAACGTACGCGGATGTTGCTACTGACATTGACAAACGACAACAATCAACGAAAGACCAAGATGAAAACAGTTAACGCTCTCGATCTCGCTCAAATTCAACGTCACTATTTGCATCAGTTACCGCAAAGGGAGCAGAAACCAATAAAACTCCAATGCCAGCGACCCGAAACGACTTCCAGGCACCCTTGAACAATAACACTAATTTGGATCATGGCGGCAATTTGCCACAGTTTGATGATACCGCTGCTCAGCACGACGCAGCAGAAAGAGACAACACGAATTCAGATTTAAGCAATTCTCATTACGTACAACACAATACAGATAGCCATGATAATAATGAACCAGTCTTCGAGAGCTTTCAATCACGCCGTACTCGCAGATACTATGTCGGAGGTATATCTACAAGTTCGAACAAAGCTGGAATAATAGAGTTTCTTAAGAGCAAAAATATGAAGCCGTTTGCTATCAAGCTTATCGATACAAATCGCGGATCACTGACAGCCTAGCTAACAATTTATCGGTCTGATTGCCAACATGTTGAAAATAAAAACTTCTGGCCGCGCAAAGTTTACTGCCGACGCTGGTACACGGAAATGGAATGGGAGTCTAAGTTTTGCAAGAATGATAACACCGAAGAAAATTCGGCCCGGCAGAACTATGAACAATACCATGATGATTAAAGTTAAAAACACAACCATCTTACTATTAGTTGCTAATTGCTTTATTAACATAGTTACTACAAACAAGACCTCTTCATGCAATATTCTTACATGGAATGTTCGCGGTGCAATGTCTTCGTCTGGATCTATCAGTTATATGCTTGCATCGGCGTAGCGACCTGTGGGCACTACAGGCCTGGGCCTACACTTTTTCAGCAAAAATGAACTTTTGAAAAGTTGATATACATGTATGTAAAATGCAATAAAAGCATAAGGGATGTGAGCTGAGGGACTAAACTGATAGGCTTTATCACCTAAATAAAGATATTTTAAAATTATGCGATTCTTAACAAAATAACTGCGCAAGTATTTTGCCACAATATAAGCATTGCATTCTTATACACATAATACAAAATGTAGGTATTGCACGCGTCTTAAGGTGTTGATAATATTTGCATCGCTGGAACATCTCAAAAACGGCCCTCAAGCTCGGTCGGATTTACAGCGGTTCGCAGGAACATTTTCTCCAAGTCAGCTCGGAAATAATGTCTAAATGCTGCCATACTAATGTAGATTTTATCTGAAAGTTTTATTCCTTGGCCTGTGTCAGTCGAAAGAAGACATTTCGGCTTGTATTTCTAAATTTGGTATAAATCTACAGACATAGACCATGACTTACTTACAGAAACAATTCCCAGATGATAAATTCAAAAGATATCCATATAAATTGAAAAGAATAAGAATTTCTATTGCAGTTGCTTAAATTTGACTACTTTAGAATTAATGTGTAATAGTGACGAAAAACATTGAATGAAAACAGAACCGTATAAAAGATAACTTAAGTTATACTTAAGTCAGTATATTTTTTTTTCAAATTTCTAACATTTTCTGACGACGTTGAATGGTTGTGAATTTTGTTTTCGATATTCTACACTGGTGAGACTGTTGTGCACACAACTTACAAAACTTTTTGAAGTCTTCTTTACATTTCCAAGCTTAAAAATGCATCATTCTACTTACTTGATTTCAAATTTTCCAGAACACTCTCTCCGCTACATAACTGCCACATCGTGTCACAACACGCTAAGTTAGCTATTATTTTCCTTAGACAAACATATTTTCAAGAAATCTCGCGGATGATGTGTACTTTCAACCAGATATGCAATATAAATCACAAATAGTTTTGCTCAATATAAAGTCTTAAATTCATCATCCTACTTCTAGGATTTCAAAATTAATCAGAGCCCTCCCGTATCTACCCCACCTTGGCGTCACAATTTTTCATGCTTCTGGACTCGGGCTTGCTGCAAAAACATATTGTTCAGATTCAGAAGCTGTAGAATAATGAAAATAAAAGTTTCCTATTGATAATCTAGAAACAGTTATCAGTACACTAAAGTATTCTTCTTTGTCAGTGCTCGTCACGTTAGAGTCATGCGAACGAATTTATTGTATTTGAAAATACAGAGGCTGAGCGCCAAACTTGTCATAGAAAATACTATGATGAGCTAAATGACACTGCTGAATGTGATATGAAGCTCTTTTGGAGTTTAATAAAACGAAAAAAAGGTAAACGATCAAACCAAGTAAATGAAATCATTGACGAAGGTCAAATTATTCGTGAGCCTGACGGAATTGCACAAACATCTAGAAACTATTACGCCAATGTAATCACCCCGAAGAACAAATCAGCTTTTGAAAATGAATGTTTGCATAATCTTGACAATAGTGTATGTTCGAAGCAAGTGACGACTTTTCAGAGTATGAAATTTAGGGATATAACGACTGATGAGCTGAAAACTTGTCTTCGAGATATTTCTTTAATCAATTAAACTTGATTTGATAGTACTGTGTCTATGCTGTTATAATATGAATGAATACATTAAAAGTAGCAAACCGCCTTCTAACTCAATTTAGTCTTTGTTGTTTCTCAAGTTTAGCACATAATTTAACACATGTTTTCGGACAAACGAAGTGAGGTGGAAAATCTTATTTTTTTTTAAAGAAGAAGACCACCAAAGGGAACAGTTGTTAATTTTCAAGGTAAGTGACCACAATATCAGGTTTGAGACCACTAATTTGGTAACAGTATGGTCACAAACCACCAATTTTCTAAGGTTACAGACCACCAATTTTTTATGGTCACAAACCACCAATTTTTTTAAGGTCACAAACCACCAAATTTTTTAAGGTCACAGATCACCAATTTTTTAAGGTTTCAGACCACTACTTTTCTAGGGTTACAGACCATCATTTTTTTAAGGTCACAGACCACCAATTTTTTAAGGTCACGGACCACCAATTGTCTAAGGTTGCAGACCACCAATTTTTTAAGGTTTCGGACCACCAATTTTCTAAGGTTACAGACCATCAACTTTTTAAGGTCACAGGCCACCAATTTTTTAAGGTCACTGACCACCAATTGTCTAAGGTCATAGACCACCAATGTTTTTAAGGTCACAGACCATCATTTTTCTAAGGTCACAGACCACCAATTTTTTAAGGTTACAGACCACCAATTTTCTAAGGTTACAGACCACCAATTTTCTAAGGTTACAGACCATCAATTTTCTAAGGTTGCAGACCACCAATTTTTTAAGGTCACAGACCACCAATTGTCTAAGGTCATAGACCACCAATGTTTTTAAGGTCACAGACCATCATTTTTCTAAGGTCACGGACCACCAATTTTTTTAAGGTTACAGACAACCAATTTTTTAAGACTACAGACCACCAATTTTCTAAGGTCACAGACCACCAATTTTTTAAGGTCACAGACCACCAATTTTCTAAGGTCATAGCCCACCAATTTTTTTAAGGTCACAGACCACCAATTTTCTAAGGTCACAGACCACCAATTTTCTAAGATCACAGACCACCAATTTTCTAAGTCATAGACCACCAATTTTCTAAGGTCCAGACACTTTTAAGGTCACAGACACAATTGTCTAAGGCATAACACAATTTTAGGTTACGCCACCAATTTTTAAGGTCACATGCCACCAATTGTCTAAGTCAAGACTATTCTGAGGTCAGAGACCACCAATTTTCTAAGGTTACAGGCCACCAATTTTTAAGGTCACATGCCACCAATTGTCTAAGGTCATAGACCACTAATTTTCTGAGGTCAGAGACCACCAATTTTCTAAGGTTACAGACCACCAATTCCTTAAGGTCACAGACCACCAATTTTCAAAGGTCACTGACCACCAATTTTCTTAAGTTGCAGTAACTAACTATATTTTCAGCTTATGAAAGTTTGTTATGCACAGCAACATTAGCCATGTGAAAACCAACATAGTGCGTTTGCGACCAGAATAGATCCAGAAGAGCCTGAACATTCGTGCAGTCTGGTCAGGATCCACTCTGTTCGCTTATTTAAGGCTTTGAAAGCAAACAACATGGATCCTGACCAGACTGCATGGATGCACAGGCTGGTCTGGATCTATGCCGGTCGCAAACGCACTATGTTAGTTTTCTCAGGGCGTGACTCAATTTAATTGAATCACTCAATCAAGAAAGAAACCAGCCTGAGAAATTTCCAATGTTATCATTTCCTTTGTTGCTTTGATCGAAGTATTAGCGCAAGACAAGCATCTTGTGCAGATAACAAATGTAATATTTCGTTCTCGTTATGACGCAAATCATTTTTTTTTTAAATTTATTTCCTACTCTTAAAACTATTTTTTTTAAAGTTGCATAGATGGTATGTTTTAGAAATGAAATATATTTGAAATATCGGCGTCAGGATTTGCTATTAGCGCAGGACTGACATCCCGCGCATGTAACAAATTTAAATTTTGCAAAAGCTACAATTTTAGTCTGTAATCATAAAACAAAGTTAAACTTAACCTAGTTTATCAGAGACATTCAAGTTATCATTTACTATTAGCGCAGGACACATCTTGCGCAGATACCAAATGTAAAATTTGCGTACTCGTTACGACGGAAATGACTTTTTTCTATTTATTTTCTACTCTTTTAAACATATTCTTAATTTTTAAAGATACATGAATAGTATGTTAAAGAAATGAAGTTTTTTGAAATATCGGCGTCATTTCAGGGTTTGCTATTAGCGCATGACCGACATCCCACATTATATTCAGATTTGCAAAAGCTACAATTTTAGTCTGTGATCATAAAAAAAGAGTTTAAATTAATATATTTTATGAGAGACATTAAAGTTATCGGAGTAATTTCCAGATTTACGCAGGATGCACATCTTGCGCAGATAAAATGTAATATTTCGTTTTCGTTATGACAGAAATCACTCTTTTTTTCTATTCATGTTTTTACAATATTTTTTGAAAGTTACATAAATAGTATGTTTTATGAATGAAATATATTTGAAATATCAGTGTCATTTCAAACTTTGCTATTAGCGCAGGACTGACCTCCCGCGCAAGTTACAGATGTAACATTATAGATCTCAGATTTGCAAAAAAAAATCTATAATTTTAGTCTGTAATCGTAAATCGAAGTAAAAGTTAATATGATTTATAAAAAATATTCAAGTTATCAGAGTAAATTCCAGATTTTCTTTTAGCACAGGGCAACGAACACATATCTTGCGCAGCTACAAAATGTAAAACTTCGTTTACGTTTTGAAGAGAATTACTCTTTATTCTATTGATTTTGTGCTATATTTTTTTTTAGAAAATAATAATATCAATAAGATTTGTAAGAATTTTCTTTTAATTCTGTCACTTTTTTATTTCATCATTTATCTTAGACATGTTGAGAGATATGCTCCCCTTGGTAAAAAGAATATTATTGTGAAATCTCAAGGTATTTCAATATAATAAAAACGATATTTTGCTAAGTGTGTGCTCGGGTGAAGTACAAGATTATAAAAATAGCCTAAAACATACCAGAGGCCGACGTGTGCAAGCTGGAGGAAATCACACCTTTACGCATGTTTGAGTTTTATTGCATCTTGATCAGATCGGAGGTATTGAAACCTGGTGACCGACTGCTGTGAATTTACTGATGTAGAAACAAATTTATGACACATAATTTAAGCACCAATATATTCAGCATTTGACATCCATGTGGGGAAGTTGGCAGTTACTTGCGGAGAACAGGATTGTACTGGTACAGAATCAAGGAACACTGGTTAGGTTAACTGCCCGCCGTTACATGACTGAAATACTGTTTAAAACGGCGTTAAACCCAAAACAAACAAACAAAATTGACATTGATATTTATTAATAAATTGACCAACTGCATGTTTTATCGAACATGAAATGCAATTACTGATATATAAAGTTACATTTGTTATTTGCGCTGCGCATTTGGTAAATCGCGCAGGTTAAATATATCCTGCGCAACGATTGGTAAATCGTTGCGCATATAACCAACGCACAAAAATTTGTTATATGCGCTGCGCGTTTGGTAAATAGCGCAGATTGGTTATTTGCGCTCAGCATATGTTTAAATACCGGTATATGCAAATTCCATAGAAGTTAGACTATGCCGAAATTGGTTGACGGGCCTTTTAAGTTTTACGTCACTGATGTATGACAGGACTGTAAAAGGTACAATTTGTTATGTAGAGATGATATATTTCGACCGCTTGTAAACATTGCAATGGGGAACAATGTAAGGGTATCGGCCAAGAGGTGGAGGAACACTCTGTGTATATAGCCGACTTAATAATTGTTCATAATTCATTCTTTGTATAGTTTCATGAAGCCATTGCACAACTAATATATCATGTAACAATTGGAAGTTTTGTGTACGTATTATTTATTATTTTGCTATTGTGATACCAGAACTTTGCAAATTAAAAATACATAACTTGCTAATTAGACATGACAACAGTTACCGCAAGTGTTCTTTTATGACGTACTGTTATAAATTAATAGCTGAGATATTATATCGATTACTAGTTTCAAAGTTTTTTTTTCTCTAGTTTTATTGATAAAGTCAAGGCTCTTTAAGCTCATTTCACAACAACAACATAAACAGTAACAGAATAATGAAAATGGCAAAAACGATAATGATGGCATGATATTCAAGTGTGACAGCATGAAATATTAGTTATTGCAGTTTTTTTTCAGTGAAGATTTGGAACAATAGAGTGAGATATAACCGGCAGTTTTCGCACTGAAAAAAATGTCAAATATATTTTCACTTGTATGAAACTATCAAATGGTCAAGTTACTCAAAACATGCAATAAAAAGATAGAAAAGTTGTTTGTTCCACACGCACGACCAAAATATCCCCACTCGCGAACACCACATCCCACATCCCCACTCTTAGCTATGCCACTTGTGAAAATATTGCACCTAGTGCTCACTCGCGAAAGACAACCCAGTCCCACACCGAAACAAACAAGTAACCTCTTTATATATGTGTGTGTAATATAAACGGATAATTAGAATTTCACGGGAGTTATTTGCATATGGACATGATTGAAAGTTTTATTATTACTACTTTGTCGGTACTGTTCATCAGCTGTGAAAATATGACAGCATTTAGATTTGTATAATTGTACTCTTTTAAATATTTTCTTCTTTAAACTGTAAATAGTGATTACACTGGCAAAGATAAATTCATCACCTAAAGTATTTTGGTTGCTTAGATTACAAGTTTTAAGATTTCTATCTTCCCTTTTCAATAAGTAATTTGTGACTCATGCACCTAAATTTACAAAAACTATTAGCCAGATCCAGTGACAAAATGGTGAAATATTTTCCAAAAACAAAATTATCTTTATAAATACGACAATTGAGACATTTACTAGGGTTGCTTAGTGTACTTCTCCATTTTTGAACAAATTGGTCTTTAAGCCTGGAGTTAACAATATTCTTAAACAATGTTGGTGACAAAACTTGTTGGTCTAACCAAAAATTTGACAAATTAAGATTATCCAATGTGTTCTTAATATACCGAATCCAGTCTAAATTCCCTTTTTCATGTGTATATAGCATAAAAGATGTTTTATACAACATCTTACATATCTTATCATTTTTTAGCATTAAGAACTTTACACCAGTAATTAAGAATACGACTACTAATTTGCAGTGACAAAGGGGTTATTCAAAGCTCACCATAAATCATACAATAAAGAACGAGTTTACAATATTTAAGTTGAAATTTATCAAGAATATCAACATTTTCTATAACCCATACCTCCGACCCATACAAAATGATGGGAGCAACCATAGTACTGCATATCTATAGGTCCAAGCGCCAGTTTACACGCATTTTTGATAATAGAAAACATAGTCTTTCTGGCTTGATCAACCTGGTGCCTTTTTTGTCATGAAAATTCACTATTATAAGAGAACTGTACACCTTAGTAATTCGTGACAATGGTCAACAATTTCTAAAACATTATTCAAGTACTAAGAGGATTGATCTCTCAATAATTTGCGATGCGGTGGAATTGTAAATACTGAAACGAAGGGATTACACATGCTTTTCATCTTATTACATCTTCAGAATCCCGATGGATTGGTTGTGAGCGCAAAAATATCTCCGTTATCACACGTTAACACCCCCGAAAATTGACAGGAATAGCAGTTTTTTTTTTGCTTTTTTTTTGCTAAGAATGTTTGTAAGTGCATAAATATATCGGCAGGAAGGATTTTTACTATTATATTTTCCCACTTTTTTGTTATTAAGACGTTCTCGTGTATTTATATCAAAGTTCCACTCGTTTGCTATTGTGGCAGGAGAATATGAATATATATGCAAACAAATTTTACGTTTGGCTATATATATATTTATTGACCATTTAATCACGTTCATTACAGATTATAACAAACGGTTGATAGTTTTCCTCAAGAGGAAATGAATGTGCAACAAAATAGTTTTGATTTAGTTATCAATTTTGCGATGCCTTACAGTGTTTGATATATCTTACGTGTCTGTTTGTTTATCTATGTAAGTTAGTTGTGTGTGTGCGTGTGTCTTTTGTACGTGAGTGTTTACGCTGCTGTGGCTTACGTTGTAGGGTAACTGTGACTAACCCCCCCCCCCCCCCCCCCACACACACACACCATCAAACCCCCTACCCCTTCCTCCCCGTTTTTTCTATGTTTTGCATAAAATTAAAATGTACTTGTTGGATTTTTTAAGCAACCCGTCTAATGTATAATATTTTTCCGTTACAGCTTCTTTTTGTTGTGGGCCTACTTTGTAATTACGTGGCTCTGTGGCTGTGTTTGTGGTGCTCTGTGCTTCCGAGAAATCTACCCTTACCTTTTATTTTTTGTATGTATTGTGCACTGGACTTCCGGCACAAAAGTAATTTCTTTTATGTTAGTGTTTATGTGTTGAAAATAGCACATTTTCTTTTCTTATATTTTATTAAGTTTCCAATATGAAACGAAGATATGTATGTAATAATCCTAAATAATGTAGTTGCTTACTTTTAAATTTTGTGATATATCAAAATGTCATATTAAACTGGTAATATAAACCCTTTTACTTTGAGATGAAAAATACTGTATTTTTCAAGTCTAAAAAGTATATACATGAAATACATTAAGATAAACTAAAAATGTAAGATATTACTAGTATTATGCATATGAATGTTGCTTTTTGTAAGGCCGATGGGGGATGATGGCTCTCCGACCCCGCCCCCTCCAGGAAGCCAGATGGACGGGGAAAATAAATGGGTTTACCTATTTGTAAACTGTCCCAAGATTCACGTTATTCATGATATGCACGAGTCAGTTAGTTAATTAGACATGACAGAAAGAACCTAAAAAATAAAATTGCAGATAAGTTTGAAGAATAAGGTATAATGCAGCTTCTCTTTTGAAATGTCAAAATTGTACATCCTGCAATGGTCGCTAATTTAATTTCTTTTAGTTACTCAAACAAAATACTTCGGAATAAGTTAGGAAATTTATTGGATAGAGAATTAAAAAGGAAAATTTCAATGAAATTGATTTGTAATTTTGAAACTTACATTTTGATAATCTAGCGATAAGGTTCATAAGTTATGTTATAATTCCGGTCTGATAATGAATATGTTGTAGAAATTAATGCAATGAAATGGTGGTCTATTTGTGACACGCTTGACCTTCAATGCAGAGGTCCAGGGTTCAAATACCAGTCAAGTACTTGAAATTTATTAAATGCTCTTTAGAGTAGATCACCTAAGTGTGAGGTCTGTACTGGTTCTTCCACGTGTGTATTGGTGCTATACACTAGGCACATTAATGAACCAGGTTGTCTATTCAAAAAGAGCTATGTTCAATACGGCAGAAATGCCTGTTCCTAAAGGATTTTACCCTTTCTATTATTGGAACTTTCTCCCGCTCTGTCGCTCTAGTCAGATCGCTCTGTGTCTGTACTGAAAGAGGAAGAATTTGGCATCCTAAGTGGCTGCCTCTGTATGTAAACGTTTTCATAATAAAAGGGTGCTGAGTAAATCTGGTAATCTAATGATAAAAATAATATTATAATATTCCTAATAATAAGAAGAAGAAGAAAGCAATGTTGTGTGTTGGCTGTAAAGTAAGATCTAAAATGATTGAACGCATCAGTGTCATTTACAGGCAAATAATTGTCCCTAGGTAGAACCACAAGACTTATGTGGGTCCCGCACAGAAAAAAAACGTGAGTTAAACACGAAGTTGATGATGTTTGAAATATATGTTTGATTATACCAGTATGAAGATATGATATTAATGCACAAACAATGAATGATATTTGCGACATAATCAGAATGAAATTAAAGAGCTGTACCATTTGAAAACTTTTATAAACTGACATTTTTTATGTTGTTAAATGTGTATATATTGTAGAAAAACTGACATTTTTTAATTATAATGCTACAAGTAATTATACATATATTCCTGGTAGAACAATCACACAACAAAAATGTCGTGTTACAACATCAAACAACAAAATGTTGCTTGTACCAAACTATTTTTACATGAGGTTTTAGAAGTAGCAAATAAAAATCTTCAATTACAGTATATATTCATGTGTACGTCCAAATCAATAAACATCCCGTCAAGTGTTTCTTTTGTACAGGAATTACATTTTCATGCACGATTACGATTTTTTCATCACTATAAACTGGAACTGTACCTTCAATAACTTTTTTACAAACAAAGTTAAGAATGAAAAGCCGAGTGAAGATAAATTATATGGCCACAAACTTTTAAATAATAAACACACTTACCACTGCGAAATGTCTCCTCTGTTCTATCAGAAAGTAAACAAATGAAGCCATTTTGAACTGCAACTAACATTTTTCTCGCCTAAAAACAACAACTCACAAAACACGTCCACACACCCAACCCCCACCATCCGCCTAGCTACCGAACAATCAAAAATCGTCGAAGAACATGTAAACAAATATATGACAAAATACTATTGGCTTCTTGACCTCCTATCACAGTCTGCGTCTTTACTCAAGTTTAAGGGTCACGACGATGGGAACTTGACATCTGGTAGTATTTTGGTACTTTTCCTATGTAAGGTATTCACCTCGGGCAACAATAGGGTCTCATTTGAATGCTAGCCACCGATTGAATTGAGATGGATTGATTCACATTAATTATTTTGCTTATAGCCAGTCGGCAAGGAAGCCCATAGAAAAAATATTTATATCTTATCACACTGAGCTAGACCGTACACGCTACATTTTGATCTTCCGTGTAAAAAAAAAAAAAACATTTTCTTTTTATTTCATGTTTTGACTGAATTTACCCATACGTAAGTGGATAAGCAGTGAGACGTCACATAAGACAGGACAAACACCCACCAAAATTAAAAGAACTTCTTTCTTAAGAGAACATTCACTTACTTAATTCGCTCTTCTCGCACTTACAACGAAGAACACGTTTCGACAGTACATAAACGTGGATAGGTCTGAAAAATGTATGGTAGAGAAACAACCCCAGGCATATCTGAGAGACTTTTGCTCCGTTTGCCTCACAATATGTTTAGTCGAACATTATAAATCTCGTTTCTGTCATGTCGGGATAAATCGGAATATTTCTTCTTTTAATTTGTCTAAGTGTCCACTTTTAATTAATCCACTCTTCTTGAGTGTGTTACTGTCGGTATACATTGAGATGGTAATCCTGTAAGTTCACTATCAGCAGTTGGTTTGGAGACCACATCAATTGAAAAAGACAACGTTTTGCAGAATAATATTACTTTCTTTTCGGTTATATGTGATAAAATATTATTTTAAAGGAACAATTTTGAACATTTATACGTAAAACACACAAAACGCATGTTTTAATATTTACGAGTACCAGTATTCATATTGCTGGCTGTATATCATGGCAAAAATCATATAGGATATATAGAAGGAATGAATATCCATTTAATGTGTATAATCATTATTATTATTATTATTGTTATTATTATTATTACTATTATTATTATTATTATTATTATTATTATTATATAATGTACAATGTTTTCAAGTCAAACTCTAATATTATACAGAGAACAGAGCTTTTCTTTCAAAGAAGTATCTTTACCACTTCAAAATAAATTTTCTTTCCCGCTTCTTCGTCTTTACGGTCTGTTTAAGCAGAAATTCGAGCTAGATTTTATTTCTTTTTCTGGATTAAAATCAGCCCTGTGCCAGAAAAATCAGTCGAAACCTACATTCATACATAGCCCTTTTGCACAAAAAAAATTATGTGACGTCAAAAAAATGTTTATTAGAAACAAGTACGGTGAGAACTGTTATTGTAGCAAACTCTAGAAACATTGGTTTTGTTTGTTTGTTTTGGGTTTAACGCCGTTTTTCAACAGTATTGCGGCAGTTAACCTAATCAGTGTTCCTGGTTTCTGTACCAGTACAAACCTGTTCTCTGCAAGTAAGCAAGTAGCTGCCAAGTTTCCCACATGAATCAGAGGTGGAGGACTGCGCTCTCCCTATTGGGCTAAGCAGGCGGGTGAAGGATTGGTAGATATGTGCATTTCAAATGATATAACATAGCAAAAACCGTAAAAATATTCCTAGTGTTATTGCAACTGGGGTAAATATTGACACACTTGTCATATTTATATTCAAGCCCCTCTTGCTTATTAAAGATCCACAAGTTAAATCTATAATTAAGGAGGTATATCATGACAGACAAATATTCAGACTAAATTTCTTGTAGATCAAGTAGAAAATGTAGAGTCTGTGGAAGGAGAACAAAGTTTTCTCCATGATTTGACCTAGTGACGTAGTTTATAAGCTAAGATGACCCAGGTTCATAATTAAAGTAAATTATATCTAGTTAAGCATTCCTAAGATCAGTATGACAGGAGCTCTTAGAACACGAAATGCCCCCTTGATGCATTCAGTAACTACACACGGAACAAAAAGTATTTGGTCACTTGACGTACTGACCTCAAATCAATAACTATGGGTCATTTATCAGTCATAAGTGACCTCCGTATCAAATGTGATCTTAGACCAAAGCATTCTCTAGTTAGTTGTCAAAAAAAGTTCTACTATTCTGGGTCATTGTGACCTTGACCTTTGACCTACTGACATTAAAATCAATAGGGGTCTTCTGTTGGTCATGATCAACCTCCGATCCTAGGCCCAAGCGTTCTCAAGTTATCGTCCGGAAACGGTTTTACAGTTCCGGGTCACTGTGACCTTGATCTTTGACCTACTAATCTCAAAATAAATAGTGGTCATCTGCTTGTCATGATAAGTTTCGTGATTCTAGGCCCAAGCGTTCTCAAGTAATAGTCCGGAAACCGTTTAACTGTTCCGGGTCACTGTGACCTTGACCATTGACCTACTGATATCAAAACCAATTTGCTGGTCATGACCAACCTATCTATCAACTTTCATGATCCTAGGCCCAAGCGTTCTTTAGTTATCATCCGGAAACCGATTGGTCTACGGACCGACTGACCGCCATCAACAAAACAATATACCCTCCTTCGAAGGGGCATAAAATGTGGCCTCTACAGTGTAAACAAAGTTTTTAATAGAAACTGACCCAGTGACCTTGTCTTTGACTTCTGATAATCAAGTTTCAAAGTTGACGACAAACATTCTGACCAAGTTTGTTTATACAAAATTGAATTGTTTCCTCTAGTGTGTTAACAAGGCTATTCTATAATTTGACATAGTTACCAGATAACCGAACTTAAAACCTGGCGTAGAGTTCACCAAGACAAGTTTCATGTAGATCGCTTTGAAGTATAATCTTTAGGATTTATTAAAGATTTGACATAGTGATTTAAGTGTTTGACATTCGATTGCCAAGTATCGAGAATTTGTAACGGTTAACATTTTGACCAAGTTTCATTAAGACTGTGAAACATGTGATACTTCACACGATGATGGGCAAAGGATGATCACAATAGCACACAGATGAGCTAAAATTGGCCAACACTGTAGAGATTTTTCCGCTTATCCCTGTGGTCCATTACGGGATCGCATACAGGCTACATCTACTTTTATGCTAACACTTTAGTTTTCTTGATGATATTGAAGCGGAAATGATTCTGTAAAACTGTGTTTAAAACTATGAAGATCTTTTTGGTAATAACTTACTGAGATTTGATTCGAAATAAGTTTTAGTTACGGAGCAAATGAGAGAAGATGGAGCTGCTAGACAGAAAATTGGAAAGATAAACAGAGACATAATAATTTGTCATACATTTTATTGCACTTTAATTCACAAAACAAACATAAAATACAACTTAATCAAGCCATACTATGTATATACTGCGAATGTATGATCAGAAATATTTAAAATGCACCAGACTTGTACAATATATATTCACATATGCAGCATGTCAAATAGGGACCCGTGACCATCAAGTTTTCTATTTCAAATTAGTATTGTTTTTTTCCCAGTGCACATCTTTCGTTACTGTTGTATTGATTCCACTAAACTTGGCTTATAAATAAATTTCAATGTTTGTAATCATGTCGTTAATTCATGGATTCTACTGGTATAGCAATAGCGCATTCTTACATATGCCTGTATACACTGCAAGTGTTCATAGTCACCAGAAATATGTCATCATTGTAAACTACATAATTATTTAACAACTTTCATTAGCCATATGCTATGCTATGTTTAAATTCCATATCTTATCACAGTTGGAAATTTATTCATGTTCTTCAGAATAAAGCTTTGTGTTTAGTGATTATCTTGAATATTTGATATAATATCGGCAAAAGTTTGGCACAATCGGTGCACTAACAGCACACGCACAGCTAACTGAAAACTGATTTTCCAGTTTCCTATCTAACTCGATACGAACCCAAAACTTTGGTGGTTACGGGTCCAGGAATGTTGAAGGAAAATAAAAAATACTACACAGCACGTTTTCTGAAAAATTCAAACAATAAAAATAAATGCTTTCCTTTTCAATGTGACATATAAAATGTGTAAAATACACATCTTGATTTAAAATCAGGAACCAATCCCATCCGCTTACGAACAATTTACCGTACATTTATCCTTAATATTCAAAGAAAAGGACCCGCAGTGCTTTATACAGTACCCTCGTATTTTCATGTCATGAAAAACCAATTCCACTTGTAACTTAACTTCCTTGTAAACATATAACATATACAAAAATATATACTCAAGAATACCATTGATCTTCAGCATAGAAGAATAGCGTTGAACAAACGATCTTTCAAACTTACAGCAACACTTCCATAGGCACGCTTGTATCAGTATGTTCCCATCATACTTCTTAACCCCTATCCTGCTTAATTTTTAATAATGAACTTGTCCATCAATTTGGAAAGTACCATTAACTTTTGAAAGGGATGCGTACCAAAAAGATACTGACTGAATGACGGACAGTGCAGGTTATGATCAGACTGCACGGATGCGCAGCTGCACTGGTCGCAAAGGCAGAATCAGTCGTGCCCAGCATGATAAGGGTTAATAAATGGTTGAACGACTGGTAAAGTATCGGTTTGATGTCCTAGAATAATTCATATCATACAAAAAGGTTAATAAATAAAAGACTACAAATTTACTTTGGAACTCATGTAAAAGATTGAGAGTTCTGTTACTTGGACTTTAGCAATTAAATGTCACAAAATACTATTTTGCAAAACTTGACAGGAAAGCCGCAACATTATAAACCTCGTTCCAACTGTTACAAAACTCACAATACCGTGACATGTATTCAGACTTCAAACCGATACTAGACTCGTCATCCAACAATTCCTCGTGTTACCCGTATGTGTTGAGAGGCATTAGCGCCCTATATTAGCCCCGTTTTTGACATAATTTTCTGAGAACACATTTTTCGTAACCTTTTTTCAGACAAATTTTCTTCGAATCATTATTCCGAGCACCTGTACTTCAAATTAACACAAATATAGTCAGTTGATATGATAAAACAACAAAACTATAAAACCACACTTATTCTAAGTGAGCAAACATGAAAAAGTGATAATGGTGATGAAACATTATGACAATGATACCTATTTCTTGTTTTCAATGTATGTTTGAAATGTTTACAAGTCAAAATATTATAAAAGTATATTTTGCGTGCACTTCAAAATTTTAAACAGTCCATTAAAGGCAGGTTTTCATTCCAAACAAATGCTTTTATCAAAGTTATATTCAGTTTGTAATTTTGAAACACAAATATGAATGAGTTCATAAAAATGTCACTAAACCAAATATAAATTTAACGTATCTATAGTTACATGCCCTACATCTTGTCCAATATCCTTCTGCTTCTTTGACAGATGTTATGGACCGGAAGTACAAGAACGACAACTAAGTATCAGAATACATGTACTTCCATAAGCCATCCCGCGAAATAACACGAGACGTTTTAACTAAAGACTGTTGCTTTTAAAAGATTTGAAAGCAAACAATCTGCAGTAAAAATACCTGTGCTATTCCTGGGCTAGATCTATCACAGAAGGACACCTTTCATCAATGTAACAGAAGTTTTTTTTTGTCACTGACAGATAATGACTCGTCACAGAATCATATACATATCAAATAATTCGTAATACATGTAGTTTATCATAATATATTATCCAATTTATAACTTTTTAAAGTAGCTCAATGAGCATTGAAAAATTTAAAAGCATTATAATACTTTTCAAATTATATCATTTTCAACAATGTTTTGACAATACCTTCTACTTTGAGCTTGGACAAAAGTTCAAAAGAGTTAAGCACCTTTGCTTTACTATGATATACAATGGCAAAATCGTATATACATTTATATAAAATGATGAGAATTATATACTGTCTTGCATACCTTTAACATAGGATACAGTGTAATTATCAAAATCAAACTTGGCACCTTTGATTGCATTAGTATGAAAGTACAGAGTAAATGAAAGGAAACTCGGATTGGACAGTCGTACCATTTTTAAACGGTCTAAAAAAAATAAAACTCGCATTGAAAATTTCATGAAGGAAACTCTTTTTCTTTAAAACCCTCAAAATATACTTGCAGAGAAAAAATGCAATTAATAGATATTGTTCTGTCAAATAAAGAAAAGTGTTGGCTCGTATCAAAGTGGGGATGGGGAGTATTCTTTAGCATACACTTAGTTTCATATCATGATGTTGTGTTCGTAATGGAAGTACAAAATCTAGTTTTTGCAACATATATAGCTGACACGAGGTTTATTTTGAGAATACAGCATATCAAACTGTATCATGGAAGTTCTTCTTGACATCAATCTTATCAAATAAATCGAAAGAAAATACATATTCAACAATTTCCTTAATCAGAAATTTAAGTTTTTGGGAGTTATTTCAGTGTTTTTCCTTTGCTATAGTCTTTTATGATACCGACAATTTTAGCAAAACTACGACGTGGAACTACTTAATACTGATGCAAATTGTCACTAGAATCGGTTAATTACAAGAAAAATGATAGCAAATGAGAAAAATACCTTCGAAATCTAAGTCTAAACTTATAATAAAGAACAAGTCTAAATTTATTATAAAGAACAAGTCTTAATTTATGATAAAAAAAACAAGAGCACCGCCTTGCGGGTGCTGACGCTCATCTGATTTTTTTTTGTATAATAGAAATATTGTCCTACCCATGATTTTCTAAGTCTAAAAAGGGCCATCATTCTTGCAAAAAGCAGGATAGAGTTATGTTTCTTGATTTACAGTGTCCACTTATGATGGTGAAAAACTGTTGCAAGTTTTAAAGCAATAGCTTTGATAGTTTATGAGAAAAGTATACTTAAACATAATACTCAACCAAGAAAATGATTTTCTAAGTCCAAAAGGGGCAATAATTATTGCAAAAAGCAGGATGGAGTTATGTTGCTTGCTGTACAGGGTCAGCTTATGATGGTGAACAAGTGTTGCAAGTTTCAAAGCAATAGCTTTGATAGTTTAAGAGAAAAAGTTCACCTAAACATAAAACTTAACCAAGAAATCTGATATTTTCTAAGTCCAAAAGGGGCCATCAATCTTGCAAAAAGCAGGATGGAGTTATGTTTCTTGATGTACAGGGTCAGCTTATGATGGTGAACAAGTGTTGCAAGTTTTAAAGCAAAAGCTTTGATAGTTTAGGATAAAAGCTGACCTAAACATAAAACTTAACCAAGAAAACTGATTTTCTAAGTCCAAAAGGGGCAATAATTCTTGCAAAAAGCAAGATGGAGTTATGTTTCTTGATGTACAGGGTCTGCTTATGATGGTAAACAAGTATTCCAAGTTTCAAAGCAATAGCTTTGATAGTTTAGGAGAAAAGTTGACCTAAACATAAAACTTAACCAAGAAATCTGATATTTTCTAAGTACAAAAGGGGCCATAAATCTTGCAAAAAGCAAGATGGAGTTATGTTTCTTGCTATACAGGGTCAGCTTATGATGGTGAACAAGTATTCCAACTTTCAAAGCAATAGCTTTGATAGTTTAGGAGAAAAGCTGACCTAAACATAAAACTTAACCAGGCAACGCCGACGCCGACGCCGACGCCGACACCGACGCCGACGCCGACGCCGACAACCGCTCAAGTGATGACAATAACTCATCATTTTTTTTTAAAAAATCAGATGAGCTAAAAACAAGTATAAATCTATGATAAAGAGTATGATAAAGAATAGGTCTTAATTTATGATAATGAACAAATCTAAATTTATGATAAAGAACAAGTATAAATCTATATTAAAGTGTATGATAAAGAAGAAAACAAGTTCGAACATAATATAATTGAAACTTCTCCCTGGTACAACATGTATAAACCAAGAGCTGTCGGAGGACAGTCACGCTTGACTATTCAACAGCCTCGTCAATTGAATGAAAATAAAATCGAAAAGGGGGCACAATTTTGTATGAAAGCAAAATAGAGTTATAGAAGCTGTGCAATGTAAGACAGATTACCACAGTGAATAAGTGCGTGAAGTTTTAATCCATTCCCACAAGTGGTTACTGAGATACCAGCTTACAGACAAATTCTTAACAGAATCAGGACGCCGGCGCCGGCGCCGACAGACGAGTCAGAGTCAACTAGCTCTACCTATTCAAATAGCTCAATCTATTCTAAGAATAATCGAGCTAATAATGTAAGTTTGGAAGGTCACCTGTATGATATACATAAAAATAATGCTTTAGTAAAAGTATGAGGAAATATTGGGCAAAATTACATAATAGTGCAACTAAAGTTCTCTGTAAACGTATATGGATTTTCATTAGAGACATCATCAGCTCCTCCGAAATGACTTATGTAACGGAAAAATGTCATTTTTTAAAAATAGAGTGCATCGCACGTTGTAGTATTCAAATTGTCCAATTATAAAAAAATTATAACAGAAAAGCTCTAACCGATCCTGAGATTAAATACATTAATGTGTGAGCTATCATGTTGGATTATAAAACAAGTCGATCTCGAGTTTTGCGGAGATAATTACCATTGACATGAGTGACAGTTTTATACGAATCCAAAAATAATTGGACACAAAAAGTGAAAAGATATGCCATCTTTTTGAAAGTTTTAGGAAAAATACAACAAGAGCACAAGAGCACCGTCTACGGGTGCCATCGCTCGTCTGCAAGTGTTGGACAGTATGTAAGAAAAGAGTTACAGTTTAGAATTTATAAGTACAAAAAGGGACATAATTCTGACAAAATGCAGGTTAGAGTTATTACTCTTGGCCTGCATAGTCATGTAATAATGATTAACAAGTGTGCAAAGTTTCAAAGCTGTAGTTCTTATAGTTTTTGAGAAAACTCAAATTTTCTAAGTATAAAAAAGGCCATAATTCTGACAAAATGCACATCAGAGTTATGATTCTTGGCCTATACAGTCATCTAATGATGATAAATAAGTGTGCAAAGTTTCAAAACTGTAGCTCTTAACTGTAGGTTTTTAGAAAAGGTGGACCTAAACAAAAAATTTAACCAACGCCGACGCCGACGATCAAGTGACGACAATGCCTTGTTGATTTTTTAAAAAAAACAGACGAGCTAAAATGTATACGCATTTTTGCTATTGGGAAGTACTGAAAAATGAAGCATAAAGAAAGGCTGTTATTAACTAGGTGAATCAAACATTGCATATTCGTTATTGTACAAGGCGAAAACACTAAAATATGCTTTTTACGACTTAAGTTGCAATATCATGTAGCTGCACCTATATAAACAAAATGAGAAAATGGACGAAAATGAAGGATGTAAATGAATAGAATGATTTCTTAAATATATCACAACTCTTCACTATATACATCACACATGCACTTATATAAATGTAGATTGACTAGAACGAGACGCTATATACTAAAAATGTTGTTGTTTTTTTTTTCTCAATTTTAAATGATGTTTGATGTGTTTAATCGAAAATAAAAGGTCAATGTTAAGGTAGTACTAATTAAAAAAAGATTCGTTTAGTCTTTGATTAAAGTCTTAGTCAAAGAAAACAGTCTGTAACCTAAATAGTTGGACTAGATTTTATGACTTAAAAACAAAAATATATATATATTTATTTATTTTTGATGTTTCAGATACGTTTTCATCTGTTAATGTTACATTCACATAATCTGTTAATAAAATTTTGATGATTTTTGAAATTTTGACTACTCAGTAAGGAATAGTTGGATAAGCGCGAGCGCATTTTACTGAAACAAATGACTTCTAATACTACTACTTTACAGTTATAAATCGCATTGCGTCAAATATTGTACCATAGTGTCGCTGCATTTTATCAGAAAAGGTGGAATCTGTACCATTAAAAAAACGAAAAATGTGAAATCAAACAATGATCAACCGTAGAGGTATTTTTTGCCAAGTTTCAGTTTAATCAAATCAATAAAATAAGGCAAGAAAGTTTTCAGATCCTACTTCAAGCAGATTCTGCACCATAGTCATCCCCGGAATACCTCATTCTTTTCGTTGGTGGCTCGACTTCGTACTGCTCGTCGGAATGTTCTTCTTCTCCCCAAAACTCTTGCGCATGCGTATCAGAAGGCACTGGTGGCGCTATCCGGAACTGGTCGTAAGCAGGTGGTGGTGGAGGTAAACCTCCATGAGGCTCAAAATTGCTGGATGAAATATTACCCGTAGTAGAATAAGTCGGGGCTGGGTAATTCGGCGGGGAAAAGAACGGTACACTTCTATGTGGTTCAGAAGTCGGATACCCGCCATTTGGATAATATCCCTGTGTTGTTGAACAATCGCTCTCTAATTTTACCATGTGTTCACCGGAAGCGAAGCTCTTGCCGTATGGGGGTGGGCCGTTGAATCCCATATCCTGGGGCGTCAGACTGATTTGGGGGTAGCCGCCTGGAAGCATCCTACCTGCATGTACATTCCTGCAAATGAAGTTGAAATTGTGGATATCATTTTATCTATTCAAGCAGTGGATTTCTATCCTTTGAATCATATAACGACCATTTGTTTCTATACACAACTTTCGTGGCAAATAAACAAGTCGTGATTAATCCTGGTAACCATTATCTGTGTTTCTGTTTTGCAAAAAAAGAGGGGGAACAATATATTGTACATTAAATGCGACAGTTTTAGAAACAATTTATTTTAACGTTACAATGTAATAAAAGCGGAATCTGTAAACATCCTAATATTTACGTCTTAAAATTGGTCTTACAGGTTTTCCTTAGAAGTAGGTATATATTGATAAAATATGCACAAGACGAATGTGTGTATTGATCAGTTCTACTAGTACATCCCTGGTTGTTTAACTTACCCATCTTGTGTATCCCTGAATCCTTTAGCGAACGGATTGTGGTCAATTTTCAGCTGCGTAATCTGAAAGAAACAAATACATATTTTTGTTTAGTTTTTATGTACAGTCCATAAAATAAACAAACGTGTTTGTAAACGGAAGGGGAAGAAGCATTTTATGGCAAAATATAGTTGACGCAACTTGACACCGATGGTTGACCTTTGTATTACAATATATAATAAGGCACAACCTATTATTGAAAAGGAATGTACGTAAAACACGAGATGCACGAGAAAAGGGAAATATAAATTTGTGTAAATATAAATTAGTGTATTGGAAAGTTTTAACTGATCAAATGTAAGTATATATACTTTGATACCGCACTGTATACAAACTAATTCCATATAAATATACACGGCTGCCCTAAGCACCCTTGATTTCTATACTGACGAGATAAAGAAACGCCTCATTGAAATGTGGCGTTATTTTTTTCCTAACGCTTTTAATTGTTGTGAAATGTAGTAAATCTACATGTACTCTGACCGACAAACACAGTGAACAAAAACTCGCGCGATATCATTCAGCCATTTGTTCACTTCATGTACCTGGTCATGATTTCCTCGTGCAGTCCGTGCATGTAAACCATGTGGTTTGATTGAACGATTTTTGCACATGTACATGTGTAATACGACACACAACCATATTTTCAGCTATTCTCTGAAAAAAACATTAGTTTTCGTAATGCCGAGGCTGAATTCTGAAGAGAGGACTCAGGTTTTGGCTATGCTTGAATGTGGGCGAACGCAGGAACAAGTTGCTAGACGTTTTAACGTCTCTCGTTCGACAATTGTGCGTCTTATTCGACGTGTTAGAGACACGGGAACGTCTATCGATAGACCACGTTCAGGTAGACCGCGTGTAACGTCAATACGACAGGATAATTATATACGTCAACGTCATTTACGTGACAGATTTGTGACGGCGCAATCTACGTCACGTATAGTTGTAGGTAACCGTGGACGTCCAATTAGTCGACATACAGTGAGTAATCGACTCAGAGAACGCGGAATTACCTGTCGTAGGCCCTACCGCGGTCTAATTCTAACGTTACGCCACCGTCACCAACGTCTTATTTGGGCCCGCAACCAGCGTTGGCAGAACGTAGTGTTCAGTGACGAGTCGCATTTCAACTTGTGGAACGCCGACGGACGTATCCGTGTCTATAGACGACGCCATGAACGCTACGCAAACAATTGCGTTTTGGAGCACAATCGTTACGGTGGAGGTGGAGTAATGGTGTGGGCAGCAATCAACCATAGGTTTAAGTCCCATTTCGTCGTTTGCCAAGGTAATCTCACAGCCAGGCGTTACATCGACCAGATATTACGTCATGTAGTTGTCCCTTTATTCCGTCAACGTCAAGGATTAGTCTATCAGCACGACAACGCGCGACCTCACGTTGCACGCGTCACCAGGGACTTTCTACAGGCTAGAAACATTAATGTTTTACCTTGGCCGGCGTGTTCACCGGACTGCAATCCGATTGAACACGCGTAGGATTATCTCGGACGGCGGTTACGCCAACGTCAACCCCAGCCAGCAAACGTCCGGGAACTGGTAGCAGCGCTGCACCAGGAGTGGGCCAGAATCCAACGGTATCTGTTACGCAGCTGGTGCGGCTCTATGAGGCGTCGCCTTGCTGCTGTGGTTGCTAGCAGAGGTGGCCACACGCGCTACTGATTTTTCTAATGCAATTTCTCCGACCGGTCTATTAAAATTCAAGATTTAAGCTTAATGCGACAATGAAATGATTTCTTATTGACCATAAATTCTTGTAAAGCATCTAATTTGCGAATGGAATTGTTCTTTTCTAATTTTGAATCACGGTTAACGAAAAATTGTATACCGAGTTTGAATGAGGCGTTTCTTTATCTCGTCAGTGTATAATGAAATAATCGATATGAATAATCGGCCTAAGGTCAACCATCGCGGTCAAGTTGCGACTACTATACAATACATATCCGTAGCCCTGACCAACCTATAAACCGGGCCAGTCTATTTCATAAGTACAACAACACGGTTGACCCATTTAAACGAGTTGTAACTAAGGTTATATGGCGACTCTCCAGTTTGTTACAGGTAAAAAAAATGTTAACTCCACACTGCCTCATAGATTTTAAGTTACATCGATACAAGTTAGGTTGTATGGTGACTTTCTAGCGTTAATGTTAGAACCGTGGGGCATCACGTGAAAAACATGCAGACAGGAATGTAATCCAAAATCAGTGACCTTGACCACAAGTAATCAGAGGCTCTCATGGGAGGAGAAATCGGGTTTTGTTCAAGTTTTAAATATTAAGGTAAAATAAAACAAGTGCTGTCAAAGGAGACAGTAGCTAGCTTTAGCTTGCGTCAAACCTCGGTAATACGAGTTATAACAGAGATAGATTGAAAGTGTATCAATTCCCAAGTTTAAAAGGGACATAATTCATGGTATGCTTCTGCCAGAGTAATTTACCTTGTATCATACGATGGAATAACTTCAAATCCATTTAGTAATAACGTAGATTATTAAATGAATGTGCATCACGACTTTAACAACAAATTCTAAGTAAGAAGGGAGCATAATTTATGAAATATATTAGCTGAAGCTATGAACTTTGTGCCATATGATTTGGATGATATTGTGGAAGTTTGAATCAAACCCAGTCAGAAATAACAGAGATAAAGTGAAAGTGCATCAGAATTCAAAAGGCATTCTAAGTAAAAAAGGGATATAATTAGTGACATTTTGGTGCCAGAGTTACTGCCCTTGTATCATATGATGTAGGTGATGCATAGGAATAACTTTTTAAAGTTTGAATCGAATCCATCTAGTAATAACATGTCGAGACTGAGTGAAAGTGCATCAAAGTTTAAAGTAAAAAGGGACATAATTCATGATACTGGTGCCAGAGTTATCGCCCTTGTGTCATATAATGACAATGCAATAACTAAAGTTTGGAGGAAATCCGTCAAGTAATAACAGAGATAATGAGAAAGTGCATCAAAACTTTAATCAAGGTGCGGACGGCGACTCCGGGCCGATCAAGATAGCTCTCCATATACTTCATATAGTCGAGCTTAAAATGCTTCAGCTACGGTTATTATCTAGTTAGAATATTTACATCAGTGTTCTGGTAAGCTGTCACAGTGATGAACTGGGTTTCTGGGAAGAAGTGCGTCTGTAGTGTTTTCGGGTCCCCAGTTTTACATGGCCCTACTTCGATTACGTTGATCCGAGGCTGGTACTTGTGCATTGAGTTGACTACGATCTGAAAGATGAAAGCAGATATTCGGAATATATCAGTTCATTGTGCTAAATCGTGATTTTTTTCCAGCATACTACGGGCACTGCATCCGACCAACGACAATCTGGTCGACACTGCAATGATAAAACTTAAACTTTACAGGTTAATAGAAACCGAATGTTTGCTTTTGACTATAATGGGTGTTGTTATTTTAACTGTTTTCATTCGGTGAATTTTTAACTGAAAGAAATTAATCTTTTTCACATTGTTATTATGATATGAAATAAAATAACAGTAAGACTGTTTGTTACTTTTTTTATTTATTCTATAAAATACCTGACTCGGGTAAATGAAAAGTAAAGGTGATAATGGAAGGTGAGAGAATTTATTAACGTCTTTTATACTCTGTAAAAAGTAATATTCCCACAAAGTTTTTCATTAAATTTTCTTCATATATTACAATATAGCATTTGTAAACTCAATTGTACTGTCGATAAACTCCGTTCCATTTACAATTCTTAATGTACAGAACCTTTGTCACGTGGTGACAAAAAGTGCGTTATTATATAAATATCATATGGCAGCATGTGTGACACTGATATTGTCAACCCGAGGGCAGAATGTCACCCGAGGCGAAAATCAGGTGGTGACATTCTGTTTCGAGGGTTGACAATATCAATGTCACATGCGCTGCCATATGATACATATTTTATTATACCGAACAAAATTTAGTAAATAAAAATGTTTAATTTAACTGTTTTATCTTTAGCGCGGTAATCGCCTCTGTACACATTGAATAGTGACGTCACTACTATATGAATACAAGGGAGGCAATCATTTTGCTAAAAAGTTGAAGCAGTTAAGTAATTGCCCTTAAATGCTTATATGACATTCAAAATGATAAATGTGGGACGAGGCGATAGCCGAATCCTAACATTTGTTACCCTGACCCCACATACTTCCTTGTTTTACCTCCTATAACATTCTAGGATTTTAAAAGGAGATTATGTAGGGATAACGCATGTTTTGTTTCTTTCATGTTGTAACTTCTGCAGAATCCTGAAAGATTGGTTTGTATCCCAGGGGATTCTAAAGATGTTAAAACACAAAATGAACATGCGCTAACTCTATTCTAGCATTAAAGGCGTAAAAACTTATAAAATGAATACACTCAACGTCATTAAATTTCCGTGAAATGCGTGGGAATGTCTGAGCTATTTTTTATGCTGTCGTCATTTCTTTTTTAGGTGGCCGTAATGCATTTGACCGTGACTTACTGCAGACCTGGAGCGCCTGTATAAATTACAGACTCAGCCTATATATATACCTGATTCAAGCAATCTGAACTAAAATTATCTTAAATGTATATATTTTGTAACCATGGTAATACTAACCCTAACCTTTAGTCAGTATATTATTCATATTATCGCTTAATGCGTGCGGACATGTAATAATTTTCGTATTTTTGCCGCCGTGCCTCGAAGTGATAATCACTTCCGGACATGCGCAGAAGACCGCTCTAGGCATCGAATACGTTTACGCTTTGTCATGGAGTGTTTTAACAGCACGCGAGCGCGAGACACGTTTTCTCTCCTGTTAAAACACTCCCGAAAAGTAACAAAACGGCAGCTTTATGCTAGAATGTACCTTTTCTAACATCTGATGTCACATATGATAATTTGTTGGCTATTTACATTTTGGGATGTATATAACATCGGATGTGGTAAACTTAAAATAAATACACTTCTTTTGAATTTGTAGATTCTATTTGATGAAAGTGCGCTGAGACCTAGTTTGATACATGTATTATGACATATCCATCACTATCAGCGTTTCATATACCTGCCTTACCGGCTTACCTATCTATATTCATTGAATTTTCCGTTCTGAGACCACTACGTCGGAGTTCAGTGAGTATAATGATTAAGGACCTTATACATTAGAATCAATACCGTATTCTAATAGCACATAAAAGTGAAAGCACTACAGAACTTTGAATGGAGAAAATAAACTTACATGTCCTCCAGAATTACTCTTGTTGTTTGTCAGTTTTAGCTTGTTGAATATGATGTCCTGCTTCATCCAATGAGCGCCGGTGTTGGGCGAGTCAGGGTGGAGGTAAATTCTTCCAGCTGCAAATAATGACAAATTTCTTATTGTTTTTGAAGTGTGTGTGGGGGTAGAGTGGGGTAGTGGGGTTAGTGCGATTTTTGTCAAAAGTGTTGAATTAAATGTAAGGGTGGCCGATTAACCTAACCAGTGTTCTTGAATCATGACCCGGTTCTAAACGCAAGTAACTGTCAACTTCCCTACTTGAATTAGATATGAAGAGCAAAACGTTTTAGTCCGAGCATTGGGGGGGGTGGGGGGGGGGGGGGGGGGGGGGGGGTAAAGGCCAATCCTATAACAGATGCCGAACGAAACACCTTACCTCTTATTTTAGTTTCGGGTAGTATCACTGTCCTTACAGAAATTAACCCGGCGGAGTTCTTTCTCAAATGAAATAATTTTACCTCTTACAGAACTCATCTACATGGTAAGGAGCAAGTGGCTCAAAACTGTACTATTCAGAAAAAAATTATATAAAGTCTAAACAAAAATATGTGTCCATCATTGTACATAACATCTGAAATAGTTTACCATACAAATTGTTAGTCCGGGAAGCTCTTGAAAACGTCAAAATTATGTTCGTGATAGCAAAGAGTAAAAATAATGAGTTAACGCTGCCGTTCCTTAGAATGTACCGATTTGTTTTTACATTTTTGCCACGTATCCTAGTGAGAAGGTCACGTGCATTTTACGAAAAATAATGAGTTTACGTTTCCATTCCTTAGAAAGTACAGTATTGTTATTACATTTTTGTCACGTATCTTAGTTAGAAGGTCACGTGCATTTTACAAAAAATAATGAGCTTACGTTGCCATTCCTTAGAAAGTACAGTATTGTTATTACATTTTTGTCACGAATCTTAGTTAGGTCACGTGCATTTTACGAAAAATAATGAGTTTACGTTGCCATTCCTTAGAAAGTACAGTATTGTTATTACATTTTTGTCACGTATCTTAGTTAGAAGGTCACGTGCATTTTACGAAAAATAATGAGTTTACGTTGCCATTCCTTAGAAAGTACAGTATTGTTATTACATTTTTGTCACGTATCCTAAGTATACATTAGAAGATCACGTACATTGATTTAGCGATTGCGAGTTCCGTCTTCTTGGGGTAGCATGACAGAAACAGAGAATTTTTAAAAAAATGGCGTTTAACCTATTTCAGACAAGCAAATTTCAAAAGTATTACTTTTTGGTAGTTGTTCAGCGTCACCGACAGGTATCCATTTTCCATTTTGGAACTTCCAGTGATGATTGTCTGCCAGGATCATATCTACATACACATTGTACATCTTTGTTTGAATGAGGCCCGTAAAGCTAAACTCCAGCACCGGGAACATGCGTCTGTAAAGAAAAAAAACATATATGGACATGTATGTATTGGTCCTTGCAGGTACCTTGGGTAGTAGAGGGTCACAGAAGGTGACCAGGTTTTTTTTTATTACTATTGTTTAATAAATTCTAGGTAAACTTGGCATTATGTCACCATAATCTTTACCTGTCGTATATCGCAAAGCAGGGTTTCCTAACAGACTCGAAATACTGAGTTACAACAAATTCAAGATTAATAGTAAATATCGCTATTAACTTAAGATGTTGTCAAATTACCTCCCTTTACACAGAGCTTTCAAGGCTGTCAGTCACATGTAAGCATCATGTTATGACATTTTTTAGTTTTCGTGCTTTCTGTTAAAAAAATATTTAAGGAACAAATGGACTGGTTACATAGAGATTTTTGTTGTGAAACTTTTAATTACCTATTTTTGATACAAAAGCATTTAAAAAATATATTTTCTTCAAAATTCATCTTTTTTCATTTTATTTTGCTTGTGCAAGAAAGATGTGCTGGGAGGTAATAATAATTTTACTAACTTATATTTCTACTGAAATTCTACTGAAAATGTATATGTAACAATGAAAATCTTTGACAAATATAATACAATAACTCTTATATTCATAAGTGAAAATCTGATACGTATTAAGCAGTTAAGAACTCGGTGATCATAAATAAGTGTAAATGACCATTTTTTTAAGTTTCAAATATATCTATTGCTGAAAAACCCTAATTAACCACTTTTTAGTAGCACCGTAATGAAAGGTTGCAAATTACGTATTCACCGTATGATATTTCGGAGTTGTTCGGTTTTCAGGGAAACATCTCTCTTTTAGGTATGAAGGTATTAAATGCATCCGCTACTATTTTCTATATAAAATTAACAACTTATAACATATTTTTATCAAGATTTCTAGCCTTTCACTTCCTGCGAGACTACCCTTGTCTTGAAGGTCTGTCTTTAGGCAATCAAAATATACCCAAAAAATATGGGGTTGACCATAATGCAGTGAAACCATGGTCACGTGACTGAGACACGTGATGAAAACGTTAATATTGCGTAGGTAGACATCAGGAAATACCTACTTTCACTTTCATTTTACAAGGCAGCTTCCAATCAACTTTTGAAGCATATAACGTAGCTTAAAATCATCTGCGGACATTCCTTTTTACAATCAAGCATAAATAAAGCTTATATCTGGCATGAAAATGGCCTTTACTAGGCGGGAAAATTGCACTATATATTGATATGGACTACATTCGAGTGGACCACGGAGGCATATCCGGCTAATTGCCCCCTTCATGCCTATAAGAAATACCAAAGTTTTCAAAATCGTTCTGTTGCAGTCAATTATTGTACGTTAGTCAATTGTCAACAATTTTGCCAACTTTCAGTTTGAAAGAATGGCTACTGTTGGAATTATGCCCCATTCAGACAGACAGTCCACACATGCAAAAAACGTGTCAATGGGCATAGATAATGCCAATTTTTCATTAAATATAGTATCATACGGCCTTACTTATCTTATTTCTATTATTCGTTTGCAAGAAACAGCTGGAAGTACACGAAAAATAATCGATTTCTGTCATTCTTACCTATAATGGTGTCGCTGATGCAAAGCTGAAATGTGGAGAAGCACCTTAAAAATCAGAATTTTGCCTACTTTCCGAAAAAATCTCAGATTTGCCCAAAATATGCAAATAATATGCCATGTTAGTCTTGAAATGGTGCTTATTGCTCAATTCTGATCAGAAAGTACCAGTTTTACATCGGTTGAAGCAATTTTCACGAAGTGCGAATTTTTCATTTTAGGTATGAAGGTATTAAATGCATCCGCTACTATTTTCTATATAAAATTAACAACTTATAACATATTTTTATCAAGATTTCTAGCCTTTCACTTCCTGCGAGACTACCCTTGTCTTGAAGGTCTGTCTTTAGGCAATCAAAATATACCCAAAAAATATGGGGTTGACCATAATGCAGTGAAACCATGGTCACGTGACTGAGACACGTGATGAAAACGTTAATATTGCGTAGGTAGACATCAGGAAATACCTACTTTCACTTTCATTTTACAAGGCAGCTTCCAATCAACTTTTGAAGCATATAACGTAGCTTAAAATCATCTGCGGACATTCCTTTTTACAATCAAGCATAAATAAAGCTTATATCTGGCATGAAAATGGCCTTTACTAGGCGGGAAAATTGCACTATATATTGATATGGACTACATTCGAGTGGACCACGGAGGCATATCCGGCTAATTGCCCCCTTCATGCCTCTAAACGTCAGAAGAATGTCGAATTGTCTAATAAAAATACGTAATTTCACAGAAAGTCGCGAAAGTCATCACGGGCTCACTTACATCAGGCATGAGGTAAAAAAAGTAACTCGAATCCATGGTACAGAAATACAAAGTATCATAGGTAGACAAAATCACAATTACTGTATATATTGTCAACTATTACAGAGTAATTTTAATTTCACTTACCGGCCTTGTTTTGTGACAATCATCTCAGTGATATGATTATGAAACTTCGACCACAGTTCTCTGTTACATAGAAATACGCCAGCTTTTCCCGTCGGCGAAGATTGTGCCGGGTCCTGGTGGCCGTAAGCTCCCCATCCATGCTGCTGTTGAGCCGCCGTCGGTAAGGGTGGTGGGATGGCGTACCCGTACGGAGCATCTCGTGGCTTCTGTACACTATGTCCGGCGGAATAAGATCCATACGGCGGGTAACTATAAGTATCTCCGCCGTGGATGTCTTCTTCATTATCATACGTTTCTTGTTTGTACGCAGGATGCAAAGACGCTGGATACGGATGTTTGACACTGTCCCCGTGAAAGTACGTCGGGAACGGTTGAAAATGATACGGCATTGCGTGAACTGTATCTCTGAATTCTATAACATTAACATCCTGTGTCGCATTTCTGAATTCATTGCCGGCGGGATATTTCGATCCGACAGTCTCCAATGTAGCATACTGTCCCTCCTCGTCACCGTCAGCCGACGATCCGTCTTTCTCGCTTTCATCAGCGTAAGATTCTTCACCACCCGACGAATCTACGTGTCCGTCAGCGCGACCCGACGCATCCTCCGTGAAATGCGTGTCTTTCCCGTCGTACTGTGGCATATCAGACTCATCCTTATTCCCGTACAAGCCAACATGGTTGTAAGCCTCCCGCAACAAATCTTGTGAATGAAGATCAACGCTTCCCATTGTAGTAAAACAATGCACTATTTAAATATAAATGCTGTGATAATATTTCCTCAACTTCTTATAATAGTCAAAAATAGCACTTTCTTAACTGAATGTTCCTTCACCTGAGCTAGTTTTGCGAATGAGTCCTTTTTCGATTCTTTAAGCCTTTTACTCCACATTACGTGAGATGATTGACTCAAACAGAAAAGTCTTTATTTAAATGTTGAACAAATCTATTGTCATAGCAATCTTCAATTACGGCGTGACGTTGAGTCCATGATTGACAGGTGGGAGCCTCGAACCTAAAGAAACTTTTCACTTGACTCTTTTCTCATTGGTTGAACGGGCATCACTGTATAGAAAGGTGTGATAAACTCGGTCGCTTTTCCCCGCTGCCCAGTAATTGCACGCTAATTAGTGGAGAAACTTTTGTAGTGAAAAAGTGGCATCTCCGGCAAACTGAGAAAAGTTAATGACCATTCTTTAACTTATGTAAAATATATCAATATGTTGTTGAATAACGACCTTCTGGCATGAGCTTGGGTAAATATATTCTCTACTGGAACGGGTGAAATAACGATTTTTATGTGGATGTCTAAAAAAGAAAAACGTTATGTTATTAAAGTATAAAGGAATGTCCACCAATTAGAATGAAATCCTTTTTTTCTATTCCACATATAACAATATATAGGAAATTCTACACATGAGAAGAACAAACATTAATGTCACTTAAGTTAAGCCTAAAATATTTTTCAGACAACAGTTCGTTGTTTTTTTTTTTTTTTTTTTTTTTTGTTGTTGTTGTGTTGTTTTGTTTTTGTTGGTCTTTTTTCAGTTAAACATGTTGTAAATGGATGTACCTCTATACATGGCTTGTTTTCAAATGTCATATTTTTTTTTAAATTTATTAATAGATGATATACCCATCTATACGCAGGATCCATCACAATTAAACAGTTTTCATAAAATAATTACTGTCAGATATCGAATATTGTATTAAAATATGCGGGAATACTGCTATGGTAAAATGCATTCTATCTGGCGCACACGACTTGAACATTCGTCAAAATTCGATTATTTAAAAAAAAAAAGATAGCAACAACTTTATTTTATAAGACATAAGTAAATGAAGAATTTTGTGAAGAGTTTTCAAATATTGCGATCTATTCTACATCTGTCTCTAGGTTCACATGAAACTTTCTAAAGATATTAATTAAGAGACAGACAACATTTCATTTTTTTATTTTTTAATTTTTTTTTAAGGGGGGGGTTTATTTTTTTTTTTTTAAAAAAAAAAAAATAACAAAAAAAATTTTCATAGGCACAAATTTTTCCCAAAACAGAAAATTTTTTGGGTTCACAAAAAAAAAAAAAAAAAAAATTTTCCATCAAGTTTAAAAAAAATAATCTTAACATACAAAATTAATATACCCATAAACATAAAAGTATTTTTTTAAATTCATAATTATCATATTTTAAAGATCATGTTAACGGACTTTTGTTTTATCAAAATATTTTGTTTATTATGCATGAGGGATGTACCAGTAAAATTTTAAATAAAATTCGGGTTCTTTCTTAAATACCCCCCAGCCACTTGAACTGACAGGACGTGCCAAATACCTTGTTTTGGGAGGGAAAATCACAGTTCCACACCTCTCCGGACAATACATTCACACTAACCTTTATGGGGGAATTTAAGAACTTTACAATCACAAAATACAAATGTACGTTATAAATTAGCAGACAGACAGACGTACATATATTTTATTGACGTAAACTGTACAGCCTTTTTGTCATAAATAAAATTTTTTTCACATACTTTAAAAATTTTTTCATGGGGGAGGACAAAATGGGCCCAAATTGGGGGATAATGTCAAAAATGCCCGGCAAAATTTGCCTATGGGGGGCCGACGTGGGGCCCGGGTTTGGGGTTTGAATGATTTTGGTTTTACGGCAAAGGGGACAAAAAAATCAAATCCCCAGAGATCGGACCGTTAAAACGGATTAAAAATTGAAATCGGAATCGACACAATCAGGGGAAACAAATTCAAAACCCGATTGAAAATCGGCCGAAAAATTGGGTTCTCAAATATAGCAAATTTTTTTTTTTAAATTTATTGATAAAACGGAAAAAGAAATTCAAATTGTTTATGTGTCCCCAAAATTTATTAAGCAAATAGGATGTAGGGCCAAAATTTTAATCAAACTGGGTTCCAAAAAAAATTTTTGGTAGACGGTATTTGTAAAAAATTTTTAATGTAATAAAGGGGGGGTTATAAAAAATGCCCTTTTTTTTTAAGGTAGAATCCCCGCCATAGAAATATTTATTTTTACAAAAAAATGAAAATAAAAAATTATTTTTTAAAATTCAAATTTAAACATTTTTAAAAATGTTTAAAATATAACAAAACTTGCGTAACTGTAAAAACATGAGTAAAAAGGCCTTTTTTTGTGAAAAATTTTTAAATATCAAAAAAATCAAATAACCATCAAAACACATAAACAGACACATCTTTTCCCCAAGTAAATTACTAGAAAATTTTATAAAGTGTATATTTGAAGAAAACTTTGATGAAGCCCGGCGTGTCACAAAAATTTGTCGCGACAACGATCTGCCAATATCGGGGCCGAAAATCATTTTAAATTTTCCCAAAATTTCGTTTTGCCAATCCCAGACTGATGTATTAGATTTTGGGCCCGAACCGTTTCCGACGCCCGGGCCCGACATCATTCCTTTTTTTGCAAGCCAAAATTTGAAGCCATATGGGGCCTTTTATAGACAACGCCCGGGGGTTTTAATAGGGGCCCCTTTTTGGGAATGCGGCTGGGATACTATAAAGGCCTATGCTAATTAGAAGAAAACCATTAAAAATTTTTTACTTTCTTGATTCTACTCGTAACCGAGGGGGGTTAGCCATCCCCCACAAAAAGCCCTTTAAACAAATTAAAAAGTTATATAACAAAATTTTTACTTTTCCCAACTAAACTTGTATTTTTACCCACGGGGGAATTGGAATTTTCCCTTGCGGAAAACGGGTTTTTGTACGGGTACAGAATCCAGGGAACACGGGGTTAGGTTAACTGCCCGCCCATTACATACGGAAATACTTTTGACCAAAAGAAAAAAAACAAAAAAGGGTTGACTTGGTTAAAAATTTAAATTTTTTTATTGAGTTAAAGAAATGTTCATCTGGGCAAAGGGCCTTTTTAAACCCCCAAAAACCAGGTTCGAAACGAAATAAACGGCAAAACTTTTTAGATGTTAAAACATTTAAGCACAATAAAGGGGGTTGGGAAAATAAAAAAGGGGACTAACAAAATAAATTTCTTTTTTTTCAATTTCTAAGCAGGGATCTCCCTTACCTATAAGTAAATTTTCGAAGTGAAAAAGCACCTCGTCAGTCTAACTTTTTTAAAAAGACTGCCCCCCAAAATAAAAAAGACATATTTGGAAGTTATTTTTTTTTCCGTACGGGTAACGGGAAAAATTTTAAAATTTGGGGGAAAACCCAAAAAATTTCCCCCCCCTTTTTAAAAAACACATCTGTTTAAAGCGGATTTTTACAAAAAGGGTCCCGCAAAAAAATTCCACCCCATTTTGGTTTACGTTCAATTTTGAGGGGGAAAAAATTAAAAAGGAAAACCGAAAAAAAAAGCAAAAAAACAAAACAAATAGCACACACTCCAAAATTCATCTACCTTTCCTAAAACCCTCATTCTCATCCATCAGGGGTTCAAGGCACGAATAGGGACCATACTTAGGGTAGGCGAAATGAAAAGGGAAATCATTCTTTGATTTTTTTTGGTTCCCCCAAACATAACAGTCTTTTGGGGGACAAAAAAATTTTAAAAACGAAAAACATGTTTTTTTTTAAAATTTTTGGGTTGCCACCTTTATTCCAATAAAAAATTTGAAAAACTCCTTTCCAAAAATATCTTTTCGAAGAATGTACGGGGTTGGGTTAAAAAACCCTTTTTAAGGGGGGTTGGCGCTTTTTAGCTCACCTGTCACATCACGACATGGGCCGTGGGCGTCGTCCATCCACAATTTCGGGGAAGGGGAAAAAAAGGGAAAACCACTTTTTGCAACCAAATTTTAAAAAACTTGCACCAACCTGTATTGGCAAAATTTGGTTTCCTTTTTGGGAAACTGGCAAATTTCCGTCCGTAAAGGGCCCCAAGGTTAAAACCCCTTTAAAAGGGGTCAAAATTTGCTTTTTGGCATTTGCACCATATAGAGACTTCATTTAGGGTTATTTTAAATAAAACGGCAAAATATCTTTAACAAAAAATAATTTTGGGTTCCATGATGAATCGGTAAGACCCAAATAAAAGGTTTCCGGAGTAACCCCCCCCTATTGACCCCTGAAAAAACCAATTTTTGGGGGAATTTTACCTTAAAACACGAAGAATGACATTTTAAACATTTCTTTTAACCACACTTATATACAATTTAATCAAGAAAATCCGGGGTCCTTTGGGGAAAACCCCTTTTTAATTCCTTCAGGGCTAGAGTTACTGCCCCTGGAAGTGGGGGCTTTTTCTTTTTTGGGTACTTTCAACCATATAGATTTTAAATTTTTATCTTTGTTTTGGTTACAAATTTACTTAGAATTTATCTGAGGGATTTCTAGGCCAATTTCAAAACTGGTCATTTGGGTCAAAACCTAGGTCAAAAGCCCAAATCAAAAAAAAGCTTGTTAAAACCAAAAGGCCAAAATTTAAACCCTATTTTAAAAAAACTTGGCAAATGCTTATCTTGGTGTTTTCCCTATGCCATTTTCAAACTGGGTTATAGGGAAAAAAAAACCCCTAAGCCACCCGGGTTTAAAAAAAGGGAAAAGGGCTTTTTAAACTTTTAAAAGACCATTTAAGACCCTATCTTCTTTGAAACGGGGTCAGAATGTTTATCTTGAAAAATTCCGGGGCAAATTTTTTGAAAGGGCCTTGGGGGGCCCAAAAACTAAGTCACCCACTAAAACCCAAAGGAACCGGGGAACATTCTAGGGGCCACAATAAAACCCTACTTAAATGAAGTTACCCGAAAAATTTCCCTTTGATGTCCTAAGTAAAGTTCAATCTGGCCCATGTGGGGAAAAAATTAGGTCAGGTGCTCAAATCACATAAAAAGTTGTTAACACTAAAGGGGCCATTTATAACCCTTTTTCTTCATCCTTTTTTGGGCCCAAACCCTTTTTCATTTTTTTATAATTTTTTCCCATTTTTCACAATCCCAAATTCATTGCACAGTCCCTTTCCCTTTAATTTAAATAAAAAATGTGGCCATGCCCTTTCAGTGTGATTTTTTTAAAGGGTTTCAAAAATTTTTGGAAAAATTTTCCTTTTTACCAAGGGGGCTTTTGTGTTTCAAAAACCATCTTGTTTTATTTTAAAAAATGTTTTAGTTCCTTTTTTGGGAAATACACCCAAACCTGGAACAAAGACTATCGGGGGAAAAAAAAAAAGGGGTGGATTTTTGACAGATAGAAGTGCCATTTGTGAATAGTGCCTTTTTTTCCACAAGGCTGGTCTTTTTTTCACAAGGGGTTTTTATTAAAGGGGTTCCCTTTAACACAGGTTTGGGGGAAATGAGGTTTGGTAAAAACAAAATTCAGAATTTATTTTTTATAATAAAAAAAATTTAAAGATTACATGTCCCTGTATTCTAATCTTACTCAAAACACATGCGGTTTCAAAAAATGTTTTTTTTGAACTGGCTTTTTTCCCCCGGTGCAAGTCGCAGAACTTCCTTTGGGCTTGGTTTGATTTCCATTTTTTTTCATAGATAAAAAATTTCTGAAAGAACGGGGGTTTTAACAGTGCTTTTTTAATTTGGGGACAGATACTTCATTTTTCTATTGTGTGCCCTCTGCTTAGTATTGGGTGACAGAAATTTCCATTTTTCTAGTTGTTTTGGCATTTCTTTAGTATTTTGGACATATACTTTATTTTTCTAGTTGTGTGTCAGTGCTTTAGTATTTGGGATGACAATAACCGGGGGTTGGTGTCAGTGCAAAACCCCTTTAAAAAAATAAAGATTTATAGAACGGGGCCATAGTTTTTGGGATTTTTTTAGAGGTTTGTTTCCCATAACAGAAACAAATCTACTTCGGCGAAAAAAACGTCGAAACAGTGAAAGGGTTTGGGGCGACTGCAGAAGTAGGCAAAAAGGTTAACAATAATGGGTTCGAAATGGGGTTTACTTTTAGCCTTAGGTTTCAAAAGGGTAAAAAAATTTTATCTCCACCAAAACCCCTCCCTTGTTAACTAAACAATAAAATTTTTTATCGCTTTGAAAAACTTTTCAAGGCTCGCTACCAATTTATTCAAATCATGGCCCCGGGGGTCACGGGGACTTTTTTATAGTAAATTTAAAAAATTTTCTGGAACCACATAAAACACAACCTTACTTTTTGCATGTAACAATTTAAGGGGTGGGGCGATATAGGGCCCATCATGACCCTCTTTTTTGATATTTTAAACCCGGGTACAGGGGGCGTTTGGGGGTTAACGTTGAAAACCACGACCCCTTTTCTCCCTATGATCGTCCCAAACGAGGTATTCGTCATGCTTTTATTTTGGGAGGGGGGCAACACACATTTATTGCTTCAAACATACACATACAGTCTAAAATTTTTCCTTTTTAAAAAATAAAAGGGGGATTCTTTTCCTTCGCCCAAAAGGGGCGTGAGTTTCCGGTGGATTCTTTTTGGGAGTCCGGTAGCAAAGCTTAACCAGCTTGCCCAAAATGCTCGCACGGGGCTAGGGGGATCATAAACCTCATTTATAAATTACTGTCGACACCAGCCCGACCACAAATTTTTGCAATCAATTTTTTCCCTGGACTCTTTTCCATTCCTAAAGTCATCACCTTGGGTTGTAATGACAATTTTAAACCCGTAATTTAGGGGTTACCGCAAGAATAGAACTTTACAACATTTTAAGATTTTTATACATTTTTTAAAAAACATTAAATCAATTCTTTTTGGGTTTTTAAAATAATACTGACAAAAAATTTTGGGGTCAGTTGACCCTTGCACTTTTTTGCGCCCCAATGCCGCGGGAAATTACAAGGGGGCCATGAGGGAAAATCCTTTTAGAACCCCCAAATTTTCCCCCGATAACCCTTTTTAAATGGTTTTTCCAAAAAGAAACCCGTTTTTAAAAACCTTTGCGGGGTTCGAGTAAATTCAAAAAAGGGCATTAAACCCACTCGGCAACGAAACCCCCTAGGTTTTTATTTGAAACCCTGATTTTTTTTCAGGGGGGGCACAAAGGGTAAAACAGGTGCACGGGTTTAACCTTGGGCCTGCTGGCGGTAAGTGTTTTTTGCCTTTGCGACCAGTGCAACTGGGAAATCACCCTGCCCCTCCAGGCGGTCATGGGGGCAATTTCGCTATTCGTCAAAAAATTTTCAGAAAACCCCCCTTTCCATACCCCCAATTTTTAAATTTATAGACCACCCTTTTTAAAAATTTCAGCGGGATGGGGGTTAAAATCATATAGGCGAACAAAAGATTTCCTTTTTTCAGGTAAAAACCATTTTTATTTGGGGGTTAAAAGGCGAAATAAAAACCAAGTGAAAAATAAAATGCTCGCACTCAGCCCCAAAGGTAGAAACAATTTTTAGATTTTTAATGCAAAAAGGGGGTTTCGGGGGAAAAATAATTTTCCCAACATTTGGCCTAAGGAATTATGTGTTGGGTTTTTTTAATTTATTAAATTATACTTTTAAACAGGAATTTTTCTGATATTCCTTACCGCACACAAACCCCCCAAAATCTTACGTATACTTTTGCATAAACAAACCATTAGCAATCAATTTTTTGGGTTTGAAAAATTTGAAAAAATTTCCGGGGAAAACACTTTTCCCTTTTGTTAACCTTTTTTAAACCAAGGCAAAAAACAAATCCTAGAATAAATTCCCCATTCAATTGTAAAGGGTTTTGGGGCAAAGGGCAAATTAGGTAGCATAAAACACAACAAAAATTTTGCCCGTTCACACAGGGAAAAATTTTAAACCTTTTCACACGAACACAAACCCAAAGCTTGCAGGAGCATATGTTTTTTAAAAATCTTCTGATTTTTAAACTGCCGAATTTTTAAATTTTTCACACCCCCAGATTAAAAAAAAAACTTTTTTTCAACAAAAAGGGCAATCACGCATTAAAATTTAAAATTGCTTTTTAAGGGGGAAAAAATTAAAATACCCTTTGGGTTCGAGGGGTTATTAAATTTTTTAACCGGAAATTTATTAATTCAAAAAATTGGGGATTTGCAATTCCCTCTAAATCCCTTTTTCTTTTAAAACATTTTGTGATGGAAAAATGTTGTTTTTGTTTGTGTTTTTAATAAATTCAACCAAGGTCTTTGCCCCCTTTGGGGTTTACTTTAATAAATACGGAACAACAGTAAACTTTTAATCTTTAAAAAAAATAAAAAAAAAAACTTTTTTCATAAAAAATAAAAAAGGGGGGGAGCTTAGGGTATATTTTCCCAAAATTCGGACAAATTTCATATCCATTACGCTACGCATAGACCCTACAACGACTTTTGATGGCCCGTTCTGAAAACCCCTTTCCCAGCCAATAAAAAGCTCCCTTACACTTTTTCTGTAAGCTTTTTAAAGCCCGGGGGGTTGATACATAAAATTTCTATGTAAAAAGGGGTTTAAATAACCGGGTTACCAGTCGGTAGGGCTTTTGTCTTAAAAACAGGGGTCCCAGGTTCGACCCGGGTTTAAACCCAATTTTTTTCGTAAAACTTTGCCCATTCAAAAAAGTTGTCTGTTTGGGGGAAAAAAAAAAATTTGCGAAAAAAAAATAAAAATATTGGAAATCCAAAATATACGAAGACGAAGGGAATGGTCCGTTCTCAGATCTTTTTTTAAAGATAAAGGACTTTAGCAGTTTGAGTTTTACATATACGGGGTTTTTCCCTTCAGCCTTTTTCAAAAAGGTAGGGCAAAATTATTTCATATTTTTTTTGAGCCTTTTGGGGTTTTTAATTACTTTTGGGTGAAAAAACTATACCCTTAAAGTATCTATAACAGATTGTTTTATATATACCGCATAAAACGCATACAAGGATCTTTTTCCAAGTAAATTTGCGTCTTCTTCACTTTATTTTCCAAAAAAAGAAAAAAACAGTACCGGGGGCTTTTTAAATTTTTTTATTTCCCTCCACTTTCTTTTAAAAACACTAACAATACAAACGTGCTGTCTATGAACTAGTCTTAAAGCCATCAAACCGGTGAATTTCCCCATGTCGGAAACTAAACTATTTTAAAAATTCGTTAGTATGTAATAAACAAAAAACGATATCGCAAAAATTCGGGGCCACACGCGACTGGATTTTGGTCCACACTGACTGGGGAAAGTTTTGCGGGGGCGGGATTAATTTTACAAATTTCAATTTTTTATTTTTTTAAAAAAAAAATTTTTGGCTAGTTATTTTCTTTTTAAAACCTGGCTTGGATCAATTGGGGCAAATAAAATGACGAAATACAATTTACTAAACATCACTAAAAGGAAAAATGTTCAACGGGGTTATATTATCACTTTTTTGGGGGGCCCGGAGCGGGCCCAATTGATAAAACGCGGGCAAGGGGTTCCCCCGGGAAAGGAAAACCAAATGTTCTCCCTGGGAAAAAACCCTTTCCTCAAAGGGCTGACTAAGGCCCATTTTGACGTGCAAGCTGATGAATAGTGGGAATATCTTGAATCTAAGGAATCAAACACGTTGCCAATCACGAGGACCATTGCTTTTAAAGCAAGCCCCACCGGCACTCCAACCATATGCCCAACGAAGGGAACTGACGAAGAATCAAACCCCCAAAACCGTATAAAAATGACTGCCGCTAAATACAGCCCCCGTAATAAAAAAAAATACAAAAACCTTTAACAGCCTTTCAACAATGTCCTCCAAAAAATAAAATTTTTTTGATGCCGGGGACAATAAAAAAACCCCTTTTTAAAAGGGAACAACTTTTTCCCCAATTTCACAATTCAGAAAACAACGAAAACATTTAAAACCTGGGTGGGGTCTGATAGGGACTTTTGGGGGAAATTTAAGGAAAAAATTTTCCTTTTAAAAATTTTTTCCCCTAACTTTCAAACTTGCAAGAAAAGCCAAATTTAAACCAAAATAACCCATAGTTTAAGAATTTTGAGCAAAACTTTGTGTGAGGAGTTTTCCTGAAAAAATTTTAAATTAAAACCTTTTTAAAACCCTTTCCCAACCAAATTTTTCACGGCCACAATAAAAACTGGTTCATGTTTTTAAACATTGTCAACTTTTTTTTTTAAAAAATAAAAGTGTAAAAATATCTTACTCACCCCCCAAAGGAAAAACAAAGTTAATTGCGACCAGCGCTGTGATTTTATTGGGCAAACGGCTTAGAAAAGAAACCACCATCGCAGTATAAAAAAATCCCCAAACCAAATCTTTGGCCAGCGTTAAACCCTTTGATCCGGGTAAAAATTCGGAAATAACAATGGAAAGTTGGGGACTACATTTTTTAACAAAAACATCCCTTTTTAAACTTGAATTAAAAAGGAAGACTAAATAAAATTATATTTTGAAAATTTGAGGGGGCAAACTTAGGGGTTTGGGATCAAATCATACATTTTCAGGCAACACCAAATTCATTTTTTGACAAAAGGGTTAAATGGCAAAAAAGCATCCCCATCTTTCGGGAACCAGACCGAAAGTTTGATAAAAAATTATTCATTTTTTTTATTTTTTTGGGCAACACTTTTAATAGCCCCGCTGTTTTAAAGTTGCGTGCACCCCAAAAAGGAAAATTAAAGGGGTTGGTTTTATACACTTTAAAAACTTACATAGGCTTTCCCCGAGACTTACCCAAAAAAATACCCGGGTTTTCTTGTAAAAACAAAAATGGGGCAGGGGATTTCATACTTTCCGAAAAAAAGGAAACGACAAAAATTCACAGGTCACTGAGAATATTAAAAAAAATACTAATTTACATGTGAGAAAATAGGATGGGATACTTCAAAGGGCTAAAAAAAACGTGCTTTATTTTATGTAAGAAAAAACCCAAAAGCGTTTTATCATCAAAATATAAAAATACACCAGAAAAAAAATAACAGGGGAACGATGTTTAAAAATTTTTAAAATTTGTTAAAACTAATTAAAAAACGTAAATAATTTTTTTTTCACTCAAAATAGAAAAGGCTTTTTTTTTTTAAAAACAAAACGAACATTTTTAATCATAAAACTTTTGGGCTTTTCTTTTTTGGGGGTTTTTTAAAACCGAAAAACGGGTGCTAACAAAAAGATTCCCCACCCCCAAAAAGGCGTTAAAACCCCCTTTTTTTATATAGCGCGTCCGGAAAACTAAACAAATTGGGCCCCCAAAAACGGAAAATTTTAAAAAAATAAATGAGGGCAACGTAAAAAAGCAACTCTAACTTTCCCGTGTTTTTTCAGGAAATTTAATGACTTTGATTTGACAATGAAATTCTTTAAATCATTTTTTACGCTTTTTTAATGCTAAAAAACAGGGGTTACGCATGTTCATTTCGTTTATATCCCAACGTACCCCCGGGGAACCTTTTTGAAAACCCTGCCCTCCCGGGGCTCGCACACCGACCAATCCCCGGATTCTGCAGATGTTATACCCAAACACAAATTAAGCAAACTTAAATCCCTACAAAAAACCTTTAAAAATATAGACAAATAGTTTTTAAAACGGATAAAAAAAAAATAATGAAAAAAGAAAAAGAGCATAGAAAAAAAAATAAAAAAAAACTGAAAAAATAAATAAAAAAAATGACAATCTTAAAATAATAGCTAAAATAGATGAAGCAGGAAAGATTAACAGACAGAAAAAAGACAAACAAGATCATGAAATACTTTAGTTTAAAATTTTAACTCACAAAGAATTTCCAATTTAAAAGAATATCGGAACTTTAAACGCAGGAAATTCCAACGAAAAAGGGCCTCAACCACAACCCCTTTTTAAACTTTGTCCCCATTCTCCCTTCCGCCCCTCACTCCATTAGGGAGTAAATATCGCGATAGTACGGAAATAACCACACAACGATCATCCGATCACCGCCACCTTCGCAAATTAAGTGCGGCCCCCCCCAAAACCCATTTTTTGGGGGGTTTTTTTTTTTATTTTTTTAAATTTTTTTTTAAATCAAAAAAAGCCGAAAAAATCTCAAAAAAAAAAACTTTAAAATTTGCACTAATACACTATTAACTTTAAAACAAGATTTTGGTTAAAAAAATTTAATGAATTTTTAAAAAACGGGAATTTTTAAAATTTGGGGAAATTATTTTATTAAAAAAAAAAAAAAAATGATGTATAAACTATAGGTTATTGATCATTTTTCCCAATAGGGGTTTTTTAATAAAAAAATTAGCGTTGGGTTCCCAGCGAAATTAAGTTTTTTTTAAAAAAACCCTTCAAAAAACCTTTGGGCATAATTAATAGACCCTTCTCAACGGTATAACGAATAACTTAAGGGGTTTTTCTTTTGGGATCCACCCCGGGTTTGCACCCTTAACGATGAAAAAAAGCTTAGCCCACGAATTTTGAATAACGTCGTTTTTTTTTAACAAATAATTTTAAAAACTACCTTATGCTATCGTGACTGAAAAAAAAATTATATACAAATGTTTTTATAGTCAATTACCGTTTTTAACGCAACCCTGTTTTTTTTAAAAGTTTTTAAAAAAATAGATACCAATTATAAACGGAACAAATATCGACCATCATTTTTTTTGGGGAAAACTCAAAGTCAACCGAACTATTTATCACAAACATTTTACATTTGTCTTTTTTTCCCTAATTGAAAACATTGCCCAAAATTTGGGGTTCAAAACAAATTGCCACCATCAGGATTCAAAATTGGGTTTATCGTTTTTTGGAAAAATAGCAACGGGGGGGAAAAAGGGGGGGAGAGCTGGGGGGGGATCGCAAAACAATTAAACATTTTTGGGGGCGGATTTCCCTGTCTCTTTATTACACCTAGCCCCCAAAAATGCACAAAAAAGGGTTTGCCCATGACCATTTAAAAGGTTCTTTTTCATAGCCAGAAAAGGGGGTATCAACCCCTGGTCTTATACCCGTAGGGGTACCCAATGTTTAAAGGAAAAGGATAAGGGGTTTTCCCTTCCAGGTTTTAATAAAAGTTCATTCAGGGGTCTATCTATTGTATCAGTTCAGATAAATTGTGACATCGGGTTTATGATAAAGCATAGTATGTTTCAGTGTCAGTAAAATTTGTATATATTCAGGATCACAGCCCAAAATATAGTTTTTTTTTTAAAAATTTAAGACCAGCAAGGATGAAAGTTCATCATAAATAATTGCGCCTTTATCATAACTTACACCCATTTTCAAAAAAGGGCCCAAAATTTTAGTTTCTAAAAGTCCCCATTTTCAGGAGTTTTTAACAAACCAGTTCGTGAGTATTACTAGTTCAGGGGCCAGTTACTCGTATAAAAAGTATTAAATCAAAAGTATAAATTTCATACCAGTATTTACATCGGGGCGGGGCCAAAAATTTGGTATCATTCAGGGTCGTATTTTTTAAGGGTTCAGGGTCAGTTATTTTTTAAGGGTTTTAAAGGGGCAGAAAATTTGGAATCATTTCATTTCATTTTTTTAAAAAGGGTTCGGGGCAAAATTTTTAACCGGTTCAGGCAGTAATTGGGTTCAGTTCAGGGCAGTATGTTTTAGGGTTTAAATTCAGAATTTTTAAAAAAGGGTTTTCATGGTCAGTAAGTTGTGGGCATTGGGGGAAAAAAGTTTAAACGGTTCAGGGGTCAGTATTTTTTTAAAGGGTTTCAGGTCATAATTTTTACTTTCGGGTCAGGGGGTTTTTTTAAAAAGGGTTCATGTCAGAAAGGGTTTTTAAGGGTTCAGGGTCAGTAAGTTGTATAAATTTTCGGGTCATATTTTTAAAAGGGTTTCAGGGGCGGGAATTTTTTTAACTTTCATGGTCGGGAAAGGGGGGGTAAAATAGTTCATGGCAGATTTTTTTAAAGGGTTCGGGGCCCAGTTTTTTTTAAAAGGGTTTTCAGGGTCCTTAAAGGGGGAAAGGGTTCAGGATCGGGATTTTTGTACGGGGTTCTGGTCGTGTGTTGTATCAGCAGGGTCAGTGGTGTATAAATTCAGGGTCAGGTGAGAAAGCCCCCCGGTTAAAAGGTTTCAGTGGGAAAAGAGCGTTGGTCTAGGGAAACCTGGGGTCACGATTTTCGATCCCCCGGGGGGGACGTATGTTCTCCGTGACATTTGAAAAACGACATTTTTCTGAAATCTTTAGCTTCCACCCGATTCATGTGGGAAGTTGGCGGGTTATTTGGGCGAAACGGGGAAAAGGGGGGTTTACTAATCCAGGAACACGGGTTTATTTTTAACTGCCCGCCGTTGCATAAACTGAAAACTTTTAAAAAAACCGGCTTAAACCAAAACAAACAAACGGGAAGGTTTTTAGGGGTTAAAGGGTCATAGGTTGTATCATTTTCAGGGGCGTGTGAAAACAGTTTTTTTTCAGGGGGGAAGTATCTTTCAGTCTTTGGGCAGTGGGGGGGGGCATTCAGGGTCGGTGTGATGTATCATTTCATGATCATATTTTTTATCTTTCATGGTCAGTGTGATGAAATTTTTTCTTTGGTCAGTGTTTGGGATCGGGTTCAGGGTCATGTTTGTATCATTTTCAGGGCCCAGTATTGTATCTTTTCTTTGGCGGGGGATGTACATTTCAGGCGGGTGTTGTACCGGGTTCAGGGTCTGTGGGGTGTATCATTTCAGGGCCGGGGCAGGATCAGGGGGGTTGTATCATTCATGCCGGGGTTTTGTATCATTCATGCCCAGTGGTTGTATCGGGTTCATGATCAGTGTGTTTATCATTCTTGGTCAGGGGGATGTATCGGGCATGGTGGGGGTGGGGGATCGGGGCAGGGGCATGTTTTGGGTAAATTTTCAGGCAAGGGCCCTTGGGTTTACTATACATTTTTCATAATTATTAACAGACCTTATAATAAATTTAAGTTCTCTTCCCGTATATAGCTCTAGTATAACTTCAAAAACAACACGACAACATTTATAGCGCCAAACGGAAAAGCGGCGCGCGGAAAAAAACCCAATTGAAAAAGGGGGAAAAATTTAATGAATGCCCTCCCGGATGTACTTTTAAAATCCTTTGGGAACGTGGTTTGAACGAAAAATATATCTCAATTTTTAGTGACGGGTCTTGAAAAAAATCCCGGGGCGTTTAATGCCTTTTTATTATATCACTCGGTTTCGCCCCCGTGGGTTAGCCCAATTTCCCTCCCCTCGGGAAAACCCCAAAAAATGATTTATTTACGACAAATCACAAATGGGGATATTTATTTCTTTAAAAATATACAATAACATATATAAATTTTCCCCGGGGGGTAAACCCTTTGGGAACGGTTTCCTTTTCTTGGAATTCAGAAAAAAGAAAAAAGCTTAAAAGGGGGAAAAAAGCAAAAAAATGCAAAACCAAAGGGGGGTGGACGGGGGGGGAAGGAGGCAGCTTTTAAAACCCATTTCAACAAAAATTACCATATGAATTTATAAAAATTTTAAAGGGGCGGGACAACCCGGGGGTCCCCTTGGACGCTTTCAACATTTAAAAGTAATTTTTTTGAGTCGCTGACCTGGGAAGTCAACTGATTTTGTTTTTTTTTTTTCGGGTTTTTTTTTTCCACATTTATGGGAAAAACATTAGAATAAACTTTTCGAGAAGGCCCCTGTCGAAAATTGGGAGTTCACGTTGATGGAAAATGAGCCACCGGCTAAGAAAATAAAGAATATTTGTGTCTCAAACATTTTTTTTTACGGTCATTCTATTCATGAATGCGTTTTTTAAAAGTTAAAAAGGGGGGAATTTTTTCCCAAGTTTGGGCCAATGGAGATTTGCCAGGGGTTTTTGACTGAAAATATTAGGGATAAAATGAAAAAAATGGTTTCCTTTCAAATTGTTTTTGGGTTTTTGTTTGGGTAATACGTATTTAACTGTTTTTTTCTTCTTTTTCTTTTTTTTATTTTTCTGTAGTCTACCAAAACATTCGGGGAGATAATGAAACTGTTTTGATGGTAAAATCTTTTCATATTTTTAAACAGACACATTTTCCCGACTTTTTTTAAAATATTTACTGCATAAGTGCCTTTTAGTTTTGGATTCTAAGAAGCCCTGTAATCGTCCCTTTTTCCCCCTGGCCCCCTTTCAGGGTTTTGGGGCTTTCAGAAGTCGGGCCCAATGATTAAAAAGATCTCCCCTAAAGCCCCGTTTAACAGGTTTGTGCTATCCGGCCAGTCTTAGTTCAAAACGGTTAGCTAAACCCAAAAATAAAAAAAAGAAACTTTTCCCTGAAATGTTATAAAACACCCTATTAATTCGAAAGGAAAAAAATTTCGCTGTGTTGCCATTTTTCTGCAGATCCCATAAATTAAAAAGCAAAACCACAGTCAAGAAATGGGGGCTTTTCATCACATCAGACCCCAATGCTACAACGTGCTTGGGTTAATTTTTTGGGGTTTGGAAAGTGCTTTCATTAACAATATTTTGGACTTAAAAAAATAATAAATGAATAATGGCTCATAAAGTCATTTACACATATTGGCCCAAAAGATATAAAATAATAAATATATAATGAAGCTACCCCAGAAAGTTCAAAAACCCGACGGTTTGGGGGTTTTGGGGATGTTGATGCGGCCCGGGAATGCCCAAAATTGCCCGGGTAAATTTTAAAGGGGTAAAAAAGCTTGAAAATTTTTAAAAAAAACGTTTTTCAAATAAACTCAGAAAGAAAAAAACCTTTACAGGTTTTTACATAATTCCCAAAATTTTGTCATTTTTAAAAATATATTAAAAATTTTTGAACAAACAAAAAGTTTTAAAACCCACCGGCTTTTAAAAACTGATCAAACCTCACAAAGGGACGACGGGTCAATCCCTTCCAACAAAAAAACCAAACATTTTTTTTTTTGGGCATGGGACAAAGGGTTTCTTTTTTTTTGGTTTTTCACAGCGGAGATTTAGTTCCAAAAATTCCCAAAGGGCGAACGTGAAACTTAAAAAAAAATTTCGCGTGGCATTTGAGGGGGCAGGGCCGGGGGGGGGGGGTGTAAACCCTGAATTTTTTTTTTCTAGAGCTTCTGACCCTCGGGATACAATATTTTTAAAATTTTTGCAAATGTGAACAATCCCCCAAAACCCCCAATTTTTGAAAATTCTTTCTAAATGTTTATTCAACTTCCCAAATAACTTTTTTATTTCAAAATCTTCCAAAAGCTTAAATATAATTTTATGTATAAAATAATTACCTCGGGAAAGCTATATTTAAAGTTGATTTTCCCGGGAAAAAAAAAACCCAACTTTAATTACATTACAGCACCTAAGATATTTAAGAATGACATTAACAGCATTCAGCAAATTTGGTGTAAATAAAATGAGTTTGAACATCTTAGCGAAAACTGAAAAAAAGGTTCGGCCCAAAAATAACCAATGGATTTTCACTTGAAATTCAAAACCTTTCTTGGGCCCCTTTCCATTTTTGGCATCATCATTCATGGGAAAAGGGGTCATTTTCCCCCCTTCAAATTTTACAAGGCCGTTTTTTTCTATAAAATAAAAAGAATCGTATTGCTTTTGGTTTTCTTCTTTCGGCTAGACTTTACAAAACAGCTACACTTAACAGAACGGCGAAAACGACAAACCCTTGGCCTACCCTTCAATTTCCCAACCCGGGAAGATTTTCAAATCCAACACCTTCCCCAAAAACCGCACCCTTTTCGATTTCCGTTTTTACTAAAGTTCTGAGCCATTTTTCTTCAAACCCGGGGGTTTCTTTTTCATAGAAAAGTCTGTCCCAAAAAAATGCCTTTTCTGAAATCTTTCAAAGATGGTTTTAGATTTTTTTTCCCAAAAAAATTTAAAAATTCTTCCTAATATCAAAGGGCTTTAAGGTCCCGGTAAAAAAATTTTTTAAATTTTACCCTAAAGAGGACAATTTTTTTAAACCTTATTTAAAATAACAAAAAAACCCTACAAAATGTTCCCTTTAAAAATGATGTTCAAAGGAAAAATGCTGTAAGAAGAAAATCGGAAACTTTCCAGCTTAGGAAATTTGGGAGGGTAAACTGGGGTGGATACAATGTAAACTGGCTTTTAAGTGCTTTTTGGGGGAGTTTAAATTTTAGCGAAAAAAAGCAAAAGAAAGTTTTGACAATTAAACCCTTTTTTATTATCAACCCACCCCCCCCCCCGGGGTTCCCCCCCCTCCCCCCCAAAAAAAAGCAAGTGTATTTTCCCCTTTTTTAAAGGGGAACTGCTCAAGGGGCTGGTTTGGGGGGTTTTTTACTTGGGTGTTTTACCCAAACCGAACAGATAGTTTTAGGAATAGTTCAAAAACAAAATTTGATATTTTAAAATTAGATCAAAGGGCCCCTTAAAATTAAAAAAAAAATAATCATTCAATAAAATAGTAAAAAAATTAATTAACATTTTTTTAAAATTCCCTTGGGAAAAAAGGGGTAACTGGACAATGGGGGAAAAGGGGCCCTTTTAAAACTATCAGAAATTTGGTAAAAATTGGGGTTTGTTCCCTAAAAAAAATCAATGTTGAAAAAGAACATTCAGTGGTAAAGCCTATTAAAGACAAAAATTTTCTGCCGATGGGTTTGGGAAAATATTTTTAAAAACGATTTTCCCTTTGAAAATATGTTAGAAATTACTTAAAAAAATAAAAAAAAAAAAGGAAAAAAAAATAAAATTACAAACGCTGTAAATTTAAATTTTGCCCACTTTTTCAGGGGGGGGTGCATTTAAAAAATTCTCGTTTAAATTTTCCCGTCTAGTGAAAACGCACAGTGGAAAAAAGTCCCCTACTTTTTAGAAATACTTTCTTATATATGGGCGGTATATCCAAAAAGATCTTAAAATATTTAATTTCGGGGCCGGAAAAGGCCCTTTATCAAAAATGTGACGTCAATTTGACGCCCAAAAAGCTGGTTTTTCTATAACCCTGTAAAACGCATTAACTTTTGAAAATTTTTGAAAAAAAGTTTTTTGTTTTCCCTTGCAAACAAAGGGGCATGACAAATTTTTTTTTTTAAAAATTTTATAAAAATGAAAAGGGTTTTGTTTTATTGACTTTCATTTTGAATAATAAAAGGGGGCCTGTCATGAAAACCCTTTGCGTTGACGCCCAAAAACAAAGTTTAAAACAGGTGCTTGTTTTTTGAAAAAAGGGAAAGTTTCCAAAAAATTTATAAATTTTATGGGTTTTAAACCTTTTAGTTAAGGGAAGATGGGAAAAAGGGAGGGACAATTACTATTTTTTACAATGGGGTTTGTTTTTTGGGAAAATTTCAAAAAATTTCTTTTTTTTGAAAAGTTCCTTTCCGAAAGTTCCCACTTACCCTAATGATTGGGGAAGAGGGGCACGTCGTTAAGAACAAAGTTCTCCATGAAATTTTTTTTTGAACGAACTGGGTGCTGGAAAAAAAATGGGATAACCCCCAATGGGGCAAATACTAAAAGGTTTTACATTTAAATGACATAACCACTATAAAAGGGCAATTTAATCTTTTTTTACCCAAAAGAAATGAAAATAGAAAAAAAGCTAGTAATGACAAACCTGATAATTTTTTAAATAACCCCTAGTTTTACAGGGGTGGTCATAAAAATATAAATTTGCTTAACTCTGGGGCAACTAAATGAATTTTCTACCCAACCAAATTTACAGAACAAGTCAAATGGGTTTGTCACAAACGTTTATTTTTAAAAGGGGGAAACGTTCCGTGAACCCCCCCACTCATTTTCCCCGTAAAATCGGTGATTTTAAATTTTTTTAAGTCAAATAAAGGGTAAAAACGATATTTCTTTCCCTGTTAAAGAAACGTCGGCAATTTAAATAATTTAATAGTATTTATTTCTAGGGGAAGCGCAGGAACCAACGGGCAGTCAAGCCAACAAGTAGTTTCCCTTTTTGTTAATTTCTCCCCTTTAAAAAAAAGACGTTGTGCAAATATTTAGGGTAAAGCAAACACCAATATTGGCCAGAAAAAACAAATTTTATACAGTTGCAAAGTTTTCCCAAGCGTATGCCCCCTGTTCCCCTCAGATCTCCCTTTAACCCTGCCTTCATTCCCCCTCACAAACCCTCCCCTCCTCCCCCAGCCCTTAAAGCAAAAAGCTAGTTTTAAAGGCCTTTTTTTCTTTTTTGAAAAAAGACCAACAAATTTAAATTTTCCCCTTTTAAAATTTGATAAAATCTATGTTTTTAAAACTGTTTTTAAAAAATTTAAACCCGTTTCCCAAAGGGGAAAAAAACACCCAAAATAATACATAATGGAAATTTTTTCAAGTTTTTGTTTTAAATTTATACATAGTTACTTACACTTTAAAAATTTTTCTATTTTTAAAAATTTATAATAACCCTATATTGAAAAAAAAAAATAACATAAAAAAAGGCAAAATTGGGGTATATTATTTTTTTTATGCATCCCCTTTTTTTACAAAACAGTCATACATTGAAAATTTAAAACGGAGCCCAATTTCCCGTTTTAAAATTCCCTTTTTATCGTGGACAGGGAAAGGGTTTAATTTTTCATAAATGCGACGGGAATATACATAAATTCTAAAAAAAAACTAAAATTTTCCCAAGGGTTTCCCCAACGGGGGGGGTAACTTGGGGAAAACCCTTAAACCAATTTTTTTAATTAAAATTTAAAAGTTAACACAGGGTTTTCAGGGATTTTTAAAAAATTTATATTCGTCATAAAAATTAATGGGTTTTCGCATACGAAAAACAAAAAAATCAAAAAAATATTTTTTTCTTTTAAAAAATTACTCAACAGTTTTTCTTTAAGGGTCCCCCCGTTTCCCCCTTTTTCCCTAATAGGGAAAGGGGGGTGGTATTAAGAAAAAATGAAAAAATTTTTTAGATATGAAGGGCACATCTTTTTTTAACCCCTTTAAATGCGGGTTTTTTTTAAAAGAAAAATTTCAAAGGGGAAAAAACATTCCCAAACACCCCCATGTTTTGTTCGTGCTAAAAGGTGTCCCATGACAGGGGATTTTCTCCCCAATTTTTTAATGGTACGGGCGGGGTGGGGTACGGGACACCTTTTAAAATGCAAAAAAAAACATTTTTGAAGAGTGGGGGGGGATGGACGCATGGCGGGGGAAAAACACGAAACGGACATCTCGGGGGGTGTCCAAATAGAATCTTAAGAAACATCTTTTCTTTAAAGGCAACCTTTAAAACTTTCCCTTTTTTTTAAACCACGTTTGATCTACATCTTTTTAATTAAGAACTAAAACAAACCATAGGGAAATACTTTTTTTTAAAGTGGTAAAATTTTACACTTTTGGGGAAAGAAAAAAAGACTTTGGGGGAACTACGAAAAATTTTTAATGAAAACCAAAAACCGGGAAAAGCCGTTTAACTGCATTTTTTAAATTTTTTTATTTCCCTTTCTTGGAGACCTTTTTGGGGTAGGCATACGCAACCTAGCCTCGTGTATTTTGCGTACCGGTCAGGGCCGGGTCCGGCTAAAACCCTGCAATTTTTTTTAAAATTTACTGCATAAACGGCCCGGGTACTCAAAGGGCATCACATTTGACTCCCTTTTATCCCCAAAAGATTTCAAAAAGAATGACAACCAATTTCAAAGCCCGGTAATATTTTGTTAAAAACTATCCAAATACATTTGCTACTGGAGGTTTTTTACAATAAATGCATTTTTTTTTTAGCAGATTTTTACTTTTTAATCTTTAATATTCCCTCCACCCTTTTAGTAACTGCTCATTAGTGAAACAATAAAACAGATAGTAAAAAGTGCTCGTCCAGTGAATGAAATTCGGACACGGCCGGTGCCTAGTCAGTTATAATTCGACTGTCAGATAGATTGTTTTATAGAACAGTCTTCAACAGGCTCAATCAAACCGAACCTGTAACATTTTCATGTTTGTCGTGTTGATCGACCTGTGGAGTTTCCACCTTTTCTTTTTATATTTGTGACGGGCAATTTAACCGTCACCAAAATAATGGAGGATAAATTACAGTATGGCTGTATGCCCTATTCCTACGAATTCGTGGTTATTAACTGTGCCTCCTCACAACATGCACATCAGTGCACAAAGTCAGATGCATTGGCCCCAATTGACAATTTTCAGGTATGGAAATTCTTTCAGTCTTGGAGAAAACATCTTCTTGCACACACAGCACACATCTTTCTCATCTATCTCCTCCTTAACATCAGAATCATCATTTTCATTGGTGTATGTCAATGTTTTCTTTATGTTTATTCCACTTGTACTTGGTCTAGGGGACAGTGAGGCTCTTGTTTCACTGACCTTTTTGTTTTTTGCTGGATTTTTATTGTTCTTGGTTCTGTCAGATTTCAGTTTTTGGTTGTTCTCTTCATACCCAGTTATTTCTTTAAAAAAGTCATCTTCAGTTATTGCTTTGCCTCCAGCTTTTGGCTTTTTAGATGTTTCTGTTTGCTTGTGGTCACATTTCTGAGTGTCTTCACTTTGACTTTCTTCTTTGGCTATCTTTTCAGCTTTCATTATCAGAACATTTTCAAATGCTTCTGTTCCAGATTTCAAGGCCTGGCAGATCCTCTCTGAAACTTTCACATGGAACAAGCTTCTCCATTGGCACAGCTTCCTTTGAAAAGGGATAGATTCCTGTCATGCTGAAGCCAGATATTATGTTCATTGGTGTCATTGCTTTGATGTAAGCTTTACAGGCTAGTTGACACATTTCATATCTTGTGATGACTTGACCAATATGTTGTTTCATGAAAAGGGCACACTCTGCATAGTAGAAATTTTTAAATGGCCCAAACATTGACATCTAGTGGCTGCAAAAGGTGCGACGTATGGGCTGGCAGCACAAACAAGATGATGTGGTTCTGTCTTGCCCAATCTATAAGAGGACCATTTATGTGTGAACCATGGCCATCGTACAACAAAAGAACATAATCATCTCCTTGAGTCTGACCTCTGACAAATGGTAGGAAGTGATCCTGAAGATATGTTTTAAAGATGTTTCCATTTGACCAACCACTATCGGACATTGCGTAGCCTGCACCTGGTGTTGCATCTTTCATCAACAAAGGATTGAACCTTTTGCCTTTAAAAACAAAATATGGTGGAATGTGATTTCCAATGGCATTAACACATCCTAGAACAGTGACAGTTGTAGATCTTGGGGATGTTATTTCTATCCGATTGAATCCTTTTACTCGAGGCTCCCCAGAAAAAAAAAATTGTGTTCGACAGTTTTATTTTGTGTTTTGTAATTGTTACGCAACACTTTGATGTTTCTTTTATCAAAATGTTTGGTATAATGAATTCTCTGCGATCGTTTTGTGCGGTGGAGGAAATAACATAAATTATACAAAATTTAAAAAAACACAACAAAAAAAAAAAACAAACAAAAAAAAAAAAACAACAAAAAACCCCCTAAAAACACGACAACGTAAAAGTTGTTTAAAAATGCAACACAGTGCAAAAACAGTGTTAACTTCAAGATTGTATCAAGTTAATGCAATTATTAAACATTACCATTACGGGTCCTCTACCTAAAACAATCTGAAGCCCCATATGTGGTTCTTGGACGATCTGTGTATGAAAAGAATGGAACCACTGCATTACTCTTGCATGATCGTAAGAGGCGACTAATAGGGTCTTAACATTTGGTTTTGCTGTAACTGTGTGATTCCAGCAGGTATGCAAATTTTGATTCCATACCTCATGTTTTTATTTCGATGTAAATGAGATGTGAAACCAAAATCTGTAGTCCTGTCTGGCGCCATATAACCTATACTGTGTTGGTGCGCCGTAAAACCCAAATAAATAAATAAAAATAATACAATCTGAAATACAGTTGAAAACGGGTGTTTAAACAAAATTCGCTTACATCTACCCACCTCCCCCTCCTTGAAAAACACTTTTTACAATATAACTTTAATGTTTCTAAAACGAACTTATTTAGTATAAAAACTGCCAAAAACATAAACAAACTGTCGTTAAATCAAATAATATTATAGTTTCTATTGCAAGTGAAAACGTTATTTCTGTAGCAAAACAAAACATGTTCGCTGTTTCGGTATACAAATCGTAGAATGTGGCCATTTGTTTCTTCTAACGTAACTGTGGCAATTCCACGCAGCGCTTACCTCCCCTAGAACCTATAGCAACTGATCTAGAAGAATTGATTTTTAAAACTTATGCTCCCCTTTTACATTATTCATATTCTGTGCCCATTATTATATGCAAAATCATACCTAGTAAAAGTAATACTTTTATTAAACATATAATTAATAATGCGCATCGACATTTGTTATGAATGAAACTGTGCTCGGAATTGAGCTATTTATAGGTCATAAGTTATAACGAAGTGGTCGCTGGAATCCCGTTTTCGATAATACAACATTAAATATTATCTAAGTGTAATTCGATGTGTTGTATATTTTTGTTAAATAAGTATTACATTTCGCATGATTTATTAGCTTTGTCTCTGCATATTACACAGTGTGTGTATTATCAGTACATGTACTTGTGCTTGGAAGACGCATTTTCCATAAAATTCATATAATATTTGACACAAGTACTTTCACAATGCGTTTTACAGATCTAATTCTTTTCCACTAATTTCCAAATGTCGTCTTGAATTAGTCGATTTGTGACCGGCTGTGGTGCCAGGTCAAGTATAATGTCTATATTTGCTGTTCTGTACCACAAGACATCATTCATGCGAGGCCAAAAAATCGGTTTTCCCGATACTGTGCATGACCTTTACCTCTGCTTCTTTGTCGTCTACAGAATTGATTATACCTGCATGCGTACGGCTGATTTTCCAACACAATACTTAGACACAAATGGAGATCGCCCACCTTCAAAAGCTTGGTTTCTCTGCTAGACTTACCTGACATGATAGTCTGTTGTCTCTTGAGAAAATAAAGAACAAATATAATATACAAAGAATAAATTAAGAACATATCAATAGTTTTACTTTAGATTTCTGGACAGTAGCGGCAACAGTCCTCTACTGTGTAGGTACCTATTGAAAGACATGCAAAGCAAGAACAATTACCAGTAATAGCAGGCTGACACCGGTACCTTAATTAAAATGCCGAGTTCGGCACACTGATATGACTGTTGACGTGCACTTAGGCGAACACTTAGTTTAAACAAATTTATGTTAGTTCTATTGCAGCGAAAGCTCATTTACGTTACTGAAATCTCTCTCGAACATTCATTCCAGGTGTTCATTTCTCTTTGTCTTTCTCTCTCGATTTTTCTTGTCATACAGATGCAGACATTTTAAAGACACACTGTCAGGTACAGATACAAGCGGGACTAAATGAGTTTCCTATCTCTTTGGTGAATAGATCACTTGGCACGAAAAAATAATCACTCTTGACACCTCATCCCTAATGGTTGCCATCGCCACGAGGGTATGAGAAGAGAAGAGCAATTTCATTTTAATGCTGAGTGCCAAGCAAGGGAAATACTTGTACCATTTCAACATCTTTGGTATGATGCGACCATGATTCGAACCCGCCACCTTCCGCATCGGAGGTGGATGCTATCCCCTAGGCCATCCGGGCAGTCAAATTTTTAGATTTTTATGAAGGAAGTATCAATCAATGAAATTAATACAATGAGCACTGTCAAAAGATACGTCTATGCTCTCGACTGGTTGTGTAGACTCCCAGACACGGCAGAAATCCTGTAACACACAGATAAAACAAAAAAAGTTTACTTGAAAAAGGACAGGGACAGATGACAATAAATGTTATATGACACTATTATTATATATGTTATATTGTTCATAATAACTACATTTATTATTTACAGTACTTTCGAATTTTTGACAAAAGCAGGTATTTACTGATTGTGTAGCGGCCGTACAAAGTCGCATTTGAAAATTAAATATCGCTAGGGCGTGAGCAGTGTTCATTTTTCCATTACTACTCAATCAGACCGATTATGCAATTTTCGCTGATGATTTCTGAAGGATCCCCTTATTTCAAAATGTATATACTGGTACAGTTTTATGTGCTCAGTGAAATTATCTAGATTTCAAGAGAAGATAGTTTTAAATGCAACCCTCGAAAAACTGATCAAAAACAGGGTTGCCACTTACCTTGAAAAGTCAGGGAAAAGGGTTAAGGGTGTGTTTATAGCCAAGTCAAGTCAAGTCAAGTCAATTATTGTCACTGACTAATATCATCATTAAAATGTTTACACTCATATATTTTAGCTCACCTGAGACAAATGGTAAGCTTTTGTGACCGCTCAATGTCCGTCGTCAGTCGTGCGTCGTGCGGCTTGCGTCGTGTGTCCGTCAACAATTTCTAAAAAAATCTTCTTCTTGAAAACCACTGAGCAGAATTACACCAGACTTCACAGGAATGATCCTTGGATGGTCCCCTTCCAAAATTGTTCAAAGAATTAAATTCCATGCAGAACTCTGGTTGCCATGGCAACCGAAAGGAAAAACTTTAAAAGTCTTCTTGTCCAAAACCGCAAGGCGTTGATATTTGGCATGTGACATCATCTTATGGTCCTCTATGAAGATTATTCAAATTATGCCCCTGGGGTGAAAAGGGGTCCCTCCTAGGGGGTCACATGTTTTACATAGACTTATATAGGAAAAAACTTCAAAAATCTTCTTGTCTAAAACCACAAGACCTAGGCCTTTGATATTTGGTATGTAGCAATACCTTGTGGTCTTCGACCAAAATTGTTCAAATTATGCCCATTGGGTGAAAAAAAAAGGCCCAGCCCGGGGAGGGGGAGGGGGTCCTCAAGTTTTACATAGACTTATATAGAAAAAAAAAACTTTTAAAATCTTCTTGCCTTAAACTGCAAGGCCTATAGATGCTTTTGATATTTGGTTTGTTGCATTGCCTTATGGTCCTCTACCAAAATTGTTCAAATTATGCCCCTGGGGTGAAAAGAGGCCCTGCCTTTGGGGTCCCAAACTTAACATGGACTTACATAGGGAAAAGTCTTCTTGTCTGAAAGTTCAAAGCCTAGGCCTTTGATATTTGGTATGAAGCATTTCCTAGTGGATCTCTAACAAGATTGTTCAAATTATGCCTCTGGGGTGAAAAGCGGCTCCGCCCTGTGGGTCACTTGTTATATGACTTATATAGGAATAAATACTTCAAATATTATCAGATCATATTTCCTAGACTGTTTAATTATAATTACCTTGACCTACTGACCTACTTTCTTGTTTTTTAAGATACAGCCTTGAAATTTGGATGACAGTTTTGCTCACCGATATTAAAACAGACTTTCAGTGACCATGAATGTGATCTACTGACCTACTTTCTAATATTTTAGCATCAGTTTGGCATTTTAAACATGTGGCTCATATTACTCAGGTGAGCGATTCAGGGTCATCTTGACCCTCTTGTTGGTATTTGTTAATGAAAGTTTGTTATATCTGAAAAAAATTAAATTAAATATAACAGGGTGGATTGGACACCTGCAGGAGGAGACCGAAAAAATATGGTAATATTGGTCAGTGAAAAGTATGGTTTAGTCAGGTAAAAGTCAGGGAATAGTCAGGGAATTTTATTTTCTCAATTAAGTGGCAACCATGTAAAAAGTGAATCAAGTTATGTAACTCGTTATTTGTAAACTGATAATCATTCGTATAGAGGAAGATATGTGCTCCAAATTGCTCTTCGAGATTGTCTAGAAAAAACTTATCAAAACTCATAGCAGTGCAAAAGTGTTACTGCGGAAAACAAATCCATTTTTGTAAATTATGACACATTTCTTCGGCTAAAAGTGGTTGCCCAATAGCCCGGAAAAAACAAGACAGGTATCTGGTGAATAATATGCCATCACTATCAAACACGAGCTGAAGATATGAATTTAAAGTTAAATGTATAGCATTCAATTCTCTATGTGCAAATACACTAATATTTAAAACGAGATTAAAGTGACATTATACGCATCTTACTGCTCTTAGTGTGTTTTTTTTGGTGAATGTTTTATAAAAGAAGTTTTCGGTTGTTGTACATTTAAATGTGTTAAATTAGCGACAATGCCGTATAAGTACTAGAAGTTGATTCTTTAGAAATAAAGAAATCGGACTAATAAAATAATTAAATAGTTCTTTTCTTCAATCTTCTTCGCAGTGATCTCCCTTACCTATAGGTAGAGATTTCTGGTGTTCAAGGGAAGCAACTCCTGCGTGCAGTTTGACTTTTCTTAAAAAGACTGCTCCAGTCAAAATAAGAAAAGGTCATATTTGGAAATATATTTTGCGTACTGATAACAGGAAGAGTTTGGTATATTGGTTTGATTAAAAGCTATAATTTCCTCCATCCTTTTTACACAGACATCTATTTTAGCTGGATTTTTACTCGAAAAATGCGTATAATTCCACTTTAAATAAGGCAGTGTATTCGAAAAACACAGGTGAGGTCAAGGTCAAATAAAGTTAGGGTTAGTTTCACATGTCTTGCCTCAAGACTCATTGCGTGTGAGTATGAACTAAATCGGGTAAATAATTAATGCGGCCTCTAGAAGAAAAATAGATAACATGTCACGCATCCTGTCTTATTTGAACCCAAGACCTACAGAAGTGTTTTTTATAGAAATTTTAAGGGTTCATGTAGGTATTTGACTTACCTGTAATGGTGAATTTTCATTGTGTTGGGTATGGGCCGTACTTGCTTCGATGTCTGCGTTTGTCTGGTCTTCGACTTTCAAGAATTTTATTTTGCTATCGGAATCGGTGACACAACATAAGAACTCTTCTGCACAAGTATTGCGCAAGGTATCCCCGGTGCATTATTCATGACAAAGCCTCAAAGCCTTGTACAGGGGCCAAATGAGCCATAGGCCCCCTCAAGCCTCAATGTTTTAGCAATCATTGAGTTTTTTCTGATGATACTCATACGACTAGGCGCTGAACTGTCTTAATCAGTCATATTATGTATTGTTCTGATTAAGTGTGCCATTTTTTTAAAAATTCTTCTGTTGAAACCCTGGACATACAATCAATTAGCGCTGCATTTGTCTAATTGATTTGTGATATAAAGTTGTGGAAATATCATTTCCCTTGAATGGACAATGAAAAAAAAAATACATAACGTTTACATGCGTAAACAGGCTTAATAGTTACATAGATTTTGCAGACGCTCAAACAAGAACTGTAGTGACTGCGCTCAATGATATATTATTTTTATAAAATGTAATCAAACAATCCTTGGCGTGGCGCGTACAGAATTCAGTACTCGCACTATGGAAAGAGACAAGTCAGAATACAAGAGAAGGCCAAATGCCAGTCAGAAATCAGGTTGAAAAGAATTATATGATGCAATGTAAATGTTATATTAGACTGCAAGTTATATCTCTTTTCCAAAATATTGGGAGTTGTGGGGGGGGGGGGGGGGGGCTCCTACGCCTATGTTTCAGTGCCAATATATGCTACACCGGTATGCAAGGTAACTTGCCTTTTAGATGCACCAAAGTGCATACTCTGGATTTCAGGAGAATACTTGTACAAGTACTAGTAGTTCTCTATGAGATCACGGTGTAATACGATTTCTTCATTAGTCAACTTCTTTCTTAATGAATGTAGAGACAGATATTAATTTCTGATGTTAAAAATATATCTGCATGCCCTTGACATCATCACTTAATACTGCTTTACCTCCTTGATCGTTCTTGTGAGAACTTTTACCTGTCTTCCTTCTTAAGCAGTCTCTTGCCTCTCAAAAAGTTTAGTTCTCCATCCTTTCCATGTCACTTGTTTACCCTCGTCGCCATCAACATTGTAAGCAAATGTTTTGTCTTTGTATGTCTGGTATTTTCTGTACATGCACTGTTTGTCTTCATCACTGCTGACAATATGTTTCGCCAACGTATTGATATCCACTGCTTCATACATCATTTTGGCGTAGTATCCTGTATTCACTTTAGATTATAATGAATCGTACATATGCAGGTATCTCTATCCTTCACTGTTGGTTTTACAACCCAAAAAGGTCAGACTACACGAATTCTTGTTATTCTCAGAAAGGTTTTTAGCTCACCTGAGCAATACTCAGGTGAGTTTTTGAGATCGCTCGATGTCTGTCTGTCAACATTTAGTTTTTATATGCGATAGAGACTGTATTTTTTAACTGATCTTCATGAAATTTTGTCAGAATGATTACCTTGATAGAATCTAGGCCAGGTTTGAAAATGGGTCATCTTGGTTAAAAAACTAGTTCACTAGATCAAATCAAAGAAAAACCTTGTGTATGCGATAAAGGCTGTATTTTTCAATTGATCTTCATGAATTTTTTGTCAGAATAATTATCTTGATAAAATCAAGGCCAAGTTTGAAAATGGGTTATCTGGGATCAAAAACTAGGTCACTAGGTCAAATCAAAGAAAAACATTGTGTATTCGATAGAGACTGCATTTTTTAACTGATCTTCATGAAATTTGGTCAGAACGATTATCTTGATGAAATCTAAACCAAGTTCGAAAATGGGTTATCTGGGATCAAAAACTAGGTCACTAGGTCAAATCAAAGAAACACCTTGTGTATGCGATAGAGGCTGTATTTTTCAATTGATCTTCATAAAATTTGGTCGGAATGATTGCCTTGATAAAATTCTAGGTCAAGTTTGAATATGGGTCATCTGAGGACAAAAAACTAGGTCAATAGTTCAAATTATAGAAAAATCTTGTGTATGCGATAGAGACTGTATTTTTCAATTGATTTTCATGAAATTTAGTCAAAATGATTGCCTTGATAAAATCTAGGTCGAGTTTGAATATGGGTTATCTGGGGTCAAAAAATAGGTCACTAGGTCAAATCAAAGAAAAACATTGTGTATGCGATAGAAGCTGTATTTTTCAATTGATCTTCATGAACTTTGGTCAGAATAATTGCATTAATTGAATCTAGTTCAGGTTTGAATATGGGTTATCTGGTGTCAAAAACTAGGTCACTAGGTCAAATCAAGAAACACCTTGTGTATGCGATAGAGACTGTATTGTTCTACTGATCTTCATGAAATTTGGTCGGAATGATTGCCTTGATAAAATCTAGATAAAGTTTGAATATGGACTATCTGGAATAAAAAAACAGGTCACTAGGTCAAATCAAAGAAACACCTTGAGTATGCGATAAAGGCTGTATTTTTCAATTGATCTTCATAAAATTATGTCAGAATGATTGTCTTCATGAAATCTAGGTCGAGTTTGAATATGGGTCATCTTTGGTCAAAAACTAGGTCACTGGGTCAAATCAAAGATATACATTGTGTATGCGATAGAGATTGTATTTTTCAATTGGTCTTCATGAAATTTAGTCAGAATGATTACCTTGATGAAATATAGGTCAGATTTGAATATGGGTCATCTGGGGTCAAAAACTAGGTCGCTAGGTCATATCTAAGAAAATACTTGTTTAAACTCAAGAGACCACATTTCTGGTCCAATCTTAATGAAAATTGGCCAGAATATTTGTTTCCATGAAATCCCTAGGTCAAACATGTTTACACTGTTATGATGTGTTTCTCAGGTGAGCGACCTAGGGCCATCTTGGCCCTCTTGTTTCAATGTAGAATCTCGATATCGTCCGTCAAGATTCTTATCTGCTTCTTGATCCCTTTTCGGGTTTCCTGCCTTCAGATAGATTTGTCATCTCTTTTGTAGAACTCGGTTATCTTTGTTTTAGTCTGAAAGACTTCAGATACATCTAGTCTTCTTGCCCTTTCATCTACATGGCGTCTCGATAAACCGAGCTGCATTCTCGCTAATACCCTTATGAGTATTCTGGGATTCGTCACTAGCCTGGCTATTTTCTTCCTTTCCAAGTAACTTTTTGATTTACTGTATCTGTGTCGAATTTTATCAACTATCAGCTTGTATAAGATATGCCCTTGACATTGTTGGTTTCTTTACCCACTTCTTGCTACAAAGTCTCTGACACCTTTTGGTGTATCGGTCGGTCCGTCTCTTTTGAATCTTAAGTTTCACTTGCAACTTTCTTATGACTGTTTGAAGGACCTGGCACTTCAAAGCGCAGATCTTCATCTGGTGAATCTGGTGTTATAGCCAGATTATGTACTTATTTTTGCCTTCGCCGGTACCTTCTAGAATTTCTTTCCAGTTTCTCCGGGTCTTTCGGGCTTCACGGCTACTTTGTTCGCTTACAGACTTTACAATACCCCTTCCTTTCTTATTTCTATTTCTTTCGGGTTCTTTTCTTTGTGCCTTTCATACATCTCTGGTTTTTCATTTAGTCCTCGACGCCAATGGGCCATCCGTTCATTAGCTGACATTGCCATTTTACAACTGTATAACGTCTTTTATATCTTGAATCTGAATCTGGTCCCACAAGTTGCAGACACTTGTTGGCCACCTTAGTATTCTCTCATGGTCTTTGTTTTAACAAGTCAAAGAATTCTCTTTCTAATAAACGAAGCTCTCTCAGAGGTCATTAGAATCGACGTTCTGTTCAAATACTGAAATATAAAAATGAAAGGAATCCGCTGTTTTAGGCTAGCTGGAAAATAAATTTGTGAAAAATTGAAAATTATACACATCTATGCACCTTGGATTTCATATCAATGGTATGATACAAAATGTTTCTCTAAATAAACGCAAGACACTTTTACACATGGAAGGGGGAAAAATGACGAAATGGTGGCATTATAAATCGTGACGTAGGCCAGTCGAAATTAAAGATAAATTCTATTTTAAAAAGTTATGTTAGTCATGCTTGTTTAATATCCTATGTACATGGACACAGAAACTATTAGGTAAAACTTGACTTTTGTAACTTGCTCAAACGACCACTGATTGCAACAACCTAACATCTTGAATTTTGTATACTATTTCTGTTTCATGAAGTGAAAGCAAACATGTGGGATGAAATAAAACATCAGACTGAAAAAAAGTTACATTGATTTTTAATAAAAAGTTATTTTAGTACAGAAATTGTATGCCTACTTTTTTCATGTTTTTTAAAATTTAGTCAATTTCCTAAAATCTGTGTTTCGGGCCATTTTTGGGGCCGAAATTCGGACCCATTCCCCTGTCAAAAAAGTCTTTTTCCCTTACTTCTGAAAAAAAAATCCCCTAAAATAATTTCCCCTATTTAAGTGGTTACGACGCAATTTTCACCTCCTTACGGGCCCCGCCAACATTCCCCCATAGCTTAAAAACACTGTCCTTGTAAAGAACATTTTGATATGTATAAGTTGAACTTACAGGTTGCCTGTTTTTATTGGTAGAGTTTAAGCTGATTCTTAACATTCCCAGCAAGCTGTCTAATTATAATGTTTTGGGAGACACCATATTTTTGAAATTCTGTCATAATGCTAAAGGATACATTGATTTCTTCTATGCAGTTTATGCATGTATATTGCTTTTTGAAACCACATGCAAAGTCATAAAATGTGTATATTCTCTTCTTCAAAAAATATCTTTATAGATTGGTCATGTATATGTTGTCTTAATGTTTTTATTGTAAATGTCAATGTTTGTTTTTATAGAGACTTAAATAAACTAATAAACTAAACTACAAAAATATAAAAGCGTCTGCCTTTTGTTAAAGTTAACTATAGTGACGCTGTCAGGTCAGTTTGACGCCAATATTAAGATGTAGATTCAATGCGTGCGTGCACTCAATGAAGAAGAATTAATTCTCACACCAATCTGACGAATCTGGCAGAAGCTGAAACTTCGGGAAAAAAATTGATACCTAACAACGGGGAGTATTTGGTACCCAAAGTAGGAGTCCTGTTAAAAAAGAATTCAGTTAAATTATTTTTATTTAATTTGTCAGGATTATTTTTACTTTAGTTATATGAGCAGGGACCTGGTTTCAAACTCCAGACGGCTAAGTCCACTCTACAAGTGGTATACGACCAATGCATTGTAATTACATTGGTTCCCAGTCCTGAGGACAGTTGATTTTCAGGTCCTAAAGCTGACAGGTCCTCTGGACCGTAAAAAAAATATCAAGAAGTTGTCTGTCTTATTTTAAGCAGCCTGCATATATAAGACGTGATAAATGCTGAAATTTTCTCTAAAGCAATTTCTTAGTTTAAGTACATAAAAATGTATTGTAGTAGCATGAAAGATACCATATATTCTAATAAGTGAAAACGATGAAATACCTGTTTTGTGGATAGAATGTGCAGGGACGACTTGATTTTGAAAGTTGGTGGTCCTCCAGGTCATCAGGAAAAATGACACCATAACATAATAGCGATTAAAGTGTATATAAAATACTTTCGATTTTTTTTTTCGTTATAGCATATTTAGCGCGTCACAGTTTCGTTTTGGATGGTGGAAGGAATAGTTTTAGTTTATGGTGCATTTGTTCTTTTTTTCCAGCCTGCAGGGCAGGGCCCAATCGTTGGTGTACCGATTCAGAACAAAGCTCCAATTACACAGAAGTTCAGTGCTGCTCTGTCTGTTTTATCGGCAATCCTGGCAAGTGCTGGCTTCTCCTCAGATTACTGGATAATCCATGACACTGACAGTGACACCATATTGCATAGTGGTTTATTTAAAACATGTTGGGGACCATTCTGCGTGTCGCATGTTGGTAAGGACTTCAATACTGAAAATAGTTGTGTCTCTTCACGTTAAAAAAGACCTTAAAGATATCTTTAAAAATATTTTGAGATTTATTTGTGTGAAAAACCACACTGAGACCATCTTTAAGTATAAAGACTATGGGTAAGGAGGGTCCACAAAACTCAGGAAATTTGTATTGATTGAAACGCTTAAATATCATTAAAACGATTTTACAGCAAAATGGAGATATTTAAGAGTCCGTTCTAACGTGACGAGCTACGTGTTTTCAGTGTATAATACATAACTCTTTACGGCAGTAATGAATCTACAAATGAAAGTTTTTCAGTATTTTTTCCCCAATATTTTTGAGTTCTTGATAGAAATTTCACATTTAATGTGCTGCCCTAACCCTCGGTGTTTAATCCCATGGAATAATATATTGCTAAATGCTTATTGTCGGTTTGCTAGTTGGTCTGTCAGTTGGTATATAGGTACTTTGGTTTTCGAACAATAACTGAAGAAAGTTTTGACATACATTGTATTACCAAAGTTAAACTTCATAGGCTGTTTGGCCGGGGCTACTGGATGACCCTTCTAGCATTTCAGAGCCTCAGTAAGAGAAAGGTCACATTGACCTCGAGAATGAAAACGGTTTCCGGTGACCTCTTTTGCCAAGGACTTTCAAACTTCACAGCACGATTGCGTGAGTCAATAAATGATCCCTGTTGTTTTTAGGTCAGTAGGTCAAGGTCAATACTGATTACTGACACCACTACATTATTGTTAAATTGGTCGCTGGTACATTTCCTCACAAGTGAAAGCTAGGGACCATGACCACCGAACGTCATAGCACGATGTTGATTGTCTACTGTTTAGTGGGTTCAGGAAGTCAAAGGTCAAGGTAACAATGACCTCAAGACTGAAAATTGATCTTCTGTCAATTATTTTAGAATGTCAAAATTCGTATGATGGGATCTTATGGTCAGTAGCTGATGCATATTGTTTTGGGATTCAGTAAGTAAAAGGTCAAGGTCACATGCATTTCAGACTAAAATTGTTTATCATCTTAAGCTGGAGAACCTATCATACTTCATAGCTTGATATTGATCGTCAATGGTCAACAGGTGACCTTTGTTTTTTGAGGTTAAAGGTTAAGGTCATAATGACCTGAATAAATCGGTCTTAAGATATATAGCTGGTAAATGGGTACGCCTATGACCATCAAAATTTATAGCTTGCTTATAAGATATATAATTTTAAGTGTCATTTGGTTAAAGGTCAAGGTAATTACCTTCCTTTAATATAAAAGTATATAAAGAGTGGACTTCTTTAGATTTCAATATATATCTAGTTTTACAGTTGCGTTTGATAATTTTTCAACTACCTGAAATAAAAGGCAAGTTTTAAAACCGTCTGTAGCTTCACAATTAATCTATTTTCAGTTGGTTGCACAACCCAGATAGGTATAGGGAGGTAATAGTAAATTTATAAACTTTCATTTCTAATGAAATTTGGAAAAATATATAATTGTCAAAATGCAAATCTTTGACGAATTAAATACAATAGAAGTTTAATGCTTATATTCATATTATTCTTTAGGTAATGTATGTTTATTAAATTTATACTTAACAGGTTATGCTAAAATAATGCTATCTTGGTTGGGCAACCAGGATAGGAAAATTAAATTAAAGTTAAGGACAGAACCTTTTTACCTTGGAAAAGTAAGATTTCAAAGAAAATTATCACAGTCTCTTTTTTTTTTCTTCAGAGGCATTGATAAAAGAGCCGGTATGGATTGTTGAAGTTATTGCAGGTTTGGCGGGAATCGGCTTGATGGCACTCTCATCAATTCTCAAGGTGTACAAAATGTGTACACATCTGTCATCAAAATCAATTATTGGCTTGGACAGAGTGGTTGCCATTTTGGGAAGTAAGTAAAAGTCAATCTGGTTAGACCAAACAAACATAAATTTATGCACGCTCCACATATTCCAGCAATAAAATGCAAAAACAAAACTATGAAAATGAAACCAGCTGACCAGTCCTAGCACTATCCTCTTAATGCTGAGTGCCAAGCCAGGTAGCTACTAGTACCATTTTTTACGTCTTTGGTATTTGGATCAAACCCATGACCTACTGCACTCGAAGCGGACGCTTTACCACTAGGCTACCGAGGCTGTCCCTAGTTATGTAGTCTTGCCTACATATGTAAACTATGTTGGTAAAAATGTGGTCAAAGTTTCAAAGCCATATACCAAACAGGTTCGGCAAAATATGGAATACTATGATTTTTCATAAAGTTCTGTCCAAAAAGGGCCATAATTCAGATGGAGATCATGACAATAAACAAGTGTTCAAATGTAAAATAGTTTTGACAAAATGTGGACTTGTACGAAAACTGAACCAATTTCAAAGTCCAAAAAGGGCCATAATTCAGCAAAAATAGTTGACAGAGCTATGTACTCTTGACTACCAGTGGACATCATGATGATAAACCAGTGTTCAAAGTTTCAAAGCCACAGGTGAAATAGTTTTGACAAAACATTGACTCGTACGAAAACTGACCCAATTTCAAAGTCCAAAAATGACCAAAATTCAGCGAAAATAGTTGACAGAGTCATGCACTCATGCAAACAGGTGGACATCATGATGATAAACAAGTGTTCAAAGTTTCAAAGCCACTAGTCAAATAGTTTTGACAAAATGTGGACTTGTACGAAAACTGAACCAATTTCAAACAAGAGGGTCATGATGACCCTGAATCGCTCACCTGAGTAATAGGAGCCACATGTTTCAAATGGCAAACTGATGCTAAAATATTAAGAAGATAGGTCAGTAGGTCACATTCATGCATGGTAACTGAAAGTCAGTTTTAAGATCGGTGTGCAAAACTGTACACATCATCCAAATTTCAAGGCTGTATCTTAAAAAACAAACTAGAATGTGTCTGTAGGACTCAGGGTGTGCCCACCACTGGTACTTTGTCACAAATAAGGGGATATTATTCAAATGTTTGCAGTCTTAATGGGGTATAGCCTCAAAAAAATTATGAAAAGGATTCATTATTCTATACCATATACTTTTTGAGCTATGAGCATCACAAACAAAAAATCCACTATTTTGGCTATTTCAAGGGTCATAACTCTATAATAATCGCTAAAATTCTCAAGAAAAATGCCAAGTGTGCAAGGTCACATTATGATAAAGACTCGAGCATTTCATGAATTTACAGTAAATACTTTCTTAGTGAGTCACGTAATTAGGTGAAAATGTGCATATTTTTTTACTATTTCAGGGGCCATAACTCTGGAAATAGGGGGCGGACCCAGATGAAAAATAGAAGGTGCGCAAGTTCATATCATGATAAAGACTCATGCAAGGCTTCATCAATTTATATCAAATACTTTTTGAGCTAGGCGTGTCACAAGGTGAAAATGTGCATTTTTGACTATTTCAGGGGCCGTATCTCTAGAAATAGAGCGCGGACCCAGATTAAAAATAGAAGACGCGCAAGTTCATATCATGATTAAGACTCAAGCAAGGTTTCATGAATCTATATCAAATACTTTTTGAGCTAGGCGTGTCACAAGGTGAAAATGTGCATTTTTGACTATTTCAGGGGCCATAACTCTAAAAATAGGGGGCGGAGCCAGACGAAAAATAGAAGGTGCTTAAGTTCATATCATGATAAAGACTCATGCAAGGTTTCATCAATTTATATCAAGTACTTTCAAAGCTAGGCGTGTCACAAGGTGAAAATGTGCATTTTTGACTATTTCAGGGGCCATAACTCTAAAATTAGGGGGTGGAGCCAGACGAAAAATAGGAGGTGCGCAAGTTCATATCATGATAAAGACTCATGCAAGGCTTTATCAATTTATATCAAACACTTTTTGAGCTAGGTGCGTCACGAACTTCGGACGGCCGGACGGATGGACAAGAGCAAATCTATATGCCCCCACCACTTATGGGGGCACAAAAAGTAGGTCAGTAGGTCAAGGTCACAGTCAAGTGATCCCTAATCACTTGTGGTCATCAGGTAATTATAATTAAACAGTCTAGGAAATATGATCTGATAATTTTTGAAGTATTTTTCCTATATGATTCATAATTATAACAAGTGACCCTCAGGGTGGGGCCTCTTTTCACCCCAGGGGCATAATTTGAACAAACTTGTTAGAGATCCACCAGGCAATGCTACATACCAAAAATCAAAGGCCTTGGCCTTGAACTTTCAGACAAGAAGATCTTTAATTTTTTTTCCTATATAAGTCTATGTTAAACTTGGTTCCCCCAGGGCACAACGTCTTTTTCACCCCAGGGACATAATTTCAACAATTTTGGTAGAGAGACACTAGGAAAGGCAACATACCAAATATCAAAAGCCTAGGCCTTGCAGTTTCAGGCAAGAAGATTTTTAAAGTGTTTTTCTATATAAGTCTATGTAAAACTTGAGACCCCCCGGGGCAGGGCCTCTTTTTACCCAAAGGGCATAATTTGAACAATTTTGGTAGAGGAACATAAGGCAATGCTACATACAAAATATCAAAGGCCTAGGTCCTGTGGTTTAAGACAAGAAGATTTTTAAATTTTTTTCCTATATAAGTCTATGTAAAACTTGTGACCCCTGGGGCAGGGCCTCCTTTCACCCCAGGGGCACAATTTGAACAATCTTGATAGAGGACCATAAGATGATGTCACATGCCAAATATCAAGGCTCTATGCCTTGCTGTTTTGGACAAGAAGATTTTTAAAGTTTTTCCTTTCAGTTGCCATGGCAACCAGAGTTCTGCATGGAATTTAATTCTTTGAACAATTTTGAAAGGGGACCACCATGAATCATTCCTGTGAAGTTTGGTGTAATTCTGCCCAGTGGTTTTGAAGAAGACTTTTTTAGAAAATGTTGACGGACACACGACACATGACGTATGATGCACAACGGACACTGAGCGGTCACAAAAGCTCACCGTGAGCCTTTGGCTCAGGTGAGCTAAAAAGGGCCATAATTCAGCAAAAATTCTCGACAGAGTTGTGTACTCTTGCCTACAGGTAGAAACAAGTGTTCCAAGTTTGAAGTAAATATCTATGATGGTATATAAGATATTACCGTTTCATAAAAACTTAAAAGGATGCCGACGCCGGGGTGAGTAGTATAGCTCTCCATGTTCTTCTAATAAGCAAGCTAAAAATCAACATACAATTTCATGTTAGCTGAACTAAATTCTGTCTGTTTGTACAGCATTTTATCAGCACGGTGAACATTTATGCCAAGTTATTTCAAAATCCCTTTATGGATGGAAGAGTTACAGCCCGGACAAGAATTTACCGGACGCACTGACTCACGCACACACGGATGAACGGACGGACAGTGCGATTTTAATATGCCCACCTTCCGGGGCATAAAAACAACATATTTTGTGGATTTAAGAACAAAGTTAAGGAACCTCAGGCCATCTAACTTCTTTTTGATAAATTGATCATGCAAAAATAGTAGTAGTTATTTGCAACTTCAAAAATAATAAAACTCTGAGTAGTTTTTATCATTTAATAAGGCACAGTAGAAATATATTTCTATAACAAATAGTTTTCAATATATATATATGATATGTAAAATCATATCAAAAGTTTTGTCTATCATACAAATACCTATTAAGCACTCAATAATGCTCTTGCTATCAGATTTTAACAACAGTCCTCTTCGAAGTGCCTCTATACCTCTATACAGTCTATTTGATACAAAGGATAATACAATAGTAGTCATCATTTTTAAATACCTCCCAAATTAAGTTTAAACTGAAGGATAGTCAATATACTTCATAATAACAAGAGGCTCAAATGGACACTTAATTGCTCACCTAAAAAGCGCCTTATCTATTGACCTTTCAAGTTTTAGTATCCTTGTAGGAAGGTCCTTTAAACAAAGATGCTACAGAATAAGTTTGGTGATGATCAATCAAGTGTTACACGAGAAGAAGTCATTTGAAGGTTTTTACTATTTTAAGCTCTAATGATACCAAGCAAAGGCGTTTGGACAAACTTGAAAGAGGTCCATGCAAGGACTGGTCAAGATGAGCTAGTATCAACCAATCAGAGTCCACAGTATGTAGACTGGTCTCAAATCTTGGTTTTATAATATGCATCCAACTGGTTACCTTCAAACTGACCAATAGCAAAATTATATTCTGAGACTGCTATCAAGCCTTAGAAACTGGATAAATGTAAAACAAATTGATTCTGTGGTTATTTGTATTATGTGATATTTAAATAAAGAAATAGGACACAAATAACAGGTTTTGATTCCTGTCTAACTATTAACCGAAAAACCTACAAGACTAAATGTATATACTATACCTGAGCCAAACTGCATATATCACAGTCAATAAACAATCGTAAATTTGTTAAAAATCACTTTTCACAGTACAAAAGAAAGCTCAAATGCAGAAGGTATGCGATAATACTTTAAAAAGACAATTTTACAATACTTCATAAAAACGCAACACAAAATGTTAAGACAGAAAAATGAATAGTTTATAGCTATCTATACTCTTGAGTCTAAAATTATGACAGACTTTAAAATGCAAATATACCTTTTCTTCTATCTTTATTTCCAATAACACACTTTCATACAAATGTGCTTAAAAACAGACATCAACAAACTCAAAATATTTGGCAACAAACAAATCTGTGAAAAACGAAAATTTGGCATCCCATGTATCAAGGGACAAACTTTTTGATAACGGTGCAGCTCTTTTCAAAGTTTCTTTACATTTTGTGAAAGTGGCATTAGCTGTAAGCTTGCATGCAATTTGCTTGATCGCGACAGCAATTCGGTCAACTGAAAAGTTGGATAACACTACATTTAGCATATTATCAAGAGTCTGAAAATTTATTAGCAATGAAAACTTGTGTTGCCGATCATGTCAATAGCTATTTATTCATGATGTATGAAAAACATGAAACCCCTCACTTAGCTAAATAAGGAGACCATAGACCTACAGACAGTGGGGCCAGGAGTTTGATCCCTGGAGGAGGTGTATGTTCTACATGAGAATTTGATAAGGCAATGTATCTGAAATAATTTGTGCTTCACCTTTGATTTATGTGACAAAGTTGGCAGTTACTTGTGGAGAACAGGCTGGTAATAATGCAGAATCCAGGATCACTGGTTAGGTTAACTGCTCAGTGTTATATAATTGAAACACTGTTGAAAAACGGTGATAAATCAAAAACAAAAAATAAATTCAAAACATGACTCAATCAAAACATCAGCATCATGCCATTTGTTATAATAGCACTATAGTACCTCTTAGCCTATATACAGCATTAAAGGTAACAACAACAAAAACAACAACAACAAATTGTGAACCAATACACTCATTTAGAAAAAAAAAAACTAGTACAAAAAACAAAGTAGAATTCACTTAAAACAATTTCACAGAAACTTAAAACAAGAGGGCCAAGATGGCCCTAGGTTGCTCACCTAAGAAACACTCCATAACAGTGTAAAACATGTTTGACCTAGTGATTTCAAGGAAACAAATATTCTGACCAATTTTCATTAAGATTGGACCAAAAAATTGGTCTCTTGCGATAAAACAAGCATTTTCTTAGATATGACCTAGTTTTTGACCCTAGATGACCCATGTTCAAACTCGACCTAGATTTTATCAAGGCAATCATTCTGACCAAAATTCATGAAGATCAACTGAAAAATACAGCCTCTATCACATACAGAAGTTTTTTCTTTGATTTGACCAAGTGACCTAGTTTTTGACCTCAGATGACCCATATTCAAATTCGACCTAGATTTCATTAAGCAATCAACCTGACCAAATTTCATAAAAATCAATTGAAAAAAACAGTCTCTATCGCATACACAAGATTTTTCTTTAATTTGACCTAGTGACCTAGTTTTTGACCTCAGATAACCCATATTCAAAATCGACCTAGATTTCATCAAGACAATCATTCTGACCAAATTTCATACAGATCAATTGAAAAATACATCCTCTATTGCATACACAATGTTTTTCTTCGATTTGACCTAGTGACCTAGTTTTTGACCCGAGATGACCCATTTTCGAACACGGCCTAGATTTTATCAAGGTAATCATTCTGGCTAAATTTCATGAAGATCAGTTGAAAAATACAGCCTCTACTGCATACACAAGGTTTTTCTTTGATTTGACCTAGTGACCTAGTTTTTGACCCGAGATGACCCATTTTCGAACTCGGCCTAGATTTCATCAAGGTAATCATTCTGACCAAAATTCATGAAGATCAATTGAAAAATACAACCTCTATCGCATACACAAGGTTTTTTACGTGATATGACCTAGTGACCTAGTTTTTGACCCCAGATGACCTATTTTCGAACTTGGTCTAAAATTTCATCAAGGTTATCATTCTGACCAAAATTCATGAAGATCAATTGAAAAATACAGCCTCTATCGCATACACAAGGTTTTTCTTTGATTTGACCTAGTGACCTAGTTTTTGACCCGAGATGACCCATTTTCGAACTCGGCCTAGATTTCATCAAGGTTATCATTCTGACCAATATTCATGAAGAAGAATTGAAAAATACAGCCTCTATCGCATACACAAGGTTTTTCTTTGATTTGACCTATGACCTAGTTTTTGACCCGAGATGACCCATTTTCGAACTCGGCTTAGATTTCATCAAGGTTATCATTCTGACCAATATTCATGAAGATTAATTGAAAATACAGCCTCTATCGCATACACAAGGTTTTTCTTTGATTTGACCTAGTGACCTAGTTTTTGACCCGAGATGACCCATTTTCGAACTCGGCCTAGATTTCATCAAAGTTATCATTCTGACCAATATTCATGAAGATTAATTGAAAAATACCGCCTCTATCGCATACACAAGGTTTTTCTTTGATTTGACCTAGTGACCTAGTTTTTGACCCGAGATGACCCATTTTCGAACTCGGCCTAGATTTCATCAAGGTTATCATTCTGACCAATATTCATGAAGATTAATTGAAAAATACAGCCTCTATCGCATACACAAGCTAAATGTTGACAGACGACGGACGACGGACATCGAGCGATCAGAAAAACTCACCTGAGCATTGCTCAGGTGAGCTAAAAACAAACAAAAAATACCCCATGTATTCCCCACCCCTCCCTGCATATTTTGGCTTTCGCAGAAATACAAACTCTTTCACAGAACATAAAACACACACACAATAATTATAGTTCTTTGAATTTTCTATTTAAAGTGGCCAAACCTCCAGATCCTGTTGGATATTGCAATTTCGAAATTGGTAACAGATCAAAATTTATTTATACATGTATTTTTCAAGGTTGACATACTTTACAAATTTAAATGAATAAAGGAAAGATGATCTTTCCACTCTGCATCAAATTTTGACATTATTTATTATTGTCAGTTCATAGTTTACAGACTTTACAAGAGCTTTTACGACCCTGAATCAGCCTGAAGTACATTTTTTACAAATACTATAAACTAATACCTCCCTAAATTCTGAAGAAAAAAAAAAGATAAAATTCTAGATAAATACCCCTTTAAATTTTCAATAAGCAATATTTTGGCTAGTTTGGAAATGAATATAACAAAATAATTTTGCCATTTTTTTTTTTTTTATAAAATTTGTAGCAACTCTACTGGATAAATTATTAGTTTTGAAGGAAGAGGAAAAAACAACAAACAAAAACCCATATAAACACAATGTTATGCACATATAATTTTAAAGTTCAGTATTTTGTAGGGGTTGCTACGGCAAAATTATATACTGGTAATTATTTACCACTATTCAACATTATTAAGACCTCATTCAGACAGAGCTATCATAATTAAAGCCATACTAGTAGCTACCCCCCGAGAGTTTCTAATATTTGCTTAAACAAAATCCTGATCTCTAATTAAAAACTCGAGCAAAAGTCAAGTTTCTAATGATTGGTGTTTCTGAGAATTATTTTGAAAACTTAATTAATCAGCTGATCATTTACATTTATCTGTATTCACAAAGTTCTTAATACACTTCAGATTTTCACTGAGGCTGTTCTAAAAATTTGATTTTCCTTTCTTGGTTGCCCAACCAAAATAGAGTTATTTTAGCCTAAGTATAAATAGAATAAACATATTTTGCCTAAGGAAAAACATAAATATAAGCTCTATTGTATGAAAGTTATCAAAGATTTGCATTGACAAATACATATTTTGCCAAAATTATTTAGATATGCAAGTTAATAAAATACTTATTACCTCCCTTTGTCTATCTTGGTTGCGGACCAAAATAGACTGAAAATAGATGAATGCTGAAGCTACACGCTATTTAAAACTTGCCTTTTGTTTCAAATAGTTGAAATATCCCAATATTTATTAAATGCAAATGTAAAACTAGAAATTATATTGATAATAAAAGAAATAGACAACTTTAAGGGAAATAGGTATTTTTGTTTCTTAAATAAATCTCTAACAGAATATAATATTATGAAAACTGAAAAATGTGACTACCTTTTAAGAGATTATCACTACACAAGACAACAACTTAGCAGTAACCTTGCTTTCCATTCTTGATCAATATTTTCATTAAATCTTGGCTCTAATTCATTAATGCTTTAAGTCACAGATTTGGACTTCATAATGCATTTTCAATTTCAGAAAGAATTTTTTTTAGGTCAGTACAGCACATGTCAATATATTGTGTACCTGTCAATAAAAGCTGCGTGTTTAATGGCCCTGTTGATTAATATGGGAGTCAGACACTACCTTTACATAAAGTGTGACAAAATATCAAAAAATCGGTTCAAATAAAACGGGTGGTTGAAATTTTTTTCAATTTATCAACATGCACAGAAAGCATGGTAAAAAAATTCACCGCACGTCAGAAACCTTATTGACGTCAGAAATTAATATGTTTGTCAATTAGCAAGGAGGATGCCACTACAGTTTTCAGGATTGACTGCTAAAAGACGTAACTACACATCACTATAATTACATATTCACGAGTAGGTTTGTTGTTTTGATGTCAACTGGTGATTATTTTTGTTTGGTAGTTTTTCACTGTTGAAGAAAGAAACGCTATTTTTGCATGCGGCGAAATGTCATCATGGGTGAAATTTGAACGAAACATTATCCTAGAAAATAATATTTATCCATGCAATTATAACTGAATTAGCCTACATCTTTATCTTATTTCTGTAATAATACAACGAAAAATAAACGCACAATAAATAGGGTGACATTATTTCTGGATCAACCCTCGTAGAGCAAGAAATATATCTAGATAACTGTTTATGTACTGAATGGTAATATGTTAGCATGGTCTTAAATCAAAATTTGTTCCTAGCTCAAAATACACAAACATTTGACCTGCACAAACAAAATTTATTTCGCAATACTGCTGTGAAAAATATTACAGAGACATAAAATGTGGCTTCAGCAAAAATGACTATTTCAAAGGGACCATAAGTTGTGGAATTCAACTTTTTAAGAAAAAATGAATAAAATAGCTTATCTGTCAGGATTCAATTCCACAGATTGACAAAGCCATGGGAGAAAGTCCCCTACAAATATGCATTATTTCACTATATACTAGTAACACTTATTTTGATTTGCAGCAAATGTAACAACATGTATGTATATATAAGATATAAACTAGATTTAATGCTGAACTCTTCTAGTAGTAAATGCTGATTGTGTTGGTCGCTTGGGAACCATTCTACGAGATGTTGCTGACCCAGATCCTGCACTGATATCTTTCTTCTCAGTTTTTGGAGCTGGTGGTGCTGTCTGGGGCCGAGTAACTTTTGGAAAACGTTGAGTAAACCATGACTCGTATTCTTCAATTGTCATTTCAACGATACGTTCACGGCAGAATTCTACAGCAGCTGTTATATCAGGGCTACAAATCTCCCACTCTCTCAGCCCTTCTAGTACTTTGATAAACTTATAAATACTTTGTTTTCCTGTCCCCTCCACCTGAAACATACATAGTTAATACTTTACTTAAACTGGAATTTATGTGTCTCAGAAACCCTCTTAATGTGGACCAAATGAAAAATCCAGCTCTAGAATTAAGCTTACAAAAAAAATCCTGCTCTAATGGGTTTCATGGTTTGAGGGTTATTTTCAGTAGCGAGAATTATTCCAAACCAGAATGTATGTTCATTTTTTAAAACATTCTATTCATGTTGAAAGGAAGTTTTTCTGATAGGTGAAATATCAATGTGAAAGTTAACTCGGATCCCAGTGACCTTGGCCTTTAGGTCACTGTTCCCCTAAACAATAGACAGTTATTGTGTGCACCTACCGGTATTATACTTCCTGGTGAAAACGATTATATTTTTTGGCATGTCTTTCATAAGTATTTTAAATATATATCAATAAATTAAAGGGTAAGAGGTCGAATTGTACATAAATAAAGAGACAGATCGAGTTCTTTTGCTTTCACCCCTCTATGTTCTACATTACAAAACCACCAGCTCTCTAATTTCTTTACACCTGACATACTACCAAACTGCATGCAAGAATAATACAACTTTATAATAACAGCAAGAACGCTAACAAGAAGACTGGGAAAAACTAATGGACAGAAATATGAAAACAAAACAAGCTATGACATCCGTTACAAAAATTAAACCTTTGTTAGGCTGACAGATTTCATTGCATCCTAACATAATAAGTGACAAAACTTTCAAAATTTAATATAACAACGTCATAGTTCTATCACAGTTAATATATCTTACGTGATCATTTTCACCTACATTACATAAGCAGGGGATTTTACAGGTAACGTAAATTAGCAATTATATAAATTATCATGTTGGATCAGGCTATCATCACTTCTAAGATCTGAAAATATCAGGAGTGTATCTTCAAGAAAAGCCTGTATTTCAGAGAATATACTTGTTTACAACTATAAATGATGTAAATTAGTAGTTGTTGTTCTTCTATGATTTATCAGCATTTTCTCATCGATCTCTGTCCGTTCCTTAGAATGCTGTTGATTTTAACCTTTACCCTGCTAAATTTCTACAATGGACTGGTGCATCATTCAGTTTGGGTAGTACCACCTATTAGTGGAAGGGGTGTTCACTGAAAATTAACTGACTGAATAGCAAACAGTGCACATCCGTGCAGGCTGATTTTGGTCTGCACTGGTTGCAAAGACAGAATCACTTGCCGCCAGCAGGCTAAAGGTTTAGAGTGGTGGGGGGTTAAAGCAGGGATAGGCAACAAATACTTTGATCTGAAAATCTTACTTTTAAAAAAGAAACAGAAATTTAAGGAAAAACAACTTGAATAGAAGATTATATTGGAAAGTGTTTTTGTTTGTTTTATGTTGGTTGTCATATTTAAAATTATTATTTTTCATGAAATCAGATTTTATGGAAAAATTTATCAAAATGTACGTCAAGTTTCCTTAATTTAATGCCCTTCAGTAGTTTTAAAGTTAGGGAGACATTTACAAATAACTACTTAAGACTGATATTGTTCTTGCATTCAGCACATTGTCTCGATGCAACTAACCAAAGGATTTAAAATATGGGGCAGACAAACTGGAGGATGGGACAGACAGATGGTAGGAGTGCAGAGGGGTAATCATTTAGCAAACAGAAAACAAGAGTTGTGAAACATTGTCTTGAAATTATGTTAGGGAAGGTATGGGTAACCTAGAAATCAATCAAAAAGACCAGAAAAAGGGGGTGACCGTCATTAACTGTAAACAATAGCAAGAGAAAACACATATTCAACATAATACTGTAGTGAAGTGATTGTAAAATAAAGTATGGATATAAGATACATGCAAGCATGACAGATGTATACGAAGTAACACTAAGAAATGAAAGATTGTGAAAAAAAGTTCACCTACAAGGTGCAAAACAAAATACAAAATAAATCTACAAAGTATATTATGTATTATTTCTACCAACCAATACTTTCTCGATTGAGCTCCCTTTGCGATGCAGGAATGGCTAAAATCAAGGAAGTTATATTAATTCTTTTAAATAAGATGTTAATGGCTAGGGCATGCTGCTGTAACAGCTCACTCGTAGAGTGTCCACTTAGAGTGCGGAGTGCAGAGTGTCCACTTTGAGTGCCGTGTGTCCGCTTTGAGTCCAGAAGGTTGCAAGTTTGCTCCATTGCTGTGTCTAACTAAAGACATGCAAAATATTACTGGTAGTCCCAGTGCTTAGCACTCCGTCTTTAAAGGGTACTACAAGGAGGTATTTTATTAGAAAAGCCAAGGTTAGTAATCTGTTACTGGATACTATTGCACAACATTTTAGCTAGGTACCTCATTTAAGGTTAAAATCGAATCATCTTTTATTTGAACTTTTTTAAACTGAGCATAAATGTTTGGACGTGTATACCCTGTAAAGCTAAGTCCCCAATCAATTGTGAGAGCATATGACACAAAACCAAATCTGCAGGTCTGTATGGGTTTTGACAAGTACAATGAAACATCACTTGCTGAAGCAGCAATGGCTTGATCAAGTTTGAGCACTTTGTGTGGTTGCCTTATATTGGATCACCCAAAACACAAGATAACTCAAGCATTTTTCTCACCCCCCTTGCGACCACAAGGGATTACAGTTTTGATGTAGTGAATACTGATTTATATTCTTTTGTAACTTATATATGTAGACTATACATACATGTATAACATCAAACTGTACTGAAAACCAACATTCAATCTGCAAGTGTATCCAACTTTCAAGACAATAAGTGTTAATTGCCGGTTTCAGGTTGTTAATATGTCTGTCACAAAGGTGACAATTTCAATAAAAAAATCAATACATATTCATTTATTTATTTACATGTATAAATGCCACACAATTCTGGGAAAGTTAGAATGGTATATACCGTCGAACCTGTACAAGCTGTAACCTCTAGTAAGTTAGAATGGTATATACCATCAAACCTGTATAAGCTGTATCCTCTAGTAAGTAGTCACTTGTCTTAAGCAGTCACATTAAAATTTCACTAATTCCGATTTCTATACTTTCCAAGCAAATTTTCTTATATCACGCAAAAACCTGTCTTAAAAAGCAATTTTTGCTCCTCCCTTGATTGCCTGCTTAAGGTAGTTCGGCATGTTTGATTAACCGTAAGAGATGGCACATACACATAATGTCATTTCTCTGGAAAACATATTATAATGCTTTGTAGGCGTTACAATGTTTGCACATGTGTTGCCAGGAATCTATTGTATCTGGTGTATAAAGTGTTAAACAGTTAGTAGTTCTGTTTTCCTTAATGTGGCCTATAGAGTGTTCACAAGCTTTTCTTTTGATCTGGCATACTGACCTACTTTTTGACCCCATATGACCCAGTTTCAAAACTGACCTAGAGATCATCAAGGCAAACATTCTGACAAAGTTTCATAAATATTGGGTCACAACTGTGACCTCTAGTGTGTTCACAAGCTTTTCCTTTGATCTGGCCTACTGACCTAGTTTTTGACCCCACATGACCCAGATTCGAACTTTGCTTAGAGATCATCAAGACAAACATTCTGACCAAGTTTCATAAACATGGGGTCACAACTGTGACCTCTAGAGTCTTCACAAGCTTTTCTTTGATCTGGCCTACTGACCTAGTTTTTGACCCAACATGACCCAAATTTAAACTTGATCTAAACATCATCAAGACTAACATTCTGACCAAATTTCATAAAGATTGAGTCACAACTGTGGCCTCTAAAGTATTCTCAAGCTTTTCCTATGATTTGATGGGGTGACCTAGTTTTTGATCCCACATAATCCAGATTTAAACTTGACCTAGAAATCATCAAGGAAAACATTCTGACCAAGTTTCATAAAGAATGGATCACAAATGTAGCCTCTAGAGTGTTCACAAGCTTTTCCTTTGATCTGACCTACTGACCTAGTTTTTGACCCAACATAACCCAGTTTTAAACTTGACCTAGAGATCATCAAGACTAACATTCTGACCAAGTTTCATAAAGATTGGGTCACAAATATGGCTTCTAGATTGTTCACATAGCTTTTCCTTTGATCTGGCCTACTGACCTAGTTTCTGACCACACATGACCCAGTTTCGAACTTGACTTAGAGATAATCAAGACAAACATTTTAACCAAGATTCATAAAGACTGGGTCACAAATGTGGCCTCTAGAGTGTTCACAAGCTTTTCCTTTGATCTGAACTACTAACCTAGTTTTTGACCCAACATAACCCAGTTTCAAACTTGACCTAGAGATCATCAAGACTAACATTCTGACCAAGTTTCATAAAGATTGGGTCACAAATATGGCCTCTAGAGTGTTCACAAGGCAAAATGTTGACGGACGATGCACACCGCATGCCGCACGCTGATGGATGCCGGACAATGACTGGTCACAATAGCTCACCTTGAGCACTTTGTGCTCTGGTGAGCTAAAAACTATGACAAGTTCCATTAAAATCTCCAATGTAGAGAATTTTCTACACACAATATCACCAGTTTCTTACAAAAGTTCATTGTGAGAATTGGGCACAAGATCAATATTTTCAAATGGGTCCAACAAAACAAGAGGGTCATGATGACCCTGGATCGCTCACCTGAGTAATATGGGCTACATGTTTCAAATGTCAAACTGAAGATAAAATATTAAGAAAGTCAGTAGGTCACATTCATGGTCAATGAAATTCAGTTTTACGATTTGTGTGCAAAACTGTGTATGTCATCAAAATGTCAAGGCTGTGTCTTAAAAAACAAGAAAGTAGGTCAACGTCACAGTCAGGTGACATCATATTACTTGGGATCATCAGGTAATTATAATTCAACAATCTTGGAAATAGGATCAGATGATTTCTAAGTATCTTTTCCTATATAACTCACATAATAACTAAATGACCTCAGCCCCAGGGGCATAATTTGAATAATTTTGGTAGAGGACTACTAGACAATGCATCATACCAAATATCAAAAGCCTAGGTCGTATGTTTCAGACAAGAAAATTTTTAAAGCTTTTTCCTATGTAAGTCTATATAAACCATGTGACCCCTGGGGCGGGGCCACATTTGACCCTAGGGGGATAATTTGAACAATTTTGGTAGAGGACTACTAGATGATGCTACACACCAGATATCAAAGCCCTAGGCCCTGTGGTTTTGGACAAGATGATTTTTAAAGTTTTTCCTTTCGGTTGCCATGGCAATCAGAGTTCTGCATGGAATTCAATTCTGAACAATTTTGAAAGGGGGCCACCAAAGGATCATTTCTGTGAAGTTTGGTGTAATTCTGCCCAGTGGTTTTCAAGGAGAAGATTTTTTTAGAAAATGTTGACGGACACACACGACGGACATTGACTGGTCACAAAAGCTCACCATGAGCCTTTGGCTCAGGCGAGCTAAAAATCAAGCACAGTCATAATCCTATCTTTTTTGCTGGTTGAAATTCCTTTGGATAATTATTGTGATGCTTTGAAACAATACGGTTTAAAAAGATTCTGCATGGCAGAGCAGTATTTGTTTCAAATATGCAGTACTACCTTAAGTCAGTTTTTATTGTAGTGTTAAAAGAAACTCCTTCCTGCATAATTGCTTTGTTTCCTTATTGTTTAAATAAATAAATAAATAAATAACTGGTTAGAAAACAATCTATTAACTTACCAATCCAAAGTTTCCAAGTTTCTGAAGTATTTTTGCATAGAACCATTCCTGTTTTAGTTCTTGTGGTATTTTCTCCACCAAGTCTGTATACCTGATGGAAAATACAGATAATATACTTTACATAAGTCATGAGATTTGTTTGAAAAAATATGCACAAGTTTTGCATCCCTTTAGCCTGCTTAATTTCAAAAATGGACCGGTCCATCATTCAATTTGGGCATTACCATTTATCATTTAAAGGGATGTTCACTGAAAATTTACTGACTGAAAAGCAGGCTGATCCTGGTCTGCACTGGTTGCAAAGGCAGAATCACCTGCCGCCAGCTGGATTAAAGTTCAGATACTGCATGACTTTAGAAAAGCAGTATTACTATGTTGACAAGCAAGTAATGCCAAGTATACAATTATTTGTCATTACAAACTTTTTATTACTTTTGCATTTAAAATGAATGAACACATCAGTTAATAAATTTTAGGTAAACATAAACAAATTTGTACAAGACAGAATTCTATATAATAATCCATGCCATTAACCTACAGTGGATACTGGCACAATAACTGGTTATTGTACATGTTTCCAGTAAATGGCATGGATTATTATATAGAATTCTCTCATGTACAAATCTGTTACCATTTATGTTATATAATAATAAAATATACAGCAGAAAAAGTATAATGATAATGATCAGTCCTGTACAGTATAGTGTATGTTAAGGAAACCTCCGGCAAACAAAGCTCTATACAAAGACAAATGTTATCCTTCCCACATAAAAGAATTTTCTATAACCCTCGTTAGAACAAACAAAATTTAACACTTCCTAGGAATGCATGTGCTCTGCGGAAGTCTCACTATACATACCAATTTCCTTTGGAAACAGATTTCTTCCTTTCGTTTACAGGTTTACGTAACTGTTGCCAGCTCCTAGTACGCATCTCCTCTACAGCACGATGAAAGCTACTCCCATGTCGCCGCATCCCTTGTAAACTTACAAACTTACTCTGACACACTGCCATACGCTGACTGTAAAGAGAATATATCCAATTAAATATACTTGCTGTATGTTTGAAAATAAGTGTTATAATGTTACATAAAAATTTTGTTCATAAATCTTACATAGAAATCTTGTTATAAAATCTTACATAGAATTTTTGTTAAAAAATCTTACATAGAAATTTTGTTAAAAAATCTTGCATAGAAAATATAGCTTTTGCCATACAGGAGTATTACTTTCCAAAAAAATTCTGTTTATCAACCAATACTCAATAGATATTTATAAAGAAGGATTTTTTTTAACCAAAATACAAATATAACAAAACATTTACTACAGGTACTTTTTCTTTTACTGAAGACTGTTCATTTAAACAGACAGAGAGGAAATATCTAAGAGTTTTGTTACTTGTATTGTTCACTCAAATAACCAGCACTGGAAGTCAAAAGTAGTTTTTTTCTGCCTTTAAATGCATTTTAATTTACACTGAAGTCAAAACACTAAACTTTAACTTATTGCTAGAACAACTTAGATGAATGTAAGGTAATGTTTGTTCGCTTGATTGGGTAAAACATCATTATTTAACAAAAGTCCTGCAGTCCAGTGTTTCTAGCACCAGAACTAACTTGTTCTCCACCAAGTATCTGACAATTTCCTCTCATAAATCAGAAGTGAACGACAAATGAATTCAGAAACAGCCTTCTGCTAATTTGTCAGATAACATATGCCTCACAGGGGGAGCAAACTCCTGACCTCTTGATTTCTAGTTTGGCACACTTGTAACCTAGAGCAAACATTGGGGGCTGAAATGCAAAAAAGCAAGAACTCTGTGCGAGTCTGTATGTGTACCTTTCTTTATGATCCAGTATATCATGCAGTGTAAGAGCCTTCTCTTCTCTACATTCTGCAAACTGGTTGTGTAGATCTGCACACAGACTGATCTTCTTGCTGCTTGGCAACCCAGCTTGGAAGTCTTGCAGAGCAGGGGAACTGAAAAAGATTCATGTTAAGGTAGTTCTGAACATTTGGATCAAACTTTTTTCTACAATGTAGAATTTGATTAAACTTTGATTTTTCAAATCTTCCGAGTGTACCTAGGTTATTCAGCAATTAAAAAGGATAGGGTCGTGTGCATGATTTTTTGCTAGACTGATTTGAAAAATTTGGACCTCACACAATTTTTCATAATGGAAGTCTATGGGAAAATAGCAACTTTCAGAACATTTTCGCGAATAGAAAATTTTCCACAATGTAGATTTTAATGAAACTTCTCACAGTCGTAAATAAACATATGGCCTATAATATAGTGAAATAAAATGTATAGGTCCATGTCCTTATTTCTGAGATATTTGGCCATTATTAAAGTGAACCGCCTATTTGAAGCTAGTTTTAAGAATTATTTTGGATTATTTAGCGTGTCAGATGTTTTAATATCATATTTTAACTTTAGAAAGGTAGTAACTGTTACAATTTAATAAATTTATTCAAATGTTGCCATTAATTCATAAAATGATTTTGATTTCCGTACGCCGAATCCAGGCTTTAATCTACGTTTTCTGGATAAATGACGTTACGCCATCACTTCCAGTTCATCAAACGTGCAGAACTACCTTAATCTTACGGATAGTCTAAAACACTCTAGCAAGTGCTCCGTACAGATAAAATGTCCTCATCTATGGCCAAAATAACACTTGCTTTTGAATATTATTCAATTGCAAAATAAATAGAAATATTATTTCTCTTGTATATTTATCATGAAAGTGTGCTGTTACATAGCAACATCTCTGAAATAACTGTCACTTAGCAACAGAAGAATTTTACAGAAATTAAAACTTGATATTTTTTAACATGACTGCATTGATAAGCAAGTAAAAAGAAAGCGTATACAGTTTTTCAAAAATATAATTCCTGATTTCTTTCAAGCGAACAAATTCTTTCAGACAAATTTGAAACTGAGCATGTCACTTGTATCTATTTGAACCAAATACCAAAACTTTGAGAATTTGGTCATTACTGATACTCTGCTAGATGTGGGAAGATCGCAGCCACACACTTTGTGTATGTGTTACACCAAAAACTTATCCATGAAATTCAATCATACTTGCTCCATGTATTCCCTTACAAACACCCTACAACATGATGTGTCAAATTTATATTTATCTGATTTACTTAAACTATCTACCTTAAAAGTAAGTTACCTTTTTGGTTTAATGAGATGAGCATTGGCTCGTAAATATTTTGACGTCATTTTCTCCTCCTCTCCAAGGGCAACTGCAACTTTGTGGTCCAACCGTTTCTGAAAAATGTATGTAAAAAGTTGATATATAGATCAGTGAATCCATCTACTCTACCATCTGTACATTCTCACTTACAGCTGCTTTGATATTTAAACCGGTCTGTCTTTATTTTGTCAGTTTTGCTTTTTTGTTAAGTTTAATATCATACTGACACCACTAATGGTCATAATGGCAACTGTTCAGCTTTTGATGGGTAAAGGAAGACCCCAGGTGACCCTGCCAGCATTGCTACAGGTAGGGATGAGAAGGAAGACCCCAGGTGACCCTGCCAGCATTGCTACAGGTAGGGATGAGAAGGAACCCCAGGTGACCCTGCCAGCATTGCTACAGGTAGGGATGAGAAGGAAGACCCAAGGTGACCCTGCCAGCATTGCTACAGGTAGGGATGTGAAGGAAGACCCAAGGTGACCCTGCCAGCATTGCTACAGGTAGGGATGTGAAGGAAGACCCAAGGTGACCCTGCCAGCATTGCTACAGGTAGGGATGAGAAGGAAGACCCAAGGTGACCCTGCCAGCATTGCTACAGGTAGGGATGAGAAGGAAGACCCCAGGTGACCCTGCCAGCATTGCTACAGGTAGGGATGAGAAGGAAGACCCAAGGAGACCCTGCCAGCATTGCTACAGGTAGGGATGAGAAGGAAGACCCCAGGTGACCCTGCCAGCATTGCTACAGGTAGGGATGTGAAGGAAGACCCAAGGTGACCCTGCCAGCATTGCTACAGGTAGGGATGTGAAGGAAGACCCAAGGAGACCCTGCCAGCATTGCTACAGGTAGGGATGAGAAGGAAGACCCCAGGTGACCCTGCCAGCATTGCTACAGGTAGGGATGTGAAGGAAGACCCAAGGAGACCCTGCCAGCATTGCTACAGGTAGGGATGAGAAGGAAGACCCAAGGAGACCCTGCCAGCATTGCTACAGGTAGGGATGAGAAGGAAGACCCAAGGTGACCCTGCCAGCATTGCTACAGGTAGGGATGAGAAGGAAGACCCCAGGTGACCCTGCCAGCATTGCTACAGGTAGGGATGAGAAGGAAGACCCCAGGTGACCCTGCCAGCATTGCTACAGGTAGGGATGAGAAGGAAGACCCCAGGTGACCCTGCCAGCATTGCTACAGGTAGGGATGAGAAGGAAGACCCCAGGTGACCCTGCCAGCATTGCTACAGGTAGGGATGAGAAGGAAGACCCCAGGTGACCCTGCCAGCATTGCTACAGGTAGGGATGAGAAGGAAGACCCCAGGTGACCCTGCCAGCATTGCTACAGGTAGGGATGAGAAGGAAGACCCCAGGTGACCCTGCCAGCATTGCTACAGGTAGGGATGAGAAGGAAGACCCCAGGTGACCCTGCCAGCATTGCTACAGGTAGGGATGAGAAGGAAGACCCCAGGTGACCCTGCCAGCATTGCTACAGGTAGGGATGAGAAGGAAGACCCCAGGTGACCCTGCCAGCATTGCTACAGGTAGGGATGAGAAGGAAGACCCAAGGAGACCCTGCCAGCACTGCTACAGGTAGGGATGAGAAGGAAGACCCAAGGAGACCCTGCCAGCACTGCTACAGGTAGGGATGTGAAGGAAGACCCTAGGTGACACTGCCAGCACTGCAACAGGTATGGATGTGAAGGAAGACCCCAGGTGACACTGCCAGCACTGCAACAGGTATGGATGAGAAGGAAGACCCCAGGAGACCCTGCCAGCATTGCTACAGGTAGGGATGAGAAGGAAGACCCCAGGAGACCCTGCCAGCATTGCTACCGGTAGGGATGAGAAGGAAGACCCAAGGAGACCCTGCCAGCATTGCTACCGGTAGGGATGTGAAGGAAGACCCCAGGAGACCCTGCCAGCATTGCAACCGGTATGGATGTGAAGGAAGACCCCAGGTGACACTGCCAGCACTGCTACAGGTAGGGATGAGAAGGAAGACCCCAGGTGACCCTGCCAGCACTGCTACAGGTAGGGATGAGAAGGAAGACCCCAGGTGACCCTGCCAGCATTGCTACAGGTAGGGATGAGAAGGAAGATCCAAGCCAGCTGCATGACTTCCTCACATGACATAATTCTACACTCAAAACTGAGTTTTTGAACACAAAGTTGTGTCAAGCAAAGGATTTAAGGTCAGTGACTTTTAACACTAAGTCATGGAGGCCCTTCATTTTGTTAGTCAGAATACCATAGCATGATTGTATGGTAATAAGCAAGATGGATTATCAAAATGTAGACTGGATGATGTCTTGTCAGTTTATTCAAACAAATGCATATCTGAAAGAGAATTTTCTATGTTAGTATATATCTATATAATTGAAACTCGTTTTCTTGAATTCCATGGGATTAAGTGTTTTACTTTGAGACAACCAAAACTTTTGACTTAAAATTATCTTTTGTGTGCATGTATTTGGGAAGTGACTTGAATATATCTTTGAAATAGCCAGAATTTTGAGATAAGAGAGTTCAAGATAACAAGATTCAACTGTATTACAGACTTATTCATTATGAAACCAAAGGATCTTCTTACAGATTGTATTTAAAACAGTTTCTGCATACTCTGCACAAATGAGCCGTGCCATGGGAAAACCAACATAGTGGGTGTGCGACCAGCATGGATCCAGACCAGCCTGCGCATCCGCGCAGTCTGGTCAGGCTCCATGCTGTTCGCTTTTAAAGCCTATTGAAATTGGAGAAACTGTTAGCAAACAGCATGGATCCTGACCAGACTGCGCGGATGCGCAGGCTGGTCTGGATCCATGCTGGTCGCACACCCACTATGTTGGTTTTCCCATGGCACGGCTTAAATGACTTTTGAAATCTCAAAATTCACGGTACGCACTTGAACTATGGAGATAAAATCTGAGTGTTTTCTGAAAGCTTGATCTTGTGTTATAAAAACAAATTTCTACATAGTCTTAAATGTATATCAAATGTATATAACATGTATACATGCACATATACAATGAGGCCAGAGTAACACATGACAAGAAGCACATGCAGATAGCATTAATTTTAGGTTGAATTACATCTATCTTAAAGAAAACTGCTTTGTGCTTAGGGAGTCAAGGTAATGAGATTCAACTGTAGTTGATAACAAAGGTCACTTTTACAAATTGAAATTTTAAAAACCAATTTATCACAAGAATAATATTGCAATGAAGTAAATGTGACTTATAACAGTAAATATTGTAGTATACATTACCTCTGTATTATCTTTCTTCTTCTTTTTCTTTGCACTCTTATCTTTAATTCTACAGAAAACAAAACCATAATTATGCTCTCTGCTGAATGAGTTTTGCTAAATAAATCCTAATAACAGTTTTATGTGATAAAGGTACAAAAAAAAAAAAAAAAACATATTAAAGTAAATCAGAAATGTGCCCACAGGACAATTATGTTCCCATGTACTACCGGCACTGTGTATGATGCACGTAATTCGATCAATTCAAGGGCAATAATAAAGATATATCTAAACATATGTATTAATATTTCTGCAATGCTTTTGTAAGGATATGCATGTATACTTTTTGTGACACAACTTACTTCAAACTGAATACTTATTCAAAGTGTAACCATAAGTGGAAGACTATTACTGGGTGCAATAAAAAAAAAAAAAAAACCTCTAGTGCATATTTTCTCATGCGAATTAATGTTTTTGAAAAGTTTTTTATGCTATACACTTTTAGGGCTGCAAGAGAGAAAAAAACTGTTACATATTATGGACAGACAAATAGACAGCTGGAAGGACTCACAGACGAAGGCAAATCTATAAAATGTGGCTTACATTTATTTAACGGGTTAAGTGAATTTTCACTTGGAATGTTTTATACTTCGCAGACAAATATTATTCAAATTCATTTACCAAATTATCTAGAAACCGGGAGAAAGAGGTTGCTGTATTTAGATATTATGGCATTCTGTATAAATTTTAAATCTTTAGAAAACTTGTACAAACTTTTTCTCAGGTAATGGTGTTGTGGGTGGGGTACTGGAGGGAGACTTGTTGTCTTGTTCTTTAATCTTCTTGGCTTCCTCCTCTGTCTTCAGACTTTCATAATATTCATCAAGAAATTTGAAAATACCTGAAAATGTTGATATAGAACAGTGGTAAATGTTTAGGAAAATTCTCTTGTTCATGGCCTATTTTCTTTGCTCACGATTTGTTTAAGCTGCTCCTGTTAATGATCCTCTTAAATACATATGAGCCAATTTACCAGTCCATGACTCACTTAGGCTCCTGGTCAATCATAAATAACTCTCGTTCAATATTTATACCTTTATATCATACCGTGACATTATCAAATATTTCATAAATTACTGCAACAGTAACTGTTGTTTATGACTGGCAGATATTCATATGATCCCTATCCGAATAATCTGGACCCAATTTATTTAACTCATGGTCAAGAAACCTTCAATCATTATACAACGTGGAATAATTTCGGATAACTCTTCACTATTTGTTGTTCCAATGTATCTGATTTTTGACTATCGTTCAATCTGACTCTATTCTAGTATTGGTTCATGACATATTTTTACTGGTATGGCCACTTTGTGTCAGTTCTATTTTTGTTGTTCATGTCTTTATGTCATGAATATTTTCTCAATCCTTGTTGTTCATGATCTATCTATTGTCATGACTACTTCTTGTTCTTGACCTACTTTTGTTATACATTTGATCTTCCTCGTCCTCTATCCTTGGTGACATATCATCATCACGATTACGTGCAGCTAGTGACGACATCTGACTTGTCAGTGTGTTTAGTCCTACAATGATTAATATAAACAGAATACTTTCATTTTTACCCTGCAGAACATAGTAATTATAATTATATATATAAAGTATGAAAAGTTCAATTTCCACGGAAAAACAGCAGTAGACTTCTGATTTTTTTCAGTAATTTAAATATTTCACTGCAAGCACTTTCAATCGTGAATTCCTGCACAAGGATTTTACCGACTTTTTTTATATAAAGTATATGTTATATGTTTTCCTTTACAAAATCAGAAGCATATTATCACAGACAACGAAAATTACCGAATATCAAATTTCATTTTGTAAAACAGATACTAAGGCCATTAAAGCAAACAACTGTATTTATTTCTTTGTTGAACAGCAGACATTTTCTGGGATTTCCGTTGTTTAAAATAGCAGCTTCACCTGTAAATTTTTAAATTTTCAAATTGTTTAAATGCTTCATTAAACTCAGTTTGAAAATATTGCAACTTTAAAACTTTGACATGAGTTTGTTATAAAATCAAAATCAGCCATACTGTTAGAGATTAAGGTTTCTGTGCTTAGCGCTGAATGGTGAATGCAACAAAATGTTAATGAGCAATGTTAAAAAAATAAACATGCTGAAAGATAAACAGTTGGTCAATGGGCTGTACTTGTTATAATCACACTGGACATTAAGACAAAGGGAACAATATGGGGAAAAGCTAGTCATCAACAATTAAACACTAGTCTGCCATGTTCAGTAAGGTTTATACAATCCATGTATTGAGCGTTTAATCGACCTGGCGGGGCGGGGTTTCACGACGGTCCACTGCATTATTGTGCAGGTTATATAATTATGTAGTATATATTTCAGCAACCTGATTTCTTATTCAGTGGCTATCTACCTTACATTGTAACCAATGTAGTGTTGAGTTTTAGTCGTTGGATATACCAAAAGATTACGGAATTAAGCAATAATTACACCGAACCACAAAATAAACGCAACACATTTCTTTTTTGAATATTTCTGCCATAAATACACTTTACTTTATTTTTTATTTGAATATTATTTATACATGTAAAATATTACTATGCCACTAAAATTTATTGAAATCATCGTACCGTGACACCTGAATGGCACAACAATACGAAAAGCACGTTTTGCACGTGCGCGCTGAAAGTAAGTAAATTATTTTTTAAAAATCGCTAATTTCGTGACCTGTTATGATTTTACAATTAAAAAAACACCCCAAAAGATTTTTAGCTGACATAAATAGTCTTTTGCAATGGCACGACTTCCGGATAATTTGCGAAATCAGGCTGATGGAATTCTACATGCCGGAATGTCCACGAGACGTATAGCTGCAGCATTAGGTTGTTATGCTTCGACGATTGTAAGACTCCATCAATTAACGTCTATTACAAACTGGTAATGTTCAGGATCGACCAAGGACAGGACGTCCCAAAGTGACAACACCGGCACAAGACGCACAGGTGCAAGCTGCCCACCGTCAGGACAGATTCCTCAAAGCCACAACTACCATCAGGAATACTATTGGGATTAATGGGTGAGTCTCATATACATGTACAAAACATTAACATTGCAATTAAACATTCTTTATTTTAAATAAATAACCAGTTATATGTATCAACCTTGTTGGTATCAATTAAACAAATAACGCAATGAAGTCATATTAATAGTATTTCATATGCGATTCGGTGCACTACTTCATACAATGATACAAATAACGTAATGTGCATGTACTTGTACTAATTGCATATCTGTTCATTGTAGACATTATGTCAGCGATGATACGATACACCGTCTGCTATATGCTATTGGTTTCAAGGCTAGACGCCCGAAGTAAGGATTAATTCTCACTGCTAAACATCGGCAGGGGCGTTTGAACTGGGCTACGATACATCTACGATTTACCCGCAAGCAATGGGGTCAAGTGCTATTTTCAGACAATTCCAAGGTCAACCTCAACCGGCTGGATAGACGTGTACGTGTATGGCGCGCATGTGCTGAGTGAGTAGCAGATCAGTGTGTACAGAGGTATGACCGGTGGGGCGGTGGAAGCGTGCACATTTGGGCTGGTATGTCCCAATTTGGACGTACTAATCTAGTAATTCTCAATGGCAACGTCACCGCCCATAGGTACGTAAATGACGTTCTCCAACCGAAAGTGATCCTGTATATGGGACAGAACCTACTCGGTGGCATATACCAGCATGATAATGCAAGGCCTCACACGGCAAACCTAACAACTAACTTTCTAGGAAACAATAATGTTAATGTCCTGGACTGGTCGTCCTTGTCACCAGACCTGGCACTGATACAGAACATCTGGGTGGAGCTCAAAACACGCGTGTATGCACGTCAACACCACCGAACAACCTTCAACAGTTACGTCAGGCTCTTATCCAAGAGTGGAACAATATTCCACAGAACGATATCGCGAATTTAACTGGCTTCATGAGACGTAGATGTGTTGCTTGTATTCAGGCCAATGGAGGATACACGAGATATTGACAATGAGTGAAAATTGAACTTGTGGGTAATCAACTTTGACATAATGAAATCGGGGTTATTTGTTGATATATTTTAATGAAATTTACACAGTATGTAGGTAAGGTACCAATGAAATGAAATAAACTCGTTATTCATCATTTGAATTGTTTATTTTCGAATTATATGTGTTTCCCCAACCGTTGCGTTTATTTTGCAGTTCAGTGTATTATATTGCTCCATTTTGCTTGTTTTTTGAGATTACCATTATTTGCTTAAGTCAGAGATTATCTCAGCCCCGCCAGGTCAAATAAAACACACAATAAATAAATTGAATGTTTTGTATATAATGCATACCAGTGTCCGATGTTATCACACTGATCTGAATGCAATCTTCAGTCAGTTAAAATCTATTGCTTTTTCTGGATTTTTTGCAAAATCTATCTGATTATTTCAAAATATATGATAAGATCCCTAATTTATACTCCATTCCTATATTGGTAAATAAAACAAAGTTGTTTACACATTCTTTTATTTTGGCACATCTGGCCTTAACAAACACCAGACTGAATAGTTTGACTAGATAGGAATATTGACATATTTCAAAGAATATACATAGATGAACTTAAATCTGATAAAGTCTGGTGTAGAAAATGAGCCAGTATGCCTCCATCTTTCTTGAGAGTAGAGGCTTGAGATTAAAGCCTAATGCCCAAAGGAATAAAAAGATTTTTGGTGCAATTAATAGCTTGTTCCATAAAATCTCATTTTCATCCCTATAAGATCCCTAATAAAATAGGAGCAATCTAAAAGTTACAATAGTCTATAAAGATGTACACAAACATGTATGTGAGAATTAACAACTTTTTGATAGTTAATATATTTAAACACAAAAAAGCTCTCCTACTGAGCTGGGCAAGCAATGTACATCAATATAGAAAAGATTCTGGGAAGGTGACCAGTCTAGTATCTGACTGGTTGAAGCGGACCAATGGAAAAATTGTTTTAGACTGGTTTAAAAATATTTCTTTAACCGTGGACCAAATTTTATAAATTTGTATCAATTCTGAAATAATACCATAAAGTTTTGCAAAATGGCTACATCTGCAAATTCATCTGGTTATTCTCCACTGATGCTTTAAATTTAAACACAAGAGAGCCATGATGGCCCTATATCGCTCACCTGTCCTTAGCCTTGAATATGTATCATGTCACACTGCAGCATGAAAGGGTACAATTCTACTTAGCATAAAATATGCCAGTTATTTCCCATACAAGAAGCCACCCAAGTAAGCTGTGTGACCACGTCACTAGCATGAAAGCAACACATTTTGTACAGCAAAAAAATATTTGAAATGTTCTGAATAATATTTCATCTACAGAAAGATTTCCATAAAAAGCAATATAAATATGTAAATCCTTTATCAGAGTGCATAAACCAGTGGAAACCGGAACATGTTGATGAAGATACATCTAGTAATTTATGGGAAAAGATTGTTTTAGGTCTGGCGGACCTTGAAAGGGACAAGGCGAACCATCTGAATATATTTGAGATAACACCTTATAAGAATGCTACACACTTAGTTTGGTCTTGATCCATTATGTGGTTCAAGAGTAGAAGTTATTTAATAGTTCTATTTTTAGCTCTTTTGGCACCTAAAAAAGGCCAAGCAGAACCATGTGAACAAATTTCAGGGAGGATCTCACAAGAATTCTACAAGTCAAGTTTGGTGATGATCCATCTAGTGATTCACGAGAAAAAAGGCATTAAAAGGTTCTTAAATCTTTTTTAGCTCTGGCAACTCCAAAAAAGAAGCAAGATGAACCATTTAAACAAACTTGTGAGAGGTCCATGCAAGGATAATTCTGATGAAATTTACTGATGTTATGAGGAAAACTCTTTTTAGGCAAAAAGTGAATGTCGGATTACGAACATAGCACAATCACAATAGCTCACCCTGAACCTTTGGTTCGAGTAAGCTAAAAAACAACCTAAAACAATCTTCTGAATTCTAAATTATTTTTACACATACACATTATTCACTCCAAGCTACTGTGTACTGAAGTACTGAACATGGCAGACTAAACAATGAGCAGGCAGTGCTAAATGAGCAGGCAGGGCTCAATCGGCAGAATACCTCCTCTCATTTTGAGCTCCAAAAATTGGCCAAGGCTTGCAGCTCCTCCTAGTGGTGATTTCATCATTGATGGGGAAGGTGATCTTCTCGGAAAAGACTGAGGGACCGTTTTCAGGTTATTCTGAGGACCTGCTTGTGGTTCTGAATGGGGTTTAGCCAATGATTGTGAATCACCTTTCGATTTAATCGAGGAATGCACATTAGGTGGTGTTGGAGACTTTGACCTATTTTCATCTGTATTTTTGTTTTTAAAAAGTGCACCAAATTTTGACTTTGGGGCTGAGTTATCTACTACTTGTTCTGACCAATCAACGGATTTACGTTTTGTTAACGTAGACACAGCGGGAGAGGTAGCAGGCTTGGTAGCTGGTTGCTCAGGGAGTTTAGCTTTTATTAAAGAAGCCAGATTATGGGCTCCAGCAGGCACATGGTGTCCGTCTGCTGCAGAAGGATCCATGCTCCCAAGGTCTGCGGAACCAGATCTATCCATTGTTATTTTAGGTTTTAGCAATGAGGCAAGTTTAAGTGGAATTTTATTGGCACCATGACCAAAAGGAGACGGGCCTCTTTCTGGAAATCAATAAAACATTACTTTACAATTACAAAATATATATAAAAGAAAAAATATTAGCACACCATGCAGCTTATATCTAAAACTGCATCAATTTTTTCTCTCATTTTTTATCACAGCAAACTTGTTGACATGCACTATTTAACTTCACATTTTTTCATGTCCAGAACCTATCAGTATTCAGTTGTGATAAATGTGATATAAATGCACTTTGTTCTAAATTTTATGTACCAGTACATTTAACTGTGGAGCTATAAATTAGCACAGTAGCAACTAGCGTTAACTGCGCTATAATAATTACTGTGTTGATATAACAACACACTTCGAGTATTTCCCCTTAATAAACTTACAAATTCAAACTCTGTAAAATTTTATTATTGCAATGATAACAACTACTATCAATATTTTTACGTCAAATCAGGACCTAATTTGAAATGATTCCATCCAAGAGTTATCTTACTTGGTTATGTAAGCATGTTTGATGGGAAGGATGCAATGTGTGATGCCAATGGGTGAGTAGAATAGCTCTTAATATTCTTCAAATAGTCAAGTTGAAATTCATTAGTGATGTTTGCTCAGTGCAAAAGCAAGAAATGTGCTATCCACTGAATTTTCTGACATAAAGTCCATGCATGTACATTTTCTGGCATCAAGTCCATGCATGTACATTTTCTGGCATCAAGTCCATGCATGTACATTTTCTGACAGACATTTTCACATAGACTGCTGAAAATCCCAGTTTCAAAAATATGATTAAATTCAAGCTTTGAGATCTACTCTATTAATTATTGAAAATTATTGTTTTCTTTTTGCATTAAATGCATTATATTTACATGCTGCATGTACATACTACACCTATTAACTAAATTTTTACCTATCTGACACCACTGAAACAAGTATATCAAATTTAAAACATATCTTAAATCTACATAATACTTGGGGTTCAGCCAAGTCTGCTATATAAAAATCTTATCCATCTTTACACCTACATGTAGGGATGTCAGTCACATAAAGATGTGATTTCTGACCATCTACCACTCTGCTATTAATTAAATCAGTTTCATTAATTTTCATCCTGAAATGCATGTCACAGAGCTCACAAATCCGTTACTGTAGGTCATCTAAAACCACAATCATATTTGTTTCACTAACATCCTTAGGTGTGACTATAGACCAATAATCATAGTGTTTCTTTGAGTTATTGAAATGCAAATGGCACACTGGAAACAAAGGGGAGTAATTCAGACTAACTGAACTCCGACTGGTTTTAATTTCATGTTCGAGAAAACTACTTCTAAGGTCTGAATGAATGACTGTGTTGTCGGTAACAAACGTGTTAGTCCATTATATATATCTCATACCATGTTGTGATCTTTTGGACTGTTAAAAGTTATGAACAGTTTAACTTGTTTCTGTAAACTACAATTTGTTCTGATTATACAGACAGCAAAGCTGTCATCATATAAGTACATCTGTTATACATGCTAAATTTCATCAGGTCTAAATAAGGAAACATTATACAATATCTGAACTTGCTAGACCTTGACAGTTTTTGTGTAAGGCGTGATAACCATGTTATAGACCTGTTCATATGTAGAATTGTCATGTCTGACAGTATGATGTACCAATGTATATATAATTATTGCCTTGTGCAAACTTCATAGCATATAATTATTGTACACCAAAGGTCATGTCTATGCGAGCAGGACTTTATTTTGTTCTGTATAATCTTGTAATGTACAGGATAAAATAAAATGTTCTAAAATTATAATCTCATAAATAATGTACAACATGAAGATATAATACAAGAGCACCGTCTTGCAGGTGCAGATGCTCATCTGATTTTTTGTCTCTGTATAATAGAAATACTGTCCTACCCATGATTTTCTAAGTCCAAAAACGGCCATAATTCTTGCAAAAAGCAGGATGGAGTTATGTTTCTTGCTGTATAGTCAGCTTATGATGGTGAACAACTGTTGCATGTTTAAAAGCAATAGCTTTGATACTTTAGGAGAAAAGTTTACCTAAACATAAAACTTAACCAATAAATCTGATATTAGTCCAAAAGGGGCCATAATTCTTGCAAAAAGCAGGCTGGAGTCATGTTTCTTCCTGTACATGGTCAGCTATTGATGGTGAACAACTGTTGCAGGTTTCAAAGCAATAGCTTTGATAGTTTAGGAGAAAAGCTGACCTAAACACAAAACTTAACCAAGAAATCTGATGTTTTCTAAGTCCAAAAGGGGCCATAATTCTTGCAAAAAGCAGGATGGAGTTATGTTTCTTGCTGTACAGGGTCAGCTTATGATGGTGAACAAGTATTGCAAGTTTTAAAGCAATAGCTTTGATAGTTTAGGAGAAAAGCTGACCTAAACACAAAACTTAACCAAGAAATCTGATTTTCTAAGTCCAAAAGGGGCCATAATTCTTGCAAAAAGCAGGATAGAGTTATGTTTCTTGCTGTACAGGGTAAGCTATTGATGGCAAACAAGTGCTGCAAGTTTCAAAGCAATAGCTTTGATAGTTTAGGAGAAAAGTTTACCTAAACATAAAACTTAACCAAGAAATCTGATATTTTCTAAGTACAAAAGGGGCCATAATTCTTGCAAAAAGCAGGATGGAGTTATGTTTCTTGCTGTACAGGGTAAGCTATTGATGGTGAACAAGTGTTGCAAGTTTCAAAGCAATAGCTTTGATAGTTTAGGAGAAAAGTTGACCTAAACATAAAACTTAACCAGGCAACGCCAGGCTGACACCGACGCCCATCAAGTGATGACAATAACACATCTTTTTTTTCAAAAAATCAGATGAGCTAAAAATGTTCTATGTAATCTTGTAATGTACAGGATATGAAGAAACAACTTAAAAGATTATATATGTACAATATTATAAGCTAGGCCATAAATTACATACCTGTATTACTGCCCTGCTGGCTTCCTCCAGTAGATGATTGGGCAGAGTTGCGCCCGGTTGTGTGTAAAGGTCGTCTGACATGTGATCTGTTTATTAGCCTCTGTGTTGTACTGAGTCTCTTACTGACCTAAAATAATATCGCAAACAGCTTGTTGAATTACATTTACATTTTTAATATTGACCCGCCTTCAGCAAGAAGTGCTGAGACTTGTAGTTCCCACATGCCATAAACCAGTTTCCTAGCAAAAAAGATTTGTCTGCCATGTACAGAGTGATAATATGTTTCAACTGTTTGTTCAATGCAACTTAGAAATTGAAAAAGGAAAAGTAATAGCCAACAAGCAGAAATTGTTAACTTGAAAAAGACAAAACACCTTCTTAAATGAATACTACATATTTCGTCCAGTCTTAAAATGTTATACATACAGATTTCAGACTTCATGTATCACTGAAATATAACATAATATCAAGCCTGTAAAAACAAAACAAATATTTAGCAATTTTTCCACTTTCATCCCACTTATAATTACATGGATACATAAATGAACCCCTGACCACCAACGTTAGAGCCCTGTTTTATGTTACTTGTATTAATATTTTAAAATGTACAACCTGTATATAAAGACCATACTCACACTAGTGATCTTTGTTTTTATATACAGGCTAATAAAATACACTGCAAATATATATATTGGAACTAGTGGTATATAGAGACATGTGATTTATGTTTTAGGTGAGTTTTAGCTCAAGGTTTGACTGTAACTGGAATTTTTCCTACCTAACACTATATACCTGTACAGATAACAAAACTGATAGAATAAAAAGAAGATAGAAGAAACTAGATGTGTATCCACAGGACACTGGTGTCTCCACTTCCTGCCACTGTGATGGTTTCATGACTCTGGATGTTTTAAGGTATATGCAACATAAACTTTTAAGCACTTTATGTGTATTTTTCCCCAAGTCAAGGACCATAACTCTGGTCTGACTGAGTGAAATCCCAATCAGAACACCAGGTGCACAATTTCACATGCTACATAACAATCCTCTAATGTTTTATGACTCTTTTACCGTGTTCAGACTACGTTTTTAATCCTACATTAACTTGGGTTTATTTTTTAAACTCGTTTGCGTCCACACTATATGTGGTGTTAAACGTGAATTTTGTAAAGGTCAAGTGGTTTCTGTAATGTAGCATTAAAACTACCTCGGGAGGTGGTTTTAATACTACATTAAAAAGTAATGCTACATTATTTTACAAATGTGAACGCAAATGTGGGTTATAACTGGTTTTACAATCCCAAATCTACAGATCTTACCTTTTGGAGGAAGAATACCATGTGTTTCTCTTTTGTATCAAACAATTGATGCTGTGGCTGGCAAAAGTAATTGGACTGTTGTTGAAACAAAAACATTAAATTGCGATATTGAGTCATGCTGACGCTCAAAATGGACAATAGATGGAATGAACAGAAATTCTTAGATGAACACAGAAGTTTAAATATTGATGACCCCTTTTTGTTTCTGTTAGCCTCAATTCTTTGTAACCTTTTTAGCTTATTGCAAGAAATTTGTTAACTTCCAACATTGCATGTATATATTTAAACCACATTTCTTTGCCTAGTGTGGACGCAAACTAGATTATATTTTGATGGGTTTTGAATGTCAAATACCAATTATAGCCAATTAGTGCCTAATAAAAATAAAACCGTTCTGCTAGTGTGAACACGGTATTTCAAGTACATTTTTAGATACATGGTACACAAACTTTGATGCCCTTAATGTGTATTTTTGAGTAAGTCAAGGGCCATAACTCTTTGAGTCTTGCAGAGTGAAATCCACTAAAAAAGACTCAGTTGCACAAATTCACATGCTGGACAATACTACATAATGTTTTTATGATTCCAGGTGAAATATTTTTTAAAAATATGCTACATAAATGTTTAAGCACTTTATGTGTATTTTTCACTAGGTCAAGGACCAAAGCTGCTCTAGTCCCCAAACAAAACACTAGGTGCAACTTCACAATGCTATATAACAATCCTCTAATGTTTTATGACTCTAGGTCAAACTTTTTTTGCGATACATGCGACACAAACTTGTATGCCCTTTATGCATATATTTTTGACAATCAAGGGCAATATTCTGGTCTGACTGCTAGAAATCTGGGACAAAATGCAAGGTGCACAACTTCCTATGCTGAATAATACTTCTATGATACTTCATGACTCTAGGCCAAATGCTTTCTGAGATACAAATCTTTAGGTCATTTCTAAGCATATAAGCATATAAGTCAAGGACAATAACTCTGGTCTGGCTGAGAGAAATAAAAAAAACCCTAAAAAAACAGGTGCACAACTTTACATGCTGAATAACAAATCCTGTGTGGTTTGATGACTTTTCAGGTCCACAGTGTTTTAAAGACTTATGAAATCACTAGTAACTGTAAGTGAAATCTCTGGTGCCATAATGCAAGGTGATTTAAAAAGTGAACATGCAATGAAATACTTTTTTTTTTTTACATAGTTTTGTGAAAAGTTTAACACAGCTATATAAAATGAATAAAATCAAATCATTTAATTAACAGTAGGTAACATAAAATATAAATTCAATATCATAATATCAAATAATGAAAACCAATTGTAATGTAAAGAAGGTTCACACAGATGGTAATAATAAAATTACAACACAAACAATGGATGAAATATTCTTCCTTTTCCAAATTGCAACTATTTACAGTAAGATAAAGTTATTTCGCCAAAGGATCCATAACTGGTATATACTGCGGAACCTTTCAAATCTGAACATACTCGAGTCAGAAATAAAGGCTCAGAGTAGGGAGGTTTCGATTTTCACAACAGAGAATGAAAGTAAATATAAGGACCAAATAATTTGTTCGGTTCAGAGAGTTTTTCAGATTAGCGGGGTTCAGATAATTGAGGTTTCACTGTATACACCATATTTCACTAAATTTGCTAATGAAAAATACTTCTGAAATCATGAATAAAATGATATTCTATGTGATTTATTTAGGATAGCTTTGTCAATTCTATTGTTACTTCTCACTTTCAAAATTAATAAACATTTTTATAGCTTTATGTCTGCATAAATGCACACTTTCCAAGTTCATCCTATCTTTGAGCAAGAAACTTTAAATCAAGAGACAAATCAGCTCGAGTCAAACTGATGTCCATCCCCACATTCTGACCATCACATACAACAGGAGTTATGTTACCTTGGCCATCAAATGGAAGGCAGGCTGAATATAGCATATAATATACATATATAACATAATATATTACCTTTACCATGAAACAAAATATAAACAACAGCTGTCCATCAGACAATACACTAGTGTACTATTAATTAATCAATTTCAAAGTTCAACAAAGGGGGCCATAATTCACATTGATTTCAAACAAAACTTATCTAACTTGGTTAAATTTAGTATGTTTGATGAAGTTTCAATCGTTACTGAGGTATGGTCTTGCATGCAAAACTTATACTAAAGTATGATGCCGCTGCTGCAAACTGTAACATGTGTACAAGAACTCTCACAATTTTGAATAGTCAAGCTTAATATTATCATCATATAATGAAGGCTTAGTTTAATGACTTATACAACATCAAAGATTCTTGGAGTGCCTAACAGTGAACAACAATAATTATAATCATCCCATTTCATAACCACCTCCCAGGATGATATACAAATAAACACTCTCTCTTCATTATCATCTCAGGTCCATCCATCCCATATTCAGGCTGTTGGCCTAGGGTAAGGCTTGATAAATTATCACCCAAGCTTAGGGGGACGGCTTGTTTAATGATTCTGATATTTCATAGTTGCCATCCCAATATTATATTGCCGTCTTATTAGTTGGACTATCATCCTTCCTGCAGGCACCCATACTTTTATGCCACCCAATCATTCTTATTTTCTTGTTATTTATATGCACTGCCACCGACTTTAAATAAAATTGGTATTGTATTGTATTGTTGTTTGTTCTTTCTATTAATTGTTTAAAGATAATAAGTGTATTTCAGTAATTGTTTTTTATCAGTTTATTAAAATGACATAAACACTCCGGTAATTTTCAAAAATTTAACTGGTCATTTTTTGTGTTTTCATGCAGAATATACTGTCAAATAATAGACATAAGAAATGAAAGCTTTCCTCTACGCCATTTTAAGAAAATTTGGAAGATAAAGTAGCAATTAAAATATTATGACACAAAGTATTCATAAAGTAGTTTAAAATTTACTATGCCGATTCCATAATTTTCTTTTTTTTTCTGAATGTTATTTGTACCCAATGCCATCTAATTTCAATGAACAAACAACATGTTTATAATTTTCTATTTTGTATATTACTGGTTGGAAGAATAAATTACTAATATTTACCCATAAAACAACTGTTAAGGCAAACAATATGGCAAATTATTTATAGAATCAAGAGACAGTATTCAATAGTGGATAATTTGACATTTTAAATATCTGTCTGACATTTGGTTATGTACCAAGAATGCTTTGTGCTTGGCACTTAAAATTCATTTGTTTGAAACATGCTGCCACACCTGATGGTTGATGATCATCTCAGTACAGATGCAGGAAACAGGATTAAATACTATCTAAAACTGTAGGTCTCCTTGCTGGTGATAATAAAGAATCTATCTAACTAAATATTTGCGTTCTGAAACGTGGTAAACCTTTAGGAAATACTCACCATAAATATTAAGCAACCCTAGCTTCCCAACATTCACCATATTAACTGATTCAACATAAAAAAAAAGCAACTCCAAAAATAGAGAAAAAAAGCAACAACATTACACCTTAGCTTAAACCATTTAAAATGGAGTAATGTAAACCTTTCCCATCATACTAGCATCTGGAATGGAGTTACACTTCTGTACCAATCGCTATTTAAAACAGAGTAAAAATATTCCTTCACCTTTTAAAATAAGGTAAAACCTTTCCCAACTTTCACTATTCAAAATGGTGTAAAAACTATTCACAATATAAATTGTGGTAAACACTTTCAAACTGTAAAAACTTTCACCATAAACAATGTGGTAAACACTTCCCAACTTTCACCATTCAAATTGTAAAAACTATCCACAATATAAATTGTGGTAAACACTTTCAAACTGTAAAAACTTTCACCATAAACAATGTGGTAAACACTTTCCAACTTTCACCATTCAAAATGGAGTAAAAACTATTCACCATATAAAATGTGGTAAACACATCCCAACATTCACCATTCAAAATGGAGTACAAACTATTCACCATAAACAAGAGGGCCAAGATGGTCTTAAGTCGCTCACCTGAGTAACACACCATAATAGTGTAAACATGTTTTACCTAGTGATTTCATGGAGACAAATATTCTGACCAATTTTCATTAATATTGGACCAAAAAAACTGACCTGATGACCTAGTTTTTGACCCGACATAACCCAGTTTCAATCCAGGCCTAGAGATCATCAAGATAATCATTCTGTGCAAGTTTGTATCAAATCAAAGCATAAATGAAACCTCTTTATGGCTGAAACAGCCAATATAGAAAATTTTGCCCCATTCAGAGGCAGTAACTCTAGAACTCATGAAGGAATCTAGTCAGTTTTTGAAAGGAACCAAGATCTTATTGTGACTTAAGTTGTGTGCAAGTGTGGTTAAAATCAAATATAAAATTTCACTTCTATCGTGTTCACAAAGTAAAAATTAACAAATTTTGGCTCTTTCAGGGGTCAATCCGAGGCCATAACTCCAGAACCTATGAATAGATCTGAAAGATTCATCATGGAATCCAAGAGTTATTGTTGTTAAAGATATTTTGCAAGTTTGTATCAAATCAAACCATAAATGAAGTTTCTATATGGCTGCAAAAGCCAAAATAACAAATTTTGGCCCTTTAAGGGGCCATAATTCTGGAACCCATGATGGGATCTGGCCAGTTTTCGAAAGGAACCGAGATATTATGCCAATACAAGTTGTGTGCAAGTTTGATTGAAGTTGATTGCAAAATGTGGTCTCTTATCGTGTTCACAAGCCAAAAATAGGAAATTTTGGCCCTTTAAGGGGCCATAACTCTGGAACCCATGATGGGATCTGGCCAGTTTTCGAATGGAACCAAGATATTATGCCAATACAAGTTGTGTGCAAGTTTGATTGAAGTTGATTGCAAAATGTGGTCTCTTATCATGTTCACAAGCCAAAAATAGGAAATTTTGGCCCTTTAAGGGGCCATAACTCTGGAACCCATGATAGGATCTGGCCAGTTTTCAAAAAGAACCAGTTGTGTGCAAGTTTGATTAAAGATGATTACAAAAATAATAATTAATGTGGTCTCTTATCGTGTTCACAAGCCAAAAATAGGAAATTTTGGCCCTTTAAGGGGCCATAACTCTGGAACCCATGATGGGATCTGGCCAGTTTTCGAATGGAACCAAGATATTATGCCAATACAAGTTGTGTACAAGTTTGATTAGAACTGATTGCAAAATGTGGTCTCTATCGTGTTCACAAGAAATTGTGAATGGTTGACGGACGGACGGATGACGGACAAAATTGGATCACAAAAGCTCACCCTGTCACTACATGACAGGTGAGCTAAAAATGTGGTAAACACTTCCCAATATTCACCATTTAAAATGGAATACCTTTTTTGTACTTTGATTTGCAACCGCTGTAACTTTTGGACATATATTAACTTTCTGAAAATGACATTTCAAAATATCTAACAGACAGTTGTTTATAACTTTTGACAGTCAAACTTCATCTGAACTTGGATCATGTAAATACCTCCCTTCCGTCAAGCTCAACTTCTTAGCCTGTTATCATCAATGTTTAAAGGCTACAACTTAGATTTAGACTTTAAAATATCAACAATATTCTTTTTGCTCTGCCATTTTTACTTTTTGCTCTGCCACCTGAGCACAGACAGTAATGAAACTTTGCATGAATATAAATTATGTAGCTACAAACAGCTCTGCAAAATTTCATTGGTATAGATATGTTACAAAATAAGTCATGACAACCTCAACTAGAACTGTCACAGGAGTGACTCATACCCCCACCATACGGTCTTGTCACAGAAGAATGGCAACCATAAGAAATCTTAAAAATACTTTGGTGTACTTCATCCTAGGTTTCCACATAGAAGTAATACTAGTATAATACTAGTATAGTAATACTAGTAAATATATTAAATCTCTAATATTAGAGATACACTAAAAGTGAATACAAAAAAGTGTCTTACCGACCCATGTTACCACAGAAAAATGTTTTTACTTTTTACATAGGACTTATAATAAAAAAGTTAGAAAAATACCTAAAATATTGAAAATCTAAAAACAGGATTTCTAAAAATAGACTTATTCCTGGAATTTAAGGGGAAGAAACTCAGTACAAAAGTTAAAAAAAAGGTTACTTCCCTTTGGCTCTAAGCCAATCAGAATGAGATATAGTGAAAATACATCAAAATTAACCTTAAATTCTAGGTAAAAGGGGACACAATTCAAGAAAAATTAGTGTCAGAGTTATGCACCTTGTGTCACATGATGTGGGTGATGAGGTGGAACATCTATTTTAAGTCTGAATCAAATCCATTCAGTAGTAACTGAGATATAGTGAAAATACATCAAAATTAACCTTAAATTCTAAGTAAAAAGGGGCTTAATTCATGAAAAATTAGTGTCAGAGTTATGCACCTTGTGTCACATGATGTGGGTGATGAGGTGGAACATCTATTTTAAGTTTGAATCAAATCCATTTTGTAATAATTGAGATATAGTGAAAATACATCAAAATCAACCTTAAATTTTAAGTAAAAGGGGACATAATTCATAAAAAATTTATGTCAGAGTTAAGCACCTTATGTCACATCATCTGGGTGATGAGGTGAAACAACTATTTTAAGTTTTAATCATATCCATTTGGTAATAACTGAGATATAGTGAAAATACAACAAAATTAACCTTAAATTCTAAGTAAAAGGGGACATAATTCATGAAAACTTGGTGTCAGAGTTATGCACCTTGTGTCACATGATGTGGGCACATGATGTGGGTGATGAAGTGGAACATCTATTTTAAGTTTGAATCAAATCTATTCAGTAGTAACTGAGATATAGTGAAAATACCTCAAAATCAACCTTAAATTCTAAGTAAAAAGGGGCATAATTCATAAAACAATGGTGTCAGAGTTATGCACCTTGTGTCACATGATGTGGGTGATGAGGTGGAACATCTATTTTAAGTTTGAATCAAATCCATTTAGTAATAACTGAGATATAGTGAAAATACAACAAAATTAACCTTAAATTCTAAGTAAAAGGGGACATAATTCATGAAAACTTGGTGTCAAGAGTTATGCACCTTGTGTCACATGATGTGGGTGATAAGGTGGAACATGTATTTTAACTTTGAATCAAATCCATTTGGTAATAACTGATATAATAGATTTCGGGACGCGACGGGACGGGACGGGACGCGACAAAACTGACTCCTATATACCCCCCTCAAACATGTTTGGTGGGGGTATAATTATCTTTAACCTAAGTTTCAGGCTTTAAACATGGAGGAATATGGGTCCTGGTTCCAGCAAAATCTCTGTATAATACTTTTTGTTCTACCTCAGATTGACTGATCTTGGATGACTGAAACTTTAGAACCATATCTCGGGTTCCAGTGGTTGTTATAGTGTAAGTAACACCTGTTTTGCCTGAACAAGCAAAATGTATTTAGTGAAATAATCAGTTAGCGCATTGCAGAAGTGCATTACCATTTCACATCTTGTGAATCTTACAACTGCCCTGCAGTTTAATGTTTCTCCAACTTTTATATTTATTCTTATTTTATTAATCCAATGCAAAATAAAGGCTCAATGACAAGCAATTAAGACTTCTTTAGATATTATGCACAATGCCAAAACTGTACGCTTCAACACAATCTATTTTCAAACCAGGGCTTAAAAGCTATTAGTTTTACTGTATAAGGCACAACTGCAAACTGTGTTGGCTCAAACTACTGATGACACAATTCCACTGGGCCCTAGGAGTTCCAGTGAACAAAGTTGGACTGTAAAATGCTGTAATTATGCAAAATTGGCTAATGCACAAGTCCATTTTAAAGATAACTAGAGATGCTTTTGAGAAAAGTGCATGTCTCCCACACTTGCCCAGTGAACAAGAGCTGTCAGTGGACAGCGCGCTCAACTATTCTCAGTGCTTGATAGTATAATATAAGCAATGAGCAAAACTTAAACATTACAATAAGCATATTCTAAATTGAAAAGGGGCCATAATCCATTCAAAATGCTTGATAGAGTTGCCTCCTCCTTTTTACAGACTGGGGTCATGATGGTTAACAAGTATGCAAAATATCAAAGCAATATCTCAATGGACTTTGAAAATATTTGCGGTGGTACGCAAACTTTAACATTTATTCTAAGTCAAAAAGGGGCCATAATTCAGTCAAAATGCTTGATAGAGTTGCCTCCTCCTTTTTACAGACTGAGGTCATGATGGTAAACAAGTATGCAAAATATCAAAGCAATATCTCAATGGACTTTGAAAATATTTGCGGTGGTACACAAACTTTAACATTTATTCTAAGTCAAAAAGGGGCCATAATTCAGTCAAAATGCTTGATAGAGTTGCCTCCTCCTTTTTACAGACTGAGGTCATGATGGTAAACAAGTATGCAAAATATCAAAGCAATATCTCAATGGACTTTGAAAATATTTGCGGTGGTACACAAACTTTAACATTTATTCTAAGTCGAAAAGGGGCCATAATTCAGTCAAAATGCTTGATAGAGTTGCCTCCTCCTTTTTACAGACTGGGGTCATGATGGTAAACAAGTACGCAAAATATCAAAGCAATATCTCAATGGACTTTGCAAATATTTGGGGTGGTACGCAAACTTTAACATTTATTCTAAGTCGAAAAGGGGCCATAATCCAGTCAAAATGCTTGATAGAGTTGCCTCCTCCTTTTTACAGACTGGGGTCATGATGGTAAACAAGTATGCAAAATATCAAAGCAATATCTCAATGGACTTTGAAAATATTTGGGGTGGTATGCAAACTTTAACATTTATTCTAAGTCGAAAAGGGGCCATAATTCAGTCGAAGTGCTTGATAGAGTTGCCTCCTCCTTTTTACAGACTGGGGTCATGATGGTAAACAAGTATGCAAAATATCAAAGCAATATCTCAATGGACTTTGAAAATATTTGGGGTGGTACGCAAACTTTAACATTTGTGTGAGTAGGATAGCTCCCCTATTCTTCGAATAGTCAAGCTAAAAATGACTAGTTCCTCTGGATGGTCTAGACGAATGGATCCAATCAGTAATTCAAGGGCCATAATTCTAAAGTGCCTGAGCGGATTTGGCTAGTTATCGAACTTGGCCGAGGTCTTATGGTCAAACACATTTTGTTCAAGTTTGGTGAAGATCCGATGAGAAATGTTCGACTTAGAGTGCAGACAAGCTTTGTGACAGACACACACACACAGACAGACACACAGACTGGAGTAAATCAATATGTCTCCCACACCACTGTGTTGTGGGAGACATAATTAACTTATATGAGGGGTATTCAGAAAATTTTGAGACTGAAGTGCTTCTGTAACTATTACAGGTACAAGTATGATTTTTCCATGGACTTCTAGGACTGGTTTCAAGAGTCATTATACCCAAAAGATCTTCACATAATTAATTTTATTACAGCTGAATTGCAAGTGTTTTAACACACCACACTCATATACATTGGTGTTATTTTATCATAAGCATGGAGGCTCCAGGTAAGAAGGAAATTAGGTCCTACATAAAGATGGGATGTTCTCTGAATATACCAGCGAAGCAGGTTCTGCAAGAACAGTGATTCTACCCATTCCAAAGCCACTGTTTATAGGTGGGTATGGGTATTCTACAATCTGATATCTTGTGTAGGGTTCCCTAAAACATTAGCATCCTCTCATAACATTGCTACTGCAGCAGTCATTGTAGCAGAAAACTCGAGTAGAGTTTCCAGAATAGCTGTATCACTGGGCATTTCATTTAGAAGTGTTCATAAAATTCTGACTAAACACTTAAAACTATTGAATGTGTTTGCAAGCTGGATACTCCATCTTTTGATCAAAGAGCAAAAAGCCAAAAGGGTACAATGTTGCAAATAAACTTCTAAAAATACACAAAAAAGCAGTTGAAAGGAGATTTAATGAAATTCTCACAGGGGATGACACATGGGTATATCATTTCGAACCTCAAAGGCGGCTAAACAACAAACAGTGGCTTAGGAAAGGGCAAGAATGACCAATTAACACAAAAAGAACTGAAAGATACACAATTTTCTACAATTCAAAAGGCCATGTTGTGCAATTACACAGTGCACCCTACAGATCAATTACTGGAAGTTTTAGAAGGACAAATTTCTAAAATCGGTCAGAATGAATTATGTTAAACATCATCCCCGAACTGGTTTACGAGGCATCTGCCTTATTCATGACAATGTAATCTGCATACAAGAGGAATATTGTACAGCAATATTTTCAGGACCAACAGGTCAAGCAATTGCCACACCCTCCATATTCACCTGACCCAAATCCATGTGATTTTTTTCTCTTTGCTGAAAAAAATGCTGGCTGGACGTCGCTACCCAGAAGTACCCTTGGTAGCAACGTGTATCAGTATTTGCAAAATATACCAAAAACAGACTACTATGTGGCTATGATTAGCCTGGATGGAAAAGTGTATTTTTGTTTGGGGTGAATTTTGAGGGAAAGGTGTAAGCAATATGCTTAAATACAGTTTTTTTTTATATATTTTATATGGACAGTCTCAAAATTGTCTGAATTCTCCTTGTACAAGTTAAATATCCCTGGCACATATATAATACCTTTTGAAGATTAAGAAATAGAATAATATTATCTATACTGTAATTAAAAGAAACTAAGCTATCATCATAAATAGTCGTCACATGCATGCATGAAGATGTATATAAATTCTTACCCTTGCTGTGTCTTTACTTAGAAATGTAACCCAGCCACTCTCAGTTGCCTTGTCACGCTGCAGTTTCTTAGGCTGAGCTCTAGACCCACCTATATCACTACAAAAAAAGTAAAATATTTTTTTAAACTTGTCACATGTGCCTAAATGCACAGCCAGTATTCACTATACATGGGGATGATATAACTGGAATCATGTAAATATGTATAATAAAAAGAAAGCAAAAACATTTCATACCAAAGTTTCTATGTCTATCTGCAATATTTTCCTAAAAAATTCATAATATTGCATACTTATACAGATATTGGCATAGATTGAAAGCACACCAATGGCAAATGGCGCATGCCACCAATGTTGTAGACATCAGAAATGAACTATTTTGTCACTATATAAGCAGTGTCAAGCAACAAACTACAACCTGTAAAGACGTCAGCTAAGTTTTCTCGACAGATAACAGAAAGACATTACTTCAGATTGATACAGCATCATATAATTTTGTATGACTGTTATTTTGCTGTTTATTAATTATTATCTTTGTTTCTCTTTTTATAAACAAGAGCTGTCGGATGACAGCAACGCCTGACTTTTCAACAGCCTTGACAACTGAAAGAAAATAAAAATCGAAAAAAGGGGCATCATTTTGTAAGAATATAAAATAGAGTTATGAAACCTGCAGAAAGCAGGTCAGCTCATCACAGTGCAGAAGTGTGTGAAGTTTCGATCCATTCCCATAAGTGGGTACTGAGATACCAGCTTACATACAAAATCTTAACCAAAAATTTCTATTTCGAAAAAGGAGGATCATTTTGTAAAAAGACAAAATACATTTATGGAACCTGTGTATGGTAAGTCAGTTGAAGACTGAATATGTGTGTGAACTTTCAAAAGTGGTTCCTGAGATACCAGCTTACATACAAAAACAAATGGGACGTGGACACCGATGCTGAGAAGTGGACGAGTCCTAAAGCTCTACCTTTTCTTTGAATAGTCGAGCTAAAAAACATTGTTTTACGGAAGCTGCGAGTGACATAAGATCTTGATAATCCCTCATATATCAAGAATCAGTCAAAGATAAAAAAAAACAAACAACAGCATAAATAAACCCTGAATTTTAGTGACAAAAAATGTTATATAATTATCCAGTAATGTGTACACAGTTTATGGTCTGTCCCAAAAATGGTTGATACAAAGGGGCACAAATCCAAAACTTACTGTATGTGATGTTTTCAATGAATTCTCCCAACAAAATATATGGTCGATTTTTGGGATGAGATTTCTCATGGACAGGTAAGGGCATAATGTAATATTACTCTCTGTCCAATTTAGTGAGGGGAGGGGGGGGGGGGGGGGGGGGGGGGGGGGGGGGGTAACATAATCCAAAACACTGACTCTCCAAAAAAAACAAAGAAACATTCAGAATATCAAAATTAAGTTTGTAAGCTTTATATCTTAAAAAAAATTAACAATAAACAAAGAGCTATAAAAATAAATAGATCGGCAACGTGAAAGGCATATAGAGCAAATCTCGTCAACATCAAGTGGGAACTGAATGAGATCTCATTTTACCAGTGTATGAAACAGACTGCAGAAGGATAAAAATTTGTGTCACGAAAAACTTTCTATCGGATCGTTTGTTTATAATGATAATGGTGTCTTTTTAATGTTATTATTATTTTCTACACGAGAAAGGAATGAATTTATGATTGGAAGTCTGAGAAATCAACAGTTGTCATTTGAAAATTGGACCCGATTCAGTTTATTACGTGCCGGCTGTATCGCCAGTGTAATACTTTAATAAGTGTCTTTTGATTTGATCACAAGTAATCAAGCCAGCAAACGCTTCAATAAGATAACGCGCTGACACGAGCTTACGCGAGATTATCTCCTGTTGCCATTCTGTGTATTTTATACTTCTTTAGAATAAAGTTTAAAGATACACGACTATGTATAGTCCAGTCTCGCAGGTTTAAGGTAACAGTCAAGGCTTTGGGCAATGTGTTCAACATGTCAATAAGTAACTTTGTGCAGCCTTAACAACAAATATACAACATTTAAAAGTTTAAAGATACTTCTGTTCAATCAATGTTGAAAAATATTAATATGTCCACTCCAATCCACATACAAAATTGTGCTGGTACTTTATCTAATGCTTTACCTGAATTAATGTGCTTTTTGAAAACATTTTGTCTTCTGGCAATTGTACTGACAACATAAAATCGATTAAAAAAACTGACAGAACAGTGAATTTAAATCTGCATGCAACATAAGTTTTTTTTTAGTACAAATTAAACCTTCCTCTTGTCTGCAAGTGCTGGTCAGTATGTAAGAGAAGTGTTATAGTTCAGAATTTCTAAGTACAAAAAGGGCCATTAATCTGACAAAATGCAGGTTAGAGTTATGGTTCTTGGCCTACATAGTCAGCTAATGATGATAAACAAGTGTGCAAAGTTTCAAAGCTGTAGCTCTTATAGTGTTTGAGAAAAGGTGGTCCTAAACAAAAATTTTAACCAAAGAACTCAAATTTTCTAAGTACAAAAAGGCCCATAATTTTACCAAAATGCACATCAGAGTTATGGTTCTTGGCCTACTCCTACCGATCAAGTGACGACAATACTTCATAGATTTTTAAAAAAAATCAGACGAGCTAATAATTTTAATCAAAATAAAACTTTATGCAACTAAATTTCAATGAAAAGAAAGCTTGATGTTTGCTGGATTCTAACCTGTGCTTAATAAAATGGTCACCTCTGTAAACATTTATTTTGCATCTTTACATTATTTGAAGACTGAACTATTCTGTCATAAACAATTCATACTGCCTTTAACTTAACTTAACTTAACTTTCCTTATCTATAGGTTGTCCAAGGATATCCATGTTTCTTTCCTTGATCTGTCAGACCTAGTCGTTCTATTATAATAATTATCATATACAATAAAAATAACCTATAACAGGAGGGCTTAGTATTTTTCAAAAAAGTGGCCGGGGCAGTTTAAGACTTTTCTTTAGACTACATATTTTTAGATTAAATATCAGTAACTGGAAATCATTTATTTCGTGACAAATATTTGTGGATTTCACAGTTGAGTCTATCTACGAAATTAACCCTTACCCTGCTAAATTTCTATAATGAACTTGTCTATCATTCAATTTGGACAGTACCATTTACTGTAAAAAGGGGTGCTCAATACCAAAAAGATACTGTCTGAATAGCAAACAGTGCAGATCATGATCAGACTGCACAGATGTGCAGGTTGATCATAATCTCCACTGGTCGCAAAGGCAGTGCCAATTGTGTCCAGCATGTAAGGTTTAATATCCAGCTGAACAAGTAATATTCATTTTGATTTTGATGTTCAAAATTTGAAAACTACAAATTCACATTCCTATTAAATAGCGACTTCGGCCAAAAACCAAGAAATTAACTGATTTTACAGTAATCTTCTGTCAGGAACTACATTTAGTTTTATTTGAATAAACTCCAGGGGCCTATTTCACAAAGCCTGCTTAGGACAAAACCTCCCCGGTAGTCTAGTGGTAGAGCATAGGCTTCAAGTGTGGGAGGTTGTGGGTTCACTCCCTGGCCGCGTCTTAGCAGGCATAAAAATGATACTAGTAGCTTCCTCGAGACGCTTGGCGCTCAGCATAAAGAGAATAGTACTAGGACTGGTCAGCCTGGTATCAGTACAATGTGACTGGGTGGGGTATCATGTCACATGTGTACAGTATGATATTCCAGTGAGGCAGCACTATAAAGTTTGGCAATGTGCTCACTGCTACAAGTCGACACTGTCGTATATATGACTGAAAAATTGTCGAAAAAGACATTAAACCCGAACACACACATACTCTGGACAAAGTAAGAACTTAGGAGTAAGGTGTTTCATGTACATCACTTTAAGCAGATTCAGTTTAACTATTTGGCTATTTTTAGAATCTAAGTGGAACAAAAATAAGACAGGTTTGTCCTAAAATTGAATTAACAACACCTTTTTAAAAGGATACAAGTTATATCCTATAAAATAAATGTATTTTAAAAGTTCATACTTAGGACACAACTTAAGATAAAATTTATGAACTTTTGTGAAACGAGCCCAGTTGTTTTTTTTTATTAGATTTTAACGGAGTAACTTTGGAATATATCTTGAAATTATCTAGATTAAATACAAATCTCAAGACCAAAAATGAAGTGAGGGATAAACTGGGAGGGGTATACAGTACTTATTAAAAACAAAATGTTCTTTTACATGCAGTACCGGTATGACTATGGATAAAAGTACCGGATTCAAAATGAAGTACAAAAAAAAATGAATAAGGTGCGCAAGTACAGAAAGCTTACATGGGAAATATGATAATTTAATTAAACAATAATTTGACTCATTGACGCACAAGAAAGTCACAGCTTGTCCTTCTTAATTAATGTGATGCACATTGAAGAAAATCAATACATTTATTGGACTAAGTCACCACATATATTTTCAACATCAATTGCTTAAGCAATGGAATACAAACTTTATCTAACCTAAATGCAAAACAACTGGTCAAATCACTGGGTATAATGAATTTTTTTTTAATTTTGTTCACGACAAGAAGAAACTTTATACAATTATACATGTATATGTTTTGACCAAATTTTTGTAGCTGAACATTTGTTACTTTTACTTACTATGTTTTAGCAATCAAAAACATTCTAGCCACTTCAAGAAAATATTCACACCTCTTGTTTCACTGTTTCGAGTATTACATGTAAAGGCTTGTTTAATTACTCAATTAATGGCTACAGTTTTTAAGTGGCAGAACTATCCATAAATCCAGTACATACATTCCTATCACAGAGCCAGATCATGCTCATTTTGATTAATGACTCCATTGCTAATAAATTTTTTGTTAGGGTTCAATGCAGTTTTTCAACAGCATTTCCCTTATATAACAGGCAGTGAACAGAACCAGTGTTACTTGATTCTGTACCAGTACAAACCTATTCTCAGCAATAACTGTCAACTTATACTCATATGAATCAGAGGTGGAGGACGAACGACTTCAGACACAAAGTCTTTTATCAAATTGTCACAAATGTTCGGGGATAGAACTCATGACCCCGCTATCCGTAGATCTGCATCACTATTAATAGAGGATATTCAAGTTTTTTACATGAATAAGGTTTTGATTTTCATCCAATGGTAACTATGAAAATAAGACGTTTCACAAGTGGCATTGCCATGAGTGAAATAATTTTTTTTCATACCACATTAATTATTAATGATAAAAATTTGAATTTTCTGTTTATTATATACACAAATGAGCCGTGCCATGGGAAAACCAACATAGTGGCTTTGCGACCAGCATGGATCCAGACCAGCCTGCGCATCCGCGCAGTCTGGTCAGGATCCATGCTGTTCGCTTTTAAAGCCTATTGGAATTGGAGAAACTGTTAGCGAACAGCATGGATCCTGACCAGACTGCGCGGATGCGCAGGCTGGTCTGGATCCATGCTGGTCGCAAAGCCACTATGTTGGTTTTCTCATGGCACGTCTCAAATGATTGAGAACAATGTTTGTTTACATTTAGAATGAGCAACAACAACAACAATACATTTTCTGTACTGCTGAAATTTAGTCTTATTTCAGAACAGAAAACATTACCTTTACAGATTCTATGAAAATATTTTATACAAAAGTGTAGTTGTACGAGTACAACTCTCAGTTCTCACTACATTTGTAATTTCAACATATTGTTGTGGGTTGTTTTTTTTTCTGGCGTTTCAAATGGCCGCCCAAGTAATGTCCCTTTGCAGAAGGTTAAATGCTGTGTGCTTGTACAGATACTGGTTAGAATGTACCATAGGTGGACTGTGAACATTGTAAATTATATATTCTGACTTGAAATAGTTTGCTTCACTATCCATATACAATTTTTTCACTTCAAATGATTACAAAGTCACTGCCTAAGAATACTAAAATAGTTCCAGCAAACCAGCGAAGATATAGAAAATATGTCTCACTGCAGTGAAAAATAAATACCAGTACATTGAAAATATAAATTATATTTTATCTATATATTCAATACTTTATTAGAAATTATATAATAAAAGCTTTAATTTGAAATCGTAGTTAAGAATAAGTAAAGTATTGCAAGTTATTTTCAATGAAATGAAATACAATAGTATTCAGGAAAATAGAACTACCGTATATAAGCAGTCCTTAAATGGCACAGACCAGATTCTTATTGTGGCCCAGGCAAAGGCCAGTTTCATATTGTCTGGCCAGTTTCGTATTGTGCCCTTTCGTATTGCAGCATGGGCAGGGACCAGTTTCATATTGTGGCCCTGGTATGTCTTCTGAATAAAAGAGGTTGACATATTTTATAGGCATTTATATTCAAGCAGTTATTTATGAAATTTATAGAACTAAGTATTCCAATGGATGAGTAATAGTTGTGCAGAATAAATGAATGCTAGAATCAATTTTCTTATAGTTCCTTAGAAACAGTTGGGTCTAAAATCTTACCCAAGGCACTGGATTGGGTCTAAAATCTTACCCAAGGCATTGGAAGACAGTCAAAATGGAAACTGTCATCCATCCATTCAGATTCTCTTCAAAATTGTTTAAAAAAAAGTAAAAGCTTACAAGACAGTAATCCCACCACTGTTGTTTACATCTAGTCTCATGCTATAAATATAAACATATGTCTTACATCAGTCATTTGCTGATAATATGGGACAAGTATCGCTAGGTGTGCAATTTGGGCCATCTTTTTGTCTCAAAATTTAGTGTCCTGAAAATAATATTCTTTTTTTATTGTAAAAACAACCAAATTGACATATGATGCAGTGCTAAGTATATCTTATAGTTTTGCTCTACTCTCCCCTAACCCCTCATAAAATCAAAAATACCATTTTTAAATGCCATCAAAGGGAGAAAACTACCTGGATACCAAAAGAATGGAAAGAACAAATCCTACACTCTCACCATATTTATTTTAGCAAGTAAATCATGCAAAATCACCTTAACAACAAACAACATACAAAGTGTGCTGCAATATGAAAATAATATAAAATATTACCAAGAACTATTACCAAAAAATTGAGTTTCCAAAATTTTGTACACAAGCAAAATCTAATATGACTTGCACAACAGAAAAAATATGATGTTAAGTTTCAACTTACGATGCATCTGCATTAAAAAAGAATAAAGAATAAATTTATTAGTCTATGAGGTGCTTTCAAAACAAGGTGCAGTAAAAATAACTTACTTTAAAGCTTTTCTATCATTATTGTCCCTGAAAGAATTTTCTTCATTAAATCTTAATTATTTTTTTTTCTTTTTAACTTTAAACTAACATGGACAGGCTCTATTATATATATGTATTTAATTATATAATTAACTAGAGCCCACCCACGAAATGTGTATTATAATACCCTTACAATAAAGGATCATAGTAACAAAGGCTTGGTGTGGTCTCTGCCTACCTAACTCCACATCTGCTTTTCTCTTCCTGAGAAAAACAATTAAAATAAAGATGAAAAACTTAAACATATAGAATGTTGTAAAACATAGGATACACAGAGATTTGCCCCACTATGCAAGTGTTTCATTTCACTGCGATAGTGGGTGATTCAACGAACTATATGTGGTGAAAACTATATTTTAGGTAATTAACCACAACAAAAACCTTCCAATATTTTAGTCCAAAATATCTGCAAGCAAGAAGTATGTTCATGGACATCTGCTATTCAGTTGTTCAAACAATCGTGTTAAGAACCTCTACTTAAAATCACTGTCATTCCAAATATATTTTCCTAATCTCTATGGAAACAAGTAAATCAACATACTTTGTAAGGAAAGTGCAAGACTTAAGAGTCCCAACAGATGTATAAAATATATATTCAAAATATTGAATTATAAATACCTGTCACTCTTCGAAACAAAAAAATAACAACATTGGATTTACTTGAATATCTACCATTAGCAAATTACCTTCTATAGAAGTAATTTGCTATTCAGTGTTTGTTTAACTTTAAAGAATTAAATCTCAGGTTTCAAAGTCAATTGCTTTTCCTTAAAGTTAGAGATTTAAAAATGCCGCTAAAAGTAAAAAGTTTAAAAATTTAGTAACTTTACTTCATGGTTTTTGGAATTTAATCTAAGAAATGATATAAGGCACAGATTAAAGCACTTTATTCTAAGAACTTATGTAACCAAGAAGACATGTGCTTATTTTGCCTATGTATATAGCAATCTCAGTTTGCCTGCTTTAGTACTTCATTTTGCATTTCTTAAATAAAGTAAGGATGTGTATGTTACGCAAAATGTGGTTCAACAAAGTAGTTAGTATTTAAACGGCATGTTTATTTTGTATGATAGTATGATCCTAAACAGGGAGTTTCAGTCATAAATACCTGCCACTCCAAAAGTGGAGAAAAGCAATTCATGGAGACATTTAAATATGTCAACCATAACAAAAGTGTGATGACAAGGTATCAACACATAAATAAATGTTCTCATTTCTGCTTACCAACAATTATGCATACAAAGTTTGAATCTCTTTTATTCCACCCCATCTCCCTTGGAAGAAGAAACTAAAACAAGAGGGCCATGATGGCCCTATATTACTTACCAGAGTTGATCTGGCCTACTGACCTAGTTTTTGATCCCACATGACCCAAACATTCTGACCAAGTTTCATAAAGATTGGGCACAACTGGTGCGCTCTAGTATTTGTTTTTAATAAGTTTTTTCACTCTGATTTGTTAATTCGGCCCGAGATGTTAACCTAGGGGGCTTATCTGACTTCACATGACCCGGATTCAAACTTGACCTAAAAGTCATCAAGACAAACATGCTGGCCAATACTCATGAGTTTCAAATTTAAACTACAGTGTTGAACAAGATTTTCCACTGATCTGGTCTACTGACCTAGTTTTTTACCCCATATAACCCAGTTTCAAACTTGACCTAGAGATAATCTATACAAATATTCTGACCAAGTTTCATAAAGATTGGGTTATAACTGTGGCATTAAAAGTGTTCACAAGCTTTTCCTTTGATATGACTGGGTGACCTGGTTTTTGACTCCACATAACCCAGATTCAAACTTGACCTAGAGGTCACCAAGACAAACATTTTGACCAATTCTCATGAGTTTCCAACTTTAACTGTGGACTCCAGAGTGTTAACAAGATTTTCCTTTGATCTAGTCTACTGACCTAGTTTTTGAATGCACATGACCCAGTTTCAAACTTGGCCTAGAGATCATCAAGACAAACATTCTGCCCAAGTTTCATAAAGATTGGGTCACAAATGTGGCCTCTAGAGTGTTAACAAGCCAAATGTTGACGGACGACGCACATTGCACGATGGACGACAACAGACGCCGGACAATGAAAAGTCACAATAGCTCACCTTTGTGCTCTGGTGAGCTAAAAACTGACTGGGGGGGAGGGGGGGGGGGACTGAGCTCTTACACAGGAACATGATTACAGGGGTAGATGTGGGCGAGTATACATGCACATCATGACAAAGTTTAGCATTAAACAATAACAAGCTGCCAAATTTTGTCAAGTACAACACCTTTGTCTTGTCAAGAATCTTAAATATTCAAAAATAATATTGGACAACTTTGGAGTAACACTCACAAACAAACATGACTACACTAGAAAGCCACTTCCATGGCTATAATAAGTTCACCGTAAAGAAGCGCCACAAAGACAGCAAAAAAAAAGAAGTACTTACGATAAACTCCAACAGGACATTATGGGTGTCATTGGTGATGGGGGATCACTGCTCATGGCCTCTAATATCCAGTGAAGTACACATAACTGTCGAAATAATGCATCTCTGAAATAAAGTACACTTCAGATGTTGAATAATTAGCCCCAAGATTACCAGACTTCTACGTGTAAAATAAAGCAATTTTATAACATGCTCTAACCCCCACTGGACTCAAAATTAACACAACAGATTCATTTTATAATGTCTCATACAATAAAGCAAACATCAATAGTAAAATAATCTCCAATAATATTCCCAGCTTCAAAGTATTAACTCCAATAGTATTACCAAATTCAAAGCATACATTTCAATAGAATACCCTGCTTCAATGCATCAAGTCCAGTAGTATACCCAGTTTCAAAGCATTAACTTGAATAGTATTCCCAGTTTAGAAGCATAAACTCCAATAGTATTCCCAGCTTCAAAGCATAAACTCCAATAGTATAACCAGCTTCAACACATAAACTCCAATAGTATTACCAGCTTCAAAGCATAAACTCCAATAGTATTCCCAGTTTTGAAGCATAAACTCCAGTAGTATAACCAGCTTCAATACATAAACTCCAATAGTATTACCAGCTTCAAAGCATAAACTCCAATTGTATAACCAGCTTCAAAGAATAAACTCCAATAGTATAACCAGCTTCAAAGAATAAAGTCCAATTGTATAACCAGCTTCAAAGCATTAACTCCAATAGTATAACCAGCTTCAAAGCATAAACTCCAATAGTATAACCAATTTTGAAGCATAAACTCCAATAGTATAACCAGCTTCAATGCATAAACTCCAATAGTATCCATTTAAGCAATAAACTCCAATGTTAACCAGCTTCAAAATAAATCCATGTATACAGCTTCAAAGAATAAACTCCAATTGTATAACCACTTCAAAATAAACTGCCAATTTATAACCAGCTCAAAGAATAAACTCCAATTGTATAACCAGCTTCAAAGAATAAACTCCAATAGCTTCAAAGAATAAACTCAACCAGCTTCAAAGAATAAACTCAACCAGCTTCAAAGAATAAACTCAACCAGCTTCAAAGAATAAACTCCAATAGTATAACCAGCTTCAAAGAATAAACTCCAATAGTATAACCAGCTTCAAAGAATAAACTCCAATAGTATAACCAGCTTCAAAGAATAAACTCCAATAGTATAACCAGCTTCAAAGAATAAAGTCCAATAGTATAACCAGCTTCAAAGAATAAACTCCAATTGTATAACCAGCTTCAAAGAATAAACTCCAATTGTATAACCAGCTTCAAAGAATAAACTCCAATTGTATAACCAGCTTCAAAGAATAAACTCCAATTGTATAACCAGCTTCAAAGAATAAACTCAAATAGTATAACCAGCTTCAAAGAATAAACTCCAATAGTATAACCAGCTTCAAAGAATAAAGTCCAATTGTATAACCAGCTTCAAAGAATAAACTCCAATAGTATAACCAGCTTCAAAGCATAAACTCCAATAGTATAATCAGCTTCAAAGAATAAACTCCAATAGTATAACCAGCTTCAAAGAATAAACTCCAATTGTATAACCAGCTTCAAAGCATAAACTCCAATAGTATAATCAAAGCATAAACTCCAATAGTATAACCAGCTTCAAAGCATAAACTCCAATAGTATAACCAGCTTCAAAGAATAAACTCCAATAGTATAACCAGCTTCAAAGAATAAACTGCAATAGTATAACCAGCTTAAAAGAATAAACTCAACCAGCTTCAAAGAATAAACTCAACCAGCTTCAAAGAATAAAGTCCAATTGTATAACAAGCTTCAAAGAATAAACTCCAATTGTATAACCATCTTCAAAGCATAAACTCCAATAGTATAATCAGCTTCAAAGAATAAATTCCAATTGTATAACCAGCTTCAAAGAATAAACTCCAATAGTATAACCAGCTTCAAAGCATAAACTCCAATAGTATAACCAGCTTCAAAGCAATAAACTCAATTGTATAACCAGCTCCAAAAATAATACACCAATTACTAATGCTTAAGAAATAAAGTCTATAAAGTAAACAGCTTCAAACGAATAACCCCTTGATATTCCAGATTGCAAAGAATAAATTTGTCATAGTATAACAGCTTCAAAGATCTAAGTCCAATGTATTACCATTCTCAAAATAAAGTCTCATTGTATAACCACTTAAAGCATGATCCATAGTATAACCAGGTTCAAGAATTAATGACTCACATTGTATGACCCTTCATAAGAATAACAACTCCTATCAGTATGATCCAGCCAAGAGAATAAATCAATGGTATAACTGCTCTCAATGATAACTCCAATGACTTTACCAGACCTCAAAATAATATCTCCAATGTAGATTAACCACTATCAAATTCATGAAACTCCAATGTTAACAGTTTCAAAAGTAATTCACACTGTGATGACCTTTCAAGATTGAAATCAATAGGGTATAACCATGTTTGCAACTTATAAACTTCATGATCCTAGCTCCAAAGCGTTTTGAGTTATTACAATACTAATTGTTTAATCGACAAAATCTCAATACATATACAAGTCATAAAAATACCAGTCAACATAATCATATCATAAATTTACAACCAGTCTAATATTTATTGAAGAGACACTTAAATATAGTTTCGGTGCTTCAAAATATAACCAGCATATCTATTTACTTGTAAGTCAGTGTTACTTAAGTTCACATTACTTTTTGGACAATTATTATTGATGTTAATTTCTAAATTAATGGAAAAGATATGTAATATGACATGGAAATATGCCCCTTTAAACCCACCAAAACATACAAATTTCCCACCATGTTGAGCTGTAACACAAACCTTGTTATATCTATATCCTGGTCACTATCAGCCATAGATTCTCTTACTGATATATTAGCCGACAAATTGGTATGTTGTGGAGTGTAAGGTCTAGGTGTCTCCTGCTTCTTTTTCCGTCTGCTGACTGGACGTGAATATGATGTCATCTCTGACGTCACCATGGCAGAACGTGCTCGTTGGTATTCTTCCTCATGTTCTGCTAGCGCCATTCTACAAAAACAATTGTAAGCCATCCTGTTTAACGTGATTTCTACAAAAGATTTTAATACTGAATGTAATTTACCTCATTTTTGTTGTTGCTGAAGTTTTGCTACATTAGGAGAATACTTTGATGTATATCATCACTGTATAGTATGAATTCATGCTTAAGAAGTGTCAAAAGCTTTAACATAACAATTAAAATCATTTTTTTCAGACAAATATTTACACATTTTATACATAGCAGTGATATTTAAACAATCTGTATCAAAAGCTGATATATGTTCTATTATTTCTTATAAGGCATTAAAATGGCAATGAACATGTAAAGTACATGTATAGTGAAAACTTTGACTTTGTCAAAAATCATTTAAGATTACTGAAAAACTCATGGTGTATATAATATTTTAAAATAAAAAAATAAACTCTTGCAGACATATCTACAGATGTAAACATAACCAAACTTGCTCTTTCTGTTATAAGCTTCTGTTCTGATATTATCCTTCCACAATCTGTACTATTCTAGAGAAGGCTCCATAAGCTACCATGTACTTTTATTTCAGTAAGAGATGTATGGGGGAATAACTCTCAGTGTACAACAGGTATAATTATGGTTCCTGAGATTATATCAACATATGTGTAAGCACAGATAAACAGATTCACACAGCCTTGACTGTACTATTTTATTGTGAAATTCTTTTTTATATCATTATCAAGGGCTGCAAAGTTACAGCCATTTGCAGCCAATTGCAAAAAATCTGTTGTAGGTCCAGCAAAATTCAAATCTGGAGAGGTTTTTACCCAAGGTCTCAATTATAGCGATATTTTATAGATCACATGAACTGCACTTTTACTGTAAGTCTTGTTCAAGTTGTATAATGTGTAGGAACTGGCAGAGGTAGCTGTTTCATAACTTAAAAAAAAAAAATTGTTTCGTGACTATTTTTTTTCCCCTGGACCTTGATGACGTTAGATGACAATTACCACATTCCAACTGTTAAATTATCACATATATTCCTCTTATGAAAGTAAATATTTCTAAATTACAGAACTATTCATTAAGGACGTATGCTAGAATTTGGTGCGAAAATTTTCCCAATAACAGAATTTTTTCAAACTTTGGATATTGAAGGACAATTATCTATGAAACAAAAAAATGCAATAAAAATCATAGGTCACCGGTATCGAAAAACAGTTATCTGCCCTTGAAAACGGCATTTTCCCCAAAAATGACGTTTTCAAGGGCAGATAACTCTTTTTCGAATCCGGTGACCTATGATTTTTATTGCATTTTTTTGTTTCTTAAATGATTGTCCTTCAATATCCAAAGTTTAAAGAAATTCTGTTATTGGGAAAATTTTCGCCCATCTCATATACAGGGAATTCTAGCGTACGCCTTTAAACAAATTTGAAAGAGATATGCCTCCAGACGAACCTCAACATTTAAAAAAAGTTGAAACAGATAGCAACTGATGTACAGATAGCAACTGATGTTAGAAATCCAAAATTGATTAACCAGTATTGTTTAAATAGATATTTTCATATGTATTAGTTCAAGTATAGCTAAATTTCTTCTATTCTATCTCAAATTTCAGTAGCATAACTTAGACACTTCTGAGATATTTCTACATATTTTATTGTCTAAAGAGTGCTTTAACCAATACTTAAAGCATTCAATTCTTAAAACAAACTGAATCATTTAACAAGAGCTGTCCGTAAGACAGCGCGCTCCACTATTCGGCGATTTGACAGTAAAATGAATTTATGTCTCAATAAGAGACCTCTACTTTAAAAGGAAGATACATCAAGTCATTATCTTATATTGTACTAAAGTTATATCCAGAAAGCAAAAATTGACAAAAAACTTTAAGTACGAAAGGAGCATAATTCTGGCAAAAATACAATTAGAGTTATGGGGTATTTTTAATTTCAAGTCATTATCTTTTGAAGTACCAAAGATATGTCTATAAACGAAGCTTTCGAAAAAAATTAACATGAAAATAATTCCAAGTATAACAACTTGGTGACCTTGACCTTGGGTATAATGGCCCAGCCCTGCAAACTTTGTATGCTGGAACAATATTTATGTGAAGTTAGTATATAATAAGCAATAGTAACAAAGATATGACAGAAAACAAGGTTGCCGAAAAAACTTAACCTTAAAAATAACCTAAGTATAACACTTGGTGACCTTGACCTTGGGTATAATAGGCCCAGCCCCTGCACATACTTTGTTTATGCTGGACAATGTTTATGTGAACTTACAGTAAGATAAAGCAATAGTAACAAAGATATGACAGAAAAATAAAGGATGCCTAAAAACTTTAACCTTAAAAATAACCTAAGTATAACACCTTGGTGACCTTGACCTTGGGTATAATAGGCCCAGCCCCTGCACATACTTTGTTTGTATGCTGGACAATGTTTATGTGAACTTACAGTAAGATACAAGCAATAGTAACAAAGATATGACAGAAAAATAAAGGATGCCTAAAAACTTTAACCTTAAAAATAACCTAAGTATAACACCTTGGTGACCTTGACCTTAGGTATAATGGGCCCAGCCCCTGCACATACTTTGTTTGTATGCTGGATAATGTTTATGTGAAGTTACAGTAAGATATAAGCAATAGTAACAAAGATATAACAGAAAAACAAAGGTTGACGAAAAACCTTAACCTTAAAAATAACCGAAGTATAACACCTTGGTGACCTTGACCTTGGGTATAATGGGCCCAGCCCCTGCACATACTTTGTTTGCATGCTGACAATGTTAATGTGAAGTTACAGTAAGATATGAGCAATAGTAACAAAGAAAAACAAAGGCTGCCGAAAAACTTTAACCAAGAAAGCTCACACTGACGCTGACGCCGACGCCAGGACGAGTAGAATAGCACCCCTATTATCCGAATAGTGGAGCTAAAATGTCTTTCACTGTAGTTACTTATAGAGGTATTTCCTGAACTTTGAAAAATGTGACATAAATATAGAGGCATGCAGCTTTAAAACTGCTACACAGACCTTATAACAATTTTTTTTATTGGGTTTAACATTGCACCTACACAATTTAGGTCATATGGTAACTTTCCATCTTTGATGGTGGAGGAAGACCCCAGGTACCCCTCTGTGCATTATTTCATCACTAGCGGGCACCTGGGTAGAACCACAGACCTTCCATTAGCTAGCTGGATGGCTTCCTCACATGAAGAATTCAACACACTGAGTGAGGCTCGAACCCACATCGGTGACGGGCAAGTGATTAGAAGTCAGTGACCTTAACCACTCGGCCACAGAGGCCCCCTTACAACAAAGGAAGACTAAAATATTCAACAACAGATCAGGTAAGAGAAAGATTAGTTCCCTATACTGGGGTATACTGGAGTACACTGTGGAATCATTAAATTTCATGGGCAAATGTTTTCATGGTTTTGCCCGGAACAGCTATTTCATTGAGATATGAAATTTTGAAAAAAAAAGGATTTTACTTGATATCTGTTGAGATTTAATTTTATGGATTCACTCAACTATGAAATCTGTGAAAATTAGTCCCCCAAGAAAAATAATAATTTTACAGTAACTAAGACATTTTTTTTTTCTTTCTGAGAACAGCATTTAAACATAGATTTTCTAAAATAATAATAAATATAATCATTTTTTTTTTCATCTTCTTTCATATCTGAAGAAATCTGAGTTGAAAAGAATGTTAAACTCATAATACATGACACTATTTATTCTGGAGAATTGGCATTTTGAAGTATTCTCATGTTATCTAAAATTGGCACTCTTCCTCTTCTACCCAACTGAGTTTGAATAAATGTCTAAACTAGCTTTTTAATTTGACAAGGAGAGTAGCCGTGTGATTCTCACTGAAATGAGATGTTTTGAAGCCATTCAGGACTGGTTAATTTAGTATCTGTGTCTTAAACTACTGATACAATTAACTTTTAAGCACATTTTATTTGTGTAATGAATGACAATTTTTAATACAACTGTAAATAAAGGAATTAAGACTTAAGCCTTATATGGCCTACACAAATTGGATTTCCCACCCCCCAAATTACCGTAGATACCCATGTATAATGTGCACCTGTGTATAATGCGCACCCCCGATTTTAGCCCAAAAACCTGGGAAAAAAAGATTTTTGGTCAATTTTGAGGTGGATGGAAAACGAAAGTAGAGTTTACATTGACACCAGTAATAAATTTTACCTCCGCGATGGATCGGTCTAGCGGTACTATCGATTTTTGTTTTCTCGAAAATAAAACCAGTAAAATATTGTTAAATTTGTTGTTTTTTCTTTTTTTAATTAAAATTTTGAATAAATAGAAAGCAACTGTTTCAATATTTCGGAATGGTATCATTCAAAATGACATGAGCTTCTCAATTCAAACCGATAACAAAAGGTGTGAGAGTCTTTTTGTTACGATCAAATGGCCAGTAATTACCGGCAATTAGCGTGTCACCTCGTGTCAAGTTAAAGATAATACTCGATCTTTAATAAGTATCATAATTTTTGTGATTTTTAAGTATTTCTTTCATCAAAATACTTTTAAATTTATATAAAATTAATTTTAATTAAAAAAAAAAAAATAAACCACTCAATCTTTTACAGAACGCAACGGCAATCTTAGATTTTAGCAGTGACAGTTAGCGCGGGGAGTAGTTTCCCTTTACCAAAATGGCGAAAATCAGAAACAAAACTTGTTTTGAAGCTGGAAAATCGTCTATACCTGTGTATAATGCGCACCCACGAATCGGGGGTGGTCCCGGGGATAAAAAACTGCGCATTATTCATGGGTATCTACGGTACTCAGAATACAAAAAAAATAAATACATTGTTTGCTGCCAGAAAGTATATTGTCTATAGCGAATTTAGCTTTTCTTAAACAGATTACGGTAATTATTTTGTTCAAAACATGTCACTGAATATTGCTGAAATCACAGATTTGGTGAGCACTGTCAAGGAACACAAAAACATTTTAACCGTAAGTCCAGCTTTTTTCACAGAATTCATGGTCATTTTTTAGTTGTGGTCTTAACTTTCTGATATGATCCAAAAGATTCTTAAAACTAACCTAAGTACTGTATTTTCATTATTTCAGTTTTGGGACATCATGAAAAAAAATAAAAAATTACTGTCCCAAGATTTAATTAAAAAGAAATATTCATAGAAAAAATGTCCCAAATTTTAGGGACATCGATTATTAGAAAGGCACAGCATCAACAACAACAAAAAAACACATCTTTTTTCTCACATTTTTGTTGGTAAAATAATTGCTTCACATATTGTCCAAAATAACAGGAACAGAAAAATATCCCAGAAATTGTGTGTCCGAAATGATAGGTACAGATAAATAATTATTTTTGCAACTTTTGAGGGTGTCCAAATTTTAAGGGTGCCCAACACTTAGGGAAAATACCATATACCATTTATTGAAAATAGATTCTTGAAACTTATGAGATTAGAACAGAAAAGTATTAGTAAACTAGAGATTGTTTTTCATGAAAAATGTATGTCACCCACCATTTTCCATGTGCCACAAGTTAAGGGCCATAACTTCTGAGAAAATCACTGAACCACAACATTCCAACTATATACAATGTACACAACTAGGCTTGACACAGTTAACTCCTGTGAAGTTTGGTGGAATTCCAACCAGGAGTATTGAAGAAATAGTACAAATCAAAGAATTTGAGAACTCTAGGCTCTTGACTATGCTGAAAATCATTTAATCAGGACATGATAATAATATGCACAAATATGTTTTACTCTAATCACTCATGAGGTATGGTGAAATTCAGCCTAACTGCATAAAGCAAGTAGTGTAAACACTGTAAAATAGGACAGATCATGGTCCATAACTGTACTTAAATCACTGTACAGGAAAATGCAAATGAAATATATAAATAGGCTTGGCACTGTTAACTCCTGTAAGGTTTGGTGAAAATCTGCCCATCGGCATAGGAGAAGTTGCAAAAATACACTAAAATTTGACAACAAAGGGCCATAAGTTCCCTGAAAATCATCAAACCAGAAAATGCCAACAAGATGAACAACTAGGCTTGGCAATAATCACTCTTGTGAAGTTTGGTGTAAATCCATCCAGTGGTGTTGGAGAAGATGTGTGGACAAACTTTGCGATAAACAGACTGACAGACAGACTGCACTAAATCAATATATCGCCCACGCTACATGTAGGAGACATTATTATCGTCAACAACAAAGAAACATGACAAATAAAGTCACTCACTTTGAGAAGTGCAAATACTTTTAGCAATTCAATTTGTAAGAGAAAATTGCTAAAAGAAAATTAACAACTTTTCCCTACAATCAGTTTGTGTTGTTGCTGTTAAACAAGAGGGCCATGATGGCCCTAGACCGCTTACCTCAGTACCACTGCTTGCTTAAACAGTTTTGTTATGCAAGGAATATGTCTGAGAAAATATTTTGAAATAGTGCAAGACTTAGTATTTAGTGTGTGTATGTGTTTGTAATAAAAATTGAAAATAATTTTCACAAATCTGTATCTTGAAGCATCCTCTTACCTTAAGCAATAAAATAGCATGCTATAATATCCCCAATGAAGCATTTCCAATCAATAATTTCCACTGGATGATTGCTGATAAATTTAACTGTGGTTCATGAGTGATTATCACTCAAATATGTCACACTACTTTAACACAAAAATCAGCAGTCCCTCTAGAGAAAAGAGTAACTTTTGATCAGTTGTGTCAGTTTGGAAGGATTTCAAAGGTTGGAATGAAAGTAAAATTCATTCTGGGGTGGATGTACAGGTAAGTTACATTAACCTCTAGATCTGTCAGGGAATTCCTAGTTCAAAGAGTGTGTAAAAAAATCATTTTGTTTCTTGGTATGCAGAAAAGGTCATTGGTCAGCTCTACTCAAAAAAGGATATAAAAGTTATATATATTTAAAGTTTCCAATGTATACGTATAGGGACAAGTGACCATGCTCCCTGGCTGCCACGGTTTTTAACAAACCCAAATAATTTAAACAATCTTGGTAAAGGGTCAAACAAGGATCATTCGTGTGAAATTATTTTAAAATCAGGTCAGCGGTTTCATACAAGAACATTTTTAAAGTTTCCACTATATACATATAGGGAAAAGTGACCACATTCATTGGCGTTTTAAAGAATCTGAATAATTTTAACAACCTTGGTAGAGGGTTACAATGCATCATTTGTGTGAAAGGTCTTTAAAGTTCCCACTATAAACATATCTGGAAAAGTGACTGCGCCCCCTGGCTGCCATGTGCAACTAAGTGGAACAGTTTGAACAATTTTGGAAGTAGACCCCACAAGGAACATCCAGGTCAAGTTTCTTCAACTTCCATCACAAGATTTAAGAGAAGATGTTGTTTGAAGGAAAGTGTGGATGGATGGACAGATGGACAATGGACGATCAGTGATCACAATAGCTTATCCAGAGCACTGCTCAGGTGAGCTAAAAACAAAATGTCTAGGCTTATCTAATAAAGACTAAATTTCCCACAATGTTAGTTAATGTATAGAAAATCTCTCCCCTTATTCTATTACATTATTACAAGAGATCAACAATTATATCTAGTTAATTACTACTTATAAGAAGTAAAAAGTCTTATGATGTTATTTTGATTTTAGATACAAACCTAAGAAAAGTTATACTGAATGGCCCACCACTGTTTCCATAGTAAAATAAACATTATTTACATATATTATCCAGATAAGACAAACTTAAGGCAGTTGACCCATAACTTCAATCAGTAACTTCCATATTTCTATGAGATAACAATATATATTTATACACATTAAGCATTGTTTGGGGCCATATTAATTGTATCTCAAATGCGCACATAGCATTTGAGGCTGGTTGGGCAATGTAAATGTGGCATACTGAGATAACAGAAATGGAGGATTTTTGTGACTTCTCAATTTTGTCTTTATGTTGCAGAAGAAGACTTAGATTTGCCCTTGTTTTATACAAGTTTACTACATCTAAAGACAGAATTGGTGTGTGTCAAATGCCTTCATCCTTGTCTTGATTAAATCGTTGTACATGCAGTCAACTAGAGAAAAAAAATGTGTACTTAACAATGATACAAAATTACTCACAGACATTCCATTTTATAGGTGAAAATACTAATTTTTGAAATATCTATGAACTAGAAACCAAAATCACACACTCGCACATGAAAAACAAAAAAACAAAAATAAACAAGATGCTTTTCAAACACAAGTTAGAGCACTTTATTAAAACATTAAACATTAGTAAAAGATTGCTCATGTTTCACATTAATTGTATAAAACCGTGATTAAATGTAGTTCTGGTTAAAAGGTGAAAATACACCAGCTAAGTGTTAATGTTATACACAAAAATGCAACAACCATATTTAATACAAACCCGCTAAATGTAACGATTTCGGGCTCTCGTTCAGGGCTCTGGTCCGACTCTGATCCATTATCATTAACGATACCCAACTCCTCATCTGTGTCTGTCTGCTGCTGTGTTAGGAATGTAGGTGGCGCCACTGGTACCATATAGCTAGCAAAGCACCATGGGATATACACATGTGTGATTATGATAAAGTATTATGTGAAAAAATATATGCCATTTTATAAGAAAATGAAATAATATCAAGACAAACCCCAACTTTTTCTCATTTCCATAGGCAGACAAAATCTCTTATCTGCCTATTGTTTTACAACACACACATAATTTAAAGAAACATAAGTCTGAACAAGGACTGATTGTGAAAGACATATGCTCCCACGACAGCCTGTCTGGGGAAAATGGCTGAGTTATTTTCAGTCTCAAGTCTTCTGTGACTGACCCCCACCCAAAAGGGGTCATCTAGCTGCTGAATACAGACAATATTAAATTATTATGTTAAATAAGTTGATGCCTTTCGGGCCAGTGTTCTTCATGTATGGACCTTAAATCCATTTAACACTCAAGGTCACTATGACCTTGACCTTTGACCTCTACCCAAAACCTAGAATCAATAGAGGTAATCTACTGACCATGAACAATGATGTTATGAAGTTCAATGTCTCAAACTATTGACCAGAAACCATTCTTAATGTCAATGTCATTGTGACCCTGACCTTTGACGGACTAAATGACCCTGACCTTTGAAGACTGACAACTTAACAGGAGTCCTTTACTGATCAAAGGAAATCCATCTACAAAATTTGACCTTCCTAGGCTAAAAAACTGTTTCTTGTCTTCAAGTAACTGTGACCTTGTCCTTTAATTACTGACCCATACATTTTTAGGGGTCATGTACTGGCTACATGCAATCACCTGACAAAGTCTGACCACTGTCCCATGTGTTCCCCAGTTACTGCTTGGAAACTGTTTTCAGTTCAAGTGATCTACTGACCCCTAAAATATATGTGCAGGCAAGCATCCTATGATGTTTGACAAATTGTCTAGCTATTGATATGAAAGTTGAAGATGTCTACAGACCAAACATGAGCAAAATAGCACATCTCTATATTCTTTGAAGCATGCATATAAATGAAGCATAATAAAGAGGAATTTTGTCTGCCTACGCTCTGCTGCACTGGACTGGTATTATGTTAGTTTGTTCACACTTGCCAAAAGGTGCCATGCAGATGAGGTTAAATATAAAGACAGGCATGCTCAGATAATACTGGGAGTACTTTATAACAATTATTTTGCTATAAGAATAAATCATATCTTCTGATAAGGAAAGTAACAAAAACTAAATATGGGTTCACCAAGTATAACATAGAGATTTACCTAGTTCAGGACATGCAAAGTTCAGAAAAAGCAGGATGGATATTTGTTCATTGTAACCAATTGGTAATGCTACTTTTGAAATAAATGTATACTGTATGAGTACATTCAATTCCTTACGTTCATTCAGAACAGTTATTTTGTGGAGACAGTAACTTTGTGGATTTCATATACTAAAGATGAAATAATGGGATACAATAAAAAGAAAATATGAAGCAAAACAAAATATATGCAACGTAAGCTTATTTGGAAGTTAATGTCGGTGAATGGAAGGCTGAAAATTGAAATACTGCATTCTAATGTGGTATGACACTATGGTACTACAGCACTTCTAGGCCTCTACTGCCACTGCAGAGAAAACATCTGAAATCATTCATATTTGTATTCCATTAAAATGTGACTGCAACACAAAATGTGCAAACTTATTCTTCCTTTTTTCAATCTCATGAAGTAAAACAGGCAAAAAATTCATATACAGCTTTGTAAGGTCAGGCATTTTTATTTCATTGGAATCTATTTGAAAAACAAGTAATGTAAAAGAAATGAAACAAACTATAGGAAAGGGCCTATTGGATAAAGGTGCTTTCTAACTCTTGGAATTATGGCCCCTATCAATTCCTATTGCATCTTGGCATCAGAATTTTAACAGAACAGGAGATATAGTATATGCTGAGTTCTAGGGGTCAGTAATTTCTAAGTAAATGACATTTTTTTCAATAAGAATTATTTTAGCTCAGAAATATTAGCACAATACTTCAAAGCAGAAGATCATACATTCAAATCCCTGGCAAGGTGTATCATCTCTGTTGCCATTCTGCCACTGCCTAACTTTGGAAGTTTGGAATACTTGGGGAGAACAGGGAATCCACAAACACTGGTTAGTTTAATGACCACTTATATAAATGAAATACTATTGAAAAATAGCATTTAACCAACAAAACAAACAAATAAAACATAATTATGTATATGTCTCTAAAAAGCAATGTATAGACATGTCAGATACTGGTTAAAACTGGCAGAAAATCTTTTACAAGATAAAACAAGAGAACCATGATGGCCCTGAATCGCTCACCTCTTCCCACATGATCCAGTTTTGAGTATGACGTCGTTTTTTCTATTATTTGACATAGTGACCTAGTTTTTGAGCTCATGTGACCCAGTTTTGAACTTGACCTAGATATTATAAAAATAAAAATTCTGACCAATTTTCATGAAGATCCATTGAAAAATATGGTCTCTAGAAAGGTCACAAGGTTTATCTATTATTTGACCTATTGACCTAGTTTTTTAAGGCACGTGACCCAGTTTCAAACTTGACCTAGATATCATCAAGGTGAACATTCTGACCAATTTTCATGAAGATCCATTCAAGGGTATGGCCTCTAGAGAGGTCACAAGGTTTTTCTATTTCAAGACCTACTGACCTAGTTGTTGATCGCAGTTGACCCAGTTTCAAACTTGACCTAGATATCATCAAGATAAACATTCAGACCAACTTTCATACAGATCCCATGAAAAATATGGCCTCTAGAGATGTCACAACGTTTTTTCATTATTTGACCTACTGACCTACTTTTTGATGGCACATGACCCACTTTCGAACTTGACTTAGATATCATCAAGGTGAACATTCTGACCAATTTTTATGGAGATCCATTCACAAGTATGGCCCTAGAGAGGTCACAAGGTTTTTCTATTTTTAGACCTACTGACCTAGTTTTTGACCGCACATGACCCTGTTTCGAATTTGACCTAGATATCATCAAGATGAACATTCAGACCAACTTTCATGAAGATCCATTGAAAAATATGGCCTTTAGAGAGGTCACAAGGTTTTTCTATTATTTGACCTACTGACCTAGTTTTTGACGGCACGTGACCCACTTTCAAACTTGACCTAGATATCACCAAGATGAACATTCAGACCAACTTTCATACAGATCCCATGGAAAATATGGCCTCTAGTTAGGTCACAAGGTTTTTCTATTATTTGACCTACTGACCTAGCTTTTGATGGCACGTGACCCACTTTCAAACTTGAATTAGATATCATCAAGGTGAACATTCTGACAAATTTTCATGAAGATTTCATGAAATATATGGCCTCTAGAGAGGTCCAACAGGTTTTTTCTATTTTTAGACCTACTGGCCTAGTTTTTTGACGGCACGTGACCCAGTTTCAAACTTGACCTAGATATCATCAAGATGAACATTCAGACCAACTTTCACACAGATCCCATGAAAAATATGGCCTTTAGAGAGGTCACAAGGTTTTTCTATTATTTGACCTACTGACCTAGTTTTGTTTGGATGGCATGATGGACCCAGGTTTCGAACTTGAAGCTAGCTATGACTCATCAAGTTGAACGTTCTGACCAATATTTCAATTTGAAGATCTTTGAAATATATGGCCTCTAGAAAGGTCACAAGGTTTTTCTATTTTTAGACCTACTGACCTAGTTTTTGACGGCACGTGACCCAGTTTCAAACTTGACCTAGATATCATCAAGATGAACATTCAGACCAACTTTCATACAGATCCCATGAAAAATATGGCCTCTAGAAAGGTCACAAGGTTTTTCTATTTTTAGACCTACTGACCTAGTTTTTGACGGCACGTGACCCAGTTTCAAACTTGACCTAGATATCATCAAGATGAACATTCAGACCAACTTTCATACAGATCCCATGAAAAATATGGCCTTTAGAGAGGTCACAAGGTTTTTCTATTATTTGACCTACTGACCTAGTTTTTGATGGCACATGACCCACTTTCGAACTTGACCTAGATATTATAAAGGTGAACGTTCTGACCAACTTTCATGAAGATCTTGTGAAATATATGGCCTCTAGAGAGGTCACAAGGTTTTTCTATTTTTAGACCTACTGACCTAGTTTTTGACTGCACGTGACCCAGTTTCGAACTTGACCTAGACATCATCAAGATGAACATTCTGACCAATTTTCATGAAGATCCATTGAAAATTATGGCCTCTAGAGAGGTCACTAGGTTTTTCTATTTTTAGACCTACTGACCTAGTTTTTGATGGCATGTGACCCAGTTTCAAACTTGACCTAGATATCATCAAGGTGAACATTCTGACCAACTTTCATAAAGATCCCATGAAAAATGTGACCTCTAGAGTGGTCACAAGCAAAAGTTTACGGACACACGCATGGACGACGGACACTGCGCGATCACAAAAGCTTACCTTGTCACTTTGTGACAGGTGAGCTAAAAAGGCCAATACTGTGAACATGTCTTAAGGGACAGTATATAAATAACACAGGCTAGCAAGGGTGATATAGGAGACTGTCAACCTCAGAAAAGTAATAACACCAAAGGTGCTAGTGGTGTTATATAAAAACAGTATCTTCTCAGTCACTGGATAAAATCCTTGAAATGCTTGTCTCTGCAGGGTTTTGGAAACAAGTTAACACCTGGCAAGATGATATTCAAAACAATTATCACATTCTTGATAGTTTGAAATTTACTATTCAAGAACTGGGAAATAATAAATGTGAGGAACAACACGTCAAACACCGAGTCAAGTTTAACTAAAGTATCAGCTTTTGTTTTAAATTAGTTGTTTCATAACAAAGTCTTTATTGCAATTACCATGTATTGATACTATCTTTCTTTAATGAGATACTTCCTATATGTTTATCACTGTTTATGAATTTATTACAAACACAGGTAGTTGTAAAGTTTATCACATCCTATTGTATAACACTAGCAATATATTTTTGTTTTCTATCATGGTGTTTTGTTTCTCGTTCCTTCTTGGTTGGACAGACGTGTGTTTATGTTCTGTTCCTCCTTGGTTGGACAGTACGTTTAGTTTGTTTCTCGTTCCATCCTTGGTTGGACATACGTTTAGTTTTGTTTCTTCCTCCTTGGTTGACAGTACGGTGAGTTTTGTTTCTCGTTCCTTCCTTGGTTGGACAGTACGGTGTAGTTTTGTTTCTCGTTCCTTCCTTGGTTGGACAGTACGGTGTAGTTTTGTTGTCCATCTTTGTGTCACTCCTCTGATAACATGTACTTTACTAAACAGTAACTTGTACTTTCTGATTATACTATAAATACATGTTATGAAAATAAACACGTCGGCATCCCTACGGTTTTTGATGTCCAACTTTGTGTCATTCCTCTAAAAACATGTATTATACATGATCTCTCTGATCTATAATTTCAGATGTTTATACTATGAATACATGTTATGACAATAAGCATGTCTGGCATCCACAGACATTGTCAATCAACTGCGGTTTTGTGTCCAGTTCAGCAGAAGAACCTAGACTAGATCTACCAACTGGCATATTTGGTGTGATACAAATTAATGAAGAAGTAACTTGAAATGGACCATGGACAAACATAATGACCACTAGATGCTTTCAAAAACATGTTTTTGCTTTGGTTTGAGCTTAACAGGGAAAAACTGAAAATGTTAAGGATGGTCACTAACTTTCCGTTATGGTACGCTCATGATACGCTCTCTACCGATCAATGTGCATCATATTTCATGATTAATACTGAGGTTTAAGAATTCTCATTCTTAGATTTTTCGTAACAATGCAATTGCCTCATTATCCTATCTATAACTCTAAAGGGAAGCATGTAGTGATTGCACTGTCTATCTACCCATTAATTAGTTACTTTGTCAGTCTTTCCAAAACATTTATCTCATCTTAAACTTTAAAAAGAATAAAAGAATCCATTTAATGAAATGATAAACAAATACAAGAGGGCCATGATGGCCCTATATCGCTCACCTGTTATCATTGCACTTGAGGACAAGAAGGTCCTCAGAAAAAATATCTAAGTCCAAAGAACAGGAACAACAAAGGAAAGAAATTTAACCAAAAAGAAAAACAAAATTCTTACAAGGTACAGATATGTCAAAATACACCTAAAAATTGGAGGTACCATCCATGTGTACACAAAAAGTGGTTCGGTTTTCCTACGGCAAAATAAAAAAATTAACTAATAATAGGCAATTAATAGTAACGTAAAAGGGAGTAATTCAAAGAAAATTAATGTAAGTTAACAAAGAAGGATCTGCCAAATAAATCTAATGACAAAAATGAAATTCAGATCAGTATCTTCATTAGTACGGAGATATACCCATTTTAAATTGAAATAAAGGGAGGTAATTTGACATAAAATCAGTCCATAGTTTTTACCCTGATTGGCTCGGTCAACTAATGACAAATAATGAAAATTTCAAATAGTCCTGTAAGTACTTACTGATATAAATCCATTTTGACTAAATCAGTGGTGTAAACAGATATAAAATAACCTGGAAACTATGATTGGTCTGATTTGTCATGGAATCCAAGATTTAATGTGTCGAAAGATATTTTGGAAGTTTGTATTTCCCAATTAAAACATAAATGAAGTCTCTAATATGGCTTTCAAAAGCCAAAATAGCCAATTCTGGACATTTAAGGGACAAAACTCTGAACCATGATGGAATCTGGCCAGTTGAAGAAAGGGAACAAGATCTTGTGGTATACAGTTGTGTGCAAGTTTGGTTAAAATCAAATCATAAATGAAGTTGCTATTGTGCAGACAAGGTCAAAATAGCTAACTTTGGCCTTTCAGGGGCCATAACTCTGGACCATTAGGGGATTGGCCGGTTCAACAAAGGAACTGAATCTTATGGCAACACAAGTTTGTTGCAAGTTTGATTAAAATTCAAATATAAATGAAGTCTGTATTGTGCAGACAAGGGCAAATTAGCTAAATCTGGTCCTTTCAGGGCATATACTCGGAACCCATATGGAATCTGGCCAGTTCAAGAAAGGAATTCAAGATCTTATGTGATACAAGTTGTGTGCCAGTTGGTAAAAATCAAATCATAAATAAAGTGCTATTGTGCAGACAAGGTCAAAATAGCTGATTTTGGCCCTTTCAGGGGCCATAACTCTGGAACCCATAATGGGATCTGGCCAGTTCAAGAAAGGAACCGAGATCTTATGGTGATACAAGTTGTGTGCAAGTTTGGTTAAAATAAAATCATAAATGAAACCACTATCGTGCAGACAAGAAATTGTTGACGGACGCACGGACGGACGCACGGACGCACGGACACACGACGGACGACGGACGAAGGGTGATCACAAAAGCTCACCTTGTCACTATGTGACAGGTGAGCTAAAAACAAGAGCTGTCGGATGACAACGCGCTCGACTATTCGAAGAATTGATTGAAGAATGGGGTCAAAATATTTCCATAGATTTTCAGACAAATGAAAAAAATTTATTAAATAAAAAATGTTCCTGTATTTGTGGATTTCGATTAGTCTTGCACTAAATGGCAATGTGTGACCATGATGACAAATATGTTAAGTTATATGTTAGGCAAAATATGGACTTGTATGAAAAATTTAACTAATTTCCAAGTGCAAAAAGAGCCATAATTCAGTCAAAATAGTTGACAGTGTTATGTACTCTTGCCTACAGATGGAAATCATAATGATAAACAAGTATTTAAAGTTTAAAAGCCATATGTCAAATAGTCTTGACAAAACATGGACATATACAAAACAGAACCAATTTCCAAGTTCAAAAAGGGCCATAATTCAGCCAAAAAAGATGACAGAGTTATATACTCTTCCCTATTGTTAAAAGTTTCAAAGCCACAGTTCAAATAGTTTTGACAAAATGCTGACTTGTAAGAAAAACTGAACAAATTTCAAAGTCCAAAAAGGGCCATAATTCAGCCAAAATAGTTGTCAGAGGTAAGTACTTTTGCCTACAGATGGAAATCATAATGATAAACAAGTATTTAAAGTTTAAAAGCCATATGTCAAATAGTCTTGACAAAACATGGACATATACAAAACAGAACCAATTTCCAAGTTCAAAAAGGGCCATAATTCAGCCAAAAGAGAGGACAGAGTTATGTACTCTTCCCTATTGATAGAGACTATTATACTGAACAAGCTATAAAAGTTTCAAAGCCATATGTCAAACACTTTACACAAAATATAAACTGGTACAAAAAACTTAACCAAGATTTCTAAGTCAAAAGGGGCCATAATTCAGCCAATATGCTTGATGAACTTATGTACTCTTGCCTACAACTGGACATGGTGATGGTAAACAAGTGTTGAAAGTTTCAAAGCTTTATCTCAAAAGACTTTGTCAAAATGTACACTGGTACGAAAAACTTAACCAAGATTTCTAAGTCAAAAAGGGGCAATAATTCAACCAAAATGCTTGATGGGGTTATGTACTCTTGCCCACAACTGGACATGGTGATGGTAAACAAGTGTTGAAAGTTTCAAAGCTTTATCTCAAAAGACTTTGTCAAAATATGAAATGGTACGAAAAACTTAACCAAGATTTCTAAGTCAAAAGGGGCCATAATTCAGTCAAAATGCTTGACAGAGTTATGTACTCTAGCCTATATCTGGACATGGTGATGGTAAACCAATGTTGAAAGTTTCAAAGCTTTATCTTAAAAGACTTTGTCAATATGTGGACTGGTACGAAAAACTTAACCAGGGTGTAACGTCGATGCTGTGGTGAGTAGGATAGCTCTACTTATTCTTCAAATAGTCGAACTAAAAATCATTGAGAAGGTGTGTTGTGGGCAGGAATAATGTAAGTAACACCAAGTGTAGGATACAGCCAAGGAAACTGACAGTTTTTAGGATTTACAGTTTTCCAGATCATTCACATATAGGATATTGTCACAGCCACAAGAGGATTGTGACACCACCTTCCCAGTCTGTGAATGTCATTCGGAGGAAAACAGGTCTTGGGAGGCATATTGATCTCAGAAAAGCAGTAAAGCGATACCTTTATTTAAGAACGTAGATTGTCATGGTAACATAGGACATGTCCAAGCTTTAATTTATTCTAGCTTTGTCAATTTTAGAGTACATGTTAACAGGAGAGTAAACATGTGTTAAACCTCACATACTGCTTACACAAATTTTCATACATGCAAATTACAAAGTGAAGTGTCAACGTATTACAGCACTATAATGGATATTTTAATTGGAAATGTAACAACACTGACATTCCTTTGCATTTCATGAACACTTAATGATACTGATGGACAATTTCATTTTTTTCACAAGTTTGTAGTAGAAAAGCGTAAATGTACATTTTTTTCATGTTATAACATTCTGCAGAATCCCTTGATGTTATAACACACAAAAAACTTACATTATCCGTACATATTCTAGGAAGTATTATAGGAAGTCTTCAACTAAACATAATACCATAATGTATAATTACAACAGTAATATCATATAAAAGAAATGTAAACACTTACTGGCCTTCACCTATTGTTTGTTTTGTCAGGTTTCAAGTGACATTTATTTTATACGATAATGCAGATTTTTAGTTTCAGTGGGACAGGAACACCCAAAGGTCCCCTAACTGACAATATTTAAGGAGCTTGGGTAAAATCACCCCTAAGCCTACCAGATATCTTCCTAATATGAAATAATTCTACGTAACCATTCTGGTTTTCAATAAATAACATGTGCAAGTAGTTCAAACTCAGTGATTTATCACTTTGCCTCAGAAGCCGTACCTATTTTCATCGTCATGTCTTATTTACAAAACTTGCCGACCATTCTCTCACCTTGAAGGAGCTAAGTGAAAAGGCAAACTGTCACGGTAGTAGAAAACTTTAACAGACATTATTCTAAATATAGGAGATATAGGTCTTTAGAAATGTAGGAAACCTGTTAAAAATATAGGCAAATATTGGATATAGCCCTGGTATTAGCAAATACTTTTTACTTTAGTAGACAATTGTTAAGCAGAATGCAAGTCAATCTGAATGCTGGTAAAAGCATGATTGTAGGTGAAGTTATTGGCACTATATATGCTATAACAAATGAAAATAGGCCTAAAAATGGTCAGTCATACTTAAAGTCAATGTATGGATATGTAACACCTTCCAGTCAAAATCAACCCTACCAAAGAAAAGTTAAATTACCAAATCCATCAAGTCATATGATATATCATGGTTAAATTACCAAACATCATCCAGTCATATGATTATCCATGGTTACATAACCATGTCATCCAATCATATGATTATCTGTGGTTACATAACCAAATATCATCTAATTATAAGATTATACAAGGTTCCATAACCAAATATCATCCAATCATATGGTTTTCCATGGTAACATAACCAAATTCCAATCATATTATTATCCATGGTTGCTCAACCAAATATCATCCTATCATATGATTATATATAGGTATATATCCAATACCATCCAATCATATGATTATCCATGGTTACATATCCAATACCAGCCAATCATAACATAATATAATTATGCCCTAGCATGCAATACAAGCTGTAGGTGGGACGGGGAACCTACTTAGTTAAATCCACATCATTGTCTAGATCATCATCTGTCTCGCCTTCGCTCTCATTCTTTGGAGGCTGGAATTCATTGCGTAACTGTTCTCTATGTCTCCTAATGGCTTCTTCTGAAGCTTCTTTCTGCAATTAATATGGTCATAGATAACATGATTAAACAAGAAAATTTAATATCATCTATTTTTATGGAAACAAGAGCTGTCCGTTAGACAGCATGCTCGACTTTTCTCAGTTCTTGACTCTGAATTAGAGCTTTGCCAGTAAAAACTTTAACCAATAAATTCCAAGTTAAAAAGAGGCATAACTCTGTCAAAATTCAAATCAGAGTTATAGGGATTGTTTCTCCTGGTGTAGACTTTGATCGTAAATAATTATTTTAAGTTTCTAGTCAGTCAATAGCTTTGATAGTAACAGAGATACTTGACTTCATCAAAAACATTAACCAACAGCAACGGCGATACCGACACCGGGGCGAGTGCAATAGCTCTACTTTTTCTTCAAAAAGGGCGCTAAAAATGTGGAAATAACTATAAATATAAACAGAGATAGGTTCCATAATAATCATGAATAGGGAGAATATATGTACTAGTGTGTTATTACCTCTCATTTAATATGTAAATTTCAATCCATATCCAACCAGTGGATGAGGGAAGACAGAAGACAATACTCTCAAGTTTTCATAATTTAAAAACAAGAGCACCGCCTTGCGGGTGCTGACGCTCATCTGATTCTTTTTGTATAATAGAAATATTGTCCTACCCATGATTTTCTAAGTCTAAAAAGGGCCATCATTCTTGCAAAAAGCAGGATGGAGTTATGTTTCTTGATGTACAGTGTCAGCTTATGATGGTGAAAAACTGTTGCAAGTTTTAAAGCAATAGCTTTGATAGTTTATGAGAAAAGTTGACTTAAACATAATACTCAACCAAGAAAATGATTTTCTAAGTCCAAATGGGGCAATAATTATCGCAAAAAGCAGGATGGAGTTATGTTGCTTGATGTACAGGGTCAGCTTATGATGGTGAACAAGTGTTGCAAGTTTCAAAGCAATAGCTTTGATAGTTTAAGAGAAAAAATTGACCTAAACATAAAACTTAACCAAGAAATCTGATATTTTCTAAGTCCAAAAGGGGCCATAAATCTTGCAAAAAGCAGGATGGAGTTATGTTTCTTGCTGTACAGGGTCAGAATATGATGGTGAAAAACTGTTGCAAGTTTTAAAGCAATAGCTTTGATAGTTTAGGAGAAAAGCTGACCTAAACATAAAACTTAACCAAGAAAACTGATTTTCTAAGTCCAAAAGGGGCAATAATTCTTGCAAAAAGCAGGATGGAGTTATGTTTCTTGATGTACAGGGTCTGCTTATGATGGTGAACAAGTATTCCAAGTTTCAAAGCAATAGCTTTGATAGTTTAGGAGAAAAGTTGACCTAAACATAAAACTTAACCAAGAAATCTGATATTTTCTAAGTCCAAAAGGGGCCATAAATCTTGCAAAAAGCAGGATGGAGTTATGTTTCTTGCTATACAGGGTCAGCTTATGATGGTAAACAAGTATTCCAAGTTTCAAAGCAATAGCTTTGATAGTTTAGGAGAAAAGTTGACCTAAACATAAAACTTAACCAGGCAACGCCGACGCTGACGCCGACAACCGCTCAAGTGATGACAATAATTCATCATTTTTTTTCAAAAAATCAGATGAGCTAAAAATCCATCAAAGGCTATAAGATTCTTTCACTGGTTGTAGGTGCAGATGGGAATTTCCGCTCTCGAGGGTAACTGTTTACACGGTTACGAGGCTCCAGCCGAGTGACCGCGTAAACAGTTACCCGAGAGCCAGATATTCCCATCTGCACCTACAGCCAGTGATAGAATCTTTTTCTTGCATACCATATTCAACAAAGAAGAGTAAAAAATAAATTCAAACAAATGATTTTCTTATAGCACTATTTTCTTATAGTAGCGTATTAACAAAGCGCGGGAACTTTACGTTCGTAAACAGGAAGTACGTCATGACGTTACAGAGACGAAAACAACGTAAGAGTTCCGGGTTTGTTTTATCATTTGCAATGAAACGTTATGTTATTTCCTTAAAATAATGCTTTTTTGAATCGAGAAATATGTTATTAGGAACAATGAGGAACTATCAAGGTATTAAATTTTTATCCCGTTTTACGAAAAAACATTATTATTACTACACATATCTTCTGTACATATGTAGTTTGTTATACGTCATTTACAGCATGAGAGTCATCTTACACCCCGGGGTGTAAGATGGAGTTTTCCAGCACCGGTGAAATCATCAGAAATCCCCATCTGGTATGCAAGAAAAAAACTTCTTGAAAATTTATTAAATGGAACATGGTCATAACATGTGCACCTTTACTTAATTATCATAGGTGGGCTCTAGTGCACGCTTAACTGTAAAGGTGTCACAATCTACTGATACTCTGTTAAAATTGCTACTGTATTGCTAACAGCACAGAACCACCATCCTTCTCTAAACCAGCTGGATGCCATAAAAAGCTACACCCCAAATGAGGTTTTGAACCCACAGCAGTGAAGAGCAAGTGATTGGAAGAGAGCGACCTTGAACCACTCAGTCATGGAGCCCTGACAATCAGGATGGATAGCAGCTGTTATTAAAATGAGAAACCAGTCTAAAATGCCACCTTGCTATTGGTCAATTTCAAAATTAGATCAGATGCTAGATACTTTAGGCAGGTCTCAAAACTCAGTCTGGTAACTTTCCAGGGCAGAGGAAGTCATACTCACTTTATGTTGTTTTTCCTTGTCAATCAAGTCAAACAGTCCATGACCTAGGCTTACATTTCTGATCATATGTCTGAAATTAAATCCACATATAATTTTGTTAATATGTGTGTTTCAACAGTTTATTAAAATATACATACATGTGATCTCCCGCGCGGGAGGGTCAAAATCCCGATTTTTTCACCTTGCCTCCCGTCTCCCGACCAAAACCGTATTTCTCCCGCTTTTCAAAAAATAAAAATCAGTATTATGACTGGGTTGATAATTACCGATGAGTGCCAAACATGTTTACACAGTAAATCAAAGTGTCACCGACTGTTGTGTATTATACATGTTTGACACACATGTAGCTGGAGGAAAGAGTTGTTTTTCACAGGTTAATTATTAATTGTTTGTTTTGATAAGGGATTAGACAAGCAGGGTCTTTTCCACCTGTGTCACGGGGCCGAATATCTGCCCATTCTCACTGCCAATAAAGCTCCATTTTTTACCAATTTGTAGCAAGAAACTCAGTCATAAGAAATAATTCCCAACTGAAATGATTTTTGATTATTCAAAGAAAAATTTTGCTCGGTAATAAAATCACATAAATAATTGTTGGAAAAACAAGTCGAGGTAAACAAACAGATCACATTTTACTTGATTTCAGTAAAGCATTTGACAAGGTCAGTCACCTAAAGTTACTTTATAAACTACAAGAGTGCGGCGTTAACAAACAGGTTATCACATGGATAAGGTCCTTCCTGATTGGCAGAATGCAGTCAGTACTCGTGGACGGAATGAAATCCGATGAAGTACCTGTCACATCAGGTGTCCCTCAAGGCTCAGTCCTTGGCCCGCTCTTATTCCTATTATACATAAATGATCTACCTCAGTCCTTACAATCACAAGTCAGGTTATTTGCAGATGACACGGCAGTTTACCTCACAATCTCTAAAGAACAAGACTGCGTCACACTACAGCAGGACCTCCAGAAACTAGAAACTTGGGAGCACGTCTGGGAGATGGAGTTCAACCCCAGCAAATGTCAGGTCATGAACATAACAAAAAACAGAAAGAAATTTACACATAACTACATTTTACACGGTCAAATCCTGGAAGTGGTCTCCAGTGCAAAGTATCTAGGGGTAGATATAGCAAATGATCTCTCCTGGAACACACATGTAGATAGAATCACAAACAATGCAAACAAATCACGGGTTTTCTACGCAGAAACCTCCCGGTCAAAAACCAAAATATTAAAGAAACCTCCTACAAGACTCTAGTTAGGCCACAACTAGAGTATGCCTCTACGGTATGGTCACCACACACACAAAGAAACATACATAAATAGAAATGGTGCAAAGAAGAGCTGCCAGGTGGGTAAAGGGTCAATATTCATATTATGATAGTGTAACAAACATGTTAAATGATCTCAGTTGGCAGACACTCGAGGACAGACGGACAATTGCTAGACTTTTCATGTTTTACAAAATCGTTCATGGTTACGTAGCTATTCCAGTCCCTCCGTATCTAGTACAGCCATTGAGACGAACACATCATATGCACGAACACTCCCTTAGGCAGATCCATACAAACATTAATGTTTTTAAGTTCTCTTTCTTTCCATACACCGTTACCCTATGGAATCAGCTGCCACCCCTGATCGTTAATCAGCCTGATCCTGAACATTTCAGACATGCTGTTAACGCATCCCACTACTATTAAGTGACTACACCCTGTTTTATCCTGATTTTACTCTTGTTAATACAGTTTTATCTTGCACTATCTTCCTTTTGACATCTTACTGTCATTCTTTTAACTTTATTCTGGCACAGACGCGCACCTGCTAGTTATACCCGAAAGGGGCGTCAAGCAGTATACATACATACAAAAACCAACCCATTACTATTTTTAGAACAGGAGTGTTAGTTCCCCTTACGGAGTTACGCCATTTTCTTCCAATGTTTACCAAATTAATTTGCTACTAAATCGGACTTATTTCATTGAAAATTGCATGAAAACACACACTCATTTATTTGACAACATCAATCTGAATCTACAATATTTTGGTAAGGGTAAATACATGTTGATGCATTTCTGTTTTCTATTTTTCATGTCAAAATCATCAGTATTTTTTATACGAAAATGGGTGGGGTAAGGAATTTACATAGTTTATGAGTTGAGTTTCTGTAAACTAGCATGCTCAAGTTTTCTCAGTGATTGACTCTGAATTAAAGCTTTGCCAGTAAAAGGGGCATTATTAATAGGCAATAGCTTTGTATGTAACTGAGATATTAGACATTATATAAAACTTTAACAAAACAAATGAAGTTAAAAAGTGGCATAACAGATGATAACTCTGTCAAAATTCAAATCAAGAGTTATGAGGATTGTTTCTTCTGGTGTAGACTTATATACATTATTGTGTAGCCAAAAATGTTGGATTTTGCCTCTAAGTTATGTGTCCACGCGCTTAATTTATGTCGATAAAAAACCTCCAGTTTTGAGACCCCAACTCCAGCTGAAAAATGGCAAACCTCCAGTTTTGGGATTCTGAACTTATCACATGTATGAAATATAAGAGTACATTATTCTTGAGATTATAACCATAATCATTTCACGGGTATAGAACTATGCTTGAATGTGGAAGAATATGAAATATATAAATTATAATCAAAACCTCTCATCAGAACTTAACTGCAATAGAATCAGTGATGTATATAACCTTACATTATACCAAGCTATGAGCTTTAAAGAGCTATATTTATGGTGGAAATATTCTGACAAAGGTTCCTGACTATAAAATTTTACGGGAAATGCTACCTGTCATTATGAGTCAACAACCTTAATAAAATTTATCCATCTTTTTCATTCATTTACTATAAAAGTATTGTCCTCAATGGTTTTGGATGGAGCAGCTTTTTTGTAAGGATATCAACTGAAATATTGAAATTAAAATCGAAATATATACATAGGACAACAAAACTGAAAAACTCTTCAGTAAAATAATGTCAATACTTAGAAATAGAATAAAAAAATTATTATAATGATCACTACCTGAAATCACAAGGGTCATGATGCCCTAATAGCATCTTACCTGGCCTTGACCTTTTGACATGTCATTCAATGTAACAATTCTGTTCAGCATAAAAACACTGAGAAAGAATCATTTAAGTAAACTGGATATAGGTCCAAACAAGGACCAAGTTTTATGAAGATCCATCTACTTTTTAGCTCACCTGAGCAATGCTCAGGTGAGTTTTTCTGATCGCTCGATGTCCGGCGTCCGTCGTCTGTTGTCTGTCGTCTGTCAACATTTAGCTTGTGTATGCAATAGAGGCTGTATTTTTCAATTAATCTTCATGAATATTGGTCAGAATGATAACCTTGATGAAATCTAGGCCGAGTTCGAAAATGGGTCATCTTGGGTCAAAAACTAGGTCACTAGGTCAAATCAAAGAAAAACCTTGTGTATGCGATAGAGGCTGTATTTTTCAATTAATCTTCATGAATATTGGTCAGAATGATAACCTTGATGAAATCTAGGCCGAGTTCGAAAATGGGTCATCTCGGGTCAAAAACTAGGTCACTAGGTCAAATCAAAGAAAAACCTTGTGTATGCGATAGAGGCTGTATTTTTCAATTGATCTTCATGAATATTGGTCAGAATGATTGCCTTGATGAAATCTAGGCCGAGTTCGAAAATAGGTCATCTTGGGTCAAAAACTAGGTCACTAGGTCAAATCAAAGAAAAACCTTGTGCATGCGATAGAGGCTGTATTTTTCAATTATTCTTCATGAATATTGGTCAGAATGATTGCCTTGATGAAATCTAGGCCGAGTTAGAAAATGGGTCATCTCGGGTTAAAAATTAGGTCACTAGGTCAAATCAGAGAAAAACCTTGTGTATGCGATAGAGGCTGTATTTTTCAATTGATCTTCATGAATATTGGTCAGAATGATTGCCTTGATGAAATCTAGGCCGAGTTTGAAAATGGGTCATCTCGGGTTAAAAACTAGGTCACTAGGTCAAATCAGAGAAAAACCTTGTGTATGCGATAGAGGCTGTATTTTTCAATTGATCTTCATGAATATTGGTCAGAATGATTGCCTTGATGAAATCTAAGCCGAGTTTGAAAATGGGTCATCTCAGGTCAAAAACTAGGTCACTAGGTCAAATTAAGGAAAAACCTTGTGTATGTGATAGAGGCTGTATTTTTCAACTGATCTTCATGAATATTGGTCAGAATGATTGCCTTGATGAAATCTAGGCCGAGTTTGAAAATGGGTCATCTCAGGTCAAAAACTAGGTCACTAGGTCAAATCAAAGAAAAACCTTGTGTATGCGATAGAGGCTGTATTTTTCAATTATTCTTCATGAATATTGGTCAGAGTGATAACCTTGATGAAATCTAGGCCGAGTTCGAAAATGGGTCATCTCGGGTTAAAAACTAGGTCACTAGGTCAAATCAAAGAAAAACCTTGTGTATGTGATAGAGGCTGTATTTTTCAATTGATCTTCATGAATATTGGTCAGAATGATTGCCTTGATGAAATCTAGGCCAACTTCAAAAATGGGTCATCTCGGGTCAAAAACTAGGTCAAATCAGAGAAAAACCTTGTGTATGCGATAGAGGCGGTATTTTTCAATTGATCTTCATGAATTTTGGTCAGAATGATTACCTTGATGAAATCTAGGCCGAGATCGAAAATGGGTCATCTGGGGTCAAAAACTAGGTCACTAGGTCAAATTAAGGAAAAACCTTGTGTATGCGATAGAGGCTGTATTTTTCAACTGATCTTCATGAAATTTAGCCAGAATAATTACCTTGATGAAATCTAGGCCGAGTTCGAAAATGGGTCATCTGGGGTCAAAAACTAGGTCACTAGGTCAAATCAAAGAAAAACATTGTGTATGCAATAGAGGATGTAGTTTTCAATTGATCTTCATGAAATTTGGTCAGAGTGATTGCCTTGATGAAATCTAGGTCGAGTTTGAATATGGGTTATCTGAGGTCAAAAACTAGGTCACTAGGTCAAATTAAAGAAAAATCTTGTGTATGCGATAGAGACTGTTTTTTTCTATTGATTTTTATGAAATTTGGTCAGGATGATTGCCTTAATGAAATCTAGGTCGAATTTGAATATGGGTCATCTGAGGTCAAAAACTAGGCCATATCTAAGAAAATGCTTGTTTTATCGCAAGAGACCAATTTTTTGGTCCAATCTTAATGAAAATTGGTCAGAATATTTGTTTCCATGAAATCACTAGGTCAAACATGTTTTACACTGTTATGGTGTGTTACTTAGGTGAGCGACCTAGGGCCATCTTGGCCCTCTTGTTTTTTTTTGCTCTAATGCCTAGAAGGGGCCATGCAGAACCAGTTAAACTTGACATAGCTTCATCCAAGGATGCTACAGACTAAGTTTGATGAAAATCCATCACCTGATTCATGAAAAGAAGCCACTGAACATTTTTGTCTATATAATTTATAGCTCTGGTGGTCCCAAAACAGAAAAAAAATCAAAACATTTGAAACAAGGAGCTGCGTTCAATAAACACTTGATGTCCCCGGTGGCATCCTTGTCGATACAAAGCAACCTGAGGTCAGGTGATGTCTGAAGATGAGGAATGATCACAGGTTACATCTGCATTAGTATCAAGTCATTCTAGTTAGGGGTATTGATGCTAGACGAAAACGTCCCATTTGGTTAACCTCGTATAGACGGACGAATGGACAGACGAACAGATGGACAGGACAATCACTGTATGCCTCCCGCATCAGTAGATGCCGGAGGCATAAAAAATCTTGAAAGAGGTCCATAAAAGGATAATACAGAGCAAGTTTAATGAAGATCCATCAACTGGTACATGAAAAGAAGCTGTTCAAAGCTTTTTCTTCTAACTTAATGTCTGACTGCCTCTAAAAAAGTCCCAGAGGAACCCTTGAACAAATCTGAGAGTTACAAAATAAGTCTGGTGAATATCCATCAACTGGTTCGTGAGAAGTTGTTTAAAGGACTTTTTGTATTTTCAGTTCAGGTGACTTTCTAAACAGGGCCAAGCAAACACATTTTAATAAACAATTACCTCCCATGAACAACTGCCTTGTTTAAAGTATTCAAGTCTTTCCTGGATCTCCGTAACACAAACTTTGCCGCTGTAAACTGAAACAGAAAGCAAGAGAAATAAGCAAAGTTTAAAAAAATTTCACACACACTTTCAGGTCCAGCACAAAATTAATGAAAGTTGACTGTCCTATCAAGTTCCCACCTGTGCTTGACAGAATGCTTAGAAATATATCTTACAACTTCGTAAACAAACTTATTTCCACTTTTTACCACACAGGGATACTGAAGCAACATATTTGCTGACATGCTGGAGGGCATGTCAAGGATATGGCCTCATGGATGAGTAGACCATTATAGTCAAATTAAATAAGAGAAATAGTACTACAATTTTCATATTACAGCTTTAAAAGTTACGTTTTTCTGTATGATTTCATTGCAATGACATTAAAACGCTATGTTAAATTTATAATAAACAAGAAACTTACTTTAGGTTTAGGTGCAGTGTCTTTTTTTAAATCCTCTTCATCTGACTCATCTGAACTGCTCGATGAACTGGCATGCTCCTGAAATAAACACTTTGGTTTAAACCTGAGAGATTTACCATATTCTGTTTTTGTAAAATTTAATGAGGTTGAGATTTCAAATACAGTTGAAACACGATATTTCAAACTTGCGTATCTCAAAATTCTGGCTATCCTGGAGACATTTTCAAGTCCCATCCCAAAACACGTGCATAAAATATCATTTTAATTCGAATTTTGTTTATCTCCAAGTAAAACGCTCCATCCCTTGGAATTCAAGATACCGAGTTACAACTGTAGTTTAGGACTTTTTTATATTCCAGTAAGTGCAGTGTCAAAAACCAGAATACTGCGTTCTCATTCAAATTTAGATGAAAACTTTCATAAAACACTTGTAAAAGTCATTTACCAGTACAGCTGTAAAGCCTCCTGGCTGATTTGTAAGACACTTTTTTGCAGATGCATTTAACCCTTAGCCTGCTGCAGGCGAATTTAACAGCCTTTGCAAAAGCTTGGAACCAGATCAGACGCCGATTAAATCGGCGTCTGATCAGGTTCCAAGCTGTTTGCTACTCTGACAATATTTCTTCCAATTTTTGAGCAAATTGAATGAACTTTACAATTTTAGCAGACGACATTTCCAGCAGACGACAATTTATCTAGCATGCTAAGGGTTAAACAATTTCTACATTTCTATGTATATTATGCTTGAAGTGCTCCATTAATTTTGAAACAGTGCTTGTGTGTTTTTACTGGAATATTGATATCTGGCCCCAATTTCAAGAAAATACTAAAGTTTGTTAATTGACTTTTAAAAGGTATGTTTATTGCTTAAGTTTATACTTTTCTTAAGTATCATACTTCAGTCCATTAACAAACTTATGCATTTTTGTGAAATTTGGGGCCTGGTGACATTCCCTCTCTCACCCTTCATATTCATGTCAAAGGCATATTCAGTCTGGTAATACTGAAACTCCTAGAACTGGAACAGCATTGATACAAAAGGAAAAGTCCCATTTTAAGAGTTTACACAGGCCTTCCTTTCCTCATTTTGGGAATACTTCCAACACAAACTGAATTGGGAAACTGCTCTCAGAGATTGTTTTAATTGGAAAAAAATTGAAAGATTATACCATAATGTATAAAGATGTTTTTGTGTGTAAAATTTACAAATGTTGAATGGCATTTTATAACCTGCACAACATAAATTATATTAGCTGTTGTTTAACATAATCAAAATAAACGTATAAAGTAGCAAAACTACAACCCAAAGTTATCGATCATTTGGGAATTTTAAGTTCAGAATTGGGCGAAGAACTGTTTTGCTTTGGACTGCCTCTTTTTACCAGTGGTAGATTTACAGGGGAAGAAAAGATGTCACTGCTGGCCACTGCTGAGGGATTCTGACTGAGAAGGATCTATCTGTATATAACTTATACCTCATTATAATCTTATATATAATTATGTTACTGTATTTGTGAAATTATATTTGTTGCAAGATTTTTCATCAGTCTTTTCTTCTAGACCTCTATTAATGTTAATTTACTTATCTGTTTATTTTAAGTTGTAATGTTAGTTGTTAACTTTATTTTGCATACATGTACCTGCAACTATTTGACTTCTTTAAAAAAAATCTAAGCTAAAGTTCAAAATAAATTCTTTTGTTCAAAGAAATTTATAGTCATTAATACATAAGCCTAATAGGATTAAATAAAGAATAAATATGGTTCAAGTAAGACTTTGTAGCATAAATTGTATGACTCCAGACAATTAACCCTGATCATGCAGGACATGATAGATTCTGCCTTTGCGACCAGTGCAGATCATGATCAGCCTGTCAGCCTGCACATCCGTGCAGTGTGACTCTGATCATGATCTGCACTGTTTGCCATTCAGTCAGTATCTTTTGGAAAGCACCCCTTTTAACAGTTAATGGTACTGTCCAAATTGAAAGATGGACAAGTTCATCATAGAAATTTAGTATGGTAAGGGTTAAAACTCCCAAAAGTCACATGTAGCCTATGGCAATTTTTCTGTATAAATAGTTCCCTTAGTATGAATATATCATATCACTTATCAATACTAACTGGTCTGATTTTTTTGGATAAATTTTCATTATGTCCGTCAAACATTCAAAACTTACTTTGTTTATGATTTTTCCTCACCTTAACAGAGGAACTGGCCATATTCTGACTCGAAGTTTATCAGCTTGTCTTAGAGTGGTCACTTTCAAATGCAAAATAACCAATCAGAGTCCATGGTTATTAATGCAAAATGAATCTGAAGCTCCAGTATCCAATTGGTTGTATCTGAGCACAATTTGAGGTTGACCAATGGCAGGCAAGCTTTATTTTGAGCTTGGTCTCTAACCTGCAGATACTGATGTTTTGAAACTGAACTCAGCTTCTTTTACCATGAACAATGAACTGTCATAGAGCACATAATTATATCCTGAAAGATCTTTCACTGACAAATATTTTGTTTTGAATACAGACAGTCTCCAAAAAATAGACTGGTGTACATGTAAATAAAATGTGGCAGGGTGGGGGGGGGGAGTGTTTTCGAATTACAGCCCAAGTAGATTTTTTGAAATATTTGGGTTACCATTTTCTTAAGTGTATTTACCTGGTATATGAAACCTTTAGTTACTAAAAATTAATTATTCTCAAAGAATTCAATGTGTACATGCATGTAGCTATAAATAGCGGACAGGGAATATTAATGAATAATACTACACCTTAATCATTCATCATTCCTGGAGACAGATTTGAATGAAGCAGTGTGATTTTTGTAACAAAGCAACAATGCCTTTTACCTGCATTTTTCTATTAAAACTCACTTCATGGGAGACACTTGGCTAATAGCAGGATTGATGTATATGAAGACAAGTATGCCCAGTTTTGATCATATTTAATCTGATGCTGAAGAAGGTCTTGATAAGACCGAAACCGGTACATCTATAATAAATACAGTCTTAACCTATCTGGTGTTGGTCGTTTAGTACCCCTTCCCCACCTTTGTATTTTGCTGATTTAATATAAACAAAAAGCACTGAGTATCAGGGACGTGCTTCAACATTTAGAAAAACCTGTTCCCCATCCACCCTAAAAACAGACACTTAGGCCTGCCATAGAGACAAATATGCCAAACTATCTCTCAGTAAATCAAAGGAATGTTGCAAAATTATGTTTTCTTCATACTCTTTTAGTTACTTAGCTCTCTTGCAAATAATTTGTACTGGAAGAGACATTTCCCATAGCTGTTAATAGGTGATAAGTGGCTCTCTACAATATTCAATACTTTTTCATTTTCAGATCTAATGTGCTAATATACCTCTGTAAAACAACATCATAATGATGTCTTTACACACATGAAATGTCTTTACACAAATGAAATGTCTTTACACAATTGAAATATGAAATGTCTTTACACAAATGAAGTCTTTACACAAACGAAATGTCTTTACACATATGAAATGTCTTTACACATATGAAGTCTTTACACATATGAAGTCTTTACACATATGAAATGTCTTTACACATATGATGTCTTTGCACATATGAAGTGTATTTACACATATGAAGTCTTTACACATATGAAATGTCTTTACACAAATGAAGTCTTTACACATACGAAATGTCTGTACACATATGAAATGTCTTTACACATATGAAGTCTTTACACATATGAAATGTCTTTACACATATGAAGCCTTTACACATATGAACTGTCTTTACACATATGAAGTCTTTACACATATGAAGTGTATTTACATATATGAAGTCTTTGCACATATGAAATGTCTTTACACATATGAAATGTCTTTACACAAATGAAATGTCTTTACACATATGAAATGTCTTTACACAAATGAAGTCTTTACACATACGAAATGTCTGTACACATATGAAATGTCTTTACACATATGAAGTCTTTACACATATGAACTGTCTTTACACAAATGAAGTCTTTACACATATGAAGTGTCTTTACACATCTGAAGTCTTTACACATATAAAATGCCTTTACACATATGAAATGTCTTTACACATAATGAAGTCTTTACACATGAGAAATGTCTTTACACATATGAAGTCTTTACATAGGAAAAACACACTGACAAGAAAAGGTATGCTAAAATTTCAGTGGCAAATTAAGGAGTATAAGCATTTTGAGAAACAGGGATTTTCAGCAGGAAAAAGATAGTATAGTAGGAATTAATGCACTGCCAGAATAAGTGTAATGAGATAATATATGGCAAAAACTCAAATATAAGTTATTGAGACATGTATACCCATTATGTTGGAAAGTAGGTTATAATTGACTGGTAAACATGTTTATAATTATTTTGTATACCCTTTTATAGATGACATTTTACATTATATGATTTCAGTTTATATATCTGATAGTTAAATAAAACAGTCCAATGATTCCGAGACCTGGTGATGCTCTGTGAAATTTCATAATTTGTAAAATTATTACAATCTTTATTACTTTTTAAATACTATTTTAGTTATCTTTTATGTGTCCCCATGTCCATCTTTTTGTAAATTTTCACTGCCAGCACTGTCCGTGATGCCTTCAATTTAACAAATTCTGACATAAAATGTTTCAGCAACATTATAAAAATAAAATACACATTAAAAGTACCACCCAAGCTTTTGAAAGCATGCAACATCCTAGTGAGTACGCTCAGGTGAAATTAAGAGGTCATAAGTTCAAACCCCTAGCATAAAGAAAGTGTGTCTTCTACCTCTGATATATATGGGGAAGTTGTTATTTACTTGTAACAAAGTTGCTAAGAACAAGCAAGGTCTGGTATGAAATCCGGAAACCCAAATAGTGAAATACTAACCGTTGAAAAAACAAACAATGCCAATTAAAATATAAAGTAAATGAAACTGATGGTAAGGTTAATTTTTTTTTACAACAGTGTGAAGAAATATGATTTTTAAACTTTACGATAAAACAAGGACCTGCATTCAATAAACGCTTGATGCCCCCAGTGGCACCATTGTCGATAGATTTTGCACCTAAGTCCAAAACGAGGTCAAGGTCAAGGTCAAACTGAGGTCAGGTGATGTTTGAAGATGAGGAATGGTCACAGTTTACATCTGTATTAGTATCAATTCATTCTTGTAAGGGGTATTGATGCTAGACGAAACGGTCCCATTTGGTTAACCAAAAGATGGCCCATATAAAGCAACCTAAGTCCAAAATGAGGTCAAGGTCAAGGTCAAACTGAGGTCAGGTGATGTCTGAAGATGAGGAATGGTTGAGGAATGGTCACAGGTTACATCTGCATTAGTATCAGGTCATTCTAGTATGGGGTATTGATGCTAGACAAAACGGTCCCATTTGGTTAACCTCGTACGGACGGACGAATGGACAGGACAATCACTATATGCCTCCTGCATCAGTAGATGCTGGGGGCATAAAAAATAATTGCACTAACGTACATTTTGTAGATATATTACATTTGTATTTCCCTATTTGTATTTCTGTTACTGGATAGCAAAGCTGCCAAGACCAACTGATTAAATCGCAATTTATATCTGTAAACAAATAATTTATATCTCCAACTGTCAAATCCCTTTAGAAAATGGACATTCTATTTTTCTACCAGTTAATACACAGGCGCAAAACCAAACAATACCTCCTTCAAACAATCCTTGATAGATCTGATAAGCATGAATTAAAGATAAACAGAAAATTATATGATATATCACCTAAACTAACACAGAAGTAAAAATCCTCAAATCACAAGAAATTTTGTCATTCTTTTCCACTTACAATTAAGGAGGTATCATTATAACTTCAATGCAAATTCTGCATCCCCCCAATTACAAGAGCTGTCCGTAAGACAGCCAATGCTCGACTATTCGAATTAATATCCCAGAAGCAGGAAAATGTTACCCTAAATGTTAAGATATCTTTAGAGTTTCAATCCAGTATCTGCATTAGTTTTGGAGAGTAACTTGCATGTAAAATTTAGTTTTATGTTCAAAAGGGGACATAATTTGACCAAAATGCAAGTCAGAGTTATGGGACTTGATGCTATCAACTAGTTTTATAACCATGAAGGCACATGTGAAGTTTCAATTTAATATCTGCATTTATTCTGCAGACAGTAACTTGCACGCAAAACTTTAACCAGAATTTTCTAAGTCTAAAAGGGGGCATAATTTGCCCAAAATACATGTCAGAGTTATGGGACATGACCCAGTGAGGTTGGTAATTGATCTGGAATAATAAAAAATAAGTTTTAAATATGTATGCCTTAAAGCAATAGCTGTATGTACTTGCACGCAAAATTTTAACCAGGATTTTCTAAGTCCAAAGGGGGCATAATTTGGCCAAAATGCAGGTCAGAGTTATCGGACTTGATGCTATCAGTTAGTTTTATAACCCCAAAGACACATGTGAAGTTTCAATTCAATATCTGCATTAGTTTTGGAGATAGTAACTTCCATGTAAAATTTTAACCAGGATTTTCTAAGTCCAAAAGGGGGCATAATTTGCCCAAAATACATGTCAGAGTTATGGGACTTGACCCAGTGAGGTTGGTATTTGATATAGAAAAAGAAAAAATAAGTTTCAAATCTATATGCCTTTTAGTAATAGCTGTATGCACTTGCATGCAAAACTTAACCAGGATTTTCTAAGTCCAAAGGGGGCATAATTTGGCCAAAATGCAGGTCAGAGTTATGGGACTTGATGCTATCAACTAGTTTTATAACCTCGAAGACACATGTGAAGTTTCAATTCAATATCTGCATTAGTTTTGGAGATAGTAACTTCCATGTAAAACTTTAACCAGGATTTTCTAAGTACAAAAGGGGGCATAATTTGCCCAAAATACATGTCAGAGTTATGGGACTTGACCCAGTGAGGTTGGTATTTGATATAGAAAAAGAAAAAATAAGTTTCAAATCTATATGCCTTTTAGTAATAGCTGTATGTACTTGCACGCAAAATTTTAACCAGGATTTTCTAAGTCCAAAGGGGGCATAATTTGGCCAAAATGCTGGTCAGAGTTATTGGACTTGATGCTATCAGTTAGTTTTATAACCCCAAAGACACATGTGAAGTTTCAATTCAATATCTGCATAAGTTTTGGAGATAGTAACTTCCATGTAAAATTTTAACCAGGATTTTCTAAGTCCAAAAGGGGGCATAATTTGCCCAAAATACATGTCAGAGTTATGGGACTTGACCCAGTGAGGTTGAAATTTGATATAGAAAAAGTAAAAATAAGTTTCAAATCTATATGCCTTTTAGTAATAGCTGTATGCACTTGCATGCAAAACTTAACCAGGATTTTCTAAGTCCAGAGGGGGCATAATTTGGCCAAAATGCAGGTCAGATTTATGGGACTTGATGCTATCAACTAGTTTTATAACCTCGAAGACACAGGTGAAGTTTCAATTCAGTATCTGCATTAGTTTTGGAGATAATAACTTGCATGTAAAACTTTAACCAGGATTTTCTAAGTCCAAAAGGGGGCATAATTTGCTCAAAATACATGTCAGAGTTATGGAACTTGACCCAGTGAGGTTGGTAATTGACCTAGAAAAAGAAAAAATAAGTTTCAAAGCTATATGCCTTTCAATGATAGCTGTATGTACTTGCATGCAAAACTTTAACCAAGGTGTGACGCCGATGGCGACGGCGACACCAGGGTGAGTAGAATAGCTAGACTATTCTTCGAACAGTTGAGTTAAAAATGCACCCTCATACAAACATAAAGCCTTGTTCTTTACAAATTAAGTTGCATTCGTTCCTTAGCTCCGGAACTTGGTCATTACATAAGATGTCATATGTTTTAGGCATTCTCAACATGTCTCCCTAAATTTTATGTTTTTAAAAAGAACTGCTAAAAAACGTAAAACCACAAACAAAAAGCATGTCCTGAGTTGCCTGCCCTGTTGAGAAATTCATGAACAGTTCATGAATAATCCTTGAACTATTCCAGAACTTTGTTTATGAACAGTTCACGAATAGTTCATGAAAGTTCATGAACTACAAATGGGACTTTTTATGGCATCAAAAATTCATGAACTTGGCGTGGTTCATCAAGTTCATGAACTGGACTGGTTCGTCAAATTCATGAACTGGATGTGTTCACCAAAGTTCATGAATTGATAGGTTCATGAATTTGATGAACCAGAAATTCGCGAACTTGATGAACAGTTCATGAATAATTCTTGAACTATTCGTGAACTATTCATGAACAGTTCATCAACTACAAATGGGACTTTTTGCGGCATCAACTATTCATCAAGTTGATGAACCATATATAGTTCATGAACTAGGGGTTCATGAACTGAAAGTAACAAGATAAATGGAAAGTTGATGAACCCAGCTGAATTAGAAACAGTGATTTTGACAATAGTGACATTACTATAGCAACTGCCTGATGAAGCCTGTCTGAGAAAAGCAGGCTTTCTCAGGTCAGTGACTTGAGCTGTTTAAACCTGTGATTAAATCCAAGGACATCCGATTGTGTCCATTTTGCATTTAAAAATTATTACGCCCTCATACGACACTGAAAAAGGTCTTTAAATTCCAAAATATAAAAAAGCGGAAAAAACAACAAAATCCCAAGTGAAATTTTATCCGAAATTCAGTTGCTAGATGGTCTAATTTACTTTAATCTCAAGATTGACATTCAGATTAGATACTAAATTGTTTCAGGGTCGTGAAAACATGTGACATTTTAAAAGGATTTATATTTTTTAAAATGAACAATTTATGACAACACCATAATTACTTATTTGATATTCAGTATACTCATGTTCCTTTTAAACCATTCCTTACTGTAGTATGATAAATATTTCCATCTCATTTGGTGCACAAACTTCTAAAAAATTGCTGAATCACGTGCAAAAAATTTCCCAGCATGCAACAAAATAATGGAAACTGATCATGTGACATAAATTTAATGTTCATGAACATTCATGAACTTATTCATTTATTGTAAAAGGAAAACCTAAGTTTTATGTTTAATGAGTGAACAGTTCAGAAACTCCTAATTGGGTTCAAGAACAGACGGTACTGAACTAGAAAAAGGTTTTGAATTTTTAGTACTTTTATTGAATCTTAGATGACTTTTTCTTAAGAACACATCAAGAATGTTTTAAGAATTTAATATTCTTAAACTGCTCATAAAATGTTCATCATTTTTTTTCAAGAATTTTTCTTGAATTCTATAGGTATATTGACATTCATGAAAAAATCTTGATTCATTCTTAAACAAGTTCATGAATATTTCCAGGATTTCTGGTACGATATGAAAGACATCAATAAATTCACCAACCAAGTATCAGTGTACACTATTATTCTTTTCCAGTGGCATTTTCTAAATTGCCAAATAATGATGAAACTTCTGTTAGCTATCCCCAATGTTTAATCAAAATTTTGTACAAATTGCAGACAACATAAAATACAAAATACATGTAGTAACATTCCTAGTCATATGTATGTTTATTAGCCTTCAGCTGTAAATACTAGAAGCTTTTACAAGTAAATGGATCTTGTTTTATGGATTTTATGAATTTCAGACTTGATTGATCAATTCATTAATTTGAAGTTCATGAACAGTGTATTCAGGTTCATGAACCATCAGCATATTACTGAAATAAAATCAAATACTGCACTGAGTTCTGAATGAAGTCACTTGTTTGATTACTGAGCTATTCGTGAACTTAAAATCATGCACCAAAGGTGAAATTTTTGAAGAACCAGTTCATGAATAATTCTTGAACTTTAGGTTCACAGACAGCTGGTGAACTTTTTCAGGAATAGTTTCATGAACAATTCATGAACTTTTGGTTCGTGAACAGTTCACAAACTTTTTGAGGAACATTCATCGCACTGTTCACGAATGGTTCATGAACAGTTCATGAATGCTCATCAGTTCATGAACTACAGGTAGTTTGCTAATACTGAAATGATTAAAGTGTTTTGAAGATTACATAGGCATAAAGTAAAACTGTGTATTGTTTTATAAGATTTTTGTCTGTTTTTGGGGATTAAATGAAATAAAGATTTCCTAAGAATTTAATGCCATTCAACAATTAGGATACAGGTGATTTACCCCCCTTCTGATTTAAATATCATTGTGAACCATGCTTCTTCTAAATATAACAGGACAAAAATACAAACTGGACGTGTCTTTCTTATCAAGATCCAAGTAAAACAAGAGCTGTCCGTAAGACAGTGTGCTCGACTTTTCTCAGTGCTTGACTCTGAATTAGAGCTTCCAGTAAAAAAATTCAAATTAAAAAAGGGACATAATTCTGTCAAAATTCAAATCAGAGTTATGGGAATTGTGTCTCCTGGTGTAGACTTTGATAGTAAATAACTATTTTGAGTTTCAAGTCAAAAGCTTTAAAAGTAACAGATATTTGACTTTATCAAAAATTTTAACAAATCAAAGGCCTGAATGGCCTGAGTCGGCTAATGATTGATGTACTGACAGTATAGTCTACCAGTTTCAGTTTGTTTTTAGTTTTTTTTCTTAAAATTTCATAACACAGCTCGATATTTACCCAAAATATTATATCCGGATACGATTACACTTTTCTCCAGTTTGAACAATATATTTTACAAATTGTGATGATACGAAGACATTTAGCAGCAATTGGCAGTATCTGACATTGAGGTTTACGGTTAAATTACCTCTTATTTAAATCTTTTCATAAAAAAGTTGTTTCATTTCGCCAAACATAGACGATCTACTTTCGATTTCAAAAACTACAAGAAAATACAATTTAATGTTTCGCCGATTTGTTTATTTCTCGAAAAATAAGAATTAAAATTATTTTTAATATCTGTAGTAACTAAACAAACCAGTAAGAGCTTCTTCTTCCGATAATTTATCCGTTTACTGACTGCAAAATTCATGTGTGTGTGTAGAAACCCACGCAAAGTTTATAGAAATCATACGATGCGTGTATACGTTCAATGTGGGAGAATTAAGGCTGATCGGGATCGGCTATGTTACCTAACGCATCCAGATGATTCAGATTTTGTTTTTAAAAAAGCACTGTGTGCATTTCTGTAATTTTATATACGTTTAGAAATTATTAGACATGCGTATTTGCATTATTTCTATACGTAATTTACGCTAATACGCATCTTATCTGGAGCCCTGTGGAACTATTTTTTGTCTTTCGCTGGATGTTACGCAAGCTTTGTAAGCCTGCGCAATTCATAAAATGCACATTTATGCTTAATGAGTTACATTCGAGTATTGCACAATTACAAGTCATAAATATGACAGATTACATCGTATATTGGTCATAGCAAAGGGAATTCACGCAACTTAATTTCATTCTTGCAGTGAACTGTTTGAAGTTTGAGAAATCTAATGGAACTACATCGCTTCACTGTGTTATTTGGTCCATTTAGACTTAGAGAATCGCTGGATAGCAAGGACTCGTCAAAACGATTACATCGTTTAGCCGACTCAAAAATTCTAAGTTAAAAAGGGCATAATTCTGTCAAAATTCAAATCAGAGTTATGGGGATTGTTTCTCCTAATGTAGACTTTGATGGTAAATAAGTATTTTAAGTTTCAAATCAAAAGCTTTGATGGTAACAGAGATATTTGACTTTATCAAAAACTTTAACCAAAAATTCTAAGTTAAAAAGGGGCATAACTCTGTCAAAATTCAAATCAGAGTTATGGGAATTGTGTCTCCTGGTGTAGACTTTGATAGTAAATAACTATTTTGAGTTTCAAGTCAAAAGCTTTAATAGTAACAGAGATATTTGACTTTATCAAACATTTTAACAAAAATTTCTAAGTTAAAAAGGGGCATAATTCTGTCAAAATTCAAAACAGAGTTATGGGGATTGTTTCTCCTGGTGTAGACTTTGATGGTAAATAAGTATTTTGAGTTTCAAGTCAATAGCTTTGATAGTAACAGAGATATTTGACTTTATCAAAAACTTTAACCAAAAATTCTAAGTTAAAAAGGGCATAATTCTGTCAAAATTCAAACCCGAGTTTATGTTATGGGGATTGTTTCTCCTGGTGTAGACTTTGATAGTAAATAACTATTTTAAGTTTCAAGTCAATAGCTTTGATAGTAACAGAGATATTTGACTTTATCAAAAACTTTAACCAATGGCGACGTTGACGCTGGGGCGAGTACAATAGCTCTACTTTTTCTTCGAAAAGTCGAGCTAAAAAAAATTGTTGTTTTTTTAGAATCAGATACACATAATGGGAAAGACCTCTGTAAATTTACAGCTTTTAGAGAAATAACAACCTTTCACATGCTGAAGTGGCTCGTGACAGTTATTAATAGCTTCTATTGCATAAGAACAGCTGATCACATGTATTGCCAGTTATGGTTTACAGGTGTCTTACAGAAAGGACATTTTGTAAAATAGTGTGTTGACAAACACATGAGTGTGAGAATCTCTCTATTTATCGTATGTTTACTCTCTCATTTTAATCCCTGGAAATGACAAAAAAAGCAGTTTTATGCTAGAATGAGCATATCTGATTTATTTTTCATTTTGAATGAGTTGCTTCAAAGATGGTACAGAGTAAATTTTGATCTATACATACTTCAGTCCATTGGCCTAAAGCATGGAGAATCATCTTCCGTTCATCTAGGTAGAAAGGATCCCCGATTCCAATGTAGGGTTTGTGACTGGCTGATCGGAAACCCATATTTGACAACTGATCTTGCCGCCGGAAGTAATTGTTCTTGCGAACTTCCTCCCTGGATGGATTCTCGGGATTGAAATGGATAACATCGCGTGCCAGAAGTTTGACACCCTTGCATGATGGGATAGGCAGGGGAACTGGCCGCACGTATGATTTAGGATCCTTGCTAGCAGGCATTCTGACTAGATTTTACTGAAAAAGAAAAACATACAACTAGGTTTTATAATATTGGCATTTACACTGTACTGCAGTAATGTAATTACATGTGTGACAAAATCTGTATTTCAAATACAGTATTAGTCATTTGTGCCATAAACCTGAGGTGCTCCAATCCTTCAGCAACAGAAGTAACATTAACAGCTTCCTACACTACATAGTGGTTGTAATGACATAATTCCCTGGCTCAAAATGAATAACAAATTCAATGAATTGGTTACATAATCCCCCGTCGAAGGGTTTGTGGTGAGGAATGGCAAAAAATATACCCGGCAAAAAGTTAAGGATGTTACTAAGAAGCAAATAATTTCATTAGTCAAAATCATTTTAACAGAAAATGAATGTTTTTTCTTGGGTGGGGGTGGGAGGGGGAGGGTGTGTGACCAAGGCAAGGTGGTGCTCGGGTGTGGGTACTCAACTTCACATGTTTATAATAAATGTTCATGGAAAAGAATAAAAGAAGTTTAATGAAATTCTACCAATTGGTTGGTTTGTTATGTACAAATCTGTGGATTTTTTAACAATTAAAGGGCAATAACATAAGGGAAACTGAATCAAAAAAAAAATTGACGGGCATCATCGCAGTATGCTGGTTCATGTTTATTTCAAGTTTTATGAAATTCTATCTGATAGTTATTGAGAAATGGCTGCAGATGGACATTTTTGGGCATTTTTCATTAAATCAAGGGCAATAACTCTAAGGGAAATTGACCAATCCAAAAAAACTTGACGGGCATCATCGCAGTATGTTGGTTCATGTTTATTTCAAGTTTCATGAAATTCTACCTGCTAGTTACTGAGAAATGGCTGCAGACGGACAAACGCCATTTCAATACCCTCCTCCTGATTTCATCAACGGGGGATAATAAATTGAAAACTACCATGTAATAATTCATACTTTCTGAATTTCTCCATGAATGCCACTAATGACTGATTAGATTCTAAGTCCATGTTAAATCACTGTTTATTGCTCAGTCCATGTTAAATCACTGTTTGCTCAGTCCATGTCAAATCACTGTGCGCTCATCCATGTCAAATTACTGTTTACTGCTCAGTCCATGTTAATCACTGTTTACTGCTCAGTCCATGTTAAATCACTGTTTATTGCTCAGCCCATGTCAAATCACTGTTTATTGCTCAGTCCATGTTAAATCACTGTTTGCTCAGCCCATGTCAAGTCACTGTTTACTGCTCAGTCCATGTTAAATCACTGTTTACTGCTCAGTCCATGTCAAATCAGTGTTTATTGCTCAGCCCATGTCAAATCAGTGTTTATTGCTCAGTCCATGTTAAATCACTGTTTGCTCAGTCCATGTCAAATCACTGTTTGCTCAGTCCATGTCAAATTACTGTTTACTGCTCAGCCCATGTCAAATTGATGTTTATTGCTCAGTCCATGACAAATTACGGTTTATTGCTTAGCCAATGTAAATTTACTGTTTATTGCTCAGTCCATGTCAAATTACTGTTTACTGCTCAGTCCATGTTAAATTACTGTTTATTGCTCAGTCCATGTCAAATTACGGTTTATTGCTCGGTCCATGTTAAATTACTGTTTATTGCTATGTCCATGTTAAATTACTGTTTACTGCTCAGTCCATGTGAAATTACTGTTTATTGCTGAGTCCATGTCAAATTACTGTTTAGTGCTCAGTCCATGTTAAATTACTGTTTACTGCTCTGTCCATGTCAAGTTATACTGTTTATCTGTGAATCAATGCCCCTGCAGGCACTGCATTTTGCAGGAGGGGTTTGGATGCATTTTACGGCCATTTAAAAAGATGGAACACAACAGGCGAGTACAAATTAAAATTGTAATGTAACACCAGAAGTATTGTACATTTGTGCTAGTTTACACATCTATCACATCAAGTTTTATTTTTCTGTAAACAAAGATTATATTTAGTTACAGTTGATTAGTACTAACAGGAGTGAATTTCTCGTCAATTTCTAGAGAAACCAATTAAAAACATTAAACCTAAATGAGGTCTGTGCACCGAATTTCCAACTGACAAAGTTTGGTACTCAAACAAGCATTTCAAGAGAAGGTTTGGATTTTCTCTCAAGACTGGCTGTCTTGTATGATGTCATGAAAAGTTCATAACAAACTTGAAATATCATTATAAAATGTGCATGGCTTTGAAGTTAGAACATTTTCTCACAAGTTTTGTTGTGAAAATTTGAATATAAATTTAAGGGTACTTTAAGTTTTGATATCTTTTAAAAGAATCCATACAAGTTAAACATCCCAACAATTCCTATTCTATAGATATGAAGTATATTTCAATATTAATTAACTTGCATTTGTATACAATCTTTATTTACCTGTCAGTTCCACAAGAAGGTCCCCTGTACACCTGTAGACTTTCATACAAATTTAGCATAGACCTGTTCCATTAAGTAAACAGCCCCATAGTTATATCTTAAATAAATCTTTAATAAACATAAAACCTCCAAACCCATAAAGCATAATTTATTACATCTACAATTGAAAGTGTAACAATACTCTATTTGAGCCGTGCCATGGGAAAACCAACATAGTGGGTGTGCGACCAGCATGGATCCAGACCAGCCTGCGCATCCGCGCAGTCTGGTCAGGATCCATGCTGTTCGCTAACAGTTTCTCCAATTCCAATAGGCTTTAAAAGCGAACAGCATGGATCCTGACCAGACTGCGCGGATGCGCAGGCTGGTCTGGATCCTTGCTGGTCGCACACCCATTATGTTGGTTTTCTCATGGCATGGCTCATTTATCATTGCAGTTCTATATTGAAGAAGCTTAACAGATCTCTAGAATTATATTAGCTACACAATATAGGACGTAAAGTAGTATAAAGTTAAGTTGAGTATGTACAAACATGCCAAAGATTCTTTTCTTCTTAAATAGATGTAAATCAATATAGCTTTGTAACATAATATTTTTGTAACTGTATTGTTCATCTGTTTACTGTTTGCACCCTGTATAATAATAGCTTTCAAATTTGTGAGGCTACGTAGAAAATTTTCTGGTTTCTGCAAAAGCGGCAGTTTTGTGAGAACATCATCATAACTCATGGACTCTAGAGATCGTATTAATGCCACTTTAATTTGCTCACTGGATTTTAATTTCTTCAATTGACACAACTACCAGTTATACACATTATATGACTGATTTTACAGATTTTCCAAATGCTTTCATAACCTACTTCAAGTGCAGAAGATTGTGGGTCACTCTCTGACTGCATCATACCATGCAATGGCATGAAAACAAGCCCTACTCGCTTCCTTACTTGGTGCTCAGCATTAAGATTGTAAGGACTGGTCAGCTCAGTGTAAGTATAATAGAGGTGCTTGCAATGAGGGATTTCATGGTATATTTGAGAATACTGCATTACACACACATTACCATTTGTGAGGGACAAATTTGTGGATATCATTGTTGTGCTATCTAAATTCCAAAATTAATAAAAAACAAAAAACAAAACTTTCCATTCAATTAACCTTCAAGAGTTGAAATATACAACTTTGGGGAAAAACAACACAAAATTTCAGTCAGTGAAGAATGTGAACAGTTAACAGATGCACCGTCAGTCCTGTGTATAACAACCCTCCATGGAAAAACTTGGGACAGATGACCCGATCAAAAATTTAAATCAGAAATACAAAGTTTCTATGTATAAAATGGGTCAGCAGGGTGGGTTATGACTCTTCATATCCGAGCTGTATAAAATTTCAAAGCTAACAACTCAAAAATATTTTTTATGAAAAGTGGCCTATTGTCACAAAACAAGTCTTTAGTCTAATGTTAAAGTTGGTGAGCACTTAGCCTTACTTATTTGGCTTATCGGGATGACTTAAATTATTTTATGGTCTGTTATTTTATAGATGTCGTCCCACGGGACAGCTACAGTCAAAAGTTATCACGCTGTCCCAAAACATCCTATTATTTGGACTAGTGAGCACTGACTTCAACATTACATCTCATAGATGTTTTTGAAAAGTCAGATGAGCTAAAAATTGTAAATGGTGAGATGTAGATGTTTTGCTCAGGCCATTCACTAATTGTTGTTAATGTGGGACTGGCATGTTAGAATGATTATGATTTTTGTGTTTAATAGCACATTATGCTTTATAATTAAAAATACAGAGGTTTTACAAATTGTAGCAGTTTCCTGCTCTTGTTCATCTATTGCAAAATTAGAGGAGAACCTTTTCATTTTTTCTAAAAATTCCTTAAAAGGTCATGTTTTTTTAACATCCGCAGTTAATATCAATTTAATATGCATAATAACTGGGGAAATGTTTATTATGCCGGATCTTCTAGTTTTAAATCTCCACCATTTACAGAAATACATTTTTACAAAGATCATTTATCATCACAGATCAGTCAGTATAGACAGATTAACACATTAATACAGATTGTTGCAAACAGGAATTATTAAAGTCAATATCCATAGAAATAATTTTGCAAAAATGTCAGGGTTTCTTTGTCGGGAAGAGGTCAGTGTCTGTTATCGGGGAATCTAAAATTCCTGATATTTAAGGCAATCTTAGGCTCTAAGGGAAAGGAAGAGGCCGTACAAAAAGGCTTGACTATAGAAAAAAAGAACCCTGGATGTTGATATTCATTTGCTGATGTACTCTGTATTCTTCTTGCTTTTTTCACATTTTAAAAACAGGAAAAGATCTTTCTATCTAAGTTATGTCAATGCCTCTTTTCACATTTGTCAAGTCTCACACTTTTAGGTGGGAGGGCTCAAGTTACACTATCATGCCCAGCCTTACTACTCTCACACAATTTTGAAAGACAAACTTTTACTTCTTTGATTGGGTTTTATTTTTTGCCTCTATAAGCTGAATAAAAGATAAGTTGACAATTTAATATAATTTTCATACAATGTCTACAGACTGTCACAGCAATATGCAAATAATAGAAGAGTGTTTGTAAACATGCAGAGATTCATTTCCCCATAAGTATTATGCAGTGCAAAATACACTACTGTACTATTTACTCAGATTACTAATTAACATATATCTTAGTCCACCTGCATCATGAAATTTCTCAAATGTATATTAATATTTTTGAAAACAATATTATTTGGTCAGCTCATTCATAATTTTGAATTGTTATCAAAAATAAAAATGCTATCAGTTTTTCATCAGTAGTACAAGAAATTGACCTCAGATCATCAGGGTGTGGCACCCCTGTCACCCTTTCAAAATGTATCTAAATCTTTTGAGTGCCAAATGTGAGACAAAGGTGCAAGCTGATTTGTTATGCGAGGTGAAAAGAAAGTTTCATGCTGGACAAATTTTCTAGTACTGAATTTGGTTAAAATACAAACATGAAACATCCAACTTATAATCATTAAAAGATTGTTAACTGCACGCCAAAGTAAATCAAGACAATTTAACTTTTTCATGAACTGACGGCTCAGCGCAAAACTATACTAACTACATTTTGCACTTCTTTTCAGGAGAAGGAAAAAACGTTTTCTTTTATTCTTTACTCAATATTTTGAATTTAGTTTTGGAATCAAAATACATAATGATTCAATATATACATATATGTTGTTGTTTTATATATTCTAACAAAAGTTAATGCATTCCATATTACACAAATGATTTTAATTTCTTGTTTTGTTACACAGTTCAGGCTGTATGGTGGCTTTCCAGTTTTTAATGGTGAAGAAAATCCCAGGCCTTATATATATATATAACTTTGTCAAACATCTGGGTAGAACTATTGACCTTCCCAAAGCCACAATCTGCAAAGAAGCTAGGATATATTCCTCATGTCACAACAACCTATGACAGGTTCAAACCAAGACAGATGAGGAGCAAGTTATTTGAAGTCAGCCACCCTAACCACCTCCCCTACCCCACATCATAAACAGATTATAGTCAAAACGTACCTAAAAACCAAAATGTACCCAAAATAAAAAAGGCAAAATGTACCCACTAAGTGTCAAAATTTGATAGTATGTTTTCTGCAAAAATATGTACGGAACTATATGTTGAATAAAATGAAATACTATCAACTGTCAATTTGCTGTTTTTAGAAGGTATCAGCATTTCACACAAGTTGTGATTGTTTTCATGTCATGAAAATTCCTACATGTTCAATTCTTATTGATCTGAAGCAGGATTCTATCTTGATCTATTAAGTTACCCCATCGGTTAAACTGAAACTGAAACTTCAAAATCATTAAAAAACAGCCTCAGTAATTGCTTAATGGGATACATGGTAATTATTATATTTTAATGCGGGAACATTTTGACTTTACTGTGTGGGTACATTCTGGTTTGGCTACGTTTTGACCTGCAACGCCATTAAAACAATGTTCCAAAGTTGCACCTTCAGTTTCTGGCTACCATTCAATACTTTAATGTTTTTATTTTTTACTATTAAATGAGGCATAATTCCCTGGTCCAGAAGTAACACATAATCATGAATTTGTAAGAATTGCAACAGACGCAATGAGCTTTTAAACACATTAATGATATCTACAATTCTTTAGCATGAAAAGGAGAAATACAACATTTGAATTGAAATAAATTACCTTTGCTGCTACAAACGTATATTAATTATTATCCCCATCGACACTGGACAGATTAAAAATCCAATTCATTGCATGTTTACTGATGATATATATGCATAATTATGTAAACAAAGTACATTTCCAGTATATTTATCCATAACACCTATAACCATAGGTATGGAACTTTGGAACAGGTAATAAATTACTTTTACACCTGTAAGTAAATAACCTGGTCGTCGTGGTTACCTTGAAAAACGGTGCAGACAATTTCGGTGAAAGAAAATACTTGTTTTAAGTACGCAGTCAGGCCATGTTGCCTTGTTGAGTCAGTATCATTTAAATGGAATTATATTCTGATAATTTCATAGTTGCAAAATCTAACAAACCTCCGTAAAGTTATAAAATATAGTTGGACATGTGCGTGCTAATTAATTGTTTTTATTACTAATCGTGAAAATCACTTTTAAGGAGCGAAAGTTATAGATTTAAGATTTTACGGTTCGCCTCAAATCACGTGAGGTTGAGGTAGCTGTCAAAACAACAACACAAAAAGGTTAAAAAGTGTACTTAAACGTAAGTTTTCGCTATTTCAAACTTAAAAATGTCTATCTATAGTATTTGAGCGGTTAACCATAACGTTGTCTTTCACCCAGCTATTTATCATTTTATGTCTTTTAATCACTTCTTTTTATAACAATAACAACTTTTTTTCCTTTAATTTATCAGTGTTTATCAGTTTAAACATGGCCTGATTTCCTGATACCTTTTATTTCCGTAACGGCACAGCTAGCTAAGTGTTCCCTTTTTTATGGTCTGTATCGGTGAGAAATTTCATTGGCTGAATGCAACAAGGTGTCAGATCCAAAAAGGAAGTGTCTAGGGGACCAGTAGTCAAATTCGACGTTCAGATAATTCGACGTTAGATTGTTTTATATTTGTGATGGGCAATCTGACGTCAAAACTTTGATGGGCGTGTAAACACCGGTAAACGTCATATACGGCCTAAATCTGGTGGTTGCTACATACCCTAGTATTTTTGTTACCAGTAACAAATGTTCTGTGTCTTAGTAACAAAATGTAACATCAGAACCATGCAGACATATAAAAGTATGTAGCAACCTCCATATTTGAGCCATACCTAATTTTTACATTAATTAATGAAGAATTGAATCCCCTTTCGATACATGTAAGTTTTATTTTAATTTATGGCCAGTTCGTGAAATAATTGGCATTTAAATCTATAGCCTGTAAAGCGTCGGCAGCGATGAATATTTCATCGGACGTTGCTTCAACTACTTTGGTCTTTCGAGTGTTTGACACGAGTGGGGATATTGCCCATATATGAAAAAACTATCTCAATATTTCCAAGGATCGCGTCAAATTAGTTGGACTAGGGGTCCGGTTACCATGTAGACCCGGAGTCTAGAGGTCCGGTAATCCATATATTTGTACTATTGTGTACTGTATTTCTGGTGTAAAAGGTAATGCATCAAAACGATGACATGTAACAGCTTTTTAAAAATGTTGAGTTTTTAAAGGCGCTGAACTGTCCAGAAGTGTGGCTCCTTCACGCAGTCCCTTTTCGGAATTCAATACATATATGAGTAAATTGACAATGGTTTTGTAGAATATGTATGTTTTGTATGCTGTTTAATTTTCATGTAAAATAATGCTTTCTTTCTTTGATTTGGTGATGTCCAAACTTTTTTTCCGAAACATGATGGACCTAACTCTTAATCTCACCTGGGTTTGAGGTATATCTGTTAGATATATGAAATTTTAACAGCGATTTCCTGTAGTCACCGTTATTTCTTCACTCAAGCAGTAAAATGAATTCAACAATTCATGAACATAATTCATGTCTTAAATACTAAAGAAAACATTAGGTTTATTATTTAAATTTATCAGTCCCAAGAAAAGCAAGAATTTGATAAAAGCTTCCAATTATGGTGAACAAATTGCTCTTTATTATTTATCGAATTTGTGACTATCTTTTTCTCGGGATTAAAGAATTATAAATATATTCTACTTGTTCCCTGTCACTTACAAATACGAGAGCAAACATTTGAAATCCTCTCCCGGTTTTAAAGATAAAATACAGTCTCCTCTTTGTAAATATTGTTCTCAGTATTCATATTGATTACTGGACCTCTAGCCTGCCCTGTAGGAGTTGTCTAGAGGTCTGGTTACTGGACCTCTAGACTTCTGGTCTAGGGGTCTGGTTACTGGACCCCTAACCACTGCCAGCAAAAAAAGGTTAAAATGTGTAATTAAACGTAAGTTTTTGCTATTAATAACTTTAACATGTCTGAAACAGTGCAGAATGATACTAATTTCACTTGGGTAATGATAACATTTTACCATAGACTTCCTGTGTAAAATCTCAAACTTTAATTGTGAATGTTATGAAAAATATGTAGCAATTTGGGGTTTTCAATTTATTTCAATTGTTGCATAAGTTACTGGCAACCATATCATTTGTGCATACCTATTGTTTTAATTTAGAAATATTCCAAAAATAATGTTAAATTATATTTTTTTAGAACAGGTGATATTTCCAAAATACAGTGAAACACCGCTCGGTCGAGGTTGCAAGGGGATGAGCAAAATGCTCGAGTTATCCATGGTTTCGAGCGACCCAAACATTGACCAACATACGAAGAAAAATTCAAGTTTTATTATATCAATTATCATCGGTACCATTTGCAGAGGAAACGGTGATGCATGATAATAACAAACCTGTGACATTAAAAAAAAAAAAGTATCACAAACGTTATCTATGATGTAATAAGTAATAACATGCTTGCTTTAATCTAAAGCAAACAGTAATTGATAAATATTTGATTTATAAAACTTTTCTTTAAACTTTCATCAATAATTAATCTCATTATCAGATCAAATATACCGACAAAAAACATTTAAGATAGTTGGGGAATAGAGAACGACGTGCGAAAAATTTTAATTAACCGATACATTCTGATCGCCGAAGCTGCAAAAAATTTCGACACCTCTGCTCGAGTTAGCCAAAAGCAACAAAGAGTAAATTAATACACAGGGACCAGGTGTCATGCTCGAGCGATCGAGTTGATGCTCGACCCAGCCATGGTAATTTCAGATAGAAAATAGAAGGAAATCGGCCGGGACCACATGAATTGCTCGAGCTAGCCCGGGTGCTCGAGTCATCGATGCTCGAGCGAGCGGTGTTTCACTGTATATACTTTTTGCAGTGATACAGTTTCATGCAAATGGTAAAAATATCAGTTTCTAAATATAGCTCGGGAATATATGACAGGTGCCTCCTGGAATTAGAAAGTAGGATTACAGCTAGGTCAGTAGTCACACATCCATTACTCACTAACCTGTCGGAAAACTGGATGCTTAAACTCACAAACACCAGTTTACATCCTGTCTGTGGATAACAAAAATGTAAAAGTAAAAACGAGGATTCAGATACATGAGGCATGTTCATACCAGCTGCTAATTTAAAAATTTTAATTTTGTACAGTTATGTCTGGGGGTGTGTGGGGGTGCGGGAATGTGAATTTAAATTTATTTTATGTTTATTGAATATTGCAGCAGAGTGAGTCAGATGATTTAATTGCATTATGAGATTTCCATATCATCAAATAGAGGAAGATTCAATAGAAACCGTGGGAAACATCCAGACACGGAGGGCATCCAATGAGGAAATGGCAGAAAATGATGGAACATTTTCTCCATCCAAACCTCTTCTTCCGTACTGGCCATTCTGGTGTGGATGTTGTCAGATAGCCATAGGATTCCTAAGTGCTTGTTTTGGTAGGTATTTGTTGTAAAGGATTAGAAAACTGGGAGGATAGACTAGCCAAATCAGGGTCCAAGCTTATAAATAGATTGTTTGGAGACCAATCTTAGAATGCAGCAATTTCGAACTTGTGTTCAGAAATTACTTAGCAAATGCTAAAGTACTGACAGTTTTACTTTGGACTGAGAAATTTAGCATGGGCATCTAAAAATTGAAATGATACTGAAGTTGGAATAATGTTAGAAATACTTTTACCTTTGCTAAAATATAAGAAATGAGCATGGTGTTTGGTAGACCTGAGGTTCCGGGTTTTGACCCATGAAAATCGAGAAAAACTCAATTTGACCCACACAAAAATGCCCCGTGGAAACTTTTCTTTGAATGCATACGATATCGACCTCGAAAGTTCTGCCCTTGTCAGTCAAAATCCCAGTAAATTTCTATACTGTTTGCTGCCACAAGTAGAAGTATGACAGTTGGCGAAGCGTTGTATATGAAGTATCTATCACGCCCACAGACACATGGTCATCTTGTGGTTTGTATTAGTACAATAAAGTTTGTCATTATCAGAGATGTTTATTGATCAATGTATAAAAGTTAATTGATAAACAATGTGTAGAAGAGCAGCCTATTATCATGTTTGTACCACTTGTTAATTAGCAGTGTACAGGTAGATGACAATAATGAAAGGTTTGTTGGTTCGATAATTAGGAGAAATCAACTGGACAATCCCTCTGATCTTCCCATTTTTTTCTGATTTCAATATTTACTCATATTTGATTGTTGTTTTAAAAAAGTTTATTTATGAAGTATGAAATAAATGTATATGACTTTATGGAAAGTTCAAAATACACTTGCATGTTTTTATTTATAAAAGTACATACAAGATACATATTTATGTGTTTTGTTTTCTTGTAGACTTGCATGGAGACTAATGGACTTGTTTTAGATAAAAGTCAATGGAAGTTGCATTTATAACAGTATAGCTTGACCCTTGAAAAGCTGATCTTGACTCTTGAAACTCTGATTTTGATCCTTGAAAATTTAGGCTGAAGAGTCAGTGACTCTTGATTTTCAGAACCTACCAAACTACCAAACACCCTGATGAGCTATAAGTAAAAGTATTCAAAAGAAGTTGATAAAAAAAGCCTGTAAAGGATTGAATAAAGCAAACTTTACAGGATGAGATAAAGTAAGTTTACATATGTGAATAATAGTTATAATAAAAATAATTAGAACTTTATTTATAGAGGAAGGCACAGTTGGGGCTTGCTCAATCTTCCATGTGGTCCTCTTTCAAACATAATTTACAAACAATATACATGACACAGAATACACAAAGACAAATTAAATTTCATAGTAGATCTAAAAAGTAGAAGATAGATAATATGTATAACAATAAAATGAACATCATAGTGTCAACAGTCAAACAGTATGTACAAGGCCAAAATTTACTAGAAGGGTAATACTTAGATACAGAATTTTAGCAACTTAAGAAAATATATATTCTGAGAGACATAGTATGTTGTCTTTAAATTTTTATGCTGCCGAAGGGAGGCATATTAGTTTTCAACTGTCCGTTCGTTCGTTCGTCATCACAATGTTAACTTTTTGCTTGAAGGCACTTTACTCTTGAACCACTGCACCCAGGACCTTCAAACTTTACATGCTGATAGTACTTATTGAGTACCTGACCCCTATTGACTTTGGGGTCACCAGGTCAAAGGTCAAGGTGACCAGGTCAAAGGTCAAGGTGCTGCGGGGGCATTTGTCACCATTAGTGACAGCACTTGTTCATTCATAATTAAGTTATAGTTTTTACTGTTATGTGTTATCTGAATCAGATCTGTTATAAAGCCTCTGCTTATACTCTAGAATAATTGGACAACAGTAAAACATGGGATATGCAGCAGTACAAGCGGCTATTATGCAGTGTGTTTTATGTGTTGATTACTGTTAAAACACGGATATATTAGGCGAGCGTGTATATTTCACCGCCGTGATCTTGTATCAAAATCTTGGGAAAACATACATTGGAATATAATACGCATCAAAAATCAGTCTGAGAATTGTGTTTACAATCAGCTTTTTGCGGCTTGCGTAACAATGACTTTGCATGAAAATAGCACTCTGACCACATGATATGACACAAGGTTCATAACTCTCACACCAATATTTTATGAATTATCCCCCCATTTTACTTAGAATTTCAGGTTAAAGTTTTGGTGCACTTTCACTCTATCTCAGTTATAACTAAAAAGATTTGATTCAAACCTAAAATAATTGTTCCACATCATCACCCACATCATGTGACACAAGCTCCATAACTCTGGCAACAATTTTTCATGAATTATGCCCCCTTTTTACTTAGAATTTCAGGTCAAAGTTTTGATGCACTTCCGCTCTATAATCTTAGTTATTACTAAATGGATTTGCTTCAAAGTTAAAACGATTGTTTGACATCATCACTCACATCATATGACACAAGGGTCATAACTCTTGCACCAATTTTTCATGAATTATGCCCCCTTTTTACATAAAATTTCAGGTTAAAGTTTTGAAGCACTTTCACCTTTATCTGTTATTACCAAATGGATTTGATTCAGACTTGAAATGGTTGTAGCACATCATCACCCACATCATATGACACAAGGGCCATAACTCTTGCACCAATATTTCATAAATTATGCCCCCTTTTAACTTTCAGGTTAATGTTTGTGCACCTACACTTTATTTGTGTTATTACGTAATAAATTTGGTTCAAACATAAAATAATTCTTCCACATTGTCGTCATCATCATATGACACGAGGTCCATAATTCCGGCACAAATATGTAGTGGCTTATGGTCCTTTTCTACCTAGAATTTCAGTGTAATTTTGATGCTTTTTCACTATATCTCTGTTGTTAATAATTGGATTTTTTCAAACTTAAATGTTCATGATGCTGGCACCAAAATACTACGAGTTATACCCCCTTTTTAGCTCACCTGAGCCAAAGGCTCATGGTGAGCTATTGTGACCACTCAATGTCCATTGTGTGTCGTGTGTCTGTCAACATTTTCTAAAAAAAATCTTTTTCTTGAAAACCAATGGGCAGAATTACACCAGACTTCACAGGAATGATCCTTGGGTAGCCCCCTTTCAAAATTGTTCAAAGAATTGAATTCCACACAGAACTCTGGTTGCCATGGCAACCGAAAGGAAAATTTTTTAAAATCTTCTTGTCCAAAACTGCAAGGCTTGATATTTGGCATGTGGCATCATCTAATTGGCCTCTATGAAGAGTGTTCAAATTGTGCCCCAGGGCCCTGCAGATCTCAAATTTTACATAGACTTATATAGGAAAAAACTTTAAAAAACTTCTTGTCTGAAACCACAAGACTTAGACCTTTGATATATGGTATTTTGCATTGCCTGGTCTTTACCAAAATTGTTTAAATTATGCCCCTGGGTGAAAAGAGGTCCTGCCCTAGGGGGTCACAAGATTAACATAGACTTATTTAGGAATTTTTTAAAAAAATCTTCTTGTCTGAAAGTTCAAGGCCTAGGCCTTTGATATTTTGTATGCAGCATTGCCTAGTAGATCTCTAACAATTGTTCAGATTATACCCCTGGGGTGAAAAGAGGCCCCGCATACAATACATTTGACACAGACTTAAGCTGTTATCCAATATCTTCATCCACATTGGAGTAATTAAACACTTCAGTGACAGCTCCAGCTTCCTCACATTTGCCCAGATTCAATTTCCAGCACCGAAATAGTCCAGCACACTGTCTCCTGTGACAGCTCTTGTTCTCAACCTGACTGGAGTTATGGTTCTTGACTTAGTGAAAAATACACATAAAGTGCTTAAATGTTTGTGTTGCATATATCTTAAAAGATATTTCACAAAGAGTCATGAAACCATGTACAGTGACAGGATTGGGATTTATCTGTGGCCTATGGACACACATCCAGTTTGAAAATCATTTTATATTACTATGTACTTTGTGCACTGTTCATCACCTTTAATGTTTCTGTGTATTAGTTATTTTTGTTGCTGATTTAATCGTAATATTATTTGCAATATGAACAGGTGCAGTGCAGGCTTTTGTCATTCCGTTTGTGATCAGTGTATATGCAGAGATTGGACTGTACAGATTGAACTCCTACGGTGCCGCAATCTGGTCAGGACTTGTGGTAAGGTTTATGTCCACCTAATTATTTTTTGAAGAACTTTTACACAATTAAAAATTTATAATTTTTAGCTCATCTGATTTTTTGAAAAAAAATGATGAGTTATTGTCATCACTTGAGCGGTTGTCGGCGTCGGCGTCGGCGTCGGTGTCGGCGTCTGCGTCTGCGTCGGCGTTGCTTGGTTAAGTTTTATGTTTAGGTCAGCTTTTCTCCTAAACTATCAAAGCTATTGCTTTGAAACTTGGAATACTTGTTCACCATCATAAGCTGACCCTGTATAGCAAGAAACATAACTCCATCTTGCATTTTGCAAGATTTATGGCCCCTTTTGTACTTAGAAAATATCAGATTTCTTGGTTAAGTTTTATGTTTAGGTCAACTTTTCTCCTAAACTATCAAAGCTATTGCTTTGAAACTTGGAATACTTGTTCACCATCATAAGCAGACCCTGTACATCAAGAAACATAACTCCATCTTGCTTTTTGCAAGAATTATTGCCCCTTTTGGACTTAGAAAATCAGTTTTCTTGGTTAAATTTTATGTTTAGGTCAACTTTTATCCTAAACTATCAAAGCTATTGCTTTAAAACTTGCAACAGTTTTTCACCATCATAAGTGGACCCTGTACAGCAAGAAACATAACTCCATCCTGCTTTTTGCAAGAATGATGGCCCCTTTTGAACTTAGAAAATATCAGATTTCTTGGTTAAGTTTTATGTTTAGGTCAACTTTTTCTCTTAAACCATCAAAGCTATTGCTTTAAAACTTGCAACTGTTGTTCACCATCATAAGCTGACCCTGTAAAGCAAGCAACGTAACTCCATCCTGCTTTTTGCAATAATTATTGCCCCTTTTGGACTTAGAAAAATCATTTTCTTGGTTGAATATTATGTTTAAGTCAACTTTTCTCTTAAACTATCAAAGCTTTTGCTTTAAAACTTGCAACAGTTTTTCACCATCATAAGTGGACACTGAACATCAAGAAACATAACTTTATCCTGCTTTTTGCAAGAATGATGGCCCTTTTTAGACTTAGAAAATCATGGGTAGGATAATATTTCTATTATACAAAAAAAATCAGATGAGCGTCAGCACCCGCAAGGCGGTGCTCTTGTTTTGGAAGTGGCCTTTGGGGTAAATTGTTTGTATAATTGTTTTTGGCAGTATTCAGTGCCATGTAAAGTAAAAAAACTACAGAACATTTTGAATGGAGTAACATGTCTTAGAAGTAGAAGTTTTTGAGTGATAATCAAACCAGCATCCTTCATAATTCTTCACATATGATTATTTTGTTGTATTTCACCTCTTTAGCTCACCTGAACCGATGGTTCAGGGTAAGCTATTAGTATAGGGTGGATGGTCTGTCGTCCGTCTTGCATCGTCCACATTTTTAGCTCGACTATTCATAGAATAGTAGAGCTATTGGACTCGCCCATGCGTCGGCGTCCGCGTCGGCGTCCGCGTCCCGATTTGGTTAAGTTTTTGTATGTAAGCTGGTATCTCAGCAACCACTTGTGGGAATGGATTGAAACTTCACACACTTATTCACTGTGATAAACTGACTTACATTGCACAGGTTCCATAACTCTGTTTTGCTTTTTTACAAAATTATGCCCCTTTTTTGACTTAGAAATTTTTGGTTAAGGTTTTGTATGTAAGCTGGTATCTCAGTAACCACTTGTGGGAATGGATTGAAACTTCACACACTTATTTACTGTGATAAACTGACTTACATTGCACAGGTTCCATAACTCTATTTTGCTTTTTTACAAAATTATGCCCCTTTTTCGACTTAGAATTTTTTGGTTAAGGTTTTGTATGTAAGCTGGTATCTCAGTACTCACTAATGGGAATGGATTGAAACTTCACACACTTGTTCACTGTCATGATCTGACATGCACAAAGCAGGTCCCATAACTTTATTTTGCTTTTTTATAAAATTATGCCCCTTTTTCAACATAGAAATTTTTGGTTAAGTTTTTGTATGTAAGCTGGTATCTCAGTATCCACTAATGGGAAAGGATTGAAACTTCACACACTAGTTCACTTTCATGATATGACGTGCAGTGCAAAGGGTCAATAACTCAACTTTGCATTTTACAAAATTATGCCCCTTTTTCAACTTAGGAGTTTTTGGGTTAAATTCTTATATGTAAGCTGGTATCTCAGTACCCACTAATGGGAATGGATTGAAACTTCATACACTTGTCCACTGTCATGAGCTGATAAGCACTATGCAGGTTCCATAACCCTATTTTACTTTTTTACTAAATTATGCCCCTTTTTCGACTTTCTTATTCATTCAAGCGACAAGGCTGTTAAATAGTCGAGCGTTGCTGTCCTCCGACAGCTCTTGTTAATTAAACACCACCTCTGAAACTGCTGATCAGAATAACATCAAGTTTGGTTGGTAGCATCCTGGTCAGGTCCTCGATCAAATTTTTTCAGCTGGGGGCATTTGGCCCCTCTTAGGGGCCGCTAGAGCTAAAAATAGAAAAACCTTTAAACAACTTCTTAACATGAACTGCTGGATTGATCTTCATCAAACTTAGTCTTTAGCGTCATTATATGGTCTTCTATTAAATTTGTTCAAGTGGGGGCGCTTGGCCCCTTTTAGGGGTTGCTAGAGCTAAAATAGAAAAACCTTTAAAACAACTTCTTCTCATGAACCGCTTTATGGATCTTCATTAAACTTGTTCTGTAGCATCATAAGGTCCTCTCACAATTTTTGTTCAAATGGGGGACTTGGCCCCTTTTAGGGGCTGCTAGAGATAAAAATAGAAATACATGTACTTCTTATCATGAACCGCTTGATTGATCTTTATCAAACATAGTCTGTAGCATCAATATATGGTCCTCTCCAAAATTTATTCAAATAGGGGCACTTGGCCCCTTTAGGGGCCGCTAGAGCTAAAAATAGAAATATCATTATGCACAAATTTTCAGCTCAACTTGTTGAAGAAAAAGCAGAGCTATTTGCACTCATTGTGGCATTGCCATTGTTAAAGTTTAGGATACAGTCAAATACATTTTTATCACTGCTGCTATCAAAGCTATTGACTGGAAATTAAGAATGGTTATCTGCAACCAAGTATACATCATAATAACTCTAATTGGATCTCTTACAGAGTTATACCCCTTTTTAATTGAGAATCTTTTGGAGTATGACAGAGATATGTCCCTTAAATCTCGGGAAGTTTTAATTTAAGCCTTTAACAAAGTCAAATATCTCTGTTACTATCGTAATTTGTTACTTGAAACTCAATATAGTGTTAAGCAACTATAGTCAAGGTCAAATAATTGAAACATATTTTGTTTTAATTTTAATTTTACATGCCTGATATGTTACCTAAATCTTTTTCAGTCATAAAAACGGATGTATTATAAAATTAGTAATATATATTACTTGAAAAAAAGTTGTTTCTTAAGTATGCATGTAGTAATATTATGTAAACCGTTTTCAAATCTTAAAAACGAAGTCCTATCAAAACCTTTAGTTAAAACATATATACTTGTTCTCGTTATAAAATGAAAAATATCTTCGAATATGATATAATAAATTTTCTCTCTAAAAAAAATTATGTAATTTATAGGATATGTTACAGAAACAAAAAAACAATTTTATTATATTCTTAAATGGTTTAAATGCTCAACTCACTTAGATAGTAGATATGGCATTGGTTCAACAGTGAACCTAATTTAAACCATGAAAAAACATTGTGGATGTATGATCGTTTCCAAACGTCTAATTATCAAAAAAAAAAAACCTACTAAGTTTCGAGACGGTTAGGATTTGCTCAATCAATGTAAGAGGATTAGGAAATTTTAGGAAAAGGCAACAAGTGTTTCAATATTTAGAATCTAAAAAATATTCTATCTGCTTATTACAAGAAACACATTCATCTACACTTATAGCTGAAAAATGGAAAAGGGAATGGAAGGGAAAATCTTTTTTTAGTGGGGACAAAAGCAATAGTGAAGGGGTAGCAATCCTTTTTAATCGTAACTTTACAGGAGATATTTTAACATATCATGAATTACTTGAAGGGCGATTGATTATTGTTAGCATGATTATAAACGAAAAACAAATTAATATTATGAATGTATATGGGCCGAATGAGGATAAAGCTGATATTTTTACGATTATTGAGAAAGAAATTAGTCAAAACTTAGAGGAAGATTTTATAATTGGTGGTGATTTTAACACCATATTGAATACAAATACTGACAAAAGAAATGGAAAGATTGATAGCCATAAAAACTGCAGACAGAAAATAAATGATATCATTAACATCGGAAACTTAATAGATATTTGGAGATTATGTAATCCATCAAAATTACAATATACATGGCATTCAAATACAATTCCAATCATCTCCAGTAGACTTGACTATTTTTTATTATCTGAGTGTTTAACGCACTATGTCAAAAATTGCACTATACAACCAGGCTACCAAACAGACCATTCATTGGTTGAACTAGAATTGGATTTTATTAACACAAAAAAAGGCCCTGGTTATTTTAAATTAAACAACAGCATTTTACTTGAAAAAGAATATCAATCAATAATAAGAAATGCCATTCGAGAAACCGCAACAATTAATAAGGATGCAAACCCAAACATTCTATGGGAAGTCATTAAAGGCACTATAAGAAATCAAACAATAAAATATTCCACCCATAGAAAACGAGAAGAAAATAAAATTGAAAAAGAAATAAACAAAAATATAGAAGTATTGGAAGAAAAGATTTTAAGCGAAAATAATAATAGCATTAATATAAAAACTTTAAAGGAAGAACTTGACAAAAAACAGCAGGAATTAAATCAAATCATTGATAACAGAATTAATGGAATGTTGATCAGAGCAAAAGCAATAAGTATTGAAGGAAATGAAAAAAATACAAAATATTTTGCAGCCTTAGAAAAAAGAAACGCAGAAAAAAAAACAATATACAAATTGAAAATCAACGATAAAGAAATAACTTCTCAAAATGAAATTTTAAAGGCAGAAGCAGAATTCTATAAACAGCTATATAACAAAAAAGAATCCAAAACTTGTGATTATGATTTCTTTAGACCCAATTCGCGAACTTTAAATGAAAACGAAAAACAAAAATGTGAAGGGATATTAAACGAAAATGAATGTTTCGAAGCTCTTAAGGAGATGAAGAATCAAAAAAGTCCAGGTTCAGATGGCATGTCTGTTGAATTTTATAAGATATTTTGGACAGAGATTAAAACGTACTTTATTCAATCTATTAACTACTCTTACAACACCGGACATCTGACTAGTTTGCAGAAACAAGGTATTATTTCGCTTATGCCGAAACCAAATAAAGACACACAAATTTTGAGTAACTGGCGCCCTATAAGTCTATTAAATGTAGATTACAAAATTGCCGCCAAAACCATAGCAAACAGGATAAAAAAGATTATCAATTCTATCATAAGCAGTGCACAGACAGGATTCATAAAAGGCAGATATATAGGGGAAAATGTTAGGTTAATATATGAAATAATAGATTTCGCACAACAAAATAAAATACCAGGACTTTTACTGTTCGCAGATTTCGAAAAAGCTTTCGATACACTAGATCATAACTTTATGATAAGGTGTTTAAAACACTTCAATTTTGGTGATTCTCTTATACAGTGGGTAAAATTATTTTATAATGATATAACCAGTATGGTAATAAATAATGGCTATCTATCAAAACCCTTTTCAATACTACGTGGAGTGAGACAAGGCTGTCCTCTTTCCTCTTCCTTATTTATTATTTGCATTGAAATCCTCTCAAATTATATCGAGACTGATGAGATCATAAAAGGCATAACAGTTAATAATGTTGAAATAAAACAATCCCTGTTTGCAGATGATGCAACCTTTATCAATAATGGTGCAAAACATTCATTTGAACAACTAATAGATGTTATATCGAACTTCGAGTGTATATCTGGATTGAAACTTAATATCAACAAAACTAACATACTAAGGATAGGATCATTAAAAGATACAAACCTTCAGTACTGTAAAGATAAAATGTTTAATTGGACATCCGAGTCAGCTCAAACATTAGGAATGATATTTACAAATGATAAAAAGACAGCATAACGTTAAACCTGATACCCAAGATTCAAAATTTTACTAACTGTTTAAAACAATGGGAACATAGAAAACTAACACTACTTGGAAAAGTAACTGTTATAAAATCATTAGCTTTACCAAAACTAATTTACCCTCTTACAGTGTTACCAAACCCATCAAATGAAGTAATGAAAGAGATTAAAACACAATTGTTTAAATTCTTGTGGGATAATAAACCAGATAAAATTAATAGGGAGATTATTATACTGGACTACAAAATGGGTGGTATAAAAATGATAAATCTAGATTACTTCATAAATGCTATAAAAGCTTGTTGGATCAGAAGGATAATAGATAAAAGTAACCAAGGACAATGGAAGATCTTTTATAGTACATTATTATCTAATGTTGGAGGAGAACTTTTATTTGAATGTAATTATTCTCAGAAAGAAATTGAAACTATATGTAAATCCAACATTTTTATGAAAGATTTATTGACAGCTTGGGTAAATATTAATACACAGGACAACAATAAGAGCATAAGTAAACAGGTAATATGGAATAACACAAGCATAAAACTTGAAAATAAAACATTTTTCTATAAAGACTGGTACGAAAAGGGAATAAAGCATTTGGAACATTTATTTGATTACAGAACAAAAGCTTTCTATACTTTTGACGAATTTAAATTTTTATATAATATAGAAAACAATCAATTCTTGAAGTACTACAATCTTATAGCAAGCATTCCACAAACTGTTAAACAGGTGCTTAAGCAAGAGAATATATCTTATGCACGAAATGAATTACTTATAGATAAATTAAGAAAGACAAAAGAACCAAATAAACTACTTTACGACACGCAAAGAAGAAACAGACCAAAACCAATAATTAAGTCGGAAATGAAATGGTCAACGATTATATCAGAGAACCCCTCTTGTTGGTCAAACATATACATGCAAACACAGAAAGCAACAATAGATACAAAAATACGAAGTTTTCAATACAAACATCTGATGAGAATTCTCCCAACAAACAAATCATTATTTAAATACAAATTAACAGAATCAAATTTATGTTATTTCTGCAATATGCATGTTGAAACATTAGAACATATGTTTTGGGAATGTAACTGTGTACAACAACTATGGAACAAATTACATATGTACCTTGACAAGAAAAATCTCAAAACACAATTTAGCTTAGAGGTAGTCAGTTTTGGTATCGCTGAAAGGAACGTAAAACGAAAAAATGTGATAAACTTTATAATATTTCTAATGAAATCTTACATTTTTCAAATCAAAAATAGAAAACAAACACTCAGTTTTGACAGTTTCATATCATATCTTAAAATCAGGATAAAACTTGAAAAGAAATTGCATTATCAAATGACAAAATAAACCAACATAATATCAAATGGTCTGGTTTTGAGGTATGAATGTAGATGCTGTTGGCTATAATAATAATAAAAAAAAAAAAAAGAAAATATCTTACATATTTTATTCTTCATCTATATAATAAAATGATACTTTCTAGACAGTGTGCCTACAAATTGATTTTTACATGATTGTAGCATAAATAACCATTACAATTTTTAGACAATTATATGAGTTTGGAGACGATCTAAACATCCAATAATATCTACTCTTTTTAACTTTTTTCTCTCTTAGATGTTTTGTTCTCTAATTTTTTTCATCTAAAAATATATATATAGAAAAAGTCTTCTTGTGACATCCATTACTACAAATGTTTGTTTAATTAGATGACCATAAAATACATGTTTTGTATCTATTGTTAAAAACATTTGTCCAAGTCATCATATTTTGTAAATGTATGAAGATTGAAAAATAAATTATAAAAAAAAAAAAAATAGAAATACCATGAAACAACTTCATCTCATGAGCAATTTGATGGATTTTCATCAAACTTGGTCTGTAGCATCATTATAAGGTCCTCTCCCAAGTTTGTTCAAATGGGGACATTTGGCCCCTTTAAGTGGCCGCTAGAGCTAAAAATAGAAATACCTTTAAACAACTTCTTACCATGAACTGCTTGATGGATCTTCATCAAACTTGGTGACATAATTATATGGTCCTCTCCCAAGTTTGTTCAAGTGGAGGCACTTGGCCCCTTTTAGGGGCTGCTAGAGCTAAAAATAGAAATACTTTTAAAAGTTTTTTTTAATTTAAAATCTTAAAAGATTTTTTAAAATTCTTTTTTAAATTTAATACTTTGTCAGAAGCAAGATCTAATTTGGTCAAAGTCAGCTTCAGGTGAGCGACTTAGGCCCGTTTTGGCCTCTTGCTAGTTATTTCTTAATTCTGGAATAACACTTAAATACATTCATATTGAATTATGATGATTTTATAGCTAAACTGAGCCAAAGGCTCAGGGTGAGCTATTCTGATCACTCACCATCCGGCGTCCATAAACTTTTACTTTAAACGACATCTCCTAATAAACGTCTGGCCAATCTCATCCAAACTTCACAGGAATGTTCCTTGGGTGAAGCTCTACAAAATTATTCAAAGAATTGAATTCCATGCAGAACTCTGGTTGCCATGGCAACCGAAAGGAAAAACTTTAAAAGTCTTCTTCTCAAAAACCAGAAGCCTTAGAGCTTAGACATTTGGTGTGAAGCATTGCCTAGTGGACCTGTACCAAGTTTGTTCAAATCATGACCCCGGGGTCAAAATTGATCCCGCCCCAGGGGTCAATTGATTTTACATAGGAAAATCTTAAAAAATCTTCTTCTCAAAAACCAGAAGTCCTAGAGCTTAGATATTTGACATGTAGCATTGCCTAGTGGACCTCTACTAAAGTTATTCAAATCATGACCCCGGGGTCAAAATTGACCCCGCCCCAGGGGTCACTTGATTTTACATAGATTTCTATAGGAAAATATTCAAATTTTTAAAAAAAAATAAACCAGAAGACCTAGAGCTTAGATATTTGACTTGTAGCATTGCCTAGTGGACCTCTACAAAATTTGTTCAAATTGACCCAGCCCCAGGGGTTACTTGATTGTACATAGGGAAATCTTCATAAGTTTGCTTAAAATAAACCATAAGGCCTAGATCTTAGATATTTGATATGTAACATTGCCTAGTAGACTTCTACAAACTTTGTTCAAATCATGACCCCGGGGTAAAATTTGCCCTGCCCCAGGGCTTACTTGTTTGTACACCGGAAAATCTTTGACATTTGAAACATGTAGCTCATATTACTCAGGTGAGCGATCCATGGTCATCATGACCCTCTTGTTTAAAATATTTCCATAGATGTGAACAGTAGTTTCAGCATTTTGTGACCATTCAATGTCCGTCGTGTCCGTCAACAATTTCAAGTTTAACATAGACTTATATGGGAAAAACTTTAAAAATCTTCTTGTTGAAAACCACAAGACCTAGGCCTTTGATATTTGGTATATAGCATTACCTTGTGGTCCTCTACATAAATTATTCAAATTATGCCCCTGGGGTGAAAAGAGGCCCAGCCCCGGGGGGGGTCTCAAGTTTTACATAGACTTATATAGAGAAAAACTTTTAAAATCTTCTTGCCTTAAACTGCTAGGCCTAGGCTTTTGATATTTGTTATGTTGCATTGCCTTGTGGTCCTCTACCAAAATTGTTCAAATTATGCCCCTAGGGTGAAAAGAGGCCCTGCCCTGGGGGTCCCAAATTTAACATAGACTTATATAGGGGAAAAAAATCTTCTTGTCCGAAAGTTCAAGGCCTAGGCCTTTGATATTTGGTATGTAGCATTGCCTAGTAGATCTCGAACAAGATTGTTCAAATTATGTCCCTGGGGTGAAAAGAGGCCCCTCCCTGGGGGTCACTTGTTATATGAGTTGTATAGGAATAAATACTTAAAAAATTATCAGATCATATTTCCTAGACTGTTTAATTATAATTACCTGATGACCCCAAGCGATTAGGGGTCACTTGACCATGACGTTGACCTACTGACCTACTTTCTTTCACTGCGAAACATATGTGCATATACGGGAGTATACGGTCCCGTATATGTCTAATATACGTATATCATATAAAAGGTATCTTTCCTGAAAGTATGATCAAAACCTATGCCTTAAACATACTTTTGGACTTTGACAATCCCTAACTTTGAATACTGACATAAACTGTTGAAACGTATTTATGCTAAGTATGAATGAATGGATCCATGTGAGAAAAACATGAATGTCCAATTAAAGAATACAGGATTCCCATATATGGAATGTTCCATATACGGGAAAAATGTTTCCGTATATTAGGAGTATACGGAATGCGTACACTCCCATATACAGAACCATTTTCCGCAGTGTTTATTAGCCCACCATCATCAGATGGTGGGCTATTAAAATCACTCTGCGTCCGTGGTCCGTCGTCCTTCCGTCCGTCCGTCCGTCCGTCCGTCCGTCATTCCGTCCGTCCTTCCATTAACAATTTCTCGTTATCGCATCTCCTCAGAAACTACCAGGGGGATTTTGACCAAACTTTGTCAGAATGATGTATTGGTACCCTAGTTGTGTCCCCCTGAAAATCAGACTGGTTCAACAATTTTTTAGTAAGTTATGGCCCTTTGTTTATTTCTATAATTTACATAGATTTATATAGGGAAAAACTTTGAAAATCTTCTTGCCCAAAACCACAGAGCCCAGGGCTTTGATATTTGGTATGAAGCATCATCTACTGGTCCTCTACCAAGATGATTCAAATTATTTCCCTGGGGTCTAATATGGCCCCGCCCTGGGGGTCACATGGTTTATATAGACTTATATAGGGAAAAACTTTGAAACACCTCTTGTCCAAAACCACAGGACCCAGGGCTTTGATATTTTGTATGTGACATCATCTAGTGGTCTTCTACTAAGATTGTTCAAATTATCCCCCTAGGGTCAAATATGGCCCCGCCCCGGGGGTCACATGGTTTACATAGACTTATATAGGGAAAAACTTTGAAAATCTTCTTGTCCAAACCACAAAGCCTAGGGCTTTGATATTTGTAATGTAGCATCGTCTAGTGGTTCTCTACCAAGTTTGTTAAAATTATTCCCCTAGGGTCAAATGTGGCCCTGCCCTGGGGGTCACATGGTTCATATAGACTTATATAGGGAAAAGCTTTTAAAAACTTCTTGTCAATAACCTACAACATTCAAATTTGGACCACATGTATGGTTTTGAGTGGCAAGATGAACCTTGATATGAGTTGACCTTGATTTTGACCTAGTGACCTACTTTCACATTTCTGTAGCTACAACCTTCAAATTTGGACCACATGCATAGTTTAGTGCACTGAAAAAAACTTTGACCTTGACATTGACCTAGTGACCTACTTTCACATTTTTGAAGGTACAGGCTTCAAATTTGGACCACATGCATAATTTCGTGTTCCGAAATGAAATTTGACCTTGATTTTGACCCAGTGACCTACTTTCACATTTCTCAAGCTACAGCCTTCAAATTTGGACCACATGCATGGTTTTATGTACCGAAACAAACTATGACCTTTACATTGACCTAGTGACCTACTTTTACATTTTTGAAGGTACAGGCTTCAAATTTGGACCACATGCATAGTTCTGTATTTCAAAATAAAATTTGACCTTGATTTTGACCTAGTGACCTACTTTCACATTTCTCAAGCTACAGCCTTCAAATTTGGACCACATGCATGGTTTTGTGTACGGAAACAAACTTTGAACTTTACATTGACCTAGTGACCTACTTTCACATTTTTGAAGGTACAGGCTTCAAATTTCGACCACATGCATAGTTTTGTATTCCGAAATAAAATTTGACCTTGATTTTGACCTAGTGACCTACTTTCACATTTCTCAAGCTACAGCATTCAAATTTGGACCACTTGCATAGTTTTGTGTACCGAAATGAACTTTGACCTTAAGATTGACCTAGTGACCTACTTTCACATTTCTGTAGCTACAGGCTTCAAATTTATACCACATGAATAGGATTGTGTACGGAAACAAACTTTGACCTTGACATTGAGCTAGTGACCTACTTTCACATTTTTGAAGGTACAGGCTTCAACTTTGGACCACATGCATAGATTTGTGTTCTGAAGTGAAATTTGACCTTGATTTTGACCTAGTGACCTGCTTTCACATTTCTCAAGCTACAGCCTTCAAATTTGGACCACTTGCATAGTTTTGTGTACCGAAATAAACTTTGACCTTAAGATTGACCTAGTGACCTACTTTCAAATTTCTCAAACTACAGTCTTCAAACTTGATGCACATGCATAGTTTTGTGTACAAAGAACTTTGTCCTTGAAATTGATCTAGTGACCTACTTTCACATTTCTCAAGCTACAGCTTTCGAATTTAGACCACATGCACAGTGTTGTGTACGGAAATGAAATTTGACCTTGAGCTAGTCAATAAGTCTTGAAATTTGGAACACACAAAAATGGCACATTGGTGGGCGCCAAGATCACTCTGTGATCTCTTGTTTTTAAGATACAGCCTTGAAATCTGGATGACATGTACAGTTTTGCACATCAATCTTAAAACTGACTTTCAGTGACCATGAATGTGACCTACTGACCTACTTTCTAATATTTTAGCATCAGTTTGGCATTTTAAACATGTGGCTCATATTACTCAGGTGAGCGATTCAGGGTCATCATGACCCTCTTGTTTGAATTCTTTCCTGTATACATGATGTAGCCAGCCTGGTCAGCTTAGAAGGTAGAGTTCTAAATTAAAAATGGAGAGGTTGCAAGTTTTATTATCAATTACAGCTTAACAGAATTTGTTGTGTCTGTACTGAAGTCATTCTTCATCCACTTTGGATTCGTGTAGGGATGTTTGTCACTTATTTGCAAACAACAAGTCATTACTGATGAAGAATCAAGGAATACAGATAAGATTGACTGCCTGCTGTTACATAACTGAAATACTGCTCAGAATTCTGGGGTGGGATCCAAAAGCCCTTTATGTGACTTACAGCACCTTGTTTTGATTTAGATACCCTCGGTGTGATTCAGAAACTCTTGCTGTGATTCTGAAACCCATGGCGTAATTCAGAAAAACCTTTGGTGGGATACAGGAGCCTTTGGCATAATTCAGGGGAAAAAAACCTTGGCAAAGTTCAGAAAAACCTTTGGTGTGATTCAGAAATGCTTGATGTAATTCAGAAACTCTTTACATGATTCACAAAGCCTTGTTTTGATCTAGAAACCCTTAGTTTGGTTCACAAATAGAAACTTTTGGTGTGATTAATTATTCCTGACATTGTCCTAACACATTTTAATGTTACACTGCAGCTGGTTGTATCTGGAAGCTGTGCTGTCAGAGCATCAAAGATACGAGATTTAACTTCGGTAAGTAACAATTTATAGTATTCTGACAGTGCATCAGAGATTTAATTATGCATCCCCCACTGAGGAAAAATACAAAATATAACTTCAGTAAGTAACAATTTGTAGTTTTCTGTCAGGTCTTCAAAGATACAAGATATAACTTCAGTAAGTAACAATCTATAGTATTCTGTCAGACCATCAAAGATTTGTGATTTAACTTCAGTAAATAACAATATGTTATATTTATGTTATAACATTAAATGAATGAGCATTAACACTATAAAAAATTGTGAAACAAGGTTAACCACTTATTACTCAAAGGGGTTTTCACTGAAAATTTACTGACTGAATAGCGAACAGTGCAGACCATGATCAGACTGCATGGATGTGCAGGCTGATCTTGGTCTGCACTGGTCGCAAAGGCAGAATCACTGGCCGCCAGCAGGCTAAGGGTTAAGGAAAAGACAGCTACAGATGTACATTGTGACTTGTTTCCAAGTCATAAACTACAGACAGGATTCATTTGCAAGATTTATTCTTTAGAGTTGCTTTTAAAAATGTTTCATTAATGACAGATAGGCAAGATAATCAGCTTTGTCATTGTCATCAATGATGGCAGCACTTCTCCGTTAAAGTTTTACATGTAAGTTTATATCTTGGTATTGGATTGAATATTCGCACAAGCCTTCCTATTCATTATACCTACTGAAATAACTAAGTTAGATAACTCTGGGTTGAATTTTGTACAGACTGACCATTTTCAACACAAAGAATTTGATTAAATATCTATCAAGCTGTATAGCAGGAGCAATTGCATGTGTTGAATAGAAACTTTGCATGATTCTTCCCAGTCATCAAACCTATTGAAATAATCATGTTGGATGAATCATGGTTGAATTTGATACAAATTATCACACTTTTTCAAGTTAGAAAATTCGGTTAAAGTTTTTAATGCAACTAACTGTCAAGCCGTTTCTCAGGAACTGTTCTTTTGTTTTTTTCCAAAACAACCTGTGGGTTTCTGAGGCTTAAAATAAAATTAAGTTTGTTTGACCTTTACCTACCGACCTGATAAAATTGCCCCGACTCAAATAATTTTATTGCATTCCAGAGAAAAAAAAAAATTTTTATTTTCTTATCAGAGGGAAAAACTGATTTTGGTGCTTGAAACTGGCGATTATTTTATTTAACAAATGCATAAATAATTATGGCAAGTGAGAAAGTAACCTGCGGTCAGCTAGTAGAAAATCGATAAAGCGGACTGTTTATTATCTCGTGTATTCCGAAAACGTGACGACTTTGCCGATAACGTTGCCTAAGGCCATAAGATGCAGATGACAATCATACCGCTTATAACCGGAAGGCAACCTGACAAAAGGACATAATTTTACAAATTTAGTATCTAATTTACCCGCGAAACGTAAAGTATACCAAAACGTCATGCCGGTAATTTTCCATTCCACGAGCACGTGCAACCTATCGTAATATCTGATTTCCATCGCTCGACGTTACTTTTGTTTACACACACACAAAAAACGCGCGTAGTGCATTCATTTTTTGTTATTATCGCATCAATATTTTTAGCACCGCTTAAGAAGTAAAATAGTTTGAATTCTATAACGATTTTAATAAGATATCGACAGGAATGTAGGCAAAATTCTATGAAAACAGTCAAATTTAAATTTAGTTCTCTGTAAAATTTCAAACAGTGCGATCTTAATTATTTATTTCTTTCTAAGGGTAAATAAATGATAAATTCTATGGGCATAAAGTTCAGACTTTTGACCAGAAAGTACAAAAAAACAGAATAAAAAAATCTTAAATAATGAAAAAGCGTCAGCAATTTAAATACATGGCGTAAAACGATTTTTGGCAAACAGATTTATGTTAGTGCGGCAAAATAGCTCACAGAGGTAGGATATCCACAATTATCGTTTGACACATTTACCTGTCAATTTATACAGGATATTGAATTCGCTTTAATAAAGAAGAAACTTTTTTATTGATTAATTTAAAGAACCGAGGCGGTACGTTCAAACAGTGATGTGTCATATGGCGCGAAAACATGACGTAATTCCATGACAGTCTCGGGCAACTATACTGCTTTGATCTCCACTTCAGATGCCATGATACCGACACACTTCTTTTAGCTCTTTGAAGGGGGTGTTAATTGATGATGAAACAAGGACATTGACTAAGTTTATCAACAGAATAATTACCGATAATCGTTTACGCTTTTTATTTCGCTTTCAACATTGGGTTGATTATGATTATTGTGTCCATATTTTTGGGACACTTTACAAAATACTCATTTTTTGGGAAATAAGTCTTGAGAAAGTGAAAATTACTAGTCCTAACACTTTTGGAAAATACGGTAGGGGCTAGACTTTGATTATTAATACTATCGATGCAGTCATTATGGAGAGCAACTAGATGGCGGAGATTACAAAAATACAGTGAAAAAAAAATGTCTGCTGTGAAAAGGAAATTTAAGAAGAACAAATATGATTGATTACAAAGGAAACATAGTGTACATGAGGATATTATTTGTCTACTATGTGTTAGATTATATTTGAAATTTGCTTGTACGTAATACTGCTTTCATAACAGTGACAGTATTGCGGCTAGTTTAAATATTCTAATTTTGTTATGCCAGAACAAAGAGCTATAAAAATCTTATACTTCTTTTGCCAGGACAATGGCATAATAATTGTCTGATGTCGGAAAACCCAATCTTGTTTCTGTTCTTAGTAACATGACCAATACGTGCAAGTAGCTTGAAGCTAAAAAATCATCACTTTTGCTTGCATACTGCCATAGATATTGTATAAACCTTCTAAAATAAAATCTGGAAAGTAGATCCCTCGGAAGCACAGAGAACAAGGCAAATAGTGAAAATTGCAGACTTGGTTTGATTGAGTCTGTTTATGGGCAGTAATGGAAAAAGCAACACTACCCATGCCCCCTAGCACCCGCTTAAGCAGTATTCAGTCTTCAAATCTAAATGAGTTGAAATCAATGATCCTGAAGGACCAGAAAATATAACAACACTGAGATGAAGTTGGGGTGACTTTTTACGGCCGCCACACAGCACTTAACACCCGCTGTTGTGAAGTAAATAGAATCTGGAAAGTAGATCCCTTGGAAGCACAGAGAACAAGGCAAATAGTGAAAATTGCAGACTCGGTTTGATTGAGTCTGTTCATGGGCAGTAATGGAAAAAGCAACACTGCCCACACCCCTAGCACCGGCTGAAGCAGTATTCAATCTTCAAATCTAAATGAGTTGAAATCAATGATCCTGAAGGACCAAAAAATATAACAACACTGAGATGAAGTTATTATCTATTGAATTAAGCATCAAACTCTTGTTGAAAGTAAGCTGTAATTCAAGTGTGTGTTTAGATGCCAAATATCGCGTATTTTCGCGTCTATATTGTTTTGTACTTTTAATTAATTTATTTATTTGGGTTTTACGGCGCACCAACACAGTATAGTTTATATGGCGCCAAACAGGACTACAAATTTTGGTTCCACATCGCATTTACATCGAAATAAAAACATGAGGTATGGAATCAAAATTTGCATACCTGCTGGAATCACAGAGTTACTGCAACACCAAGTGTTAAGACCCTATTAGTCGCCTCTTATGATCATGCAAGGGTAAGGCAGTGGTTCCAATTCTTTTCATACACAGATCGTCCCAGAACCACATGGGGCTTGTACATTTAAGCGCAGATGTAGTGAAAACAATCATGAAAACACTTTTGATATATATACAAAGAAAAAGTGTAGACATAAAAGATACTCAAAGACTTGGTGAACTTTGCCTTATGTGCAAATTAAGTCTGTGCCCATATTGTGTGTGCATGAATAGGGCTAGGGGTTTATATATTGCAAGCATACATTTAACAGAGCATCTTCAGAGATTATCTACAAGCAATAGGTATTAATAAATAGACTTTATTACTGAGACAACAAACATTTAAAAAACTAAAATATAATAAAATTATTTACCTACCTAACTACCCACTGTAAAAATACTGGGTCAGTAAAGGTCAAACAAACCTAATTTTAATTTAGGCCTGAAGGTGAAAATATAGCAGGAAAAACACAGAAAAAGGTGAAAATCTAATTTGAAACCTAGACAATAGATTTTAATGACAGGTGCAGTACTAATTTGCAAGAACTGATGCCATTGTCTTTACGAATTTTGCACTTGATGAGAAGTTATCATAGTTAGCATGGTGTAATTATTTGTAAATAACTGCAGCAGCAACATGGGGTAATTGAACTCGAGAAATATATTAACTCCGACTTTTGTAAATTATTCACTAAGGCATATCATGGAACATTTTCTTTGAATTGCAAGGGGAAATATCACCTTTTTAAGGGAAAATAAAGCCGTTTTAGGGGAAAATTAAGCTATTTTTTTGCTAGTGAAAACAGCTTGTATTCGGCTGTAAAAATAGCTTTAAAAATCACTGAGGAACAACTAAATATATTGAATAGAACCTTTACTCAAGTAATCAAACCTACTGTAATAACTAAGTGAGACAAATCTGGGTTGAATTTTTAAGACAAGTTATTGTCCTTTTTTGATACAGATTCTATACCTCATGTTTTTATTTTGATGTAAATGAGATATAAAACCAAAATTTGTAGTCCTGTTTGGCGCCATATAAATTTTTTGATACAGATACAGAAAATTTGGTCAAAGTTTTGCATGCATTTAACGATCAAGCTGTTTCTCGGCAACAACTCTATGTGTTAGATTAAAGCTTAACACAGTACGTCCCGGTCATTGCTGAAATAATCAAGTTTGATAACTTTTGGCTAGATTTAATGTAAAACATGGCACTTTTTCATTTTGAAAATTCGGTTAAAGTTTTGCATGCAGCTGACTGTTAGGCTGTTGGAAGTTCACACAAGACGTTCCTTCTCACCAAATGCACTTACGTTGTTGTCATTGACATAATGAAATTTGAATTTTTGATGCATTGCAATAAAATAAGTTTTGACAAGTTATGGCCTTTGTTCAACTTTAATGTGTCAACTAATTGTGTGGCACATTAGACTCCACTCTCTGTTGTTGTTTCATTCATGTCTTGATCATTTAGATATATAAATCAAGCTTTTTATGAGGGAGGTCTTACAAATGTTACCAAAATATCGCTTCTGACAGCAAAAAAGAAGACATTATTTTTTAAAAGAAAAGATTAGGATTAACACTGAATTTGGTAACACTAAACACTTGTTTTTCTGGCTGTTAAAATGATATATAGAATAGTCTGTGCTAGAGATTGCCAGAAACTGCTTTTTTTAGTCTCTGAGTCATTGACATACACTTAAAACAATGGCATTATTTCACAATATATATTTAAATACAGTTTGAGACTAACCACAAGTCTCTAGCTCCGAACCTACTTGAAATGTCACACTGTTAATGAGGGTCATTTCCTAAAAATCACCAATTGAACAGAAACGTGGCTGAAAAAAAATTTGTATGGCTGCAGTTCATGCAAGGAGATTTTAAAGCGAATTATGGATTGCGTTGGTGTACCATTTGTATAATATTGAATTTTATGTAGCATGTGCAGTCCCTAGGTGGTTTATGAATACTGCATTTATTATCATATTCCTATGGTTTAGGTGAAGCAGTTCTGTAATCTTTCATACATTCTGTGTAATACAGTTCTTTGTGATTTATTGGTGCTTTAGATGATGCAGTTCTTTATGACTTATAGGTGCTTTAGGTAAGCAGACCTTACTGATTTAATGTCTGATAGGTAATAGTTCTTTATGATTTATTGCTGCTTTGTGTAATAAAGTTATTTGTTTTATGTAAAGTTTAAAATTTCTAAGTGATATAGTCTCCCACATGTAGTGGGTGAGAAATATTGATATAGTGCTGTCCGTCTGTATGTCACGCAACTTCTACTACACTACTGGACAGATTTACACCAAACTTCACAAGTGATCATTGCCAAGCCTAGTGGGTATCATTGGCATTTTATGGTTTGATGATTTTTGGTGGAGTCATGGTCCTTGATTTATCAAAGTTTATATTTTGTCCACTTCTGTTGTATTATTGAGCAGATTCCCACCAAACTTTACAGGGAGTGATCAATGCCAAACCTCACAGGACTTCCACCTAAGGTTTGATTTGAGAAGTCATGACTTCCTTCCTTGGAACTTTGGAAGTCATAGGTCAAATTTCTGGATGTTGCAGTCGTGACATATGCTCTGATGTAATAGTTCAGTAATTATGTCTCTCCCCCCCCTCTGGGGGAGACGTATTGTTTTTGCCCTGTCCGTCTGTCCGTCCGTACATCACACTTCATTTCCGAGCAATAACTGTAGAACCATTTGACCTAGAACCTTCAAACTTCATAGGGTTGTAGGGCTGCTGGAGTAGACGACCCCTATTGTTTTTGGGGTCACTCTGTCAAAGGTCAAGGTCACAGGGGCCTGAACATTGAAAACCATTTCCGATCAATAACTAGAGAACCACTTGACCTAGAATGTTGAAACTTCATAGGATGATTGGTCATGAAGAGTAGATGACCCCTATTGATTTTGGGGTCACTCCGTCAAAGGTCAAGGTCACAGGGGCCTGAACATTGAAAACCATTTCTGATCAATAACTAGAGAACCACTTGACCCAGAATGTTGAAACTTCATAGGATGATTGGTCATGAAGAGTAGATGACCCCTATTGATTTTGGGGTCACTCGGTCAAAGGTCAAGGTCACAGGGGCCTGAACATTGAAAACCATTTCCGATCAATAACAAGAAAACCACTTGACCCAGAATGTTGAAACTTCATAGGATGATTGGTCATGAAGAGTAGATGACCCCTATTGATTTTGGGGTCACTCTGTCAAAGGTCAAGGTCACAGGGGCCTGAACATTGAGAGCCATTTCAGATCAATAACTAGAGAACCGCTTGACCCAGAATGTTGAAACTTCATAGGAAGAATGGTCATGAAGAGTAGACGACCCCTATTGAATTTGGGGTCACTCCGTCAAAGGTCAAGGTCACAGGGGCCTGAACATTGAAAACCATTTGCAATCAATAACTAGAGAACCACTTGACCCAGAATGTTGAAACTTCATAGGAAGAATGGTCATGAAGAGTAGACGACCCCTATTGAATTTGGGGTCACTCCGTCAAAGGCCAAGGTCACAGGGGCCTGAACATTGAAACCATTTCCGATCAATAACTTGACAACCACTTGACCCAGTATGTTGAAACTTCTTAGGATGATTGGTCATGAAGAGTAGATGACCTCTATTGATTTTGGGGTCACTCGGTCAAAGGTCAAGGTCACAGGGGCCTGAACATTGAAAACCATTTCTGATCAATAACTAGAGAACCACTTGACCCAGAATGTTGAAACTTCATAGGATGATTGGTCATGCAAAGTAGATGACCCCTATTGATTTTGGGATCACTCCATTAAAGGTCAAGGTCACAGGGGCCTGAACATTGAAAACCATTTCTGATCAATAACTTGAGTACCACTTGACCCAGATTGTTGAAATTTCATAGGATGATTGTACATGCACAGTAGATGACCTATATTGATTTTGGGGTCACTCCGTTAAAGGTCAAGGTCACAGGGGCCTGAACATTGAAGACCATTTCCGGTCAGTAAATTGAGAACCACTTGACCCAGAATGTTGAAACTTAATAGGATGATTGGTCATGCAGAGTAGATGACCCCTATCGATTTTGGGGTCACTCTGTTAAAGGTCAAGGTCACAGGGGCCTGAACATGGAAAACTGTTTCCAGTCAGTAACTTGAGAACCTCTCGACCCAGAATGTTGAAACTTCATAGGATGATTGTTCATGCAGAGTTAATGACCCCTATTGTTTTTGGGGTCACTCCGTTAAAGGTCAAGGTCACAGGGGCCTGAACATTGATAACCAGTTCCGATCAATAACTTGAGAACCTCTTGATCCAGAATGTTGAAACTTCATAGGATGATTGAACATGCAGAGTTGTGACCCCTATGGATTTTGGGGTCACTCTGTTAAAGGTCAAGGTCTCAGGAGCCTGAACATGGAAAACAATTTCTGATCAATAACTTTAGAACCGCTTGACCCAGAATGTTGAAACTTACTAGGATTGAACATGCATAGTAGATGACCCCTATTGATTTTGGGGTCAGTCTATTAAAGGTCAAGGTCACAGGGGCCTGGTCATGTAAAATCATTTCTGGAAAATAACTTGAGAACCACTTGACCTACAATGTTGAAACTTAATAGGATGATTGGACATGCAGAGTAGATGACCCCTATTTATTTTGAGGTCACTTGATTAAAGGTCAAGGTCACAGGAGCCTGAACAGTGTCTTGAGAACCACTTGCCCAAGAGTGTTGAAATTTAGCGGGATGACTGGACATGCCAAGTAGATGATCCCTATTGCAGCCAACCATCAGTGTCTTTTTGACTTTCGCTCCTGACCCCTATTGACTTCTTGCCTATAGGACTTTGCATTGGGGGAGACATGCGCTTTTTTACAAAAGCAATTTCTAGTTTTCCTTGGAGTTGTAGCCCCTAATTTGTGGCATCTTACAAGTTCTGTGAGGTAAGTATTTTGAGACATGCGTTTTTCATGAAAAACAATCTCTAGTTCTCTGTTATTGTTTTAATGTTTGATAAAATAGTTATTTGTTTGTTGTACTTATAGCAGGTGAGATTTTGTGATTGCGTGATGTCCGTCGTCCATCCGTCCGTCAACATTTTCTTTCAAACAACACCTCTGAAACTACTGGGCTGAATTTAAAGAAACTTTACAGGAATGATCCTTGGGTGGTCCTCTACCAATATTTTTCAGATGATGTTGTTCTAAGCAGAACTCTGGCTCCCATGGTAACCCAAAGGAAAAACTTAAAAAATCTTCTTGTCCAAAACCTCAAGGCTTAGAGCCTTGATATTTGGCATGTGACATTATCTAATGGTCCTTTATGAAGTTTGTTCAAATTATGCCCCTGAGGTGAAAAGAGGCCCCGCCCCGAGGGTCCCAAGTTTTACATAGACTTATATTGGAAAATACTTTAAAAATGTTCTTGTAACAGTCTGTAACCACAAGACCTAGACCTTTGATATTTGGTATGTTGCATTGCCTTGTGGTCTTCTACCAAAATGTTTCAAATTATTACCCAGGGGGAAAAAGAGGCTCTGCCCCGGGGGTCCCGAGTTTTACATAGACTTTTACAGGAAAAAACTTTGAAAATCTTGTCTGAAACTGCAAGGCCTAGGCTGTTTGATATTTGGTATGTTGCATTGCCTAGTGGTCCTCTACTAAGATTATTCAAATTATGCCACTGATGTGAAAAGAGGCCCCACCCAAGGGGTCCCAAGTTTTACATAGACTTACAAAGGAAAAAAACTTTAAAAATCTTCTTGCCTGAAAGTGCAAGGCCTAACCTTTTGATATTTGGTATGTTGCATTGCCTAGTGGTCCTCTACCAAAATTGTTCAAATTTTGTCCCTGTGGTGAAAAAAGGTCCTGCCATGGGGGTCCCAAGTTTTACATAAACTTCTTGTCTGAAAGTTCAAGGCCTAGGCTTTTGATATTTGGTATGTACCATTACCTAGTGGTTCTCTAACAAGAGTTTTCAAATTATGCCCCTGGGGTGAAAAGAGGCTCGGCCCCAGGGGTCACTTGTATATTAGTTATATAGGAAAAAAAGCTTCAAAAATTATCTGATCATATTTCCTAGACTGTTTAATTATATTTACCTAATGACCCCAAGTTATTAGTGGTCACTTGACTGTGACCTTGACCTACTGACCTACTTTCTGGTTTTTAAGATACAGCCTTAACATTTGGATGACATAATTATACAGTTTTGCACACCAATCTTAATACTGACTTTCAGTGACCATGAATGTGACCTACTTTCTCAATATTTTAGCATCAGTTTGACATTTGAAACATGTAGCTCATATTACTCAGGTGAGCAATCCAGGGTCATCTTGTCCCTCTTGTGTAATGTTGTTCTTTTTTTTTTGCAAAACCATTCTTCATAGTGATTTTCGATAATTGCTCTTTGTAACTTTACAGAAGTTTTGAGTTCCTTGTCAAAGATTGAGCTATATTTTGATATATTTGTCATGTTGCTCTTTCATACCCCTGCCCTTCCCTACTACAGTTCATATTTTTGGTGGTTGAGTTTTTAATGCCCTTTATACAATACACATTTAATTTTGTAAGTCCTTTTAGTTCTGCAGGTTGGGATTATATGAATGGCCTCCTGTCCATCTATCCATCTGTCCACATATCTGGATCCTGCAATTACTCAAAAAGTATTTAAGCTAGGTTCATAAAACTTGGTATGTTAATAGAGGGTAATGTATAGATTATGCATGTACATGATGTATGCTTTTTGGTCAAAGGTCAAGGTCACTGTTGAAGGTCAAGTAAAAATTGTTTCTGCTCCATAACTTTTATGTGCATTGATGGATTATCTTAGTGCTACACACAAACGTTCCCCATGAAGAGACAATGTGTCAACACGTGATAAATGCTTGTGGCTGTTAGACCTTACTTTGTCAGTCCATGTGTCCAGTCCATAGTTCCGTAACATTGTAAGGATTTTCATGAAACTTTGGTAAATAGTTTCCACCTCTGCAACAAAACCATGTATCATGTGTTCCTGTTGTACAAAACAAAATCTGTATCATTACTAGAAGACATGTTTGATCTTTTGATTTTGTATGTGTGCCATATTTTATCAACTCTTATTAATAAAGGGTTTTGTAAAACTATTTTTAGCTCGACTTTTCATAGAATAGCAGAGCTATTGGACTCGCCTGTGCGTCGGCGCCAGTGTCCCGATTTGGTTAAGTTTTTGTATGTAAGCTGGTATCTCAGTAACCACTTGTGTGAATGGATTGAAACTTCACAGACTTATTCACTGTGATAAACTGACTTACATTGTACAGGTTCCATAACTCTATTTTGCTTTTTTACAAAATTATGCCCCTTTTTCAACTTAGAAGTGTTTGGTTAAGGTTTTGTATGTTAGCTGGTATCTCAGTACTCACTAATTGGAATGGATTGAAACTTCACACACTTGTTCACTGTCATGATATGACATGCACTAAGCTGGTCCCGTAACTCTACTTTTTTTTTTTTTTTTTTCAAAAGTATGCCCCTTTTTCCACTTAACAGTTTTTGGTTAAGTTTTTGTATGTAAGCTGGTATCTCAGTATCCACTAAGGCGAATGGATTGAAACTTCACACACTTGTTCACTGTCATGATCTAACATGCACTGTGCAAAGGTTCAATAACTACTTTGCCTTTTACAAAATTATGCCCCTTTTTCAACTTAGCAGTTTTTGGTTAAATTCTTATATGTAAGCTGGAATCTCAGTACCCACTAATGGGAATGGATTGAAACTTTACACACTTGTCCACTGTCATAAGCTGATAAGCACTGTGTGGATTCCATAACCCTGTTTTGCATTTTTAGCTCACCTGAGCACGAAGTGCTCAAAGATGAGCTTTAGTGATTGCCCTGAGTCCGTCGTCCGTCAGTCGTCCGTCATCAGTTGTCCGTTGTCAACAGTTTGACTGTTAACACTCTAGAGGTCACAGTTTTGGCCCAAACTTAATGAAACTTGGTCAGAATGTTACCCTCAATAAACTCTTGGACGAATTCAATATTGGGTAATCTGGGATCAAAGACTAGGTCACCAGGTCAAATCAAAGGAAAAGCTTGTTAACACCCTATAGGTTACAGTTTGGGCCCAATCTTAATGAAACTTGGTCAGAATGTTACCCTCAATAAAAACTTGGACAAGTTCGATATTGGGTCATCTGGGGTCAGAAACTAGGTCACAAGGTCCAATCAAAGGAAAAGCTTGTTAACACTCTAGAGGTCACATTTTTGGCCCACTCTTAATGAAACTTGGTCAGAATGTTACCTTCAATAAAATCTTGGACGAATTTGATATTGGGTTATCTAGGGTCAAAAACCAGGTCACCAGATCAAATCAAAGGAAAAGCTTGTTAACACTCTAGAGGTCACAATTTGGGCCCAATCTTAATGAAACTTGGTCAGAATGTTACCCTCAGTAAAGTTTTGGATGAGTTCATTATTAGGTCATCTGGGGTCAAAAACTAGGTCACCAGGTCAAATCAAAGGAAAAGCTTGTTAACACTGTAGAGGCCAGATTTAAGGCTGTATCTTCATGAAACTTGGTCAGAATGTTAATCTTGATGATTTTAAGGTCCAGTTTGAATCTTGGTCATGTAGGATCAAAAACTAGGTCACCAGGTCATATCAAAGGAAAAGCTATTTTACACTGTAGAGGCCACATTTTATGACCATGTCTTAATGAAACTTAGTCAGAATGTTAAACTTCATGATCTGTATAATAAGTCAAGTTCAAATCTGGGTCAGATGGGGTCAAAAACTAGGTCACTAGGTCAAATCAAAGGAAAAGCTCGTTAACACTCTAGAGGCCACATTTATGACTGTATCTTCACGAAACTTAGAGTGTTAATCTTGGTGATCTTTAGGTCAAGTTCGAATCTGGGTCATGTCTGGTCAAAAACTAGGTCACTGGGTCAAAATCAAAGGAAAAGCTATTTAACACTTTAGAGGCCACATTTATGACCATATCTTAATGAAACTTGGTCAGAATGTTAATCTTGATAATCTTTAGGTCAATAGGTCAGGTGAGCAATACAGGGCCTTTATGGACCTCTTGTTACAAAATTATGCCCATTTTTTACTTTTGTATTCATTCAGTTGGCAAGGCTGTTGAATAGTCGAGCGTTGCTGTCCTCCGACAGCTCTTGTCTATAGATTTAATGTTTTCTTTACACACGAAATCAAATCTCAACAAACAAAAGAAAACAACTTCTGTTAGTTTTATCTTTAAAAATTAGAATCCATGAACCTTTGTCATTTTGAAATAGCAGCTTTAGTGGAATTAAATAAAGTATATTATTGTATATATGCAAGACAGTTTCATATTATTTTTTCTGTTGATTTCAGGTCATACAGTTCTATGTGACAACATTTTTCAGTTTTCTCACATGTCTGGCCATGGTCATACTTATGATGTGGTGTTATGTTGAGATACCAGTGATTGATTCGTCATTGGTATGTACCTTTTGTTTAATTGTCACATGTTAGGGAAATTTGGTGCCTTTTATCTAATATCTCGGTGAGGGAAATTGGTAACATTCATTTAACACCTTACTGAGGGAAATTTGGTATCTTTTTAGATCCGATTTTTCCAATAAGGAATGACCCTCTTGGATATTGTTGCTATGTCTCACAAGCTTTCTCCAAAATAGTGGATACATGTGATACAGCTGAGGTGGATACACGTGATACAGCTGAGGTCTCTATGGCTGAGTGGTTCTGGTCGTTGACTTCAGATCACTAACCCCTCACCAATGCAGGTTTGAGCCTGTCAGATCGTGTTATGTGAATCATTAGATGATTATACTCGGTAGCCTAGTGGTAGAGCATCTGCTTAGAGTGCAGGAGGTCGTGGGTTCGATCCCCGGCCGTGTCATACCAAAGACGTAAAAAATGGTACTAGCAGCTTCCTCGTTTAAGAGGGTAGTGCTAGGACTGGTCAGCCCGGTGTCAGTATAATGTGACTGTGTGGGGTATCATGTCTACGGCGTGATATTCCAGTGAGGCAGCACTATAAAGTTGGGCATTGTGCTCACTGCTACAAGTAGACACCGTCGTTTATATGACTGGAAAATTACTGAAAAAGATATTAAACCTGAACAAACACACACATTATTTCTGTAATGAAAAGTAATGAAGTAGAAATGTGAATACTAACGTCCTCATGTTTCAATTCTTGCGCATCTAAACTGAACTGTTATAAATCAAGGGACAAACCACTTGAAGGCCTCCGTCATTTATATGACTGAAAAATTGTTGAAAAAGACGTTAAACCCGAACACACACATACGCACACTTGAAGGCCTGGATTATTTGTTAATCATCAAAGAAAATTATGACACAGGTTTGTCATTGCAAAGAGGGATATGTCTATAAAAAGATTATACCCACTATTGAAATACATTATCTTCTCTTTTAAATTGACTGAATACTACCTGCTAATTAAGAAATAATTTATAGCAAAACAGTGCTTTATCACTATTTATACACGATGAGCGGTTATACATCGGGCATAATAATTTCACGAGGGCGCAGCCCGAATGAAATTATTTCCAACGACATAAAACCGCCCGAGTGTATAAATAGTGATAAAGCACTGTTTTGCTATAAATTATTTCGATTCTAATATGTTCTTTACTGTAAAATGTACATCAAATATGATGGAACTGTTTCTTCGCGCAAGCATGGCGCCAATAGTAGGTATTGTTAAAACACGCCAGGACCGGAAACAGTAATAGGTCTTGCGGCAGAATTCAGTTCAAGTGAAAATTATTGCGAATTATTCAGCAAAGCGAATAACTACTTCAGTATGTGTATAAATTGATCAAAACATTTGTGCAATGTGACATTTCGTTTCAAACATGTTATTAAGTAAAATATTTCATGAAATTTAAAAGCGCTATTTCTTGATGCGTACATGGCGCTAAATATCACGTTGGAATTGGTAGCCATATTAGAATTGTAAATTTGGTATGTTTGTGATATGCTGGTTTTCCTCAACTGATTATGATTCAAAAGTTCATTGATTTCTTTATTTGTGAATAAGTGCCAGTATATAATTTAAATGAGTAACATAGTATTTTATTTCAATTTGTTGTATATTCCTGGAGACTCGACTGTTATTGTTCGCTACCACATCATAAAGTGTAGAAATTTCCACAATCTAAGCGTGTTACTGCAGAAGAAATCTGCAGCAGTGGTTATCTGTAATGAAATGTCATTGGGTTTGAAAAAGTTGAATAAGTGTGAGTGGGTACATTAATTTTGTTGTAGTGCCACCAGCTGTGAATAACAAAAAGTAGCAGATTGATTTCACATTAGTGCTAAGTAGGGGATGCCTGTTAAGTTGTAATTGATTATACATATTTTCAGTGAAAAGGAGTAACAAATCTGTTGCTTTTAAGATTTTTTTTCTTTGCTATTCAAAGAATAAGTAGAGCTATTGGACTTACCTGTGTATTGGCATGCATGCGGGCTTCCAGATTTGGTTATTATACCCCCACCAAACATGTTTGAGGGGGGTATATAGGAGTCAGTTTTGTCACGTCCCGTCGCGTCGCGTCCTGTCCCGTCGCGCCCCGAATCTATTATCTCAGTTATTACCAAATGGATTTGATTCAAACTTAAAATATATGTTCTACCTTATCACCCACATCATGTGACACAAGGTGCATAACTCTTGACACCAAGTTTTCATGAATTATGTTCCCTTTTACTTAGAATTTAAGGTTAATTTTGTTGTATTTTCACTATATCTCACTTATTACTATATGGATTTGATTCAAACTTAAAATAGATGTTCCACCTCATCACCCACATCATGTGACACAAGGTGCATAACTCTGACACCATTTTTAGCTCACCTGTCACAAAGTGACAAGGTGAGCTTTTGTGATCGCGCGGTGTCCGTCGTCCGTCCGTGCGTCAGTGCGTCCGTGAGTCCGTGCGTCCGTAAACTTTTGCTTGTGACCACTCTTGAGGTCACATTTTTCATGGGATCTTTATGAAAGGTGGTCAGAATGTTCATCTTGATAGAATCTGGTCAAGTTCGAAACTGGTCTCGTGCCCTTCAAAAACTAGGTCAGTAGGTCTAAAAAATAGAAAAACCTTGTACCTCTCTAGAGGCCATATATTTCACAAGATCTTCATGAAAATTGTCAGAATGTTCACCTTGATGATATCTAGGTCAAGTTCGAAACTGGGTCACGTGCCTTCAAAAACTAGGTCAGTAGGTCAAATAATAGAAAAACCTTGTGACCCTCTCTAAAGGCCATATTTTTCATGGATCTGTATGAAAGTTGGTCTGAATGTTCACCTTGATGATATCTAGGTCAAGTTCGAAACTGGGTCACGTGCTGTCAAAAACTAGTCATGTAGGTCTAAAAATAGAAAAACCTTGTGACCTCTCTAGAGGCCATATATTTCAACGAGATCTTCATGAAAATTGGTCAGAATGTTTACCTTGATGATACTAGGTCAAGGTCGAAACTGGTCACGTGCCTTTAAAAACTAGGTCAGTATGTCTAAAAATAGAAAAACCTGTGACCTCTCTAGAGGCCATATATTTCACAAGATCTTCATGAAAATTGGTCAGAATGTTCACCTTGATGATATCTAGGTCATGTTTGAAACTGGGTCACCTGTCGTCAAAAACTAGGTCAGTAGGTCTAAAAAAAGAAAAAGCTTGTGACCTCTCTAGAGGCCATATATTTCACAAGATCTTCATGAAAATTGGTCAGAACGTTTACTTTGATGATATCTAGGTCAAGTTCGAAACTGGATCACGTGCCTTCAAAAACTAGGTCAGTAGGTCTAAAAATAGAAAAAGCTTGTGACCTCTCTAGAGGCCATATATTTCACAAGATCTTCATGAAAATTGGTCAGAACGTTCACCTTGATGATATCTAGGTCAAGTTCGAAACTGGGTCACGTGCCATCAAAAACTAGGTCAGTAGGTCAAATAATAGAAAAACCTTGTGACCTCTCTAAAGGCCATATTTTTCATGGGATCTCTATGAAAGTTGGTCTGAATGTTCATCTTGATGATATCTAGGTCAAGTTCGAAACTGGGTCACGTGCGGTCAAAAACTAGGTCAGTAGGTCTAAAAATAGAAAAACCTTGTGACCTCTCTAGAGGCCATATATTTCATGAGATCTTCATGAAAATTGGTCAGAATGTTCACCTTGATGATATCTAGGTCAAGTTAGAAAGTGGGTCACATGCCTTCAAAAACTAGGTCAATAGGTCAAATAACAGAAAAACCTTGTGACCTCTCTAGAGGCCATATTTTCATGGGATCGTATAAAGTTGGTCTGAATGTTCATCTTGATGATATCTAGGTCATGTTCGAAAGTGGGTCACGTCCATCAAAAACTAGTCAGTAGGTCAAATAATAGAAAAACCTGTGACCTCTCTAAAGGCCATATTTTTCATGGGATCTGTATGAAAGTTGGTCTGAATGTTCATATTGATGATATCTAGGTCAAGTTTGAAACAGGGTCATGTGCGGTCAAAAACTAGGTCAGTAGGTCTAAAACTAGAAAAACCTTGTGACCTCTCTAGAAGCCATACTTTTGAATGGATCACCATAAAAATTGGTCAGAATGTTCACCTTGATGATATCTAGATCAAGTTTGAAACTGGGTCACATGCCATAAAAAACTAGGTCAGTAGGTCAAATAATAAAAAAAACCTTGTGACCTCTCTAGAGGCCATACTTTTCATGGGATCTGTATGAAAATTGGTCTGAATGTTCATCTTGACGATATCTAGGTCAAGTTTGAAACTGGGTCAACTGCGGTCAAAAACTAGGTCAGTAGGTCTAAAATTATTAAAATCTTTTGACCTCTCTAGAGGCCATATTTTTCAATGGATCTTCATGAAAATTAATCTGAATGTTCACCTTGATGATATCTAGGTCAAATTGGAAACTGGGTCACGTGCGGTCAAAAGCTAGGCCAGTAGGTATAAAAAAAGAAAAACCTTGTGACCTCTCTAGAGGCCATACTTTTCATGAGATTTTCATGAAAATTAGTGAGAATGTTCACCTTGATGATATCTAGGTAAAGTTCAAAACAGGGTCACGTACCTTCGAAAACTAGATCAATAGGTCAAATAATAGAAAAACCTTGTGACCTCTCTAGAGACCATATTTTTCAATGGATCTTCATGAAAATTGGTCAGAATTTTTATCTTGATAATATCTAGGTAAAGTTCAAAACTGGGTCACATGAGCTCAAAAACTAGGTCACTATGTCAAATAATAGAAAAAACGACGTCATACTCAAAACTGGGTCATGTGGGAAGAGGTGAGCGATTCAGGACCATCATGGTCCTCTTGTTTTATGAATTATGCCCCTTTTTACTTAGAATTTAAGGTTGATTTTGATGTATTTTCACTATATCTCAGTTACTACTGAATGGATTTGATTCAAACTTAAAATAGATGTTCCACCTCATCACCCACAATCATGTGACACAAGGTGCATAACTCTGACACCAAGTTTTCATGAATTATGTCCCCTTTTTAAACTTAGAATTTAAGTTAATTTTGTTGTATTTTCACTATATCTCAGTTATTACTAAATGGATTTGATTCAAACCTAAAATAGTTGTTCCACCTCATCACCCAGATGATGTGACATAAGGTGCTTAACTCTGACATAAATTTTTTATGAATTATGTCCCCTTTTACTTTAAATTTAAGGTTGATTTTGATGTATTTTCACTATATCTCAATTATTACAAAATGGATTTGATTCAAACTTAAAATAGATGTTCCACCTCATCACCCACATCATGTGACACAAGGTGCATAACTCTGACACCAATTTTTCATGAATTGTGTCCCCTTTTACCTAGAATTTAAAGTTAATTTTGATGTATTTTCACTATATCTCATTCTGATTGGCTTAGAGCCAAAGGGAAGTAACCTTTTTTTTAACTTTTGTACTTAGTTTCTTCCCCTTAAATTCCAGGAATTGGTCTATTTTTAGAAATCCTATTTTTAGATTTTTAATATTTTAGGTATTTTTCTAACTTTTTTATTATAAGTCCTATGTAAAAAGTAAAAACATTTTTCTGTGGTAACATGGGTTCGTAAGACAGTTTCTTGTATTCACTTTTAGTGTATCTCTAATATTAGAGATTTAATATATTTACTAGTATTACTATACTAGTATTATACTAGTATTACTTATATGTGGAAGCCCAGGATGAAGTACTCCGAAGTATTTTTAAGATTCCTTATGGTTGCCATTCTTCTGTGACAAGACCGTATGGTTGGGGTATGAGTCACTCCTGTGACAGTTCTAGTTATAATAAGTTTTTGTATGTAAGCTGGTATCTCAGTAACCACTTTTTGGAATGAATTGAAACTTCACACACTTATTCACTGTGATTAACTGATTTACATTGCATAGGTTCCATAACTCTGTGTTGCTTTTTCACGAAATTATGCCCTTTTTTCAACTTAGAAATTTTTGGTTAAGTTTTTGTATGTAAGCTGGTATCTCAATACCCACTTATGGGAATAGATTGAAACTTCACACACTTGTTCACTGTCATGATCTGACATGCAGTGCTCAAGTTCCATAATTCTATTTTGCATTTTCACAAAATTATGCCTCTTTTTCAACTTGTCCACTGTCATGAGTTGATATGCATTGTGCAGGTTTCATAACCCTGTTTTACTTCTTTACAAAATTATGCCCCTTTTCTGACTTCTATATTCATTCAGTTGACAAGGCTGTTGAATAGTCAAGCATTGCTGTCCTCCAATAGCTCTTGTTTAAGATACAACTCATTTAGTAAGATCATTGCTGAATAAACAGGCCATACAAAAATGACTTTTAAATGGCAGTATTTCAGATTGTTAAAAAACAAAAACTTTTCTTTGGATGTGGAAAATGGAGTACATTAATTGTATTCATGATTTAACATCGCCTGTAAATCTATCTGATAGTTAAAAGATGCAAATAATTTATTCTTTTAATTTATTCTATATAAATCTGGTATAATGATAATAATAATAATAATAATAATAATAATATTCTTGTAGAAAACCATAGCCAAATGGAGATGAATACTTAGGACTGCTGCACCATCTGGCTTATTGAATAAGACAAAAAAAAAGAAATGAATTACTTATTCAGCGTTATATCTGAGTGTGGCTGAAACTTTTTACATAAAAGGCTTTACAAGACTTAAATGAAAGTGGGGGGAGACATATTGTTTTTGCCCTGTCCGTCCGTCACACTTCATTTCCAATCAATAACTGGAGAACTATTTGACCTAGAACCTTCAGTCTCCATAGGGTGACAGGGCTTATGGAGTAGATGACTAATGTCACTCCATCAAAGTTCAAGGTCACAGGGGCCTGAACATGGAAAACCATTTCCGATCAATAACTCGAGAACCACTTTACCCAGAATGTTGAAACTTCATAGGATGATTGGTCATGCAGAGTAGATGACACTTATTGATTTTGGGGTCACTCTAGTAAAGGTCAAGGTCACAGGGGCCTGAACATGGAAAACCATTTCCGATCAATAACTCGAGAACCACTTGACCCAGAATGTTGAAACTTCATAGGATGATTGGTCATGCAGAGTAGATAACCCTTATTGATTTTGGGATCACTCTATTAAAGTTCAAGGTCACAGGGGCCTGAACGTGGAAAACCATTTGCAATCAATAACTCGAGAACCACTTGACCCAGAATGTTGAAACTTCATAGGATGATTGGACATGCAGAGTAGATGACACTTATTGATTTTGGGTTCACTCTAATAAAGGTCAAGGTCACAGGGGCCGGAACATGGAAAACCATTTCCAATCAATAACTTGAGAACCACTTGACCCAGAATGTTATAACGTCATAGAATGATTAGACATGCAGAGTAGATGACCCCTAGTGATTTTAGGGTCACTCGATCAAAGGTCAAGGTCACAGGGACCTGCACATGGAAAACCATTTCCAATTTGTAAGTTAATAGTGTTATTTCTAGAGCTCAAAAGGGCAGGGTGCTGTCAAAAAGGGACAGGGGGCTGCAAAAAAGGAGCAGGGTGCTGTTTTTAATAGGAAAGTTACCGTAGTTGCGTTTCCTGATGTTCATAATTATGTATTCATAACATTTATGATTATTGCACAATTATCAAAGAATAAAGTGGTAAATAATATCTTCCCTGAAAACCAGTAACAGAGTTTACAAATGGGTTTTTACATTACTTTGTACTTCTTGTCATAACATTCAAGGCTTTTTCTTAAAAATGTCACAAAGAATGTCAACTTATTCATGTGAATATGAAATAGGAGGCCTTTATATGTATATGAGCTTGAAACCATGCAACATGTTACAACATAATGAAAAGGTCTATTTCAGGTCACATTGTAAACTGATATTTATCAAAATTCATTTTATAATGATTAGGTCTTTTGTCAGTATTTCATTAACAGAAAAGTGCTATAAAACTCTGTAAAAACATATATCCAAAATGAACTACCCGAATACTGGTACACATTCGGAATGTCGTCTGAAAGTGTTTTTTACTTGGTTTACTAAATGATGCATTAGGGTAAACCAGAGATAGTTCCTTAAATTTTGATGTTACTTATCATAAAAATATGCCTGTTGTCAGCTTTTTTGAAGGAATTATGGAAAAATTGCATATGACATCGGGTGTAATTAGAATTGTGAAAGGACATTCTAAACCTTTTTTTACTTTTGAAATTCAAATTTGTGCATTTTCCAGTTGAAATTACGGTAAGATCAGACTGCATCGATATACACTTATCATTATATTAAACAATGGCTTAATTTAAGGCTTGCATTAAGAAATCATACAGGGGGCTTTTCACGTGCTTGGTAGTCAGCTGGCTGCTTTCGGACAGTTCATTAATTGGCGCCATTTTGACAGTACAAAGGATCAGTACTCTGTATGGATTAATTTTAACACTTCATTGATTCTCATCGACTGTGTGCACTCGCCGTGACATAATTTGCTGATTAAAAAATCGGCGAGGCATGTCTGCAGGATAAAGGGCGGGATTTAGCAGAAGATCAAAGGCAGGAGGGCCCATTTTAAGGGCAGCGTGGCAGCAGTTAAAAAGGGCAGGGCGGGGCGCCCCGCTGCGACGCTCTAGAAATAACACTACTTAAGAACCACTAGGCCCAGAATGTTGAAACTTAGTGGGATGATTGGACATGCCAAGTATATGATCCCTATTGCAGCCAACCATCAGTGTCTCTTTGACTTTTGCTCCTGTCCCCTATTGACTTCTTACCTATACACCTATGCATTTGGGGAGACATGCCGTTTTCTACAAAAGAATCTTCTAGTTTCCTTTCCTTGTTTGCAACGCCATATGTAAATCATGAGACACCTGTCAAATCAAACTAATAAATGAACATTCTGAATGGGTTTTCACAATTTTGTGTCACATGTGTGCTCTTTTATTTCTAATTGGTCACTGTCAGATTTACATTAACACTTATCATGCTGGACATGATTGATTCTGCCTTTGCAACCAGTGAGCAGTCTGATCATGATCTGCACTGTTCACCATTCAGTCAGTTTCTTTTTGGTATGCACCCCTTTAAACAGTTAATGGTACTGTCCAAATTGAAAGATGGACGAGTTTATTATAGAAATTTAGCAGGGTAAGGGTTAAATGTAAAGCAGGTCTGTTTTTTTACACATGGCCATGAAGAGAACCTTAAAGAATACGGTTTTTAATTAGAACTTTACAATGTACATGTCAAGTACTTAGTGACAGAAAGCTTGTGAGACACAATAGTGCCTTTGCATAGTGCCTTTGCAACAACAATAATGCATTATCTCATTGGCCAATGTTGTTGGTTTGATTGACAGGTTGGATCTATGCATTATGACAGTGAGGGTTATTTGGTACCTTTCATGTAATTATACCCCCACCAAACGTGTTTGAGGGGGGTATATAAGAGTCAGTTTTGTCGCGTCCCGTCCCGTCCCGTCGCGTCCCGAAATCTATTATCTCAGTTATTACCAAATGGATTTGATTCAAACTTAAAATACATGTTCCACCTTATCACCCACATCATGTGACACAAGGTGCATAACTCTTGACACCAAGTTTTCATGAATTATGTCCCCTTTTACTTAGAATTTAAGGTTAATTTTGTTGTATTTTCACTATATCTCAGTTATTACTAAATGGATTTGATTCAAACTTAAAATAGATGTTCCCCCTCATCACCTACATCATGTGACACAAGGTGCATAACTCTGACACCATTTTTTTATGAATTATGCCCCTTTTTACTTAGAATTTAAGGTTGATTTTGATGTATTTTCACTATATCTCAGTTACTGCTGAATGGATTTGATTCAAACTTAAAATAGATGTTCCACCTTATCACTCACATCATGTGCCCACATCATGTGACACAAGGTGCATAACTCTGACATAAATTTTTTTATGAATTATGTCCCCTTTTACTTCAAATTTAAGGTTGATTTTGATGTATTTTCACTATATCTCAATTATTACAAAATGGATTTGATTCAAACTTAAGATGGATGTTCCACCTCATCACCCACATCATGTGACACAAGGTGCATAACTCTGACACTAATTTTTCATGAATTATGCCCCTTTTTACTTAGAATTTAAAGTTAATTTTGATGTATTTTCACTATATCTCAGTTACTACTGAATGGATTTGATTCAAACTTAAAATAGATGTTCCACCTCATCACCCACGTCATGTGACACAAGGTGCATAACTCTGACACTAATTTTTCTTGAATTGTGTCCCCTTTTACCTAGAATTTAAGGTTAATTTTGATGTATTTTCACTATATCTCATTCTGATCGGCTTAGAGCCAAAGGGAAGTAACCTTTTTTTAACTTTTGTACTGAGTTTCTTCCCCTTAAATTCCAGGAATTAGTCTATTTTTAGAAATCCTATTTTTAGATTTTCAATATTTTAGGTATTTTTCTAACTTTTTTATTATAAGTCCTATGAAAAAAGTAAAAACATTTTTCTGTGGTAACATGGGCCGGTAAGACACTTTTTTTATTCACTTTTAGTGTATCTCTAATATTAGAGATTTAATATATTTACTAGTATTACTATACTAGTATTATACTAGTATTACTTATATGTGGAAGCCCAGGATGAAGTACTCCAAAGTATTTTTAAGATTTCTTATGGTTGCCATTCTTCTGTGACAAGACCGTATGGTGGGGGTATGAGTCACTCCTGTGACAGTTCTAGTTATCACAAGTGGGGGAAATTTAGCACCTTTCATGATGGTAATTTAGAACCTTTTATTTAATTATCACAGTGAAGGAAATGCGGCACCTGTTATTACCTCACTCTGAGCTTTAATGAGATAAGTCATCATCCAATGTCTGTCGTCTGTCTGTCAACACTTTTCTTCAAACAAACTTCTGTAACTATTGTAGAAACAGAATCAAATGATGCTGTTTCAACAAAAAACATGGCTGCTAGCTACATTTCCCTATATGTATATATGTAGTTGAAACTGTTTGATATTGTCTCTTAGTATTAGTATGTCATCATTCCACCAATGTCTTACCCCCAAACCCTACCCCCCACCACCTCCAACACATATATACATTACCTGCCCGTATGTATTTAGCAGAAATGGCAGTCAGTTTACCCAATTAGTTTGACAGTATTCTGTACAGTAAACATCTTCTCTGTACTACAAATAAACTCAACAAGTAGATACATTTCGCCCTGTAGCAATGCACCCTGGCTACAAGAGGCCATTTATTTAAGAAATGAAATGATTTATTTCGTTGTTCATGTGAAATGAATGACAGAATATGATCGGCAACTCCATGAATCATGCTAGTGATTCATGTTTAATTTGCCGATCCTATTCTGTCATTCATTTCGCATGAACATCGATAAAAATAGTTTCATTTCTTATATTTACATTATATTTCCTTTCCATTTGTAAACAAGATAATATTATAAATTGCACATATTTTATGGCATTTAACGTTAAAATCAGCTTCCAGGCCATTCTGTGCACCAGACAGAACAACTGCGACGTCATCTATGAACGTTCTCCCTGATTATACGCGGACGTCGTCAAAACAGCAGCCGGTTATCACTAAGCAGTGGTGACGTAACTTTCGCACCTTTCCTTTTGCTGTTCATACGAAATGAACGTCATAATTTTAAATGGAAAAGAAAAGGGCGAATGTAGATATTACGATATGCATTATATGAATACGGTATGTCAAAACAATTACACAATTACACTATAACTTTTGCACCAAATGTGACAACATTTTTTATTATGGCTCTCTTAATTTTCCACCTCACCGGAAAACACAACGTCCAGGAAAACCCCAGAGAATTTAGCTCTGAAAACCTGTGTCCAAAAAAAACAAACAAGTTCAGTGCCTTCCTCAGTAGTGTGTGTGGACTTCACACAAATATAATAGTATTTAGAAATGTTAATATGCAGTTTTAAACCGATTCTTACATGTGAATATTGATATCTAGAGATAATATATCACAGTTTGATGAAATTTTAATCTCACAATTTTAAACATTTGAAAACTTAATGTGCGTAATCTACTATTGAGGTGCATGCTAGAACTGACCAATTTTACATTGATATATCACATACCCGATTCAACTAAATATGTCTCCTGGGGAGACATATTGTTTTTGCCCTGTCCGTCCGTCTGTCCTTCCGTCCGTCCGTCTGTCCGTACGTCAGACTTCATTTCCGAGCAATAACTGGAGAACCATTTGACCTAGAATCTTCAAACTTCATAGGGTTGTAGGGCTGCTGGAGTAGACGACCCCTATTGTTTTTGGGGTCACTCCGTCAAAGATCAAGGTCACAGGGGCCTGAACATTGAAAACCATTTCCGATCAATAAAAAAGAGAACCACTTGACCCAGAATGTTGAAACTTCATAGGATGATTGGTCATGAAGAGTAGATGACCCCTATTGATTTTGGGGTCACTCCGTCAAAGGTCAAGGTCACAGGGGCCTGAACATTGAAAACCATTTCCGATCAATAACTAGAGAACCACTTGACCCAGAATGTTGAAACTTCATATGATGATTGATCATGAAGAGTAGATGACCCCTATTGATTTTGGGGTCACTCCGTCAAAGGTCAAGGTCACAGGGGCCTGAACATGGAAAACCAGTTCCGATCAATAACTTGAGAACCACTTGACCCAGAATGTTGAAACTTCATAGGATGATTGTACATGCAAAGTAGATGACCCCTATCGATTTTGGGGTCACTCCATTAAAGGTCAAGGTCACAGGGGCCTGAACATTGAAAACCATTTCCGGTCAGTAACTTGAGAACCACTTGACCCAGAATGTTGAAACTTCATAGGATGATTGGTCATGCAGAGTAGATGACCCCTTATGATTTTGGGGTCACTCTGTGAAAGGTCAAGGTCACAGGCCTGAACATTGAAAACCATTTCCAGTCAGTAACTTGAGAACCACTTGACCCAGAATGATGAAACTTCATAGGATGATTGGTCATGCAGAGTAGATGACCCCTAACGATTTTAGGGTCACTCTGTTAAAGGTCAAGGCCACAGGGGCCTGAACATGGAAAACCATTTCCAATCAATAACTTAAGAACCTTTCAACCCAGAATGTTGAAACTTCATAGGATGATTGTTCATGCAGAGTAAATGACCCCTATTGTTTTTGGGGTCACTCCGTTAAAGGTCAAGATCACAGGGGCCTGAACATTGGTAACCAGTTCTGATCAATAACTAGAGAACCACTTGACCCAGAAAGTTGAAACTACATAGGATGATTGAACATGCAGAGTAGATGACCCCTATTGATTTTGGGGTCAGTCTATTAAAGGTCAAGGTCACAGTGGCCTGTTCATGTAAAATCATTTTTTGGAAATAACTTGAGAACCACTTGACCTACAATGTTGAAACTTAATAGGATGGTTGGACGTACAGAGTAGATGACCCCTATTTATTTTGAGGTCACTTGATCAAAGGTCAAGGTCACAGGAGCCTGAACAGTGACTTGAGAACCACTAGGCCAAGAGTGTTGAAATTTAGCGGGATGACTGGACATACCAAGTAGATGATCCCTATTGCAGCCAACCATCAGTGTCTCTTTGACTTTCGCTCCTGACCCCTATTGACTTCTTGCCTATAGGACTTTGCATTGGGGGAGACATGGGCTTTTTTACAAAAGCATTTTCTAGTTTCTATTAGACGAATTTTAGACTAAACAATGGACCATTGGCTACTTTTTCGATACCTCTTACTTAAGCAGTTTAATGAACTGAAACTTGAAGACACAATTTTTCTGCTATACTACCTAACGTGGCAAAGTTAAAAATGTTCCCCACAAGTAATCACATGACCATTCTGTCAGATTGTTCCAGAAAACATTCATTTGCACCAGCAATGTTTCTTTATAGTTCAATAAACTATACTACATAGAAAATAGAATAAATAGCTGTAACTTCTTAGAGAGATGTAGTTAATCTTTTTGTTCTATAATTTGTTCTGTACTTGTTTTGCTCTAAGGGCAGTTTGGATAAAACATTTTGCACTTTAAACCTTCAGCCTGCTGTTGGCAAGGGATTCTGCCTTTGCTGCCAGTGTAGACCAAGACGAGCAGTGCATCATGGTCTGCGCTGTTTGCTGTTCAGTCAGTAAATGTTCAGTGAACATCCCTTCGTATAATAAATTGCACTGAGCTAATTGAATGATAGACCAGTTCATTTTAGAAATTTAGCAGGGTTAAGGTTAATTATCCTGTAAACGTTTCAATAGTTAACACCAGATGCAAGCCTCTGACATTAATTTTTGTAAACATTAAAAATGGATAGACAGTGGCAAAAACAGCTAGTCTTGTTTTAAGTAGGTACAATTTACTTAATCCAGGGTCGCATTTATAGACGTGTACTAGGTCAGCAATTATAACTTAATTATGAAGACTAGATACTAGTTTACAAATGCAAAACATATAACCTTCTGTGACCTGCTAAGTTGAGATTGGTGGATTTCATTGAATGTAAATACATTTTCATACATTTTTTTTTTCAGTGCAATGAAATGTATCATTTCCCAAAAGAAGATTGTGTGGATATTCTGTATAAGGTAAAACATTACACTCAGCATTAGTGAAATCAGGGGACTTCAGTGAAAATGGTTACGACTTTGAATCAATCTCTTTTTACAGCAGAGCTTGAATCTCGCTTAGGGTATCAAAGTCTTATGTTAGAAAAGCAGTAAACTGACTTGTTAAAATAAATGTTGCTACCCAAGTGCATGCCTTTTCCTGAATTAAGTTATGGAAGGGCACATAATGTCTTCCTTTATTATTATTATTATTATTATGATTACTATTATACCAGATTTATATAGTGCCCTTTTATTGACAAACTCGCTCAAAGGCAGGTTACATAGCGCAAAGGCAGCCACTCAGAGCGCCAAATTCATCCTCTACTAGTGAAGAGACAGAGTGATCTGACCAGAGGGGCAGAGTTAGGCAAAGCCCCAAGAAACAAAGAGAGAGAAATCCTTTTAGATACAGTCCTGTCTGGCTAAATTAGCTTTAAGTTAGCTTTTTTTGAATGGACAGTCTGGTTCTTCAAGTGTCTGGTGTATAGCACCAATACATGTGAAGCCATCTGTCCTGGGAAGAACGCATACTGGCCTTCTAGTTAGGTGGAAGACACTCAGTTCATTTTCCAGTGCATGGACTGGAGTTGGAACCCCAGACCTCTGGATTAACAGTCAAATGTGTTACCACTCGACCATGTGGCCAGCTTAACCAGTTAATGGTACAGTAGTACATGTATATATGTCCCAGTTGGTTACAGTGGTAGAAGGGATGCAATTCCTTCTGTTACAAATTTTATAAAGAATGAAATAGTTGTCCACAAATGAGAATGATTGAATCGCTAATAGATACTTGTTTGTACTGTGAAAAATATCAATATCACAATGGTAACTATTCTTAGTTGCTAAGAGAAATGTTTTGTGCTAGTGTACAGCATACCTTGACTGATTTATATCAGTTTTTATACAGACCTTATTATACTTCTACATAGAGTCTGTAAACCTAGAAATGTTGGCGAAATTTTTTTTCATTTTTCCTTTGAGATGTTCACGAGCATCAGTGTTTGCAGCAGTGGTGTTGTAGCATTATTTTCAGCTGGCAATTATTAAAAAAGACTGTCCTTGCAAATTCTACAAAATTTAAATAAATGAAATCCTTCCAGGTTTTAAAGTAATACCTTAATATGTAACCCTTAGAATGTTTGTTGGATGGCTTGTAACCCTGGATAACCCTAGCATTTTGCTCATCCCCTTGTAACCTTCGAGCTGTTGTTATTTTACTGTATCCCCTTGTAACCTTCGAGCTGTTGTTGTTTTACTGTATCTGCTTGTAACCTTCGAGCTGTTGTTGTTTTACTGTATCCGCTTGTAACCTTTGAGCTGTTGTTAATCCCCCACCGTGGCAGAGGGATTATAGGAATGGTCTGCTTCCGTCCTTCCGTCCGTAACAAAATTGTGTCCGGTCCATATCTCCTATACCCCTTGAAGGATTTTCATGAAACTTGGGTCAAATGATCACCTCATCAAGACGATGTGCAGAACCCACGAGTCAGCCTTGTCGGTTCAAGGTCAAGGTCACAACTCAAAGTCAAAGGTTTGAGCCTGCCATTTTGTGTCCGCTCTATATCTCCTAAACCCCTTGAAGGAATTTTATAAAACTTGGGTCAAATGATCACCTCATCAAGACGATGTGCAGAACCCATGAGTCAGCCATGCCGGCTCAAGGTCAAGGTCACAACTCAAGGTTAAAGGTTTGAGCCTTCCATTTTGTGTCCGCTCTATATCTCTTAAACCCCTTGAAGGAATTTTATAAAATTTGGGTCAAATGATCACTTCATCAAGACAATGTGCAGAACTCATGAGTCAGTCATGCTGGCTCAAGGTCAAGGTCACAACTTAGGGGGAAAGGTTTGAACCTTCCATTTTGTGTCCGCTCTATATCTCCTAAACCCCTTGAAGGATTTTCATCAAACTTGGGTCAAACAATCACCTCATCAAGGTGATGTGCAGAATTTATGAATCAGCCATGTCAGCTCAAGGTCAAGGTCACAACTTAGGGGGAAAGGTTTGAACCTTCCATTTTGTGTCCGCTCTATATCTCCTAAACCCCTTGAAGGATTTTCATCAAACTTGGGTCAAACAATCACCTCATCAAGGTGATGTGCAGAATTTATGAGTCAGCCATGTCAGCTCAAGGTCAAGGTCACAACTGAAGGTCAAAGGTTTGAGCCTTCCATTTCGTGTCCGCTCTTTAACTCCTAAACCCCTTGAAGGAATTTTATAAAACTTGGGTCAAATGATTACCTCATCAGAATGATGTGCAGAAATTATGAGTCAACCATGCCAGCTCAAGGTCAAGGTCACAACTAAGGGTCGAAGGTTTGAGCCTTCCATTTGGTGTCCACTCTGTATTTCCTTAACCCCTTGAAGGATTTTCATCAAACTTGGGTCAAATGATCACCTCATCAAGAACTTATGAGTCAGCCATGTCAACTCAAGGTCAAGGTCACAACTGAAGGTCAAAGGTTTCAGCTCTGTATCTCCTAAACCCCTTGAAGGATTTTCATGAAACTTGGGTCAAATGATCACCTCATCAAGACGTTGTGCAGAATTCATGAGTCAGCCATGTCAGTTCAAGGTCAAGGTCACGGCTAAAATCAAAGGTTTTACCCTTTCACTATCCATAGCAGTGGCAGGGGATTTAGCTGTCTTTCAGACTGCCTTGTTGTTTTACTGTATCCCCTTGTAACCTTCGAGCTGTTGTTGTTTTACTGTATCCGCTTGTAACCTTCGAGCTGTTGTTGTTTTACTGTATCCCCTTGTAACCTTCGAGCTGTTGTTGTTTAACTGTATCCCCTTGTAACCTTCGAGCTGTTGTTGTTTTACTGTATCCGCTTGTAACCTTCGAGCTGTTGTTGTTTTACTGTATCCGCTTGTAACCTTCGAGCTGTTGTTGTTTTACTGTTTCCCCTTGTAACCTTCGAGCTGTTGTTGTTTTATGCATCCCCTTGTAACCTTCGAGCTGTTGTTGTTTTACTGTATCCCCTTGTAACCTTCGAGCTGTTGTTGTTTTACTGTATCCGCTTGTAACCTTCGAGCTGTTGTTGTTTTACTGTGTCCCCTTGTAACCTTTGAGCTGTTATTGTTTTACTGTATCCGCTTGTAACCTTCGAGCTGTTGTTGTTTTACTATATCCCCTTGTAACCTGTGTGATTGTTGTTTTACTGTAGCCCCTTGTGACCTCGATGGTTTGTTGTTTTCCTGTAACCCCTTGTGACCTCAATGGGATTGTTGTTTTACTGTAACCCCTTGTGACCTCAGTGGGATTGTTGTTTTACTGTAACCCCTTGTGACATCAGTGGGATTGTTGTTTTACTGTAACCTCTTGTGACCTCAATTGGATTGTTGTTTTACTGAAAACCTCTTGTGACCTCAGTGGGATTTTGTTTTATTGTAATCCCTTGTGACTTAGAGCAGTTGTTGTTTTACTGTATCCCATTTTGACCTCATTGAATCTTTGTTTTACTGTATCCCCTTTTGACTTCAATAGGTTGTTGTTTTACTACATCGCATGTGACTTCATTAGATCGTTGTTTTACTGCATCCCTAGTGACCTCAATAGATTGTTGTTTTACTGCATTCCCGTTTGACCTAAATAGATGGTTATTTTACTGCATCGCATGTGACCTCATTAGATCGTTGTTTTAGTGTATCCCCTTTTGACACCAATAGATTTTTCTTTTACTGCATCCCTAGTGACCTCACTTGATCGTTGTTTTAGTGTATTCCCTTGTGACATCAATAGAATGTTGTTTTACTGCATCCCCATGTGCCTCAATAGATTGTTGTTTTACTTCACCCCTAGTGACCTCAATAGATTGTTGTTTTACTTCATCCCTAGTGACCTCAATACAATGTTGTTTTACTGCATCCTTAGTGACCTTAATAGATTGTTGTTTTACTGTATCCCCATGTGACCTCACTAGATCGTTGTTTTACTGCATCCCCTAGTGACCTCAATAGATAGTTGTTTTACTGCATTCTTAGTGACCTCAATACAATGTTGTTTTACTGCATCCCCTAGTGACCTTCATAGATAGTTGTTTTACTGTATCCCCATGTGACCTCACTAGGTTATTGTTTTACTATATCCCCTTGTGACCGCATTAGATTGTTGTTTTACTGCATCCCGTGTGACCTCACTAGGTTGTTGTTTTACTATATCCCCTTGTGACCGCATTAGATTGTTGTTTTATTGCATCCCCATGTGACCTCACTAGGTTGTTGTTTTACTATATCCCCTTGTGACCACATTAGATTGTTGTTTTACTGCATCCCCTTGTGACCTCACTAGGTTGTTGTTTTACTGCATCCCCTTGTGACCTCATTAGATTGTTGTTTTACTGCATCCCCATGTGACCTCAATAGAATGTTGTTTTACTGCATCCTCATGTGACCTCACTAGGTTGTTGTTTTACTGCATCCCCTTGTGACCTCATTAGATTTTTGTTTTACTGCATCCCCTTGTGACCTGAGTAGAATGTTGTTTTTACTGCATCCCCGTGTGACCTCACTAGATCGTTGTTTTACTTTTACAGTACTTCATTCTTCAGAAATAGTCCCGTTAAGGCATTTTGGTGTAACAATTTTTTTATATTTCAGATACACAAATACTCAGTGATTTCCCTGCTGTCTGCTGTATGTAGCTTAGTTGGTTGTTTATTACTCTTCCTCTCCACAACAAACTACTTTTGTCCTGTCATGTTTGGTGAAATACACTTATTTAAGAAGCTTGGTGTTTGCTGGCTGCCATGTTTTTTTTACCTGCCACCTAAGGTAAGTGATTTCTTGTTTATTTGTTTATTTAAGGTAGTTCTGCATGTTTGATAAACTGGAAATAATGGCGCTACGTCATTTATCCAGAAAACATGGAATAAAGCCTGGATTCGGCATACAAAAATGAATACTACATCATTTATCCAGAAAACATGGAATAAAGCCTGGATTCGGCATACAAAAATGAATACCATTTTTAGACTATTTATAAATTTATGGCAACAGGTGAGTGAATTTATTACAATGGCAACATTGCTATCTGTCTAAAGTTAAAATATGATAGTAAAACATCTGACACATTAAATAATTCTGAAAAATGTCTTAAAATTAGCTTGAAATGCGTGGAACAAGATACAATAGTTTTGTACACAGCCTTCTAAACCACTTGCCCTGCACAACAGTGGGCTCAAATTCGCACTCACAGTGTAGAATTTGTCACCTAAGGAAGCTATGTACATGGCTTATGATATGTTATCCACCGTTCTTAGAGGATTTCATTTTTACCTGAAAAAAGGTGCGATCAAGTTATCTTACTGATGAAAATAACATGAAGAGTTTTTGATTTTATTGTAGGATGTTCTCAAGCCTTACAAACAGGAACAGAATGTCAAAGTTTAATTTTTATGCATGCAACTGAAGACTGACAAAGTAAATACTCCCCTGTAAGAGTTCTTGTGCATTTATATATATGTATTTGTAAACAGAAAGTTGGCAGAAAAACTCTTTCCTCTGCAGAATTTTTGAAAAAAAAATGTGACGTGAATAAAATATTTGTTTCAGTTTGGTAGTCTTTTAGATGCAGAGAAAAAAAAAGAAAATTCAGAATTCATGATTGAAACAAATATTTTCATCGAGTTGAAGCTTTATTTATTCCTGACTGCAGCTTACGGTCTAATGCTTATAATATACTTCTTGCACAAGTATAGGAATATGTTGTCATACTCCTGTATATAGGAACTGGCTGCATGCCTGTGGCTAGTATGAGATATAAAAAAAATGCACTGTTCATTTCTGTTACATTGCAAGCTTCAATTCCTACCATTTTATCACAAACTTTATGGTTCCTGGCATGCAGGGAGGAGGACATAATAATTATGATTGCATGCTTTACAGATTAAGTTAGCGAAATGTTTCACTGTAACAAAAATGACCGTATTTTAAACCATAATGTGCTAAAGAAATTTTTGTCTGGGAAGTGGGGTTTTGCTTTACATTTCACAAAATAAATGTGCCAGTGCTGTGGCAAAGAAAAATTCCTTTAGCACATCACCGTATGTCTTCCCCTCTGTGGCTGAAACACATCTTTTTTGAATTGAAGACTAGTGTTATTTCTAGAGCGATGCTGCGGGGCATCCCGCCCTGCCTTTTTTAACTGCCACCACACTGCCCTTAAAATGTGCCCTCCTGCCTTTGATCTTCTGCTAAATCCCGCCCTTTATCCTGTAGACATGCCTCGCCGATTATTTGATCAGCAAATTACGTCACGGCAAGTGCACACAGTTGACGAGAATCACTGAGGTGTTATGATTAATTGATAGAGTATTGATTATTGTGTACTGTCAAAAAAGCGCCAATTGATAAATTATCCATAAGCGGCCAGCTGATTACGGAGCATGTGAAAAGTGCCCTGTAAAATGCCTTCTAGCAAGCATTAAATTAGACCATTGTTTAGTATAATAAGTATATATCTTTGCAGGCTGATCCTACCTTAACTTCAACCTGAAAATCCACAAATTTTAATAAATTTCGGAGCAAAACTAAGTTTAGAATATCCGTTCATGATTCTAATTACATCAGATGTTGTATGCAAATTTTCTATAAATCCTTCAAAAAAGCTGACTATCAGTGTTATTTTTTATACTAAGTCATATCATAATTTGAGGAATTATCTCTGGTTTACTTTAGTGAGTCAAGTAAACTGAGCAAAAACCATTTTCATATGACATTCCGAATGTGTACCAGTATCCGGATAGTACTACATTTTGGTTTCCTTTTTTTTTTACAAACTTTTTTTAGCTTTTTCTGTAAATGAAATATTGATGAAAGACCTAATCAGTATGACATGAATTCTGATACATATTAGTTTATAATGTGACCTGAAACTGACCTTTTTATACGCCCGAAGGGACGTGTTATGTTATGACGCTGGTGTCCGTCTGTCCGTAGCAATTTCGTGTCCACTCTGTAACTCTTGAACCCCTTGAAGGATTTCAAGGAAACTTGACACAAATGTTCACCACACTGAGACGACGTGCAGAGCGCATGTTTTGGATGTCTTGCATCAAGGTCAAGGTCACAGGAGTCAAAGGTCATATCAGTTTGTTTCGTGTCCGCTCTGTAACTCTTGAACCCCTTGAAGGATTTCAAAGAAACTTGACACAAATGTTCACCACACCAAGACAACGTGCAGAGCGCATGTTCCGGACGACTCCCTTCAAGGTCAGTCACACTTAGGGGTCAAAAGTTATGTCAGTTTGTTTCGTGTCCGCTCTGTAAGAAACTTGGCAGAAATGTTCACCACACTGAGATGATGTGCAGAGCGCATGTTCCGGATGACTTGCTTCAAGGTCAAGGTCACACTTAAGGGTCAAAGGTCATATATGACTTTGCTTTGTGTTAATTGCTCTGCATTGCAGTGCTCTTGTTTTTATTTTGCAGATCTCTTTTTTTGTTCACTTACAATAAATTTTTTTTGAATTACTTCCCTTTTATGTTACTATAAATAGCTTATTTTGAAACTTTTTTATTATTGGCCGTAGGGAAAAACCGAAACCACTTTTCTGTGGTACAACATGGATGGTACCTCTAATTTTTTGGTGTATTTTTATATACCTGTACCTGATAAGGATTTTTTTTTTTGCGGACTTAGATTTGTTTTTTGAAGTTTTCCTTTTGTTGTTCCACTCCTTTGGGCTACAACAGTCAAGTTCTTTAAATTTTGCTCCCATCCTATGATGTAATCCTTCAGGCGTATATTGTCCCGCTTGGCGGAGCTCTTGTTATGCTGTAACATGATCTTGGCTTCAAGCTACATATAACATATAAAAGCCCTCCACTATATATTATATCATACTCATATGAATAAGTTGACATCCTTGGTGACATTTTTTAAGAAAAAGGATCAATGAATGGTTTGAAAAAAATATATAAAGTAATGTAAAACCCTTTGTAAACTCTGTTACTTGTTTTGGGAACATATCTTTTACCACTTTATTCCGTAATTTAAAAGTATGTGCACAATAATCATAAATGTAATGAATACATAACTAAAAACATCTAGAAATGTAACTACAGCTGCGGTAACTTTCCAGTTTAAAACGGCACTCTGCCCCTTTGAGCAGCACCCTGCCCCTTTTAGACAGCACCCTGCCCTTTTTGAGCTCTAGAAATAACACTAAAGTCTGTTATAGTACTGTCCCATTGCAATGTGTTGAATTGTTACTCTATCTTATACTGCGACATCTTATTTATCATGGTGAAATAAATTGCGCCAATCCATGGCCATTAATATAAAAAAAGACTATTTATTTGATACAGTAAAATTCTTGTCCCAAGGAAAATGTCATTAAGGACGTATGCTAGAATTTGGTGCGAAAATTTTCCCAATAACAGAATTTCTTTAAACTTTGGATATTGAAGAACAATCATCTAAGAAACAAAAAAATGCAATAAAAATCATAGGTCACCGGATTCGAAAAAGAGTTATCTGCCCTTGAAAATGGCATTTCCCCCAAAAATGACGTTTTCAAGGGCAGATAACTCTTTTTCAAATCCGGTGACCTATGATTTTTATTGCATTTTTTTGTTTCTTAGATGATTGTCCTTCAATATCCAAAGTTTAAAGAAATTCTGTTATTGGGAAAATTTTCGCCCATCTCGTATACAGGGAATTCTAGCGTACGCCTTTAAAGCCAGAATCAAGAAATTTCATACAGATGCTTACCTATGTGACAGTTTACCTAGCTGGTTTAAAATCAAGGTGTAAATACTGTGATCTCTAAGCAGTTTGTTAAGCTCACATTTACATTTTATAATAAGGATGTCTAGCATATTTTATGCATTAGCCCTTGTCTGGAATGTTTCATATATTTTGTTGTAATTTTCCCAAACATACAAGTAGTTTCAAGTGTGCTAGTTAATGTAAAGGCATAACGCATTGGAAACAATGTAACTTGAAAGAACACCAGTGTATCTTCCCATTCTGCTTTATCCGTATCTACTGTCAAGCCTATTGATCCCTGGAAACAAGGGTTGTCATCCAAGCTGAGTAATAATACTTGTATGTTCAGTTATGTTACATGATGATAATCATTTTGTTTTCTTTGTTTTGAGTAAACATCATTATCACTAATTTACTGTTTGATCAAACTTATCCATAACAAGGTTTCTCCTTGATTCCTTTTTAAATGCAAGACAGTACTCATGATAGAAAGTGTGCCTTTGAGACCAGTGTATACCAAGATCTTAGCAGGCTGATCACTGGCGCCAGATCAAAAATGCCTCTGTACATGTTATACCCTACCACTAGGTATTCTATAAGAACCATGGTCATGAACGGGAAAATATACTAACCGGTTTCAATCATAAATTTCTCAATTTAAACGTGCAGTTCGGTGAATTATCAACATATTTTTTTTTTTTTTTTTTTTTTTTTTTATGCTTTCATCAATGTTACAGAAAAAACTTGCTTGACCTTCCCTAATGAACATCCAGTCTAGAGGTCACGGCAGTGTGCACATGTTTGGTAAATGTAAACAAACAAAAACAGAATTTAAAAAACCTGTGCAAGTAAGATGAAAGTCAATAAATGATTCCATGTAAGCTTTCCCTTCCTCCCTACCATCCCAAACCCTACAATGCATCTCAATCTGCCTGCACATTTTAATCCATAAAAAAACTCATATAGAACTTTTATCTGTAAATATATAATTTATAATCTACCATAACTATTTAACACTTGTATAAAACATTTAACATGTTTTTGTTTGTGAAATGATAAAGTTCCATTGCATTTACTGTAAACTGGGTGACATAAGTTTGACTTCTACTTTTATGATGTCTATACAGCAACCATAGCTCCATAACTCTTTCTGCAAAGCTTGTTTTAAAGTGATAACACTGCTTAACCCTTATCTTGCTGGACATGATTGATTCTGGCTTTGCGACCAGTGCAGATCATGATCAGCCTGCACATCTTTGCAGTCTGATCATGACCTGCACTGTTTGCCATTAAGTCAGTATCTTTTTGGTATGCACCTCTTTAAACAGTTACTGATACTGTTCAAATTGAAAGATGGACAAGTTCATTATAGAAATTTAGCAGGGTAAGGGTTCAATCATTGTTACCAGGTTGCAAATCAGTCTGTTCACAAATATTAGTGACATAATTGTAAAGATTGCCCAGTTCACAGTATCTGACAATCTGACAGTGGTATATATGCAGTATTTTTCTAATATTTATTCTGTTAAAGAAAGCTTCATTGTTCTTTCACAAAAAAATAATTGTTTATTTTTGTTTTTTTCTATTTTCAGTCTATGCTTGATTCAGTCTACAACAGGTCTAGTGATGATTCTTCTCTCAATGTTATAGTTTGACAGTTCTGTTTAGTTTAGTACATCGTTAACTGTCCATACAACACATTATTTGCTGCTTAGTTAATTTATAAAACTGTAATTAACATAATCTGAAGTGTTCAAAATGGTTTTGATATTTAATCCACACACTGACTTATTTTCTGAACTTTAATTTTGCTAAGCACCTGGTGCTAAGGGACCTCCAATCGAGTTTGAGATTTTGTGAAAAATAAAACAGCAAAGTACTTCTGAATTTTTAGAATTACCTTAAAAGTAGGATGGGATTTTCTAATTACCAACAACAGTTGGTGTCGTATAGTTTTCTCAGCATTCAGACCATTTTTATTAGATATACAGTCAAATTGTTTGCTCAAACTTGGTTAATTTTTACACCACCCTTCTCTCAAACTTGTTGTCAGGTCCTGGCAAAATCCCTGTCCATTGGCTCAAACTACTGATAATTCGTACCAATTTTGCTGTTCCCATCAAGTTTGAGTGAACGAACTTTGTTTGTATACTGTTCCCATCGAGTTTGAGTGAACGATGTTCGTCTGTATGTATGCATCTGTGAGGCATTGTCAGCACATGGTTGTTACAGTGTGTACATGACGAAGTGTATATATTCAATTATCAGCTAGTTGTCAGTGTTGTTAATGCCTATTTACAGCATTGGTAGTCATCAAGTTTTTTGAGAACTATGAGGTAAATGTATCGCACAGGGAGTATTAACATTCTTATTTCTTGTTAATTAATAAATGTATACCCCGTAAATCAGTGACGTTGTTTTATCACATAGGGAGAATTGACAATCTTATTTCTTGTTATTTAATAAAGGTGTATACTCACTAAATCAATGAAAGTGCAGGGAGTTTTGACAATCTTATCTCTTGTTAATCAGTTATTAAAGGTGTTTACCCAGTAATTATTTGTTATTGTTTTCGTAAGAGCATGAAAAAAACATTAGCACTTAGAGCACCTGTTATCATTTATTAATTGGCAATATGTTAATATTGAAATGATTTTAATGGCAATTAATTATATTTTAATAATGGTTGATCTTTGAACTCAGCAGTCTAAAGCATCAAATGACATGTTGGTTACATTTCCATTCCTAAATGAATCTAAGAAATCTCTAATATATCCTAAATGCCTATTACCATGGTTACAGCTTCTTATTGACAATCCACATAACAAATCAACATATAGTATGATATTCTGTTGCCATTAGATTGGTTGTGTTTCAAATTATTTCGAATAATCAATACAGCTCAGCCATTTCTTCTTTTTTGGTACTTCTTTTGTATGTTTCATTTAAAAATCTGATAGTTCATAGTGTACTTATTTAAGAGGATTTTCTTTTAAAATAAGATTGAAAATAGACTTGTTGATATGTACATTACAAAGAAATGACATACACATATATTTTTTATTTTATTAGTAAATGTTTTAAAACATCTATGTGTGCTTCATAACTCAAATATGTGAATTATTGTATGATGCACTTGACATAGAAGTAATACAAAGGTTTCATGAGCATAATAATAGTATAATGCAGTCTATAATATATATCTGGGTCATATACTTTGTAATGTATGTATTCATAGATGTATGTATACATTACTGTATATACATGTATGTTCTGAAATTTTTGCTATACGTATGCATATATGTATGATTGTATATTATGAATTTTTGTAGATAAAGAAGTTACCAAAAAAAAATAAAGCAGCCTGTACATGGTCTTCACTCTTTTCTATTCCTCTATTCAGTCTGTAAATTTTCAATAAACACCCCTTCGAATAATAAATGGCATTGCCCAAATGGAATGATTGACCAGTCCACTTTAGAAATTTAGTAGGGTAAAGGTTAAAAATACATGCTAGTACAAGTTGAAAATACTTGAATGAAATACAGACTGTTAATTGCCTTTTCAAATTTTTATTATGTTGCATTCAGTTTGTAAATGTTTTTGATACATAACAATACTAAGTGTTTACTTGCAAAGTAAGGTTTTCTTGTATTTTATTATCATATGGCAGGGAAAACTGCAGGATAAACCGTCCCTTGAAATTGCAGGTTTTGCGATAATGATAGAGGGCATGAACAAATTATTTTCTTGTGAAAGATGGGACTGGATTGTAAATTTTTGTGATAATTTATATTGGTGGGTTGTAAATGTATGAGATTTGAACTTTGTTGAAAGTTACTGAAAAAATTTTCATGCTTATACATGCTAATTTTGTAGTTTTACCTCAGAAAATGTTTTTAATATCATGATGACCCTAATATTATACACTTGAGTTGTTCCATATGCTTACAACTACTACCTTCAGTTAGTTTGAGGTCTTGCTATTTAATATCTGTGTTATTGAAACGTTTGATGATGACAATGATTATGTTGAGGATGAATGTATGAAATCAGAAAGGTTGAAATGCTTATGTTAAAATATAACTATTAATTGGTTGAGCAGTTGATCAACACTTCTTGCTGTAATATTTGTAATATTATTATTGTAAATCTTCTTATTATTCGTCTAGAAAATGAATGTTTTGTGTAGGATAATTCGTCCTAAATAACTATGTATGGGAGTTATACTGAATTTTAAGCCACTTTTTGAATGTGGGACTTTTCGCTTCTTGCATCACATGTTATAAGATTTGTTGTTGAATAATTTTTTAAGTATGCTCCATTTCATTTAATTGAATTTTACTGAAGAAGCACTTTTGGGGGGAATTATGTCTCCCACCACACAGTAGTATGGGAGACATGTTGATTAACTCCTGTCTGTGTGTCCGTGTGTGTGTGCCTGTCACAAATCTTGTCCGCGCTCTAAGTCGAACATTTCTCATTTGATCTTCATCAAACTTGAACAAAATGTGTTTGCCAGTAAGTCCTTGGCCAAGTTCAATAACTAGCCAAATCGGCTAAAGGCACTTCAGAATTATGGCCCTTGAATTACCGAAAATCACTCTGTACACAGATGCCAGTGATACATGTATTGGTGCATGGTTGACTCAGATACATAACTATTCAGATGATTAGGCAGTTGTGAGAGACATGAGCTTTTCTCAAAAGGAGCTCTAGTTTCTTGATATATTTTTTCGGAATATTAATTGTAACTTGGAAGTATAACAAAGTGTAACTTCTGAATGATAGAAATGATGAGCAACTTTTAGTTAGACTAAGATAACCCTGATCAAAACATTGTTTATTCTTAAGCTTTAGTTACTTTAAGCCAAACCTCATAGTTTTACTGATACTTAGTTCTGAAAAATATGAAAATACTAAAGACTAGTCAGTTTGTATATTATCATCACTCAGTCAAAATTTAAGGAAAATCAATCAGTTTGTTACAAAATGATACGTATATGTCAAGTTCATATGCAGATTAGTTTTGGTTTGAAATCATGGTCGATGAAAATCACAAGTGGACAAAAAAAAAAAAAAGCTGCAAAACTTTAATGAAAAATATAAAGATTTTTTATCAGTCTTATATTAAATACAGTCAAACTTTTTGTTCACTCAAACTCGTATAATTTGAGCGACAGTCTTCGCTTGAACTCATTTTCAGGTCCTGGCAAAATCCTTATATAACGTCAAATCTGAACAAATTTTACCAGTCCGTTCGAGAGAACAAAGTTTGACTGCATTGATAATGATACATGTTCATTTGGCACTGTTGTATGTTTACCTAGCATGTGTTAACTCTGACCTCTGGGTATTACAAGGTTTGGACTTGCCTTAATATTACTGTGATCCCGTATCAATTTTAGTCAATATTTACATGTTTTTCGATAAAATAAAGAGCTTTAGCTTATTTCCAGCAAGTGCTTGTATCATATATGATGGAATGGTACGTTGTAATATGTTATTTAAACTATGAAATGTCGCATTAGTACCATTAGTATGTGATTGAACATTATGTTTGTTGTATGAGTGTTAAATTATGAAGTTATAGCTGTTGTTCTTATATTATACGCTTGTTGTTGAATTCAACTCTCCTAAATAAATGTCATAACAGCAACTTTTTCAGATTTTTGATAGAATTTTAAATGTCTTTTTCTCAAAGCTACCTTTGATATACAGTTATTGATTTTCACCTTTTATAATTGCATTTCTAAGACTGAATATGTTTGTTTTTCAAAAAGAATATTTGTCTGTCCTTCAGAAATATAAAAAATAAAACATTTTGCATTGGTTTCACATGTTTTTATATCAGTTTTCACTTCATTTATTTCTGCATGTGTTGATGATGAATTTTGTGATAAAATATTAATTGATATTTGACATGTTCCCTCAGATTTATAACTTTAATAGTTCATGACCTTTACTTGCAAGGTCATGCTAAATTTATACACTATTTATCTATAATACTTGATCTGTTAATTTAACAATGCAATGTTACTTTAAACTGTCCATAGTATATCTGAAATGAAATAACTGCTAACTCTGTATGATGCTGGTTGAATGAAGAATATTATTATCATTTGATTGTTTTTCAACTATAATAATAAAAAAAATGAAAATGGTGGCATGTTTTATACATTTCCCTCGAGCCAAGGAGAGTCTCAATATCCAATGCTTAAAGTTGCTGACTTACAACACCACTTTCCCTACGTTGGAGTTTTGCTATGGTTACAAAAATTCTTCAAAATGAGTAAGCCCTCCAGCTACCTTTGAGACTGGATGCAGTCCAATGCCTTAATACCTAAGGGGACAAAAGGTGTCTTTTTAGCTCACCTGTCATGTAGTGACAGGGTGAGCTTTTGTGATCACCCTTTGTTGGTTGTCCGTCCGTCCACAATTTCCTTTTGAAACGATAGAGACCTCATTTTGTATTTGAGTTTTATCAAACTTGCACACAACTTGTATGGGCATAATATCTCGGTTCCTTTCAAAAACTGGCCATATCCCATCATGGGTTCCAGAGTAATGGCCCCTTAAAGGGCCGAAATTTGCTATTTTGACTTTTGCAGCCATATAGAGACTTCATTTACGGTTTGATTTAATACAAACTTGCAAAATATCTTCAACAAAAATAAATCTTGGATTCCATGATAAATCTGTCAGATCCGATCATAGGTTCTGAAGTTACGGCCCCTGATTGACCCCTGAAAGAGCCAAAATTTGGTAATTTTTACCTTGTTAACATGATAGAAGTGACATTTTATATTTGATTTTAACCACACTTACACACAAATTAAGTCACAATATGATCTCAGTTCCTTTCGAAAACTGGCTAGATTCCATCATGGGTTCTAGAGTTACTGCCCCTGAAAGCGGCAAAATTTTCTATTTTGGCCCTTTCAGCCATATAGAGGTTTCATTTATGCTTTGATTTGATACAAACTTGCACAGAATGATAATCCTGATGATCTCTAGGCCTGGATCAAAACTGGGTCATGTCGGTCAAAAACTAGGTCATCAGGTCAAATCAAAGGAACAGCTTGTTAACAACCTAGAGGCCACATTTATAAACCTATCTTCATGGAACTTGGTCAGAATGTTTATCTTGATGATATCTAAGCCAAGTTTGAAACTGGGTCATATGGGGTGAGAAACTAGGTCATAAGTTCAGATCAAAGGAAAAGCTTGTTAACATTCTTCAGGCCACATTTATGACCCTATTTTCATGAAACTTATTCAGAATGTTTATCTTGATGATTCCTAGGCCAAGTTTGAAACTGGGTCATATGGGGTCAAAAACTAGGTCACCCAGTCAAATCAAAGGAAAAGCTTGTTAACACTCCTGTTCATTTGATGTGCATGAAACTTGGTCAGAATGTTTGCCTGCATGAAATATCGTATGAATTTTTATCTGGGTCATGTGGGGTCAAAAACTACGTCACCAGGTCAAATCAAAGAATAAGCTTGTTTACACCCTAGGGGGCACATTTTTAGCTCGACTATACAAAAACTTTAAAAATCGTTTTGTCTGGAACTGCAAGGCCTAGGCTTTTGATTTTTGTTATGTAGCATTGCCAAGTGGTCCTTTACCAAGATTATTTAACATTATGCTCCTGAGGTGAAAAGAGGCCCCACCCAGGGGGTCCCAAGTTTTACATAGACTTATATAGGAAAAAAACTTTAAAAATCTTCTTGCCTGAAACTACAAGGTCAAGGCTTTTGATATTTGTTATGTTGCATTGCCTATTGGTCCTCTACCATAATTGTTCAAATTATGCCCCTTGGGTGAGAAAAGGCCCTGCCCTGGGGGTACAAAATTTTACATAGACTTATTTAGGCATTTTTTTTAAAAATCATCTTGTCTGAAAGTTCAAGGCTTAAGCCTTTGATATTTGGTATATAGCATTGCTTAGTGGTTCTCTAACAAGATTGTTCAAATTATGCCCCAAAGGTGAAAAGAGGCCCCGCCCCTGGCGTCACTTGTATATGAGTTATATAGGAAAATATACTTAAAAAATTATCTGATCATATTTCCTAGACTGTTTAGTTATAATTACCTGATGACCCCAAGTAACTAGGGGTCACTTGACGGTGACCTTGACCTAATGACCTACATTTTTGTTTTTTTAAGATACAACCGATCTTAACAGCATAGAAATTGGACTAGGTCAATAACTTTCGATAAAGATTTCAATACTCATCTTTAATGTTCTTATTGTGACCTACTGACCTACTTTCTTGTTTTTGAAGCTACAGCAAAATGATTTGGACCACATGTATAATGTTTGATACAGATCTCAATTCTAATCTTGAATAGTCTTTATCCTTAACTACTGACCTGCTTTCTTGTTTTTAGCTCACCTGAGCACAAATGCTCGGGGTGAGCTATTGTGATCGCTCACCATCCTGCGTCTGTCCGGCGTCCGTCCACACTTTCCTTTAAACAACATCTCCTAAACCAGCAGGCCAATTTTGATGAAACTTCACAGGGATGTTCCTTGGATGGTCTTCTTTAAAAATTGTTCAAAGAATTGAATTCCATGCAGAACTCTGGTTGCCATGGCAACTGAAAGGAAAAACTTTAAAAATCTTCTTCTCAAAAACTAGAAGCCCTAGAGCTTAGATATTTGGTGTGAAGCATTGCCTAGTGGACCTCTACCATGTTTGTTCAAATCATGACCCTGGGGTCAAAATTGACCCCAGGGGTCACTTGATTTTACATAGGAAAATCTTAAAAAATCTTCTTCTCAAAAACCAGAAAGTCTAGAGCTTAGATAGAGCCCGCCCGCTTAGCTCAATAGGTAAAAGCGTTGGTCTACGGATCTCGGGGTCGCGAGTTCGATCCTCGGGCGGGGCGTATGTTCTCCATGACTTTTTGATAAACGACATTGTGTCTGAATATCATTAGTCCTCCACCTCTGATTCATGTGGGGAAGTTGGCAGTTACTTGCGGAGAACAGGTTTGTACTGGTACAGAATCCAGGAACACTGGTTAGGTTAACTGCCCGCCGTTACATGACTGAAATACTGTTGAAAAACGGCGTTAAACCCAAAACAAACAAACAAAAGAGCTTAGATATTTGACATGTAGCATTGCCTAGTGGACCTCTACTAAAGTTGTTCAAATCATGACCCTGTGGTTAAAATTGACCCCGCCCCAGGGGTCACTTGATTTTACATAGGGAATTTTTCAAAAATTTTCTAAAAATAAACCAGAAGGCCTAGAGCTTAGATATTTCACATGTAGCATTGCCTAGTGGACCTCTACAAAATTTGTTCAAATCATGACCCCATGTGTCAAAATTGACCCCGCCCCAGGGGTCACTTGATTTTACATAGGAAAATCTTCAAATATTTTCTGCAAATAAATTAGAAGGCCTTGAGCTTAGATATTTCACGTGTAGCCTTGCCTAGTGGACCTCTACAAAATTTGTTCAAATCATGATCCCCGGGGTCAAAATTGACCCCATCCCAGGGGTCATTTGATTTTACATAGGAAAATCTTCAAAAATTTTCTAAAAATAAACCAGAAGGCCTAGATCTTAGATATTTGACATGTAGCATTGCCTAGTAGACTTCTACAAAATTTGTTCAAATCATGATCTTTGGATCAAATTGACCCCGCCCCATGGGGTTACATGATTGTATGTAGTAAAATCTTCAAAATTTTCTAAAAATAAACCAGAAGGCTTAGAGCTTAGATATTTGACTTGTAGCATTGCCTAGTGGACCTCTACAAAATTTGTTTAAATCATGAGCCCCGGGGTCAAAATTGACCCCGCCCCAGGGGTCACTTGATTTTATATAGGAAAATCTTAAAAAAAATCTAAAAATAAACCAGAAGGCCTAGAGCTTAGATATTTCACATGTAGCATTGCCTAGTGTACCTCTATAAACTTTGTTCAAATCATGACCCCACCCCAGGGGTTACTTGATTGTACATAGGAAAATCTTCAATTTTTTTTCTAAAAATAAACCAGAAGGCCTAGATCTTAGATATTTGACATGTAGCATTGCCTAGTAGACTTCTACAAAATTTGTTCAAATCATGACCCCCAGGGTCAAATTGACCCTGTCCCATGGGGTTACTTGATTGTACATAGAAACATCTTCAAAATTTTCTAAAAATAAACCAGAAGGGCTAGAGCTTAGATATTTGACATGTAGCATTGCCTAGTGGACCTCTACAAAAGTTGTTCAAATCTTGACCCCTTAGGGTCAAATTGACCCAGCCCCAGGGGTTACTTGATTTACATAGGGAAATCTTCATAAATTTGCTAAAAATAAACCAGAAGGCTTAGATACTTGATATGTAACATTGCCTAGTAGACTTCTACAAACTTTGTTCAAATCATGACCCCAGGGGTAAAGTTGGCCCCGCCCCAGGGGTTACTTGATTGTACATCGGAAAATCTTCCAAAAAAATTCTAAAAATCATCAGTTTGACATTTGAAACATGTAGCTCATATTACTCAGGTGAGCGATCCAGGGTCATCATGACCCTCTTGTTGAAGATACAGCATGGAAATTTAGACCACATGTAGAACATTTGATACAGATTTCAATACTCATCTTAAATATTATTTACCCAGACCTACTGACCTACTTTCTTGTTTTTGAAGCTACAGCAGAGAGATTTGGACCACCTGTAAAAAATTTTAACAGATTTCAGTACTTACCTTGAAGAATCTTTACCATGACCTTCTCACCTAGTTTTTGTTTTTTGTGTTTGAAGCTTTAGCAAAGAAATCTGTTCAAGCAAGCAGTTAAACTCAGGTGAGCGATATAGGGCCATCATGGCCCTCTTGTTTTCTCCTTATCTCTGTAATTACTTAATGGATTTGTTTCACATTTAAAATGGTTATTCCTCATCATCACCCACATCATATGGCACAAGGGCCATAACTCACACCAATATTTCATGAATTATCCCCCCTTTTTACTTATAATTTCAGGTTAAAGTTTTGAGGCACTTTCACTCTATCTCCATTATTACTAAATGGATTTGATTCAAGCTTAAAATAGTTGTTCAACATCATCACTCACATCATATGACACAAGAGCAATAACTCTTGCACCAATATTTCATGAATTATCTCCCCTTTTTACTTAAAATTTCAGAAAGTTTTGGTTCACTTTCACTCTGTCTCGGTTATTACTGAATGGATTTGATTTAAACTTACAATAGTTGTTCCACCTTATCACCCACATCATAAGACACAAGATGCATAACTCTGGCACCAATTTGTCATGAATTATGCCCCTCTTTTTAGAATTTAAGGTTAATTTTGATGCATTTTCACTATATCCTAGTAATTACTAAATGGATTTGATTTGATGAATGGACTTGAAGTAGTTGTTCCACATCATCACCCACATCATATGACACAAGGGGTACAACTCTTGTACCAATATAAATAATATTTTTGACACAGACTCAAGCTATTGTGCAATATCTTCATCCACCATTGGAGTCATTAAACACTCTAGTGACAGCTCCAGCTTCCTCAGATGTGCCAAGTTTCACTATCCAGCATGGAAATAGTCAAACGTGCTGTCTCCTGTGACAGCTTTTGTTGATTCTATCTCCATAAAATCTGGTCAGAATGTTTGTTATTATGAAGTCTTGGATGATTTCAAATCTTGGTCATGTGGCGTCAAAAACTAGGTCACTAGGTCAAATCATAAAGCTTGTATACACTCTAGAGGCCACTTTTTTGCTCCAATCCTCTCGAAACTTTGTCAGAATGTTTGTTTTCATGAATTTTTGGACAATTTTGAATCTGGGTCATGTGGGGTAACAAATCTAGGTAACTAGGTCAAATCAAAGCAATTGCTTATTTACACTCAAGAGGCAACATTTTTTTTGGTCCAATCTTAATGAAAATTGGTCAGAATATTTTGTCTCCATGAAATCACTAGGTAAAACATGTTTACACTGTTATAGTTTGTTACGCTGGTGAGCGACTTAGGGCCATCTTGGCCTTCTTGTGTATTTGATTTTTAGCTCACCTGAGCAATGCTTAGGTGAGTCATTGTGATTGCTCGATGTCCGGTGTCCGTCTGTCTGTCATCTGTCAACATTTAGCTTGTGTATGCGATAGATGCTGTATTTTTCAGTTGATCTTCATGAAATTTGGTCAGAATGATTGCCTTGATGAAATCTAGGTCTGGTGTGAATATGGGTCATCTGGGTTCAAAAACTAGGTCACTAGGTCAAATCAAAGAAAAACCTTGTGTATGCAATAGAGGCTGTATATTTCAATTGATCTTCATGAAACTTGGTCAGAATGATTGCCTTGATGAAATCTAGGTCAAATTTGAGTATGGGTTATCTGGGGTCAAAAAGTAGGTCACTCGGTCAAATCAAAGAAAAACCTTGTGTATACGATAGAGGCTGTATTTTTCAATTGATCTTCATGAAATTTCGTCAGAATGATTGCCTTGGTGAAATCTAAGTCGAGTTCGAATACGAGTCATCTGGGGTCAAAAACTAGGTCACTAAGTGAAATCAAAGAAAACCCTTGTGTATGCAATAGAGGCTCAGGGTTTTCCCTCGGGTTTTTTATTTTGGACTCCCATGGCTGCTAATTTAAGGGTCCCTAAAAAGTTTTCCGGGTCCACAAATTACTGATCTTGAAAATGGACAGTACGAAGTTGCTTCACTAGATTCTCTTCAGATTTGTCAAATTTTTCATTGAATATGTTTGTTGAATTTGACAACGATTGCTGAAAGTCAGACTTTTCTACAGAATCACAGTGATCCTTACTATCTTGATGTGTAGTCAAGGTAGACATTTGAAAATTAATACAGCCACTAGTAAATGAATTTGATTTATTAAGTTGCAAGCATGTAGCACAGAACATTTCGTTTTTGTTTAATCATAACCAGTAAGCAGACATCCCAACTTTTTCTGAATGCCAAGTGGGAGTTTTGCATTTCAAAGTGGGAGATTGAGGTGTTCAAGTGGGAGGTTTAATACTGCGGTATTTATGTTCATGGGATTACTTAACGGAAGCTTTTAATACATACATAGGTACTAAAAGCACATATAATGTGTACAACATTTCTTAAGCACTCCTAACAAAAAATAATAAACTACATGCAATGCAGGAGCTAATGATAATATCAACTTATTTGCCTATTATACCCGGCTATTATACCCGTGAGGGGAGTCCAGCTGTATATAAAGATAGATAGATAGCCTTTACAATATCACTAGTCATTACTCTTCACATGTTCATGCATTTTTCAAGTCCTGAAATGAAAATATCTAATTCAACTCTTTGTTCCTTCTATCACAGGAGCCTGAAACTCTATCCAAAAGCCACGAAAAGTCTGTATATGAAAAAAAAACTTACATATATAGAAAAACATGTGTGAATTAAACCTTCACTGATGTTTCTTTTGAGGGGAACAAGAATTGGACCTGGGTGAATTTTTACATTTTTTGCATGACAAACAATGCAAGTGTTAACACCGTCAAAACAAAAAATATAGAGTTAAACATAATACAAGTTTAGGCAATAGAAAATTAACTGTGTTGATTCTCATTCCCACCAACCCGTATCTAAAATCCCTATCCCCAGTTTGTTTATTGATAAAAATCTGGATATCCAAAATTGTATGTCCGGATACTGTTCCGCTTTCGTAAACATTGCCCATTTTTCCAATATAAAGGATGTGTTTGACAAATTGTGTTGATGCAAAGACAGTTTAACAGCATTTAACAGTATCTGATAATAAGATTTACCTTGGCATTTGTTCTTACTAAAATTACTTAAGAGAAATGTTTATCAAAATCGGCACCGCGGTAATCTACTTTCGGTTTCAAAAACCTACAGAAAAAGGTAAAACCAACATATTTTCTGGTCTAAATTCGATTTTAACTGATAGAAATTCAATACCTGTTTCAGTTATGACACATTAATCAACACCTGGATTTGTTATATCATGCAATAAACAACAATCAACAGGGGTAAATAGGTGTGAAAATACCCGGAAACTGTTGTTTATAGATTCGTTATTCACGAGGATTAAATAATGTTTACAAAGGAGTGGATCTTTTTTTTCTTTGTTTGATTTTTTTTTAATCGGGAGATTTGGACTTCTTATCGGGGTGATCGGGTTTTACATCCAGAATCGGGAGAAACCCGACGGGATCGGGAGAGTTGGAATGTCTGAGTAAGATTTACCCCTCCACTCTGGCAATAATTTCCTCTTCCTTGACGTTGTTGAAGAAACTTTCAGATGAACATTTGTTATTTAGATCTATGTCTTTGTCCGTTGTATTTGTTTTGGTGGATGGTTTTGATGAAATCCCAAACACATCAGCAATAGAAACTTGCAACCTTCGCTGGTTTGGGTAGCCATGATTAGAATACATCAAGCAGACGCTTTCAATCATGCAGTATTATAATCGCGCATGCACGGGACAATTTTAATCGCAAAAATTACCGAAAAAAGTATTAAAAGGTGCAAAGGAGGTTTCAGCACAAAGGAGTTTCGTGACCGATTTTGCGGGTCCAGTGGACACAGAGGTGCTAAAAAATGCGAGTTCAAAGCAGCAAAAGCACGTCAGGGACGCAGAAAACCGGGGAAAACCTGCGTCCGGGAAAACCCTGCAGGCTATATTTTTCAATTGATCTTCAAGAAATTTGGTCAGAATGATTGCCTTGATGAAATCTAGGTCAAGTTTGAATATGGGTCATCTGGGATCAAAAAGTAGGTCACTAGGTTATATCAAAGAAAATACATGTTTAAACACGAGACCACATTTTTTGGTCCAATCTTAATGAAAATTGGCCAGAATATTTGTTTTTATGAAATCACTAGGTCAAACATGTTTACATAGTTATGGTGTGTTTCTCAGGTGAGCGACCTAGGGCCATCTTGGCCCCCTTGTTTTATCATAAACCAAGCAAATCATTGTATGCAAGGATGTCTATTGTGCCCAACCTATACCAAAATTTTGATTCTTAAACAAGTCCTGAACTACATTCCAGAGCCATGGATTTCAAGGTTACTATTCAGTTTAACTGATTACTCTAATTTGAAAAAGTTGGTTTCATGAGTTAATTAATTAGTTAATGGACTTGAAGTGTTCCAACTGTCCTATTTGGACATTTATAAAGCAATGCTAAAATGACATTTGTCAGATTCAGATTTTTTTTATGGAAAATGCTGAGATCAGAGGGCCTAACCTTTTTCAGCTAAAAATTTATATTCTGTATTCTGTTTTCATCAAAAAACAATGCTCACTTTGTGACCCATATAATTTGAAAAGTTTCAAATTATGTACAGTTTGAACAGAATTTTTGTCGTCAGTAGTTTTAAAAAATATGTTGACCAAAAATTAAGTATATGAGATATTTTTTTCAGCAATAAATTGATTGTAAAGATTGCATGTACTTTTATAAAACAGTATTTCTTGATGAAAGGAAACTTAGAATCTACTCCATCAGATTTTAGATTTTTAATGTGTGGGTGGGTGGGGGGCAGGGAGAGGCAAAAATGAACCTTTTTTATGGACTAAAGTAGTCATGAGCATGTCATCCATGTCCTTTTATCTTCAATGTCAAGGCGTAGAATATGTCATATATGTCACAGTCTTGATCAGACAAGCAGTTTTATTCAGTATTCTGTGGCTAAAGTTCTCCATCACAATATAACTGTGCCATGAGCAAATCATGCATGTTTTTATTTCAGTATGAAGATCACCAGGGTTTTTTCATCCAACAGAGATGACAAAAACTGACATTCTAAGACATTACGCTCTCACTGGCAATGCTCTTCATATAACTTGTGTATTTGTCCAAAAACTGCATAATTATACCCCAACAAACAAAGTTTGGGGGTGGGGGTATATAGGAGAGAGGTTGTAGGTCCGTTGGTTTTCATGGTTTCTGGACAATAACTCATGAAAGGCTTGACAGATTTCAATAAATTTTGGTACACAGGCGTAACATCATAAAATACAGGTCAAGTTGGACTTTGCTTACAAACTACCATTTTTTGACGTAGTTATGGCCCCTTTTCAACCTAAAATTTGCCAAACTAATGGTTTCAGGACTCCTGAAAGGGTTGACAGATTTAAATATGCTATTGAAACAAAACATTTACATAATTAATTGTATAACTGAAATCATTATCTAATTATAACACTAGGCTCTTTCACAAACACTTGTTTCATTTATTTTACCTTCAAGTTAAACAACTTAAATTGCACCTTCTTGTGCCTATTTTTCTTACGGTTGCCATACTTCTGTGACAAGGCCATATTGTGGGGGTATTATTTGTCACTCCTGTGACAGTTCTAGTTTTTGCATTGATCCCACGTCGATTTTGGTCTCCTGGGTTTCATTTGCACATGACCACATGCAGGTAATCGCGTAGACTGTCTTGTAAATGTTTATGCACAGTTCTTCAGTGAACTTGATAATTAACAAACAACTTTCCCACAACATTGCTGTTAAATGTTAGTATTGGCTGATAATGCTGACGTTTTGCTGATACAGAGTTCACTAAATCTGAAAAACTTCTTGGAGTTCAAGTTGACGTGGAACAAACAATTATTTTAAAGAAGTGCAACAGTAATCTCTATCTTCTTTTACGGATAAAACAATTTCTTAATATACATGCCAGGAAACTTTTCTACAATGCTTACATCTTACCCCATATAGACTATTGCTGTTCAATATGGGGAAGTTGCTCAAATGAACTTCTTGAGAGAATGATAAAATTTCAAAAACATGCAGCTTGCATTATTCTTGATAAAGAGGCAGACGCACCATCTGACCCTCTTTTCAAAGAGTTAAAATGGATAAAATTTAACGACAGAGTTGAGTAAAAAAAAGCTATTTTAATTTACAAATCATTTAATGAAGAAAACTCGCCATGCTACATGAAAGAAAAATTTCAATTTGCTTCAACTTTACATAACCGAAATCTTAGATCAACAAATAATCTTAATCTACATATTCCTAAGCTAAATCTTGAGTTTTATTGAAAATCTTATTCTGGAACTAAAATTTGGAATAATATACCCCTCTGTACACCAATCTGAAAATTTCAAAAAAGCTTATTTGAAGTGGAAGTACTCTGGCTAACTTAATTATATTTGCTTCAATCAATTCCATGCTTATATATATGTTTGTAATTTTGTTCCTGTGATTTTCCTTAATACTGATTAACATTTTGTGTTTATTTCATTTTGTAATTATTTAATTCTGTATTTAATATTATTGCTACTGTTATTTGATGTAAATGTTGTAAAAACATTGAGGCACATATGGAAGATTGTTTTGGTGAATATGTAGCCTCATTAAATAAAGTCCTTATTATTAATATTATTATTTTACTTGCTAAAGTTGTCAAAAAGGTTTGTTTTTCTATGGCCTATCCTTCTGGCAGAAGCTTCATAGTAATTACTCTGTCCATCATCAGTCTATGTGCATCCTTGGGCGCTTCGTTCTTCTTGTTTTTCTGTGTCCGACCCGAATCACCCTAATGACACAAACAAGGCCCAAGAACATTGTTCTCAGGTCAAATTTTCACACCACCTCCTAATCGGAAGGACCCCAAACAGTGCAGGAACTATATGGCGGAATGAGAAGGTTCAACTTCAGTGTCAAAGAAACATTGTAGCGAAATAAACATGATAAATTTATGACCAAATAAAATATTATTTGAATAAAGACATACTTTTATGTAGAAATGTTGGTTTACTCCCACTGATCATGTAAACAAGCGCCCTAAACAAGGCTGTAAAGTGTTTTACTCGAGCTATGTGATCCGATTCTAGAGTGGGCAGACCAATGCTCGGCGTAAAAACTACATATTTTAAATTTAAAAACTGATTTTACATAAACTTACCGTACTTTTTTATCGTCAGTTTGTAGAACAATCTTTGAGTATTCAACCTATTGTTAATATTCTGTCACACCGTGACGTAATAGGCGGGAGCTAAAATAGTACCAGTAAAACCTATGCGGTTCATGCGGAAGTATACCAACGCTCGGCGTACGGCATATTAATCTGCAGGTTGTAATTTTGAACTATTTATGTATTAAAGTAAAGTATAAGACATATTTAACACAAGACATAGGTTGTATTGATTAACTGATTTTCTAAAGTACATAAACAGTTACGTAAATTACCCCTCTCTCTATTCTGCATCTATAAATTGAATAAACACATTTTATCAACAAATTATCTTAAGGAATTCAGTTGAAGATAATTTATTCACAATTTTGTGAGTCTAACTTCAAGAAATCAATAAACTATGATATCTGATGATTTATTTCCATTATTTTTGGAAATCTTTTCAAAAGTGTCATTAGTCCACATAGTATATCAATTACTTCGACAGCATAAGGTACAGAAAAGTGCAGTACAATGGGTCCGTATAAAATGCCATGATAAGGGTTTATAGTTTATTTAAGTATAAAGAAATAGAATAATTAAAAATAAAAATGCTTTTATTCTCCATAATTCGGCCTGCAAGCTACTTTTTTAATACCAATTTTACCAGAAAATCTGTTTTAATGAGGGTAGAACACAAAACTGAACGGCTTTTAGTCTTGCATCGTCTGCTCTACTGTGACCACGTGACCATACCGGAAATGAACCGCACTGGGATAAAATTACGCGTGATGTAAACAAACGAAAGGGGACTCATCAGAGCTGATATTTTATATATATATTAAGAAATTCCCAGAGAAACGTGACATACGCCGAGCGTTGGTATGCGCCGAGCATTGGTCTGCCCACTCTAATCATTTTCATCCGGGGAATCAATGCCCAAGGATGCCCTATATGTCTGTGTCCCAGATATATTGTCAAAGTCATAACTTTGCAGCCTCTATTCCATTTTCATTGGCATAAATACTTTTCACAGCAGTTGAAGTGCAGTAGAGACAGTGCTATCTTATCTTCAAGGTCATTAAATCTGTCCTTATCAAGGCCATAATGTGGAAAATGGGTTTTGAAATTGATTTAATTTTTGTGCAGTTATCAGAACAATGCATAGTGCAGTGCTCACACTCCATCATCTGCACTTCAAAATCAAGTTCACAAAGAATAAAAAGGATTATTAAATATTGCACTTGTTTAAGCTAGAAGTTTATAAAAATGTCCTTAATTTTATTTGAACTTCTTGTAACTGTATGTAACACAACATTTTGGTGTGCAGTCAAAAGATCTGAAGTGTCTTAGAATACTGAACTTTTTCTGACACCTCCTTGTCCGGCAGTAACTGTAACCCCTGTGCTAACTTTATTTTAGTTAAACATTTTGCTGAAACCAGTGGTTGAAATTACACTAAACTTTGTATTCAGCTTCCTAAAGTTTTTTCTTATGGTTCTGCCATAACCATTTTAGAGGCAGCTAGATCTAGAAGTAAAAGAACTGTACATATTAATCATTTGATCTTCACCAAACTTGGCCTGTAGTATCTTTATTTGGACCTAACTAGGTTCCACTCAGGTGAGCTAAAAACAAGGAAGTAGGTCAGCAGGTCAAGGTCAAAGTAAAGTGACATCATATTACCTAGGGTCATCAGGTAATTATAATTAAACAGTCCTGGAAATAGGATCAGATAATTTTTTAAGTATTTTTTCCTATATAACTCATATAATAACTAAGTGACCCCGGAGCGGGGTCTCTTAACTCCAGGGGCATAATTTGAACAATTTTGGTAGAGAACTACTAGGCAATGAATCATACCAAATATCAAAAGCCTAGGTCGTGTGGTTATAGACAAGAAGATTTTAAAACTTTTTTTCCAATATAAGTCTATGTAAAACTTGAAAGCCCACAGGGCGGGGCCATATTTGACCCTTGGGGGATAATTTGAACAATCTTGGTAAAGGACCACTAAATGATGCTACAAACCAAATATCAAAGCCCTAAGTTGTGTGGTTTTGTACAAGAAGATTTTCAAAGTTTTCCCTATACAAGTCTATATAAACCATGTGACCCCCGGGGTGGTGCCATATTTGACCCTAGGGTGTAATTTGAACAATCTTGGTAGAGGACCACTAGATAATGCTACACACCAGATATCAAAGGACCGTTTACAAGATGATGTCACAGGCTGTACGCAATGAGGTTTTGGACAAGATTTTCAAGTTTTTCCTTTCGGTTGCCATGGCAATCAGAGTTCTGCATGGAATTGAATTCTTTGAACAATTTTGACAGGGGACCACCCAAGGATCATTCCTGTGAAGTTTGGGGTAATTCTGCCCAGTGGTTTTCAATATTTTGTTTAGAAAATGTTGACGGACGCACAACATACAACTCACATTGACCGGTCGGTATCAAGTCAACTCGTCCCCGATTTGGTCATTTCGTCACCCAAAATTGGTCATTTCGTCCCCCTCATGATAAAATTTGGTCAACTCGTCCCCATTTTGGTCAACTCGTCCCCCTTTTGGTCAATTCGTCCCCCCTTTGGCAATTTTGTCCCTATAATATTTTAGGCATTTTTGTTTTATTTATGACATTTTTTACTTCGAAAACTTGTATTTAAAATTATCTTGAGTTTTGAAGGAGTTATATTGGAAATAGTTCACTTTAAATAATTAGGTTTGATACAATGATAAAAGAAATATACTGAAAATATAAGACAATTAACTGAAATAATATAAAATAAAAATAACTAAAATGCCCTTAATATGAAAAATACGATATAACAGAAAATCTAACTGTTTAAAAATCATACTAAGAAAAGAGAGATCAATAAATCCTTACCCCTGATCATAATAGAAAAAAGTTTTAATTAGAAATACAATAAAGAATAAATAAACAACGAATATCTGTCACTTATGTTTTACTTAAAATAACCAACATGCTTTATATTTATTTTTGTCATTAAAATATATTAGAAAAATACTTCAAAAGTAGGGAGACAGTGGTTTCTAAAATAAAGTAGAATGAGCATATCCCTGCATACGAAAGGTGTTAAAGATTATTAATCATATTAAAAGGCGTTGATTGGGCTGATTGGAAGGTGTTAATGGTATTTAATTGCACGAGAAGGTGTTGATTGGCCGAATGAAATGTGTCAAAATTGTCCCCTAGTAGAATTACATGTGTTAATAGTTGACTGAAGTGAGGAAATTATTTTTATAAAAAAAGTTTAATAGAAAGTTCAATCTTATTCAAGAGTTTGAAAATAAGCCGCATCAAATACGGACATTTAAACAGTAATCATGTTGTCCAACATAGCAGACTTACGAAAAAAAAAAACCCCAAAAATCCTCCTTGTTAATTCGATCATTTTTAAAGCAAAAATTTCTTAAAACGAATGGAAACTTATGTATATTTTAGCATAAAATATATTTATTTGGCATGTTTCAAAGAAACAAGAGGGCCATGAAGGCCCTGTATCGCTCACCTGACCTATTGACCTAAAGATCATCAAGATTAACATTCTGACCAAGTTTCATCAAGATATGTTCATAAATGTGGCCTCTACAGTGTTAACTAGCTTTTCTTTTGATTTGACCCCGTGACCTAGTTTTTGACCCAACATGACCCAGATTCGAACTTGACCTAAAGATCATCAAGTTTAACATTCTAAGTTTCATGAAGATACAGTCATAAATGTGGCCTCTAGAGTGTTAACAAGCTTTTCCTTTGATTTGCCCCCATGACCTAATTCTTGACCCAACATGACCCAGATTCGAACTTGACCTAAAGATCATCAAGTTTAATATTCTGACTAAGTTTCATGAAGATATAGTCATAAATGTGGCCTCTTTAGTGTTAACAAGCTTTTCCTTTGATTTAACCTAGTGACTAGTTTTTGACCGAAGCTGACCCAGGTTTAAACTTGACCTAAAGAGCATCAAGATAAACATTCTGACCAAGTTTCATTAAGATATGGTCATAAATGTGGCCTCTACAGTGTTAACTAGCTTTTCCTTTGATTTGACCAGGTGACCTAGTTTTTAATCCTACATGACCCAGATTCGAACTTGACCTTAAGATCATCAATATTAACATTCTGACCAAGTTTCATGAAGATATAGTCATAAATTTGGCCTCTACAGTGTTAACAACCTTTTCCTTTGATTTGACCTGGTGACCTAGTTTTTGACCCCAGATGACCCAATATCAAACTCATCCAAGACTTTATAAGGATAACATTCTGACTAAGTTTCATTAAGATTGGGCCAAAATTGTGACCTCTAGAGTGTTAACAAGCTTTTCCTTTGATTTGACCTGGTGACCTAGTTTTTGACCCCAGATGACCCAATATCGAACTCGTCCAAGATTTTATGGAGGGTAACATTCTGACCAAGTTTCATTAAGATTGGGCCAAAAATGTGACCTCTAGAATGTTAACAAGCTTTTCCTTTGATTTGACCTGGTGACCTAGTTTTTGACCCCAGATGACCCAATATCGAACTCGTCCAAGACTTTATGGAGGGTAACATTCTGACCAAGTTTCATTAAGATTGGGTCAAAATTGTGACCTCTAGAGTGTTAACAAGCTTTTCCTTTGATTTGACCTGGTGACCTAGTTTTTGAACCCAGATGACCCAATATCGAACTCGTCCAAGATTTTATGGAGGGTAACATTCTGTCCAAGTTTCATTAAGATTGGGCCAAAAATGTGACCTCTAGAGTGTTAACAGTCAAATTGTTGACGACGGACGGACGGACGACGACGGACACAGGGTGATCACTAAAGCTCACCTTTGAGCACTTCGTGCTCAGGTGAGCTAAAAAAAAGCTAATTAATCATACTATGAATTTTTTTTCAAAAATACGTTTTAAAAAGGGGGGCGAAATGACCAATTTGAAATCACCTAGGGGGACGAAATGACCAAATCGGGGACGAGTTGACTGTAAATCGAGCGGTCACAGAAGCTCTCCATGAGCCTTTGGCTCAGGTGAGCTCTAAAAACTTTTTATGTGGTTCTCGACTGAACGCTACTGTTACAGCACCTCTTCTCATGAACAACTTAGTGTATTATTGTATTGGCCTATGGGTCTCGGACCTTCTGGATGAAATAAACTTGAAGCAGGGTACGGATTTGGCACAGCTGTGCAACTGTAGTGATTTGCGGTACATATTTGCCAGATATGGAGTACAAACTTGCAACGGCAGCCACACTAATGTGTCAGGTTATATCTTCATGTCCTATCGAATCTGTGCGTGTATATCTACTGATGCACAGGTTATTGTTCATTGTTGTATTATCTTTACATTATATACTGGGAAACGGAAGGTAACAAGATGCAGTTTTCTCCCCTTCTGAATATGTAGGAATAAAATACAAGAACATTTGATCATATGAGAATTTTTATTGATTGCCTGTGTTTCACAGTTAATTCTGCTCTCTTTCGACAATCTACATGATGCAAAATTTTGTACACAATGGTGTATGTCAGTTCATAGAGGAAACTTTACACATTGACATATAAACATGTCTTTATAACATATATGCTGTACAGAAAACAATCATTTACACACATTATTTTATAACTTGCTTTTTTTGTTTCAGCACTGAAGTTGACAAGACTTTACATCATCATAAGCACGACTAGATAAGGCTACTTTGTTCACGCACATGTATATTACCTTGTAATGAGATTATCTGATTTTATCACTAGGAAAACCCCAGGTACAGGAAGACACCTTGGTAAAACTACTGACTCTTTCAGAAATCCAAACTGATATATTCCTAACATATTTCTACACCACTTACAGGGTTTCCAACTAGAGCTGTGAGGCTTAAGGGGTAGGAAGTCTGAAACCCTTAACACTGGGGCGGTTACAGGTTGAAGATATATGTAGCAAAACTACAAGTAATTTCCAGATTAAATCAGATCAATTCTGAAGCAAATAATTCTACTCCACTGTGACATGAGCTATATCATCATGACAATTTTCCAAATTTTACTGGAAAACATACAGAAATTAAGAGTGTAAAAACATGTAAGAAATATCTGAGGGTGAATGCCAAGTCTTAAAAAGAATTTGAGCAACACATGGTGTAGCCACTAAAAGTCTTCACACTTGTACCTTTTAATTGAATTTGGCAATAAAACTCTCAGGTAAAAATGTTATTTCACACACATGTCGCATACTTTGGATATTCCATCACTTTTTGTCAATAAACAGATCAAGCAAGCCATAAAATCATGTGCACATAGTTTCAGCTAAATCTTATCTTCTCAACAAAATTCCTTCGAATCTAAATTTTACATTCTTCTGTTGATTTGTTATTTTATAAGCCTGAATACATGCAATTTATAGTAAAATTAAGTGCATAATTCTAAATGTTCTGGCATGACAGTATGACTATGTGAGAAAGAGTATCACCACAAAAATATCCAGACAAATCTAGTCTAAATTCAATTCTTTTCCAACAATAAAATGTTTTAAATAACTTGTCAGTTTTCATTTTAATACCTACAAGATATACAGCACTCATCAATGAAAATATGAAAATTATGCAAAAAGAAATATGCAAAGGTTATATAAACTGTACACAGAAGCTTTTTTTTATCATACAAGTCAACAAATGAGCCGTGCCATGAGAAAACCAACATAGTGGGTATGCGACCAGCATGGATCCAAACCAGCCTGCGCATCCGCGCAGTCTGGTCAGGCTCCATGCTGTTCGCTTTTAAAGCCTATTGGAATTGGAGAAACTATTAGCGAACAGCATGGATCCTGACCAGACTGCGCGGATGCGCAGGCTGGTCTGGATCCATGCTGGTCGCATACCCACTATGTTGGTTTTCCCATGGCACGGCTCAAATAGGCCTATCTGGACTCTGAAAAGACAACACAGTTGTATAAGGCATGTTAAATGGTGTCCAAGATTCAGTGTCATATTGCAGTCAATACTTAATATGTTTTTTTTTTAAAATCTAGTTTTGGAATTCGAGAAATGCTTTCAAAACTGTATATTACACCCTGACATAAGACAGTGCCTTTGGCTAGTTAGTAACAACAAAAAAACCTTCAATACCAACACCACATCACATTGTATACTATAGTAACTAATATATAATGTCATATATAGAGTATGGTTTCCTTATTAAAACTGATTACTGTAGGGTTTTCCTCTCTTCTCTTTCTCTTATAGAAAATGGTAAAAGTAAACAAGAAGAAAGAACAGATATTAAGTGCAATATGACACCATAACTAAACACAATAAACAAGAAGAAATAAACAAAGACAGTCTATCTAGACTTTAAAATGTAAACTTGTGCTTCAAGCATGTAACAATGTGGAAAAAACAACAAACAAGCAAGCAAAGAAAAGGAAGGCAAAATGTAAAAAAAAAAACAAATGGGAAATCTCCTGTCCCTAATACTTGAAAACAATCTTTGTTATGCACATATTTACATATCAGGTCTTCTAAGCAGACAGTAACAGCACAATAGGTATTTGTTTAACTCCATGTGAAAGGTATTACACTGAATACAGTACATGATCACTGAAGCTTTATATGTATATATATTTCTTTTGGCTTGATGTTTATTCAATTTGGAAAAAAAGTTTAAGCACAAATTTCATATAAAAGCAAGGCTTTCCAAACTTATCATTCAAAAAATGACAAACTTCTATTGTTTCTTCTCCATATGGAAACCCATGTCTAAAACCTGTCCTGGCATTTCCACAGAAACGCATCTAAAACCTGTCACTGATAGTGCCATGGAAACAAGTTTAAAACTTGCACATTATTTCCACAGAAAGAAGTCTAAAACCTGTCCGGACATTTCCACGAAAGCAAGTTTAAAATCTTTCACTGACATTTCTAACCGAAATAAAACACTACCTACATTTAATGAAAGTTAACAACAAAAAGACTAAAGTCTAGACTTAAAATGTTTATGAATTAACATGGAAAATTATTCTTTAACAAAAAAAAGAAGGTTCTATTAACATAGCACCACAATACTAAGATCTGAAATTTACATTTTTACAAGTGTTAAGTAGAAATGTCTTCAATATTTACACCTTGAACTTATCAGTAATTACAACCAAAGTAAATGTTCCTATTTTATCTATTTTACAGGTTAAAGGTTATTCTACATAATGTAAAGAGTGTGTATTTGGCATAATGTAAGAGCATGTAAAAATAAATCTTTGACCAATACTATTGTGATCAGGGTTGCTTTAATGAATAATTTACAGTTTTGTACAAGATTATCTGATATCTGATGAAATAGTTGAGATCTTTGTTCAAATTTACATTGTTTGTTAGGAAAGGAAATATTTACAAAGAATTTCAATTTCTGTAACTTCTTAAATTATCATCAACAGAACAATACACAAGTATATTACAGGGAGGATTTCTTTCATGTTTTTATTTTCCCAAAAGATGTAGTAAGTTCTATTCCAAAATGTTCGAAAGTCATACTGATCTATTGATACTGATTTTTTTTTTTTGGCCAAAACTGTTCCGAATTGTCAAACATGAAAGTTAGCTTCTGCATGTGTGCCCTCTGCATACAGTCAAGTTGATATTCTTTTTCAAGGTCAATAAAATGTATTAAGTGTTGCTAACGATTCTTATAACTCCTTAAAAATTATTCTTCAAAATCAATAGTTGGTTAAGTGCATATAAATATGATATTTTCTGTATGCAGTATTTGGGATTATTTATAAACAAAAAGTTGACTATAATACATTGTTCCCTAGACTCTTTATACAAGATAAAATGGTATGCCATATATGGAATGGAATCACAATGCACTGAGATTGGTTGCTACACAACAACAACGGCAATCTGCATATATATGTGTGTAAACAGCTCTTGTGTACATTCAAGCTGCCATGGTTAAGGCAAACAAGAAGAAAACTGACTTATATTCATGCTTTTTAATATTACATCAGAAGTCTAGGCTTATTACAGAAGTCGGACCCAAGGCACCACTCTGAGCATTATTTCATGCTGGACGACTTACATCCATTTAAAACACTCCTCCCAGGTGCAATTCAAACACTTTCAGTATAAGTGGCAACTGCCACACAGGTGCTAGCCACAGAGAGCCATTATTAACATCTCAAATTATCCCACACCATTGATTTTCTAGATGAAACCATAACACAACAATTTTGAATGAACACTATAAAGCAATTACACATATACAAACAAAGGAACCATTGTTCAGTGTATTCTGTTGTTATCAGTTATATAAACTTTGTACACAAGTATATCAATGTCAAAAATAACTTATTTACACGTTGCCTTACATAATCCCATATATGCATTTATAAATGCTGTTTCATAGAGTAAATAGGCAGTACAAAAATATCTGTGCATGAAATTAATACAGCAATATGCTAAAACCAGATTTCATGAAAAGGGAAAAAAGTAAGATGACCAAAAAAAAATTAATAAAAGAATATTGCAAAAGTGCACTTTGTACATTTACTACAAAAACGAAAGGGCAAATATGATTGGTTCTGTACAATGAAAGAATATATGTTATCAAAATGCATCAAAGAATTGCACTATCACCCCAGGTCTATATTACAAGTTGAGATTTGTTCCTTCAAGTATACAATGAATACAAAAAAAAAGTTACTGATTACATATAATAAAGCAATAGTACTGTAGTTTAAGACGTAAGGTCTATGTTATGGCTACATGCATAAATATATCTTCAACTGTTTATTGTATTTCAAATTAGTGTTTACTGTCTTAATACAAAATAATTATTCTGAGAAATGCATATCTGACAAGCCTTTATCACTTGCATGACAAAGTTTGTCTTTGCATTAAATCAATTCTTCATTTACAGGTACCAATTATTAGTTATTCTAAAACACTTCACTGCAAATATAGACTGAAGGGTCACAACTCTTGACTTAGAATGTAAAGTGATATGTATCACCTATAGATTTGAATGTCTACTCATTCAAAAATATGTACAAAAAACTACATTTTCTATAGAAAAAAAAACAATAATACTTAATCTGCAACTAGGGTTTGGGGTTTGTGAATGGTGGTGGGTGGGGGAAGTTGCATAAACACAGTAAAAAAATTGTGCTTCCATTCTAGGTAGCTGCAATTCCATATGTATGTATGGAGGAATGAAAGGGCCTTTAAAAATGTACAAAATGTATCACACAGTTTGCCCTTTCACAATTTCTTCTCTAAAAACTTGGATATCCTAAAATCTACGAAGACCCATTCTTAACCTGACCATTCTAACTTTACCTAAATCACGAATTAATCACCATAATATATCAGTGTTTCTATCATAAGATATCAATGTTTCTATCACCCCATATTGACAAATCAACAGTCAAATACGGTCCAGATGCATTATCAAGAACCAATTAAATGTCTCATTTAATTTGGAAATAAGAGAAGAACAAAAATTGCTATTTTCATGCATTTATGGTCAGAAAAAAGCTATATTATACAATTTAACGTATGAGCCAGTCATACTTTTTTGTTTATACATGGAATTATGGATGCATATGCTACAATCTCAATTAAATACATGCATTTCTAAGCATGTTTAAGTATGCAAAAATATAATTATGTGTACAAAAAAAATCTATTTACATTGAAAGACAAATTTATTGGAAATACATTTTTCCCCCGAAAAATATAGTACAAGCAGAGTAATGGCAATGTAGGTTTTTTTTACAAAAAAAAAAAAAATCAATATGAAAAAGGGGTAAAGGTTTTAGCATACATTTGTTGTTAAATTCCATGCACAATAAATTCGTTTTTTACATTTGTACAACCTTTACAGCAAAGTACTTGCTAGAGTATAATACATCTTACTGTAGAAAAAAAGAACTATAAACACTGTCTATATGTACGTTTTTTCACTTTTTACACTATTAACAAGGGGGATATTTTGTTGATCTGTACAAGTATAATACATTCAGGTTTGATTCAGCTCTTGACTATTTTAAAGTAAATGCAGAAATGTTCATAGAAGTTGACAGGAGAAGATAACTACAGTTTACTTCTCTTCTACTGATCTGTTTGAATACAATGGCAGTAATATTTATGTTACTGTTCTGCTGTTATACAATGCCACACTTACACTCGTGAGATAAGCAACAAGAATTGACAACTCGCGGTGAGGATTAAAAAGGTCTCCCACAAGCAACTTTCTATGCACTACAAAAGATGACCAAAAATATTAAGAAATTTACAACAGTACTAAACAGATCAGTAGAGAAAGAAAGAAACACAGAAGAAGATGAAATGAATGTTCACCTGTACAAAATGGAAAAGATGCATGTTTTCAGTCATTCTATTACAAAAATCTGGAGTATATTACCTACACGGCAAGCTATGCGTACACTCAAAAAGCAACATGTATTTAGATTATATACAAGTTTTCAAATAACATTAAAATACCAAATGCATATTACCCTAACTGTATGATTATTAAATATATAAAGCGATTGTAGTTATATATTATAGGGGTGTTTTCTAACAAGAAATATATGAAAAATGATGTGCTTTTATATACAACAAAAATTTCTAACTATAATGTGTTTACAAAAACTTTAGAATATTTCTATTACTGCAGATAAAAGTGTTCATATGAAAGCTGAAATTTATTGTTAATTAGATGTAACAGAAAGCGATGTAAATCGACAAAATACATCTTTTCAAAGAAAAAAACTTGACGTAAAAAGAAATTTTTAAGTGTAATGTAAATAAGCAAAATCCATTCTTTTTTACAAGAAAAAACTTGACATAAAAAGAAATTGTATGTGAAACTTCTAAATATACATATAGCCATGTCAAATATATACATATATCTATCTACCAAACATATACAGGCTATTTCTATATTATAACACGATTATATGGTTAAATACAAGATATTCCTTTGTGATGTGATATTTCATTTTTCTAATATACAAATCAATTTGTGTACCTGTACATTTGACAACCAGCATACTTTTGTAATTCTTGTCTTAAAAACAGACAGAATTTGATAAAAAAATTCATTCATCATTCTTAATGTACCCTTGCTATCAATGATTTTATTTTTCTATTATTTAATTAGATAGAGAAAACAATAAAATTCAAAATCACTTTATATTTTACTGAATATTTTAATGTTTTTAATGAATTCACTACCCATAAGAGTCATCATTCTTTTTTTTCTGTGCTGGCTTCGTTAAAGACTCGAATGCCTACTAGAATAATTTAAAATCGAAAGTTTTTTCTCCTTCCAGATGTTTCTACTGTTTTGTACTTGCGTTTTATTAGTTGTAATGGCAGACATACAAACAAGACCAGCAGAACTGGGTGAGAAATAGGCTCTAAAACCATTCGAAATTTCAAAACTATGTCAGTACCATGGACCTGTCAATATCACAAAAATAATCGTATTAACAGCTTCTGTTAACAATCTTCTACAAACTAACATTACAATATGAATACAATGATTAATGACAAAAAAAGAAAAAAAGAAAAACACACCAAAAAATATGGAATATATCAAATGGGAGTAAGTGGTACAAAATATAATGTGACTATTCTATATCAACTATTCTACAATACAACATGCAAAGTTTGAGAGAAAACAAGGAGAAAAAGTAGTAAATATGATAAAAACATGCAACACGTATGCTAACACTGTTGTGTAACAATACTGACACTAGTTTTTCAATACTTAACATTATTTCTGCATATTTAACACAGTCTAGACACCAGTCTCAAAATTCCAGTTTCTGATTGCATGATTCCAAGCTCTGTCTAGAAACTGACCAATAGCAAGGCTGTATTTTGAGACTAGACTACAAACTCCCGATTTAATATCCCCTGTCCTTCCATCAAACAAGGCAGAACAGGGCCAATATCTGAGACAAATGTAACCATTTTCTCAATAGTTTTATTGACTTAAGTCAAGATGAATGCACAAATAATGCTGATAATTATGATGTTTATTGCATTACAGCTATGAAGAGCTAACGTGGTCTACATATGTGGAAAGCCTTCAGTCATTTAAAACATACCCAAGTGATTTTATTACATCTTATGGAAACTCCGGCTATAAGATTTCATATATCTCATTGCCCTTCTGCTTTCAGTATCTACACAAACAGTGCAACAAAAACATTGTAATGAAAAATAAAATGAAAGTATTATGTCTTTTTCTCCTGCAAAAAATACACATGAAAATAACAATGTTGAAAATCCACCCTATTCTCCATAAAAAAAACCCCAGAATGTCACGAGACAGATGTATACAAAACAACAAACAGCAAAAACACTAGAAATATAGCAATTAATACCATAGTCCTGAAGTACATGCATATGTATATTTTTCAGCACGGTAATAGCACTGGAATCAAATAATGATCATTTCATTCCTTCTATTACATTGTGTTTGAATGCCAACTAATTGACAAATCTGACATGTTACGGGATACAAGTCCCGTCTTTTTCAAATACAAATGGTATAAGAACTACGATTTTATCCATATTTGAACATTCTTTTAGGATAGTCTGAGTTATTACATACGTTTCTCTCCCATTTATGACCTAATCAAACATTGAGGCCATTATTTCTACTATAACAACATGCTCCATGAATGTCTGTGTTCTCTAACCACTGTATAGGTCATATGTAGGAGCTAAGTATAGAGTACTTTTTAATACATAAAATACAGACATATTTAGATGCTTGCATGTTAAATTTAAGACACTACAAGCAAACAGTGAGACTGCTGTGCTGCTGACCAAACTCTTAACAAATATATAATCTTGAATCTACCCTGTAATTAACGCAGTATGTGGTATCATGTAACACACATGAGGGTATTGAACGTGGCATTTTCAAATATAAAAAAAAAGAAGAAGAAAAAAGAGACTACCATTAAAGGCATTACACACAAAAAATCAAAGGCCTGAATGGCCTGAGTCGGCTAATGATTGATGTACTGACAGTATAGTCTACCAGTTTCAGTTTGTTTTTAGTTTTTTTTTTCTTAAAATTTCATAACACAGCTCGATATTTACCCAAAATATTATATCCGGATACGATTACACTTTTCTCCAGTTTGAACAATATATTTTACAAATTGTGATGATACGAAGACATTTAGCAGCAATTGGCAGTATCTGACATTGAAGTTTACGGTTAAATTACCTCTTATTTAAATCTTTTCATAAAAAAGTTGTTTCATTTCGCCAAACATAGACGATCTACTTTCGATTTCAAAAACTACAAGAAAATACAATTTAATGTTTAGCCGATTTGTTTATTTCTCGAAAAATAAGAATTAAAATTATTTTTAATATCTGTAGTAACTAAACAAACCAGTAAGAGCTTTTTCTTCCGATAATTTATCCGTTTACTGACTGCAAAATTCATGTGTGTGTGTAGAAACCCACGCAAAGTTTATAGAAATCATACGATGCGTGTATACGTTCAATGTGGGAGAATTAAGGCTGATCGGGATCGGCTATGTTACCTAACGCATCCAGATGATTCAGATTTTGTTTTTAAAAAAGCACTGTGTGCATTTCTGTAATTTTATATACGTTTAGAAATTATTAGACATGAGTATTTGCATTATTTCTATACGTAATTTACGCTAATACGCATCTTATCTGGAGCCCTGTGGAACTATTTTTTGTCTTTCGCTGGATGTTACGCAAGCTTTGTAAGCCTGCGCAATTCATAAAATGCACATTTATGCTTAATGAGTTACATTCGAGTATTGCACAATTACAAGTCATAAATATGACAGATTACATCGTATATTGGTCATAGCAAAGGGAATTCACGCAACTTAATTTCATTCTTGCAGTGAACTGTTTGAAGTTTGAGAAATCTAATGGAACTACATCGCTTCACTGTGTTATTTGGTCCATTTAGACTTAGAGAATCGCTGGATAGCAAGGACTTGTCAAAACGATTACATCGTTTAGCCGACTCAACAAGAACACTGGTCCATTCAAAACCTTTTCGTGAAAAATACAGCTCAATACTTTATATCAGAGCACACGTTCATAGTGTTTAGTAAATAGAAAATATGTAATAATGTAACAGTTAGACAATATCAAACAATCTGTCTTGGCCATAGAATACAACACTCATCACAAACTGATCTCATTAGCTCAGCTATTCAATAATTCTTAACATGAAATCTTTCAATTACACGTTGTATTATAATGAAGCATAAACATGGCTTTCTAAAGCTAATTATATTGGCCTTAATTTTAATAAATACTCTTTCAACTTTGCAAACAAGAGCTTTCTTGAATTTTAAACTCTGAAATAAATTAAGGGAATAAATAAGTGCATGCATATTCCTCAATAACTTAGTTGTTTCATGGCAGGGAGGTCATGATTTATTGGTAAGCAGTTGCAGTCTTTCTTTTTCCCTCATCACTGCCCTTGATGTTTTACAACAAATAATGTTGCAAGTGAATAAAAATTATTTAACCAAGTAGCAGGTTATCAACTTAATATTGCAAATAGGCAGTTACTCGAAAACGGACAAATTACTTCAAATTGTGATTACCTGGCTATAAAAATTATTTATCGTGACATCCCTACATAAATATTCATCGAAACAAACAACTTGTTATGGAAGTGCTCCATTAGGAGGCATTCCAATTGGTCCCAAGTCAGAATTGGTCTTGAGAAGAAACTTCTCCAACTTTGCGAGAATGTGCTTCCCGTACGTGTATTTCCGTAAAGTGCCGATATGAGGACGAATCTTATGCATGAGAATCTTCCGTTGGGGCGGTTCTGCGACATCAATCATTTTCTGAACAACATAGTTTGCAAACTGGTCTTTCATCATTGTATACAGAGCTCCGTCATTCATCGAGCAAACTTCCTCAATCAAATTGGCCCTCTCTCCACGTGACGAGTACGAGACACACTTCTCCACAACATTACTGTAAAGAAATATAAAAAATTGGTTAATCTTAAAAACTATAAACTTACTGCAACAAGAAGTGTATATTTCAATTCAGATATCACTTGCCATTTACAAATGTCACAATCAAATTGGTGTATGTCCTTCAAATATATATACATAATTATGTATCTTTTTCACTTTCATAATCAAAATGACTTCTTTTAAGACATCATGTAATGAAAATTATGTGTTCAAAATACATGTAATCATTCTGACATGTCATGATGGTTAAGAACAGAAATGAGGTGAATCAACACCATATACAACTACATGTCTATTCAAACAGTTCAATACTTTTGACAGCACATAAATGAAATACCTTGCAAATTTATGCTGACTCAGCAGAAGAACTTTCCCACGCAGTTCACTCACTATTTTACTCTTGTCTTCGGGTCGTCCATGCTCGAGCACATGCTGTATGACATAGTTACCGTACTGATCTTGCACCAGTCTCTCCGTATGCTCATGAAGTTCCTCGAGCAGTGGCTGGATCTGTTCTGGCGTACAATGTTCCAAGATCCTCTGTATCACACGGCAGCCGTATGGGTGAGTAGACAGTGTGTATACCTATAAAACCAAGTACTTTTCCTCAATGCAGAACAACTTCAGCTTTTATCTTTATGTGGTATATGTACAAATAATTTTTCATCTTATATCCTTTCCTACTGCAGCAAAATGATAAAATATATCAAAGAGCTTAACCCTTACCCTGCTAAAATTCTATAATGGACTTGTCCATCTTTCAATTTGGATAGGGGTGCTTACCAAAAGATACTGATTGAATGGCGAACAGTGTAGATCATGATCAGCCTGCACATCTGTGCAGTCTGATCATGATCTGCACTGGTTGCAAAGGCTGGATCAGTCGTGTCCAGCATGGTAAGGGTTAACTTCACAGTATCTCGTGCTGACGAACTGTAAATACTATTACCTTACTCCAATGGATTTTTGTTTTGTTTTTGTTTTGTTTGGTTTAATGTCACCTACAATTATGTCATACAGCGACTTTCCTGCTTTTTTTTTTTTATGAAGACCCTAGGTGCCCGTCCCTGCATAATTTCATCACAGACGTGCACCTGTGTAGAATCAACGATCTTCCGTAAGATAGCTGGATGGCTTACTCACATGAAGAAATCAATGCACTAAGCGAGGCTCAAACACATGTAGATTAGGGGCAAGTAATTTGAAGTCAGCGATCTTAACCACTCGACCAGGAAGGCCCTTTTACTCATGTGGAACAATTGTTTCTAGTCTGTAACAGTACTGACATTCATCTGCAAGCAACTGACAACTCTATATATATATAAATACCAACACTGACCTTTATTTGCAGGTAAATGACAAGTTCTCTACACAGACCAGAGGTATGGAGAATGCAATGGCAGGGATCAATCTTTTATCTTTCAAGTCAGTCTTGTGTTCCAGCTACCAACCTAACCAAACAGTCTCTTCATGTATTCCTATGTTGCTTACAATGTAAGGAAAGCTGTTCGAGACAGTCTATTTCAGTTCAGATTGGAAGATTTATCAATGTTTCTTACCTGCCCCTTAAATGCATCAATGATGAACTGTAGATGTTTAGGATCGACACACTCGATACACTTCTGTACAACATGGTTACCATTCTGATCCTTTACACACTTTGTTACATGACCGTCCAGTTCTTTCACTATTTCAACCTGTCAACAAAAACATCAGCTTTAAAGAAAAGTCTTCAGCTTGGCACATTTTGTAGAACTATATTGTTTCCAAATATATAGTCCAGTACATTTTCCCTGCTTAGGAAACTGAACTTTCGAATTGTAAATTTATTTTTATCTCTCTTTGAAGGACTTGAGGCTTCAAGGTTTGGCATCGTTTTTCAACAGTGTATCAGCAACGTTACAGCATACAGTTAACCTAACGAGTGTTCTTTGATTCTGTACCAGTAATAACCTATCTGCAAATATCAACCTTCCAGCCTGCATCAGAGGTCGAGGTTGACTTTTTAGAATCTGTCTTTCCATTTTTTCTTTCCTACAATTTTCCTCGCTGACAGTTCAGTTTCAAGTTGTGATGGCATCATACAATACTAGCCAAGCTAGGGTTTATTCAGTGTACACACTCCAAGTGTACTCCCATAAGAGGTGTCAAATACAAGTAATCATTTGCCATTTTTTATTTACACAATTTTATATAAAATTCTCTGTTTTTCATTTTTAAGTAGCCTTCAATGGAAGTACAGTTAAAACTTAACAAGAGCAAACATTGGCAACTTTATGAGAAAAACAGCATCATATAATACTAGCCAAGCTAGGGTTTATTCAGTGTACACACATTCACTGTGTACTCCCATAAGAGGTGTCAAATACTAGTAATCATTTGCCATTTTTTAAACAATTTTATGCAAAATTCTCTTCCTCTTACTGTTTTTCATTTTTAAGTAGCCTTCATTGAAAGTGCAGTCTAAACTGTATCGAGAGCAAACATTTGCAACTTTGAGGAAAACAGCATCATACAATACTAGCCAAGCTAGGGTTTATTCAGTGTACACACTCACTGTGTACTCCCATAAGAGGTGTCAAATACTAGTAATCATTTGCCATACTTATTCACTTACCTTTTTCAACACATGAAAGTGAGCGCATAAGTAAAAGGCAAGTTAAAAAGTTTTACCTGCATGTCAGCAGGAATTGATTCCAGTGCCTTCTGTATGACCCTGCAACCATACATCTGTAATGCCAGTGGCAACACATGACCTCGTAGACGCTGTGCCAGAGTTTGTTTCTGTTCCGGCGTTCCAAACTCGAAAAATTTCTGTATCACATAGTTACCAAACACATCAGTCATGAGACTATAGGCTGCAGAGAGGATCTCGTTGAAGACCATCTGTTTCTCCTGCGGAGTGGCTCGCTCCAACTTCTGCTGAATAAACCTGCAATATGAAGTATCCTTTGTGTAAGTACTGTTCAAGTCGCTTGCTCCAAATACTGCTGAAAAAAATCTGCTATATGCAATATTCTCAAATATGGGTTAAATTGTTTAATATGGGTTAAACACTAGTTTCTACACAGTGGTGTATTTATTTAATGTTATGATGGTTATTCAACCAAACCCTGTCCCATTTTCAACAATAACACTTGACCTAGTTAACTGACTTAAGCACTTGAGTCAACATGGCTGACACATGCAACATACGTTCTGCACATCGTCTTGATGAGGTAATCATTTCACCAAAGTTTCATGAAAATCTTTCAAGGGGTTAAGGAGATACAGAGCAGACACAAAATGGAAGGCTCAAATCTTTGACCTTGGAGTTGTGACCTTGACCTTGAGCCAACATGGCTGATTCCCGAGTTCTGCACATCGTCTTGTTGAGGTGATCATTTGACCAAAGTTTCATGAAAATCCTTCAAGGGGTTTAACTTATATGGAGCGGACACAATTGTTACAGACAGACGGAAGGAGACCATACCTATTATAACCCCCCCACCACTCGTGGCTGGCGATTAAAAATATGCAAAATAATGTACTTGTCAGTTAACGAACAAGTCTTTTCATGAAATCATGGCCAGATGTCCCGACAACTAACTAAATCAACTTCTCTTAATGAACAAACACACTGCCAATGTCAACAACTTATGAAAATCTTATGCTTTGATTCGCTTTGAATAATGGCATGCCAGCAGTAATAGATTGAGAACTAGGACTTACTTCAGGAACACTTTCTGTTTCACTCTGAAGGTAAATGTAGACTTAAGCTTAATGAAGAAAGGCTCTAGATGAGGGGAAAAGGATTTGAAGTCAGTTGCAACAGCTTGGCCATGAATACCCCTCGCTATGACTGGAATTCTAGTGTTATAAAATGATTTATCTTATGTGGGAATGGCATCATACAATACTAGCCAAGCTAGGTTTTATTCAGTGTACACACTCCAAGTGTACTCCCATAAGAGGTGTCAAAAACAAGTAATCATTTGCCATTTATACCAGACTGCTTTGATCCCAAACAATCTAACAAAATTGTTGTGGTAATGTAAGGAAAGTTTACACCAGAGGCTGAAGTGGGAATAAAATAGTGTTATTGTAACAGTAGCTCGATCTGGGATGCTGTATTTGGCTTGAGTGGATTTTTGCCAGATTGGATCTTACGAGGTGTGCAAGTGCAGTGTGATCCAACCTTGCAAAATCCACAAGAGCTGAATACAAAATCTCAGATCTAGCTACTGTTATAGTGACCTTTTTATTATATACCTCTACCTTTTTGTTTGCTGTTTTGTTATTGTAGAAAATCTTCAATGTTTATCGATATTAAAATGGAACTAAGTGAAGTTTTTATGTGCACTATTTATAGAACTGTATCAGGTCATGCATATTGATGAAAGTAGTCCAGCAGCATACAATACGGCATTTAAAAGGTACAATACAGATTTTTTTCTGCCTGTTCATATTTTATTGTGAAATACAAGCCGATTATTTTACAAAATTTATGTAGGTATACAATAAATATCAATTCTGCCTTTTAAAGCACATATTTTGACTGCACATACACATTTTATAGAGCACAGAACTTTCTCAATTTGAAAATTTTGCAATTATTTTGTTTATACTTCCATTTTTGTTTGCTGCCTACTAGAATATTCATGCTACAAATGGCATCATACAATACTAGCCAAGCTAGGGTTTATTCAGTGTACACACTCACTGCGTACTCCCATAAGAGGTGTCAAATACTAGTAATCATTTGCCATGTAACATTTTTCCTTCTTCTGAGAATTATATTCAATTCATTTTTTTAGAAGTATTCTTCCATTTTAATGCACATTCAGAATGGCTGACAAAATACTTGAAATTAATCTATTGGCTTGTTTCCCTATTACAAAGAATAGCGACAAAGAAATATATTCAATATATTTACACTTTTAAGCTTGATTTAAACTCTGAAACTTACGTTTTCTGAATAACCTATAGGTAAATCTGCCAAAAACTATTACCGTAAATCCTTTAACGCCCCCACCCCGTCCATTCTGTAGGTGAGCATATATAAAAGCAGACCTTTAAGGTTGTACTGCACATTATCAGTGTAGAATTTTATTAAACTATACTATTTCAAAGTATCCTTGTATCCTACAGAGATTCAGCCAGTAAAAAAGATTGGGTCATGTGTTTGATAGACTGGTTTGAAGCTATTGGGGCCCCTGTCAATTTTCACAATGGGCTTCTACATGAAAATCACACCTCTGATGGTATTTCCAAGTATAGGAAAGTTCCAAATTGTAGATTTTAATGTAACTGTAGCTGTAGGTTTAGCTGTTGTTTTTTTTCTCAACAATTTAAAATGTATGGTAATCGAGCTTAGTTTTTCACAATTTGCCTAATTACAAGCAAGTCCTAATACGGCTGTTTATTTTATGTTAATATTTTGTATCATTTTAAATTAAAACCTATCTATTGTCAAATTTAACCTTAAGACAGTGGCATTGAAACATGTTTAACACTGGAAACAACAGATTCTCTGCAACATTTATGCTACCCATGCATGGGTTTCCAGGCATTGATTTAAGTTTACCGGATAAACTACATGACACTGTCATTTCTGGTTAACTGAACACACCGAACTACTTTAAGCAGTTTATGAAAAACAACATCAGGAAACAGAAATAGAGGCTTTCACGTTGGCTTGGTTACCTTGATCCATGTTGATCTTGTGAGAATTCTACAACATGGTTGATCAGATCTTTCAACTGTAAGTTGGGAATACGATTATTGCGGAAATCTTCAAGCAGTCTACTCCGTCCCGTCACTTCCTTTGACAAACTACTGTAAAATCGTAACAAAAATTACAGAAACTTTCAACATTTGCACTCATAGGAGGAGAAATACTGAAGCTTACAACTGGATCTGTAATGACAATCTGCAGGTTCCTTGAAATTCAGTTTTATCCTATGCTACTGTGACAGTTCTTTTAGCTAATATCAACACATGGATTTCAATAACAACCACAGCATGCTGAAATACATAGTCAAATTGAAACTGCAAACTGATATTAACGGTTCACTACTTTTTAAGGTGTGTAGTCACTCTGATAGCTTCCGCTATAGTCATGATCAAAGCCAAGAAATATTTCCTGGTCCAACTGAATATAGTGAATCTTAAAGTCATTGGTCTTTGAACATTGTTCCCATTTTAAATGCGATATATCTTCCTACACATAGGTAATAGTTAACACCTTTCTCAACAACTGTGCCACTGAATATTACAGAACTTTATATCAAATGTGTCCAAACTTTACTTTTTATCACTAAAAATGCAACAAACCTTCTTGACTGCATAGTCCTTCCAGGGAACAGGGAGCCAAACATACTGGTTGCCCCTACAGACCCACTGCGAAACTTGGCCTCGGCTCCTGGCGCTGCGTTATACAGTCTACCTCCATTACCGAGACCTACAATATAACCATAAAACAATCTTCTATCATCCTTTATAAGATTTCTGATCAAGACGAGAACAGCAGTTCATTTAGGATTTGACTAATCTGTAACTCGTAAAAAGATTCAAGTCAAATTGACAACATTGACATGAAGGAAGATCCTACATGCTCCTCAGGACATTATGTCAGGCAACTGAAAACACCTGGGTAGAACCATCAATCTTCCAACAAGCCATACCTTTTGCAGTTGAATAGGAGAAGAAACAAGTTACAATATTCAACACAGTAACTATTAAATACACATTAACAATTTTAGCTAACATAACAGCATTCTACTTTAACTCACCAGAAAGGGGTGGGGTCATAGATTGCCCAGGTTGGACAAGACCCATAGGTCCAGCAGGTGAACCCAGGTTACCTAGGGAACCGTAATACTGATTGATGGGTGTCATCTGCCGTGCCTTGAAATCTAATGAGTCCCGTCTCTGACCACTTCCTAGGCCTGAAACAAATTATCTTTCATACAAATGATCAGATACTAGTATTCTATTCTTGTAATGCACGGAACAAGAGGATCTAAGTCATTCAACTAAGGAGGACGGTGACCTTTTGACCTTGCTTCTTAGCAAGTTTAGAAAATAATTCATACAACAGTTAATAGGGAGAATGAGGTCTTGTTTAAAGCTTTTTCTATGAAAAATGTTGACACAAAACACTGACACTCAACCTAATGGCCCTATACTAATAGCTCGACCTTAACAAAGTTCTAGTGAGCTAAAAAAAAGTATATATGAGGCTATAAAAGAATCTGATTTATTCTACAAACTGGACACCATTTTACAGTGTCGAGAGTATGATAACATGAACCACCAAATGAACTTCTCCCAATAGGGGAACTGTCATTCCAAGTGTCACAAACTCCTGACCTCAGATGCACAGTTCCAAGCCTTGTAACCTGATTCCTTAAGGTTTGGTTTTAAGATAAGCTAAACTTTCTTAGCTTATAAATCAGTATGACATAATCTTATCTTTCAATAATCATTATTAAAATTAAGACTATTAATCAAAGAATATAAGTTTAAACTGACAATCAACCAATTCTCTGACAATATCTCATTAATGAATAACAGATGTTAGGCTATGGTAAAAAAGTTAGCAAAGATACAAAAATGAATGGCTATCTACCAAACTCGCCAGATCCAATGGAACCTTGCATGCTTGACCCCAGACTTCCAAGGCCACTGTTACCATAGTTACTCTGTTGATTGAGACCAGTGCTGATTGGCGTGAAAAGACTAGAAGAAACTTGTGGGTAGCCCATACTACTTGACTGACTGTATCCTAAAATATACAACAATATACATAACATGTTATTTAAGACTGGAAGTCCTTGTACCTTTTAGTAAATTGTTTTAAATTGGTTCAAGCAATAACTTCCATGGCTACAGAAGAGGCAGAAAAACATTCCTTTTAAATTAATGAAGGTCCTTATTAAATCTAACAAATTTTATTCAAATTGATATATACAAAGTCTTCAACATGTTTTACTTCAGTTTATGTAGCATAGGAAAATATTGAAAGTATCAAATGGCATCATATAATACTAGACAAGCTAGGTTTTATTCAGTGTACACACTATGTGTACTCCCATAAGAGGTGTCAAATACAAGTAATCATTTGCCATTATTTTACAATTTTATACAAATTTCTCTTTCTGTTTTTCACTTGAAGTAGCCTTCAATGAAAGTACAGTTTAAAATGTACTGAGAGCAAACATTGGCAACTTTATGAGGACAACAGCATCATACAATACTAGCCAAACTAGGGTTTATTCAGTGTACACACTCCACGTGTACTCCCATAAGAGGTGTCAAATACTAGTAATCATTTGCTATTGTTCCTTTATTCATCTAGAACACTTCATCGATACAATGACGTTAAAATGTGCATGTGCAGCTTCCCTAGGGAATAGATAAGCTGATCTCCTACCCAGATAACCTTTTCCTGTTAGGCAGGCAAAATATACTGACCCTTCTAATAAATGACATTTTTCTCATATAAAACTGAGGTGATGTGACTCTGAACACTTTTTTCTAACAAATTTTACCCAGCACACACCCATAACAGCATCATAGTGTTCTAGCCAAGCTAGGTTTTATTCAGTGTACCCACACAGAGTACTCCCATAAGAGGTGTCATAAACTGATAATCATTTGCTGCTATACAATTTCACTGGCTTCAAGTCAGAATCTGCACAACAGTTATAAAACAACAAACAAAATGGTGGAGGTATAAAATAAAAGGGTCATTACAACAGTGGCCAGATCTGGGATATTGCATGCATGCCTTGTGAGATCCAGTCTGGCAAAATCCACTTGAGCCAAATATAGCATCCTAGATCTAGCTTCTCTTAAAGTAACTCTTGTATCATTATCACTGCAGATGTAAGACGAAGCCAAAACAGCAGAGATAATATTTCCTTAAGATATTCAAAAACAAAGTGGTTATAACTCAATAACTTGATTTTTATTGTAACTTCAATACTATAATATGCATTTTTTTTTTCAATAAAACATCCTATTGCGTTAATCAATATTCAAACCTTAAACAAATATTAGTGAAGCCAATTATCGAAATCAGGATCTAACAAGAAATCAATAATTATATTTTATGTCCATAACAAAAAATGCGGCAGACACTTTATACACAAAATCTTTATGAGCATTTAAATCTTTAAAGCTGCATGCCTCCAGATCGTTCGACAAAATTTTTTAATTATTTTTAGATATCTTGAAATAAATGCTATATTTCTTAAGAAGGCTTTAAAACGTAATTACTGACAAACTTTATGTTACGGAAACACATGAGAATTTGCTGTTTTTACTACTTTTTACAATTAAAAACGAAACTATATGCTTGCACTGGAGTGAATTCTACTTGGTAACAAAGACGACGTGTTATTCAATCTGGACATAAAATCAGATGGAAATATTTCTTCCTGCAGTATTTATTCCATAAAAATCCTATTAATATATCAATACAAAGTTTGAATCCTATTGATATATCAATACAAAGTTTTATATCAATGACAGCCCTAGTCACACCATCAAAACACCAATATTCTTCCAATATTAAATGCATGCAGTGCATTCCCAAAATACCCATCCAAAACAATAAATGCATTCATCCTTACCAAGTGAGTTTTGTGGTGTGTTACTATTACTACTCGAGAAAATGGGTGGGGTTGTGGGCATCTGTTGTGGTTGGGTGGTGAGTAGACGTAGCGGGTTACTGCCAATGTTCGGAGCACCACCTGTTAGTCAACAAAGAAAAAACAACTTGCGTTAGTTATGGGTTACAATACTTAGAAGAAAACGATTAATTTACAGCAAAAAAAACAATTTTTCACCTAGACAACATTTTTTTATGGTCCAACTTGCAGTATGAAAACATCAAACTTAAATTTCCTTGTGAAAATTCCTGCCATCTTTGTAGATGTACGCAATTTTTAGATGTTAGTAATTTATTTCCAAATACACCAAGGAAATCATGCTTGGTAAAAACTATCATGCAGACACAAATACAAACTCCTTCTTTCACTTCCACATCACATATTTTAGATTTCTTCCTTCACCGTTAAATATAAACATTGCACTTCTGAAAGAATGGGATCTTTTTTTTTTTTTTACAATTATCCATCACCTAATAAACTTCTTAAGTTTTTGGCAAACTCCCATCACTTAATATGACTTATTGGTTTCTGGCAGATAAAGGTACTAGGACTTAAGCAGGGGACAAATAAATTTTTTAACAGAACTGATGAGCAACCTTTTTTGATTTCCAGCAGATATTTGGACTAATATGGGAACACAAGTCTCATAGAAGTGTCCTGGGCCAAACTTAAAATATTCTTTGTTTCCCCATCCCGACCCAAGCAGGTGAAGTATGGGTAGGTAGGTAGGTAAAATTTTTTTTTTTCTGTGAACCTTGACATATCTTCCTGGCAAATTTTACAAGACCGCTGTTCAATAGCCCAGCTTTCAAACAAACAGGTGAAAGCATTTTCATGTAACTGTGAATCAGAATCACTGTTGTTGTTATTAATGTCTTTTGACAGTGATATGACAAAGTGTATATATCTCAACTGAGGGTTAAAATCTAATGCAGTCTGCAATGTTTCTTCATTGTCAATAGTAAAGGGATCACTATTTTCGGTGGTGGACAGTTTTACGCTAAACTGGCTATTATCAATTGCTGCATTTATGCCTCTTTCTCGTAATTCTGAGCCTTCTCGTTGATCCGAGCCTTTGAAAAATTTGCACTTGCAGCTATTTCCTGTGTCTAAATTTTATGTATGTTGTGGCAAATCATACGACAATTAAACAAAAAGACAAGAGCTGTCTCCATAGGATGACATATGCCCCCGATGGCACTTTGAATGAGTAGTTATGGCCGATGTTAGAGTTTAGGACCTTTGACCTACGGAGCTGGGTCTTGCACGCGACACGTCGTCTTACTGTGTCACACATTCATGCGTAGTTATTTTAAAATCCATGCATGAATGACAAAGATATGGACCGGACACGCCCATCAATGCACTATCATGAAAAATGACCTTTAATGTCTAAGTGTGACCTTGACCTTTGAGCTACGGACCTGGGTCTTGCGCATGACACGTCGTCTTACTGTGGTACACATTCATGCAAAGTTATTTGAAAATCCATCCATCGATGACAAAGATATGGACCGGACACGCCCATCAATGCACTATCCTTAAATGTCTAAGTGTGACCTTGACCTTTGAGCTACAGACCTGGGTCTTGCGCGCAACACGTCGTCTTACTGTGGTACACATTCATGCCAAGTTATTTGAAAATCCATCCATCGATGACAAAGATATGGATCGGACACGAAAATTGCGGACAGACTGACAGACGGTTCAAAAACTATATGCCTCCCTTCGGGAGCATAAAAATAGTACTACTCACATTAAAATAGAAATACACACAACAGAAAATTTTGGCACAAAATTTGCTTATCTAAATTCACTGGGGTAATATTTAACCTTACAGAAAACAGAAACCACTTATTCTAAAACTTTTTGTCTGCAAACACAATTATAAATCTGTCCTTAATATTAAAAAAAAATCTTTTTCAAAAACAGTCTTAGTTTTTGAGAGCTCGTACAAATGATCACAAGTCTCGGTTCAACGAGAAAGCCTCTGGCTGTTTCAGAGGGTGAGGGTCATCATGTGAAAGCCTGGATTATTCATTGACAACAATCCTTGCAATTTTTCTTCATGGGGATTTTTTAAGTTTAGATATTGGAGTATCAAACAATAGCAAAAACTCTTTTGAAAGTTAAATCCGTTACCGACAAGAACTGAAATACCTGTTAAGGGGCTCGGAATAATGAGAAAAGGGCATACTGTGGTTTCATTTTCTCTATCACCAACAGCTTCGTCAAAAATGTCACACATTGTCAACTTCGTCGACAACTTGCAAATTTTCTTGTTAACCAGCAAACAATTTGTGTTTCCATTTTTTACAGTTACGGAGATGCAAACTGAATGCCCCGCCATTTTCTGATTTGTCATCTCCAAGTGTCTTTTTACCACCGACTGTTTTAATACTTACTTGCGCCAATGCGATACAGATCAAAGATCGGTTTCGTACTCAAACTAATTCGAGATGTGCATTTTTCGTCCCAGGTTTTTTTGTACCAAATAAAAAAAATATCATTTCGGTTTCGGCGATAAAATGTTTCGGGTCGCGCCGATTTTTTCGAGTCGGTCGTGGATGGGGAAACAAACAATATTTTAAAAAGCTGGGGATACCAACACCTTTACAAGGGTTACTCACAACCAATCATTCCAATTAACTGACTTACCTTGTTGGTTCCCAGCAGAAACAAGAACAGGTGCTGGAGACACCAGCCTCATAGAAGTGCCACCTAGGCCTCTGGGATTGCCCATCACCAACTGACCATTCTGATCATAATATGCAGGTGCCAGGATCTGATACTGTGCTCCTAAAATAATAATACCATTTTCTAAATAAAGGAATATTTTCATTATTCTTATAAATATAATTATTTTAAGATAATAAAAAAGTTCCTGAAATGACTATATTCAATATTTAGAGGTACAAATATGACTAAAACTCAATTCAAGTCTTGTTGAATGTATGTATAAAATTCTTATTTAGCAGTCAAAAGGAAAATAAATACCATTACATTAACTTGTTTTACAGTAATGTAGATGTGTCAACATGTTATAACGATAAATTTACATTCTCCCCATTTCCACAGAACATTTGGACATTTTTTTTGTATGAACCTCAAAAGGAAAGTGCCCAAGTTACGATAGCACCACTTAGAGATAACATGCCAATGTTTTGACGATGCTCGCAAGTATTTAGGGACAGCTTCCCTCCAATAATATGGCAGTTACTCTGTCTGATGAGCAGAATGACCAGAAGGCAGATTCAAATGTTAAATACACAAAATATGAGCACTTTATAAAATGAACTTGTTTACAAATGGAAAAGAAATACAACATAAATACAAGAGCACCGCCTTGCGGGTGCTGACGCTCATCTGATTTTTTTTGTATAATAGAAATATTGTCCTACCCATGATTTTCTAAGTCTAAAAAGGGCCATCACTCTTGCAAAAAGCAGGATAGAGTTATGTTTCTTGATGTACAGTGTCCAGTTATGATGGTGAAAAACTGTTGCAAGTTTTAAAGCAATAGCTTTGATAGTTTATGAGAAAAGTTGACTTAAACATAATATTCAACCAAGAAAATGATTTTTCTAAGTCCAAAAGGGGCAATAATTATTGCAAAAAGCAGGATGGAGTTATGTTGCTTGCTGTACAGGGTCAGCTTATGATGGCGAACAAGAGTTGCAAGTTTTAAAGCAATAGCTTTGATAGTTTAAGAGAAAAAGTTGACCTAAACATAAAACTTAACCAAGAAATCTGATATTTTCTAAGTCCAAAAGGGGCCATAAATCTTGCAAAAAGCAGGATGGAGTTATGTTTCTTGCTGTACAGGGTCAGCTTATGATGGTGAACAAGTGTTGCAAGTTTTAAAGGAATAGCTTTGATAGTTTAGGATAAAAGCTGACCTAAACATAAAACTTAACCAAGAAAACTGATTTTCTAAGTCCAAAAGGGGCAATAATTCTTGCAAAAAGCAAGATGGAGTTATGTTTCTTGATGTACAGGGTCTGCTTATGATGGTGAACAAGTATTCCAAGTTTCAAAGCAAAAGCTTTGATAGTTTAGGAGAAAAGTTGACCTAAACATAAAACTTAACCAAGAAATCTGATATTTTCTAAGTACAAAAGGGGCCATAAATCTTGCAAAAAGCAAGATGGAGTTATGTTTCTTGCTATACAGGGTCAGCTTATGATGGTGAACAAGTATTCCAAGTTTCAAAGCAATAGCTTTGATAGTTTAGGAGAAAAGCTGACCTAAACATAAAACTTAACCAGGCAACGCCGACGCCGACAACCGCTCAAGTGATGACAATAACTCATCATTTTTTTTCAAAAAATCAGATGAGCTAATAAGATATGAAATTCATGAAAAATGGACTAACATGAATCGCCAAATGCAATACATGGATCTGCTGATCATATTCTGTCATTCATTTTACATAGACTCCGAAAAAAGAAATTACATTTCTTAAGTACAGGTAACATAATTTTGTGGTATTATAGGTTATAATTTTCAATACCTGTATTACCTTGTGTAGGTAACTGTTGTTGCATTGGGGTGCCAGAGTCACTCTGTCCTGATGGGGTCAGGCGTCCAGACCCGCCCCTCATCTGTTGTAGACCCTGGGGAGTCTGCTGCCCCTGGGTGGGGATAATGTTGGCAGGGTAAATACCCCATGGTGTCTGTACACTGTAATACTGCGGATGAATTACTGTTGGACCTGCTAACACAAAACAATATATGAAGCTGCTTCTTTCAATCTCTTATCAAGTAACAATAAACTACCATTCAAAGAATCTTTCATAACTTTAAGCATTTTCAACATCCTATTGTAACAACAATTTTGCTTGCTGAACAGGTAGCGTTTTTTTTGTTTTTTTTTTTTATAAATTCTAGTCTTCAGCAAATTTCAAGCACTTCATTCATAGGAGAAAACTTGTTTTCCAACAGCTAAAATAGTGGAGCATAAATATTATAACTACATTACATGCAAAAATACCAAATGGCAGGAACAAGCTCTTGTTTGCGAAGTCGAGCAGTCCTGATCCAAGGTAATGTTTTTGTTCTGCAAACCTTTCAACAAGAACAATGTTACAAAGACTTATATATTTCTATCCAAGTTTTTTCGGACTATCTCTAGGCCAGACTTAAATTGGTAAAGTCAATTCAGTAAAACAATCAGATATAGTCAGAGACAGCAAATACTGAAGCAAACTAAAGCAACTCTTTCTCCAGGCTAAGCACACCAAACATTCTAAAGCGAAAAAAAGAAGCCCTTCTATTTACATATAAGCAAAATATCTTCCGATATAACACAACTCTTTATTAAAAGGCATGTTTTAGCACTAATACTGGAGCCGCAAGGGAACAGGAACAAAAACATGATGTGATTTGATCAAATCATCACAGAACATAGGAAACATGCCACCATTTACTGGAAGTTATGCCACTTTGACAAAGAAAGTGAACATAAAAGTTATGAGTATATCTTTCATATTTTAAAGTGTTTGCAATATAATCATATCAGCTAATCGAAATATTTTCCATAGTTATAACATTACATTTCTAACCAGGCCAGGAAAAAAATACCAGTGTGTACTACTTTCTTCTTTTTTTTTGTGAGAGGGGGATGGGGGAGGGGGCTTGCCGAGTAATGTTCTTACTCCAGGTCATATACTATGATATGAACTTTCAAGCCATTTATGCACACTGGCCGAGTGATATCCCAAACAAAATTCCAGGTGCACAACTTCACATGCTGATTAACAATCCTCTAATGTTTCAAGGCTCTAGGTCAGATACTTTCTGAGATATATGCAACACACACATAAGGCCCTTTTTCCATATTTTTGATAGTCAATGGCCATAACTCTGACATAAACAAGAATCCTATTTCACGACTCTACGTCAAATACTTTTTTAAGATAAGCACAAAACAAATTTGGATGGCCGGACAGATTTACAGATATTTGCCATCCAAATATATAAACAAATTGCCTACCTACTTATCCTACATTTTTTGTCAAGTAAACCAAAGCGCAGTGCTTTTTTCATAGTCTCATCTGCACCTATTATTTCCTCATACAAACAAGAGCTGTCTGTAAGACAGCGCGCTCGACTTTTCGAAAATTCAAAGTTATGGGAACTGTGTGTCCTGGTGTAGACTTTGATAGTAAATAACTATTTTTGAGTTTCAAGTCAAAAGCTTTAATAGTTACAGAGATATTTGACTTTATCAAAAACTTTAACCAACAGCGAAGTCGAGCTAAAAACAACAGAATGGAAACCTTTTTATATGCAAGTTTAGTGCTGAAACTATAGCTTGGTTCTCCCAATACAATATATATCATACAAACATTTTAATCAAAGATCAAAGGTTACTGATGCACAAACGACTTTCAGTTACAGATCTGAGCATTTTTATAAAGGTGATGGAGGTGTTTGTTAGTGAAGGGTTTCACCATTTCTACAGGGAATACCTACATTTCTAAAAAGCACAAAACTACAAACTAGTTACATAGGTATAACTATTAATCTGTACGTATCTGCGACAGCACAGCTCAATTGTGAAAATACAAGATCATGTCTACTTTTCACTGCGATTCTTTACTGATATCGAACAATACATACCCCCCCCCCCCCATAAATCAATCATTTCTAGATTCTCAAACAACACCGGTTAAGGGAGGAGTATTTTTAGCAACTGGAAATATTACTAGTAAACTGCTTTACAATTAGTCAAAAAGAACCAATAACGCTTCTTGTCTTGGGATGCCATCATGGGATCAACCAGTGTGTAACTTTCAAAAATTTCAGATTCACACCTTAGCAAAGTCGAAGCAATTAAATTTAACATTTACACAGAAGCGTTCAAATCAATGGCTTGCATTCCATCCTACTCTAGTCATTTTCTATTTTTAATATAAGATCAAGTTTACATAATACTTCTAAGTCCAACTCCCCCATATTTCCTAATTTGTGAAAAAATGTTGCTAAAATTCCCTAAGGTCAGCAGGCAACAGGGGTTCCCTTTGCAAGAACAAGCACTAAAATCTATTTGAACCCCAGCAATGCTGTACATGAGCCGTGCTGTCACAGAGTGGAACTACTTTCTGTGATTCCAATAAGCTCAAGGTGGCAATGTTCTGACAGCCAGTCAGATTTCTTTCAAAGCAGTATCTTTAACATAAACATACCTTATGTTTGCTTCATCAGTTTCAAATATATTTCAAATAGCACAGTTACACAAACAAGTATTTCAAAACCTATTTTGTATTCAAAGTACGCATGTTTTTTCATTTTTTTTTTTTTTTTTTTTTTTTTTTTTTTTTTTGATCTAAAAATAAAACCATTCAAAAACTGAAAAATGATGTTATAAATTTTGACAAGAGATCATTCAAAATTCAATTACCCCTTACACTTATTAAAAGATTTTCAAAATACTGAAAAGTAATATCACCATTCATGTTTATTGAAATCTTTTTTTGCTACAGTACTGAGCACAAGCTCTCTAAGGCAACATTGAAATCACCTGACCTGCTAGCTGTATGCCGACCGTGTATGGGTCCTGGCTTAGCACATACGGTGTTGGAGTTATCGCGCCATTCATTCCTACAGACAAGGAGAAACATAGTGGCAAAATAAACGTACACTGTAAGCCATGCACTCAGGAAACAAATCGTAAACTGTATATCAGGCAATATTTGCTCAAATTACAACATACAGAGTTTCTATGTAAGAAATAAAGTGACTAAGTCGACTCCCTCCCATGTTAATTCTTTATAAAAAAAAATCCCTACTTATTTATTAAACTTGAGAATCTTTTATCAACACAAGTTTCAGGCATAGCATGTTTTTCGTTCTCTTTAAAACCAACCTCATTCTATCTACATGGTTCATACAGAACTTTCAAAACAAAATTAAAGTACTTTTCAAGGATTTTTCCCCCATTTCCAAGGACTACAAAATCACATTTGTCGCATTTCTTTTACTCATGACGAATTCAGTTGATTTTTTATAAACTAAACACGGCAACAATAACCCGGAAATGTCTTTCAATTCAGCACCGATAAAATTTCACATTGTGATAATTGTGTTTAGAGTACTAAAACCAGGGGCGGCAAATTCAATTGTCCGTATTGCCCAGGTTGTCCAAAAGCTTGTACAGACAAGTGAAATTTGACCAGAATTTACTATATAACTTTCATATGGACAAGTAAAAAATAGCACATGACAAAAACGGACAAGCAAGTCAAAATCAGATTTCGCCGCCCCTGAAAACCCATCACGGTACCTTACCGTTCTATCATTTATTCATCAGTAAACCCTGTCGAAGATAGGCCTGTCATTTGTTCCTCTTTTTTTCTGATATTTTGGTCAGATCTGTTTTTTTTTCTGATTTTCTATTCGCAGAACATCAATTCAAGGACAATTTATCAAAATTTACTCGTTTTCCCCCCCAAAATTCAAGTACTTTTCAAGTCCTAGGCATCAAATTCAAGTACTTTTCAAGACCTGTGCGAACCATGAACTACAAGTGTTTCCTGATTTTTCTGGCAACTCCTGTTTTAACTATGAAACAAGTGGATGACAAATGACCTTTGACACAAAGTTCAAGACACTGACACATACTTCGATGAAACACCTTAAACTGGTAAACCTAATTGTTTGATGGAAAGATGAAGCTCCAAAATGTTTTCAACTTTAACCCCTGATGAACAAATATTTTCCTGATAAACAGTGAGTTATAGTAAAATAAGTATGTAAAAAAAAACATCAATTCATGCAACATCAATAGGATTCTTGCTATATATTAACTATTTGATGAAAAATTTACCCCAAAAATACCATTTAAGCAACTAAAATTGTCTTAAACCCCAGGCTATAAATTGTAGTGATAATGTCATTTAATAAAACATGCTGTTCACACAAATAAAACTACTTTTTAACCTTGAAGCATGTATTACTTTAAAATACTACAATTTATCCATTAAGCACATCCAACACTGAAGAGGAGCTCACCAAGAGATGTACAAACACTGCCGAGCAGATCCCTAAAGGGTTTTGTATCAGGTTCTGTTTGAAGTGTGTTAACCATTTTCCAACTTTATTCATGCAAATTGCTTCTTGAAACAAAAGCATGGTTTTATGGGATTTTTTCATGCCAGACTGTCATACAGAACATAATTTACCTTCCTCTGTTGAGCAGCCTTATTTTTCTTTATCTTTGACATAAAGCAATTTTTTTTCTGAATTTCAGTAAAACTGTTAACCAAAAGCCTTGGAAACTGCTTGATTTCTTGCTAGTATTAACTTATTTTACAGATGTCAATGCCAATTTTTGTACATGAATCACATGTTGAAGACAAATGACCTTGGTGCCAGAATCGAACCTGCAACATCCAGAGTGGAAGTACTGCACTCGATCAAATTAACCAGGTGGGCATTTTGTTAGATCCTTTGGAAGTCTCCATCACCAACAATTAGCTTTAATGAATTACTGGTCATTTAATGTGACAATTATCAATAAACACTCGTAAAATGAAGATAAATGGACACATAAATGGATTAAAAAGACAGGGATCGACCAAAATTTAAAGACAAATTCATCAGAAAAGCCTAGTGCTCATGTACGCTTCAAGAGATAAAGCAAGAGTTGTTTCTAAAAGCTAACAAAGCTATCTGTAGGGAGGTAAAAAAGACAACAGACAATAAGCGATCACTCATTCAATCCCCCCTTCAAACAATGTAAAACAGTTTTAAAAGAAGCAACTACCAGCCCATTAAAATCATATTTGGCTTATATGTACACTAATTAATTAAAAATAAGAGATGTTTGCATGATAGGAAGGGGATCTCACCACAACTTCAGGTTAGAAAGTGACAATTTTAGAAACATTCTAGCGAAAACATCCAACAGAAATACGTATTTTAGTCATATTGACTATTTCAGTATTAACATTATTAAATATTCATTTTCAGAAGCTTAACAGTTATACAAACAGTTGCTGTATCTCTGTAAGATGTTTTCTGCTAGAATATTTGGGATATCCACAACAGTGAAATGTAAAAAGCATACCAAGCTGTTGTTGTTGTGTTGCTAATGCATACTGTTGCTGCGTTAACACGGCTATTGGTTGCTGCTGCTGCTGTTGTCGCATCTGAAAAATCAAGTAGAACAGCTATGTCCTATAAATTCTTGTGTTTAGTGTGTTAGGATTTTGCATCTTTTTTTTACAATTTTTCAGTCATATGAATGAAGACAGCTACTTGTAGCACTGAGCACAATGCCCAACTTTATAGTGCTGCCTCACTGAAATATCACACTGTAGACACATGCCACAATACCCCACCCAGACACAATATACTGACACTGGACTGACTAGTCCTATTACTAACCTCTTAATGCCGAGGACCAAGCGAGGAATCTACTACTTCCATTTTTCACATCTATTTACGATGCAGCCAGGAAGCGCCCCATGCCCTCCCCACTCGAAACTGGCAATCTACCACTCGGCTATCAAGGTGGTTAACTACTATGTCTTTGTCCGACTGGATTTGTTCTCGTTTCCCAACAGAGCTTCAGTTATGTAATAGTCATCACTTAACCTAATCAGTATATTTGCATTCTGCAGCAGTATAAATATGTTTTCTGCAAGTGACGGCTGAACTTGCACAAAGGCAACAGAAAACATAAGCTACATACTGAAATGATCCCAGTACCTGCATTAATGTTTCTGAACATATTATTTACTCGATTACTCCTTCAATTATGTTAAGATAAATAGATTTAACTGAATAAAGATGGCAGATTCTGTACAAACCTGTTGTTGATAATCCATATTGAAGTTAGGACTGTCCATAGAGGGCACCTGGCCAAGCTGGTTGTTATAATCAAACTGTGTAGGATCGATACCCATTGGTTCATTTATACTGAGCTGGGTGGGGTCAAGCTGGAAACCAGCCATCTGCTGTTGGATCAAGTTTTGTTGCTGTTCGAGGAAATCCCCGCTATCCTGCTTCATCTGTGGAGGTTTGTCTTCAAGTGTTGGTGAGTTCTGGTGGCTTCCTACTCGTCTTCTGTATCACAAATACCATAGTTACAAAACTTTGTACATTTAGTCCCCTTTCAATAAATGATATATTTCATTATCTAGCAACATAGAAATTTCATCTCTGAATGAAACATTACATATTTTGTGAACGAAATGCTTTAATTAGTCCCCTCTCCCATTAATTTCAACTAAATAGTGATTACTATGCAGGGTATCTTGTATGACAAACTATAATATCTACTAAATTTACAGTGATATGAAACAAATTGTATCTCTACCCAGTCTACACTGACATATACCCAATCTATAACAAGAGGACCATGATAGTCCTGAATCGCTCACCTGTCCCAACATGACCCAGTTTTGAACTGAGTATGACGTCCTTTTTTTTCTATTATTTGACATAGTGACCTAGTTTTTGAGCTCATGTGACCCAGTTTTGAACCTGACCTAGATATCATAAAGATGAACATTCAGACCAACCTTCATTCAGATCCCATGAAAAATATGGCCTCCAGAGAGGTCACAAGGTTTTTTCATTATTTGACCTACTGACCTAGTTATTGATGGCACGTGATCCAGTTTCGAACTTGACCTAGATATCATCAAGGTGAACATTCTGACCAATTTTCATGAAGATCCATTCAAAAGTATGGCCTCTAGACAGGTCACAAGGTTTTTCTATTTTTAGACCTAATGACCTAGTTTTTTACCGCAGCTGACCCAGTTTCAAACTTGACCTAGATATCATCAAGATGAACATTCAGACCAACTTTCATACAGATCCCATGAAAAATATGGCCTCTAGAGAGGTCACAAGGTTTTTCTATTTTTAATCTTAATGACCTAGTTTTTAACCACAGTTGACCCAGTTTCGAACTTGGCCTAGATATCATCAAGATGAACATTCAGACCAACCTTCATACAGATCCCATAAAAAATATGGCCTCTAGAGAGGTCACAATGTTTTTTTATTATTTGACCTACTGACCTAGTTATTGATGGCACGTGACCCAGTTTCGAACTTGACCTAGATATCATCAAGGTGAACATTCTGACCAATTTTCATGAAGATCCATTCAAAAGTATGACCTCTAGAGAGGTCACAAGGTTTTTTTATTTTTAGACCTAGTGACCTAGTTTTTGACCACAGCTGACCCAGTTTCGAACTTGACCTAGATATCATCAAGATGCACATTCAGACCAACTTTCATACAGATCCCATGAAAAATATGGCCTCTAGAGAGGTCACAAGGTTTTTCTATTATTTGACCTACTGACCTAGTTTTTGAAGGCACGTGACCCAGTTTCCAACTTGACCTAGATATCATCAAGGTAAACACTCTGACCAATTTTCATGAAGATCTTGTGAAAAATATGGCCCCTAGAGAGGTCACAAGGTTTTTCTATTTTTAGACCTACTGACCTAGTTTTTGACCGCACGTGACCCAGTTTCGAACCTGACCTAGATATCATCAAGATGAACATTCTGACCAACTTTCATAAAGATCCCATGAAAAATGTGACCTCTAGAGAGGTCACAAGCCAAAGTTTACGCACGGACGGACGCACGCACGCACGGACGACGGACGCTGCGCGATCACAAAAGCTCACACTGTCACTTTGTGACATGTGAGCTAAAAATATTTTCCCTAATATTCCCATACAAAGTGCCACAAACCAAACCAATAAATATTATCACAGCTTCAATGCACAATTTTTCTAAGAGATCTATTCCTCATGCTTCGGTTCTGCAACTAGAAAAGATGTCATGATCGAAACTCAAAGTTTATTTACTGGAGTAATGATATAAAGAAAAAGATAAAATGGAAAATTTTACTCATAAACACCTTTCATAGTTGGATTCGACATACCCGTACATCCCTGCATCATCCTTGATGCCGTTCTGCATTATACCCCCATTATGTTGCAGTGATTCCTGTCCCTCATTTGGACCGTCGTCTCCCTTTTCAAATGGTGATGGAGTCTTCTCTTTATCCAAATCTTTCCCTTCTTTTTTCATGTTATGCATCTATAAATTGTAAATAATTTGTATTTTTTATATTTACAATGATTTTTTTTGGAAAAAATAAAGGTGCCTATGCCCGCTGAATTGGGAAAATAGGCACGATAATGCCAAAATTGGGAAAAACAGAAATATGCTTAATTTCAATACTAAGTGATATAAATCCCTACATTTTCTAACTGAATGTTGTTTCAAGGGTTTACATTTTTTCAAAACCACTTTTGGATTTAAAACTGAAATTTAAGGGTGGTAAAATTAATAGAGAAGTCCTAAATTTTGACTACCCGAAAATCGGTACATTTGCGCCGATTTTGATCTCCAATTTTTCAAGAACTAGGAAAGATATTGAACTTTTTCATTAAATGATAAACTGGCATAATGGAACATATTTCTCTTGAAAATCGCCAATGTTTTCTTTGTCACGTATTTTCGCGATATCAAAAAGGACGTTTTTGATGCCATTTCTGCCAATTTCATGTTAGATATCGCAGATTTCACACCCGAATATAAACTGTTACATTTTGGAAATAAAATCTTTTAATTTGAGAGGGGAAAATACCTCTTTTTGGGGGGAAAAATTGACGATTTTTTTTTTGGAAAAAAATAGCCTATTTTGGCGAGGGGAAACTGCCGGTATTCAGCAGTAAAAACAGGCAAAAAAAAAAATCACTGACAATACATAAAATCATTTTGGGACTCCTAAATCATCAGTCAATAAATTTAGCTTATGACCTCAGTCATCCTACCTTTTGAACTTGACCTATATTTCAGAGACAAACATTCTTATAAAGATTTATGATCGTCAAATAGAAAATATGGCCGCTTGAACGATTAGGTCTTTCTATGATTTGACCTGTTGATCTAGTTTTTTTTTTATCTTGTGTAGCGCAGTTTAGAATTTGGGTTAGACAAACATCCAGACACAATTTTAAGAAGCTCAAGTAGAGAATGTGACCTCTGCAGTTTTAACAAGGTTTTCTACTTGTGACCTAGTTTTTGACCTCAGAAGGCCAATTTTGAACTCGTCTGACCAAATTTCATGAGGACTGGGCCAATATTGTGACCTCTATAGTGTTTACAGTAAAACTGTTGATGAAACATTTGGTACAATGGACATAGGGTAATCACAACAGCTCAACTTGAGTACGTTTGTGCTTGGGTGAGCTAAAAATATATAAGAATAATTCCTTGGCACCTTCTTAACTGCTCAAGGGAGTCCAGGTGCTTCTGTCAGTGAGGCATCCTGCAAGCAATGTTTCACTGTACTGCTAAATCCTTAAATAGTCACTAAAATTAAATCTCTATGCAGCTGCATTAATGGAAATAGTAAAATCCTGGAACTGAAAAATGTCCTGAAAACTGGCATGTCACTGACACTTACATTATAGGGGTTACTGAGAGCATGTCTCATCGCAAGGTTCTTGTTTCCGGCAACACTTGGCGATCCTCCACCCAGCACGTACTCCACCATGTTGACACCGAGAGAAGCGCCACCTGGTTCTGCACGAGATGAGAGCATGTTAGGATTGTCGAAGTTTGGCACAAGCGGGGTACCTGGAAAACTGCCCGGGCGCCGATGCATACCTGGCAAGTAGGTCCCCGGGGCTGCCTGTGTAACATGTGGGTCTACAATCGATAGATACACTGCTTAATCTTTGTAATAATAAGCTCAACCTCGGTCATTACTCAAACTTAGATATCAATTGCAATTTTAAAATTGAATACCTTTCCTTCCTATCATTTGTATTTATATTATTTGCACATCCTGCGAGAACTTAGTCTTTTTCTGTTCACTCTAATTTAAAATATTTCCAACTATTGAGCCATTTTCTACCTAGAAAAAAAAGAACACTTTCTCAAATCACACTGGCAAATCTTGAAAGTCAGTATGTTTAAAGAATTCACTTGCTCTAACAGTACCTTTAAACAAATCCTAATTTCTTTTCTTTCAAATATCTCAAGTTGAAGAATGTTTTCTACATACTGTAAGTTTAAAGAATTACAAAAAAAATAAAGTAATCTGTCATATTTACTGTTGAACCTGTCTTTAGTGGTCACATGTATTAAGCAACCACCTGCGTTAGGCAGCCAGTCACCTTACTTCCCAAACAGACTTTCTGTTCTAATTTAAGCCATCTAGTAACCACATTGTGGCTGTTTAATACAAGTTTGGCTAAAACCTTGAAATTATATGATAATAGAAAGCAAAATTTTAATTCCTTAAATCTAGCTGTAAAGCTAAACACTCCTACTTTATGCACTATGTTTTTGTTCAATTTAGTAGCCCTACATCTGTGTATTTTTCAATTTGGAAAAACCTACAAATATGATGGGCAAAGTCCAACAGCAGAGTATAAACTAGTGAAAGTATAGCAAATGATCTAGACACACTACAGTCAGTACAACAGAAGTGCAAAGCAAAGAAAAAACACAGGACAGTGCAGATTTTAGCAAAAGGATTATAAAGTACATTAGAACTAATGAACGAAATGACCCACACGTTTACACAAGCTATAATAGTGCTACTTCACAATAAAATACTGAAATCTTGAGCCTTGATGATGGAAACAATACTGATATAACAAGAGCTGTCAGTGGACAGCGCCCTCGACTATTCTCAGTGCTTGGTAGTATTATATAAGCTATGAGTAAAACTATAAGATTACAATAAGCATGTTCTATGTCGAAAAGGGGCCATAATTCAGCCAAAATGCTTGACAGAGTTGCCTCCTCCTTTTTACAGATGGGGTCATGATGGTAAACAAGTATGCAAAATATCAAAGCAATATCTAACTGGACTTTGAAAATATTTGGGGTGGTACGCAAACTTTAACATTTATTCTAAGTTGAAACGGGCCATTATTCAGTCAAAATGCTTGATAGAGTTGCCTCCTCCTTTTTACAGACTGGGGTATTGATGGTAAACAAGTATGCAAAATATTAAAGCAATATCTCAATGGACTTTGAAAATATTTGGGGTGGTATGCAAACTTTAACATTTGTGTGACGCTCATGCTAACGCTAATGCCGACGCCGGGGCGAGTAGGATAGCTCCCCTATTCTTCGAATAGTCCAGCCAAAAATTATACAGAGGATAGAATCCTGTATGTGGAATCCAGAACGGAATGAAACTGCAAATTAATGATTTTTTAATGTGACACAGCTGTTTTTGTATTACAAAGAAGCAGTTTTATCATTGTGAAGTAGCAGATATCAGCCTCCCATTATCTAGGGAAAAAGCCCTGGCTTGAGAGGTATACAGGTGTATGTAGTCTGCCGGATATCCATGTAGCCCATGGCATCTTGACTAACCCATTTGGTCAATAATCAAACATAAGCAGACAACACGCACATGTATACTTAAGTCAACAAACTGCATTACTATAATATATTATAACAATTTTGATATATATATATATTCTAGCATAAAACTGCTGTTCTAAAAAAGTCTTGTCACTTTTTGGACGTGTTTTTAACAGGAGAGAAAACGTGTTAACAGAGAGATTTTCATACTCATGTGCTGTTTAAAACAGTTTTTTTTATACATATGCATTTCTTGGCACATTTCTACGGCCCAAAAACAGGTATTTTAAAAGTAAATGTCAACGTGAAAAAGACAACAGAGACATTCCTGCACATACCATGGAAATTTAATGACGTGATAATATATTTGTTTTTAAGCAATTTATGCTAGAATAGCATTAGCGCATGTTCATTTCACGGTATAACATTTTCAGAATCCCTTGGGATACGTTGGTACCCTCGCCCTACTGGGCCTGCGCACCAACCAATCCCTCAGGATTCATCAGATTTTATAACGCGAAAAAACATGCATTATCCCTACACTAAATCTCACAATACAGTTCAAAGTAGTGATCTCAAAGACTAAAATACCCATCCTGTAACATTTGTGGTAACTGTCATACTTTCCTAAATCAAGTTAACCATACTTTCTCACAGCTCATTACTTGCTGCCACTAAATGCAAATGCCTTCTTCCAACATTTTCTACCCAAACAGTTTGCAAATGATTCAAAAAGAGCTATAATTAACAAGTTTATCAACATTAATAACTTTTTACCTTGCTGATCACATACCACCCTGACACTGCATCTGTTACAATAAGGGTATTAGTTTTATGTAGACGGATATAATCCTGTAGATATATTTAACACACAACAGTTCACTACAAAAACTTAGTCACCAAATGTTAAGAAAGATCTGGGTTTGCAAAAAATATTTTTGGGGAATTCACACCACTCACCGGACTGGGGTGCCGGGTTCCAGCCACCATCATCACGTGGCCTATTCCAGGGATTATTCTGAAACATAGCTTGATTCTGGTCTTGTTTACCAACATCACCACCTCCCATATCCCATCCAAGTTTCTTACTTTGCTGAAAAATCATTTATCAAAATTTCTATCTCTTTGAACAAGAAGTCTATTTTATAGTGAAACATTTACAGAAGACACTGTCACAGATTTGTTTTCGTTTTTTAGCTATATCAGTTGGTGATGAAGACCCCAGGTGCCCCTTCAGGCACCATGTCAGGCATGGACAGGTAAAACAGGTAGAACCAGTCCACAGACCTTACATAAGGTCACCGATTCATAATTATTTCCAGAGGCCAGTGCCACAAAAATATTAAAACTTTCTAAAAAGCTAAAAAGGAATATATCAATAACCTATCATTGGTACTACAACTGAACAATCTCCTGGTGCAATTTTCACCATTTTGACTGCAGGTACACTCTGACATACAGATACTAGAACTTAATACAGTGATAAATAAAAACCATTCATTCACTGGTATCTTGTCCTTGTGCATTTCCCTATCTTAGTGAAAAACTTAGATTCAAGGTATGGAGCCTCAACTACTTATTTTTATTATGTCAAGACTTTACCTCACGTTCTAGAGACATCGTATGCAAATTCCTCTCCAGTTCCTGTACTGTCATACCTCGAGTCTGAAATTAAACAAACTTTACTTCAGGGCTTTGCAGAACAACAACTATGCAGGAGGTTATGCTAAGATTTTGTTGAGTTTCATGTTTATAAGCTAAATAATCCTGAAGCAAAGAATTTAACCTATACTTTACTCAGCAGTTTGTAACAGGACCATTTACGCTACATACAAAAAGTTTCAAAACATTTCTGACATTGTGAAATCTGACTTTCAAAAGAATGGAACATTAATGTTTTACGCGTTATTGATGTTTAAATGAGCTCAGTCAAAATATATTTCATTGCGCACTTTGTGGCTGCTGTAAATCAACTATAAACTAAAGCTGCTTTTGAGAAAAGCGCATGTCTCCCACAACTGCCTAATCATCTGAATAATACTATACGAGTCAATCATGCACCTAGACCTCAACTGCCTTATCAGACTTTCAGTGCTTTGATTATCACAAGTTTCAAGGGCCATAATTCCAAAGTGCCTGAGCCAATTTGGCTAGTTATCGAAATTGCCCACACACATTTTGTTCAAGCTTGGTGAAGATCGGTTGAGAAATGTTTGACTTAAAGAGTGCGGACAAGATTTGTGACAGACACACACACAGACGGGAGTAAATCAATATGTTTCCCACACCACTGTGTGGTGGGAGACATAACAGAAATATGATGTAAACCTTACAAGTTGCAACTGTACTACTCCAGTGTACATAGAAACTTGAAGAAGCTTTGTTACTTTACTGAAAGTCTCAAATAAACCACCAGGGGTCCTGAAATAAGCTGTCCGAGTTGTCCGATTCGTGGATTCCTCGGTCCAGACAAGCAGTTTTTAGAAGCTGGCTTGTCTGGGGACAAGTAAAATTTCCGTGGTAAACATTTTATGAAAACGAAACTAATCGGCGTCATCTGTGATTTCCGCATGCCTAAAGGCAATATCTAATCTGTTTGTGATCATTTATGACCCTTAAATTATCAAAACAAAAATGTATGCAGCCATTGGACTGGTTTACTACATTTAATGAGCATTATTGGAAAATTACACCGTGAAGTTGAAAATGAGTGCCAGTCCGGGGATTCCCGTTATCTACTTTCATTTTTGATTTTCAGAAAATAGATTAGCTTGGTTGGCGCTATGTAAAAAAGTTTAGTAGCCAAAATTTGTGGCTTAATTTTTCGAGTCGATTGTTTTGACATTTAACAACTCGGACAGCTTATTTCAGGACCCCTGAAAGACTAGTGCAGTATTCAGTGAATGTTATGGGACCAGGGTAGAAATTCTAGGCATACTGAGATTATTTTTGTCAATGGCATGTGTTCAAGTGTTCTTAATTATTCTCTACTCACTAAACTTGCTAGTCATAACATAAGTGGATGTTCTAGTCACTTAGCTTGCTAGTCATAACACATTTTCAAGTGGATGTTCTAGTCACTTAGCTTGCTAGTCATAACATATTTTCAAATGGATGGTTCTAGTCATAACATAAAAACTTTATACAAGTCAAAATGGAAGTCAACAGAAGTGTATGTTCGTATTATTTGTTTATTTAGTAATGATAATGCTGATCCTTTCCTTTTTAAACTAAAAAGTACGGACAAGTTCTTCTTTGGTACGGACAAGTGGATTTGTGGACCCAACTTGTCCCTGGACAAGTAGACTCTGAAAATATTTCAGGACCCCTGACCACTATCCACCAGTCTGCATGTTTATCCTACATCATCAGGGCTTTTTTCCCCTATAAATCTACCTCCGGTAAAAGGAGGTAATCCCAATGCAAAAAAGTATGTTTTTTTCCCAATGTTGAATTTAAAATTCCCAAATGATTATACCTTTTAGGGTTTTTGCTGTTTTAAGATAATTTTGCTAATTTGTATGTATATTTAGGTAAATCATAATACTGTTGAACAATTACTGAAATGCAATACATTAATATTTCACACAAAAACACATTTATGCAGATTTTGGTAATTTGCAAATTGTCCCAATTAAGACAATTTCTGAGAGCATTTTCCCAATTCCACCGGTGTCTGTGGCATTCCCAAATTGATGAAAAAAAGGCCTGATCATTTTGTGACCACTTACAGTTTGATTTATGTAGTTATGATTTACTCAGCAAATTCTTAAGTAGAGAGTAGCTGGCGAGATATGGGTTCTTAAAACTGCATTAGTAATGTCCAATTTCAGAAACTGTGCAAGTCAATGGTATTTGGCAAGATAAAATTGTTACTCAGCTTGTTGGCAAGCTAATGGGTTTTATTCATGACAGCAAAGCCAGGTTGATGTTGCAATAATGGATTTCCCCAAAACCTTTGTAGTCCACCAAAAAAGCTTGACTTTCAAAATTAGTGGCTTCATCACCCTAAGGCTATAGAAGTGTGAAACATTGCCGCTTACATGATCTGTGAACATTTAGGCTAAATAAATTTCTCAAAAACTGAAATAACTTTTATTTTTCTTAACATTTTAGTGGAGAACCACCACCAAAGAGCATATGCTGCACTTTTAATTCTGTAGAGAAGCATGCCCATTCCAGACATTATCATAAACCTACTAACATCTTTCTTTCTGCTCAACAGTTTGTGTATATATTTTGCAGCTTAGGGATTTAAGGTTGTAAGGTGTTAGGTTTTTGCATCTTTTTTTATCACAAATGTAAGGAAACACCAGGGGGACTGAGCTGTCTTGGAAACTTGACAAGTCTTACTTTTTCTAAACCCTAACACATGGCTGTAATTAGTTCCAATCAATGACTCTGTGGTTACCTCCCCTGACAGTCCACCCGCAGTCACAAGCAACAGCTACTAAAATTAGGGCTGTCATTGATTGGGTCTTAGGCATATCGACGATACCGATACATCAGAAGACAAATATCGATGATACATCGATTATTAAGTTAGATTAACAACCTATATGTTCATATGCATACTATATACCTTCCTGTAAATGCTATTTTTAGTTTTATTGCCTACTTTTCATATTACTGTTTGATTGTTTTGTATTTGTATTTATGAAAATAAAAGAAACAAATAAAAATTAATAAAATCTTTCATTTTTATTTTGCCTTCACTTCTCTTTAGCATTTATCTAAATTTACAACTTTGTAGGCTTAATTGTTTTTGAGGGTCTGAGTGTTTGTCTGGATAGTTTTTTCACTCTGTAAAATATCTATTTTTGAAAATGGGAATCGATAATCGATCGACAAAAAAATATCGTTGATACATCGATATCGTTTCTACCGATGACAGCACTAACTAAAATTGGCTAATTGAGGTACTTCAGACTCCCAGACAGGATTGTTAACAGAGAGGTGATTGAATGGCAAAAAGAAAAATATTTCAAAATAGCACATTTTCTCCTGTGCTTGGTTTTGTGCAAAATAAGATATGGTAACTCGTGAGCATTTCACTGTACCTGAAGAAAGTCATCCACCAACTTATGCCGTCGACTTGTTTTTCGCCATTAACGGCTTCACATCCCTATTACATCACTGCAGGTGCATTTCATTCAGTGTCATGTACAAGTGCCGGATAGCATTTATTGGAGAACATGTACAATATCTCAGGCTATTAGTTCCGTATTAGCGGAATATATTTGTATTTAACATAGATCTAACATTAACTGACAACATCTGAAACCAAAACAGATTTGGGGAGAGATCTATATATACGCATTTTCATGACGTGCGTGTTCTTTCATGAACATTCGGGATACACTTTGGTACACAGAGCACGACTTTACATTGTGCTAAATGCTATTTGCTCATGCATATGTTGAGTAGTTTTTCCTGAAGGTTTTATGCAGAACATTGCGGCAAAATGTTTCTGGTTGCAAAATAAAATACATCACATACAGCAAATATCAGTATTTCTTCAGTTTCTTATACTCTGGCGCTTACAATTTACCCTCGGATGTGAACACAAGCCTGGGATTCAGTCAAAAACCAAAAGCCTGAAAATTTACATTCTAAAGTCTGAAATGTTCTTTTCAATCGAGTTATATCTATAGGCAAATTCTGGAAACCAAAAACCTGAAATCAGGACCAGTCTAGAAAAATCCCAGGCCTGCTGATTATGCCTGTTTTTTGACATTTAATAATGAAATAGACGTATATCAGACCGAAATGAAATGAAAGTGATGATTATGTCACTTGATTAGTATTAAATGATTGCCATTACTGTAAAATTAGAATTAGTAGCTTTGCCAGCTTGAACCCGATACAGACTTTTAGAGACAGCGTATATCCCATATTCGCTCACTAACAAGCAGTGTAACTAATATTAATCTAAAACTGGGCCTGAATTTAGCCATATGTGAGCATTTTTTCCACACACGAGAGCGAAACGAGATACAGCAATGAGATGCTGGACTCGATGGAAAATCAGTATTTTATCAAACATTTTAAATAGAAAAAATTGAATAAAACTGACATTTTACCAGCTGTAATTTCTTGCACTAAAAATAAATTGCCTATTCTAGAGCTGTTAAAATACAAACTTATTGAAAACCATCACAATCTAACAGGACTTTGTTATAATGAAATGCACATGTCACTGCGACATCTGTCGATATTTTATAATTATTTTTACACCCAAACAAAGAGAACAAATTAAAGGTCATGGTCACTTGTGTTTTTGCACTTAGAAAATCTGGGTTACCACAGTCACATTGCATGCAACAAAATTTAGCTCAGATTCCTAGTGTGCAGGCAGATATTACCTGGTCGAGAACACTATCATCTCCAACTGCCCATTTTTTACTGGAATAGTTGCCAGGGTCGTTAGATTCTTGGGGTCTTTGAAAGAAATAGCTAACACCAGCATCATCTTTGGAAATGTGGCTACTTTGTCTCATGTTGGCCAGGTTGCCGTGTGACAGCATTGCCCGACTATCGTCCCAAGAAGTTTCATTCATGCTGACTACAGGCATCTATAGCTCATACTCGTAAACGCAACCTAAAGCACAAAAAACATCGAAAAATTCTGGTTTATTATGACTAATTGGGCACAATGGCGGGAGCAAAATCCGATATCATTCGGTAAACAAACTGCAAAAATTTGTACATTACAAGTAAATTAAGCATTTCAATACTAAGTTATCATGTAAAAGAAATGTTACTTTATACACAGTACAACAAAGGCAAAGTAGACAACAACTCATTTTACCAAGATGGAAGCGGATTCTTCTTATTAGTCATTTATGTCACCACCGTTCATGGTAGACATTTTCTTTCGAAATGAATTGTGGGAAACATGTGTCAGACACTACGTCATCATGCGGGAAAATCGAAGAAGCGTAAGGGAAAATCCCAATATGACGTCTGAATATAGGTCATTAGGCCAAGCAAATATAATGGTTTGCAAAAAGGTCCTTGGGTCAAGCAAACATAATCACACGTTTGCCATATCTATGTAGATCTATATATAAAAAGACAGATCAAAGATAAGTTTAAATCCTGAGAGACCCTTTTCATTTTTTATAGATCTGTAGGACCATGGTGTGCATGATAAATGACTTGTTAATTCCGTTAGTAGAAATCTAGATCTACATTTTTGTAATGGTCTGTCGAAATATTCAAACACACATCAGAAAAAAATGACATCAAGTCCCACACTGTTGTTATCTAATTTATTTAGCAGTCTCTGATCTAGCAGTCTAGCACAGACGCGTCCATTTTCCGAGGATGTTGTTTTTCTAATGATAGATCTAGATTATTTTTCTTTAATATGGACCTAGCTCTATATATGTAACATAAGATGGCATTATTTTTTACCTTCGGTAAGACCTTGTTATGATAATGGCTATAGATCTGTAGATCTATATGAAATGCTAAAATATAGCTAGCTCTTTAGGCTCTCAAGTGTTTCTATAATTTCAGACTCTGATGATCAGGATAACTCAAATTATGATATATTTGATGAACTGCGTTCACTCAGAAATGAAAACCGAAAAAGACCTATCATTGGTTATTTAAATAGTATTCGTTATAAATTTGAAGATCTGAAGCAAATTTTGGATGATAATCTGGTCGACTTTTTTACAGTTGCTGAGACCAAAATTGATGAAACTTTTAATAACAATCTTTTTAGTGTAAATGGTTTTAAAATGGAAAGAAAAGATAGGAATGCCAGCGGAGGCGGATTGATAACTTTTGTCAGGTCAGACCTGCCTTTTAAGCGTAGGAAAGACCTGGAGTCTAAGGATTTAGAATGTATGTGTTACGAACTCTCAGTGAATAAAAGAAAATGGTGTATTCTTAGTATATATAAGCAACCATCTATGTCTGATTCTGTTTGTGAAACTTGTTTTAGTAATTGTTTGGATAAAATATGTATGGTATTTGACCACTTTATCTGTGTTGGTGACTTAAATTTTGATTTACTAAAAAAAGAAAAGGGCAGGCCCTTAACTAATGTCTGTGATAGCTTTAACCTTGAAAATATTGTACGTGGACCGACCTGTTTTACGAAAAATCAAACTCCAACTTTAATTGATGTAATTTTAACAAACTCCAAAAGACTTCTCTGTAATACTGTAAACTTTAGTTGTGGTTTAAGTGACTGTCATAATCTAATAGCTACATCATTGAGAGAGCAATGCCAGTCTGTTTCTAAAAAGAAAGTCACTTTCAGAAGCTATAAAGGCTTTGATGCTGATCAATTTAATCACGACTTGTCACAAGTACCTTTTCATGTAGCACACGTATTTGATGATGTTGATGACATTTACTGGGCACATGAATTGTTATTAAAACAAGTAGTTGATGAACATGCCCCAACTAAACAGAAAGTACCAAAACGAAACCCTCCCCCATATATGAACTCCCATTGCAGGAAAATTATTTATAAAACCAGACAAGCTAAAAATATAAATCTCAAGAATAAAACAACTGAAAACTGGAAAAATTATACAAAACTAAGAAATTTAAAAACAAAAATAAAACGTGAATCTATAACGGTTTATTTTAGGGAAAGGTGTGATGGTGGCCCAAAGTCAAAAGACTTCTGGCCAACTATCAAGCCTTTTTTATCTCAAAAATCAGTCATGAAATCTGACAGTCAAATCATTCTTAAAGACCAAGAACAAAATAAACTTATATCTGATCAAAACTTAGTTGTTGACAAAATGAATTCCTTTTATGTAAATATTGCAAGAAACATTGGCATTAATAACAATACCCCTGTAAATAAGGACCATCCTAGTATAAAGGCAATAAACGATAATATAAATACACATAATTTCAGTTTTTCCAAGGTTACAGAGAAAGAAATCGCAATCTGTATTAAAAAATTAGACTGTAAAAAGCGACTGGAGTTGATGGTATACCCCCCAAAATAATTAAGGCCGGAAGTCCCAGTCTCACCTCCCCAATCACTTCTATTGAAAATACAATTATAATTAAAGGAGAATTCCCCACAAAGTTAAAACAAGCTCAAGTGACCCCTATATTTAAAAAAGATGACCCTTTTGTTGAAAAAAACTACAGACACGTCAGCATCCTATCCACACTATCCAAATTGTATGAAAGAATAATAAGTAACCAGTTAAATGAACATTTCAGCTCCATTTTTCATCCCTTCTTAGCAGCATTTCGAACATCTTTTGGTTGTCAGACCACTCTTCTACGACTTGTTGAAGACTGGAAACAAGCTCTAGATGAGAACAAATATGTGGGCGCGGTGCTGATGGATCTGTCAAAGGCCTTTGACTGTTTGCCACATAATCTTATTATTTTAAAGTTAAAAGCCTATGGTCTTACAGATGAGGCATGTAAACTAATGGATAATTACCTGACAAATAGAAGTCAAAGAGTTAAAATTAATAATGTTAAAAGTGACTGGTTAGAAATCGTTAAAGGAGTGCCCCAAGGATCGATTTTAGGACCTCTTATCTTTAATATTTTTATAAACGACATTTTTTATTTTGTTCAGCAATCTACTCTATATAACTATGCAGATGACAATACTCTGTCCTTCAGTCATGCAGATCCAAACACCTTCAAATACACCTTAGAAACAGAAAGTAAATCTTTAATAAACTGGTTTGACATTAACCATATGCAGGCAAATCCAGAAAAATTTCAGTCTATATGTGTAGGAAGCAAAACAAATAAGTTAATAAAATCCTTTCAAATTGATCAAAATGAAATCATGTGTGAAGATGAAGTTAAACTTTTAGAAATAAATCTTGATTACCTCTTAAATTTTGACAGTCAAGATACTAATTTATGTCAGAAGGCAGCAAAACAACTAAATGTCCTGCAAAGGTTAAGTAAATTTTTAAATTTTGATACTAAATTAGTTATTTTCAAAACTTTTATTAAATCCAACTTTAATTACTGTCCGTTAATTTGGCATTTCTGTAGCAAAAGTAACACAGAAAAAATGGAAACAATTCAATATAGAGCTCTTAGGATTGTTTTTGACGATTTTTCTTCTTCATATGACACATTACTAAATAAAGTTAATATGACATCACTTCATTTAGGTAGGTTCAGAACTATTGCCACTGAAACATTTAAATTAATCCACAACATGTCATCAGAAAATTTAAGATCTCTAATAAATGTCAAAGATTCTTCTTATAATTTCAAGTATGTAAATATGTTAGAAGTCCCCAAGGTGAAGACTGTCAGGTATGGCAAAAATACATTTAGATTTGAGGCTGTCAGGGTGTGGAACAGTTTGCCAAATGAAATCAGGACCACTGATAACTACAAGGAATTTGTCAGACTGATCCGCACCTGGACTGGCCCCAAATGCAAATGTGCCATGTGTTTTTAGTTTTGCTTTATTTGCTTCCCCTGTGTGTCTTAGGTTTTTTGTTTGTTTTTCTGTTTGTTTGTTTTTTTGTAGTTTGCTTGCTTTGTCATCTGTAATGCATGTATTGGTATTGTATAATACCAATGGTTTTAAATGTAACTTCTAGTTCTGTGTGTGTAACCCTTTGTTTTCTTTTTTTTTAGTTTTAGTTATAGTATGCTACATGCTGGTGATGCAAATGTTTTCCTCAGCTGTTTTAAGTAGTTTTTAAATGCCTGTTAGTAGTTAGAAACATGATGGAGCGAGCGTTTTTGACCCCATTTGACCTTTTGACCCTTGGTCCGGACTGACCAATGCCGGACAATTTAAAAAATAAGAAAAAAAAAACAGGTTTTCATAGTACTTTAAGTAAATTATGATTAAACACTTCTGTCAAATTTTTGCCAAAATCCTGCCACGAAGGCAACAAAGTGGCAGTTGCTGCCACCTTGTTATAAATACTTTCGAATTTCTTATTTATGTACTAACTATTATACCGCAGTTAAACAGACGATTTATTATCACATTCCTTTTATCAGCTGTTATTGTTGATATTGACAAACTTGAAAATGACACCGGTGTCGATAAATAGATTTTTGTTTAGACTGGTAATTGAGAATTACACTGTAATTCATGAACCATTAAACGTATAGATTATATCTTTGTAATTTGATGACGCAAAGTGTTTACAAATGGTATTATAAGTTAAACAGACGATTTATTGCATTCCTTTTAAGATAAACATTTATGTCGGTTTTTTTTGAAACATCTGATTGAGAATTACGCTGTAATCCGTTTGCACGTATTGACTTCGAACGTTGCCAGATCGTTTACCACCCGAGTTCTGTGCATATTTCCTTCACTGCTTTCATATTTTGCATGATAAGTCTAAGTTCAACACCACACTTCTGAAGATTAGGATGTTCTTGAACAAGTTTATATAGCCGAACAAGCGAGTTACAGTAAGATGAAGAATAAGGAATTCCTTATACATTTTAACCCTTTTTATTAAAATAATTTATAATTGTTTGTTCATTATGTTTTACATTGTTTACTCTCAGTGTTTTATACAATAAATCATAAATGTTTATACCATTTTGTAACATTTTAATGAAAAATAAACAATAATAACCACAAAATGTGTTTGTTTTGTCTTGATATTGTATGTTATTAAACTTTTAATCCAAAAGTCTGTTTCTATCATAGGATACAGGTTCATCCGATATGTAGAATCTGATGTAACTATTTATCAAAAGCATAAATGTTACTTCTGTAGATGCTGAATCGTCATAAGGATGAATATCAAACATTGTCCCTTGTTTTAGATAAATTTTAATTTTTTTCTTATACATAGATATTAACTTATCAGTGTCAAAGTCCTCAGCTGCCTCAGCTGTTATATTTACATTATCAAATATATCAAAAAATAAAACATCATCCTGAGGTCTATAATTTCGCCACCTAAATATAAAATGTGATATTGGGCTTTTAGTCGGTTTATCCGGTTCACCTATAGGACTTGTACCCTTTAATAAAATCTTAATATCTATTATATAAGTTCCGGTTTTTCTAACTATAAACACACCACTCAAAAGCATATCTAGTACATCTATTTTATATTTTTGGTCTATGAATATAAAATCTTTATAATCTACGATAATTCCAGGTCTTATTTCAAATATATTTAAATAGTTCAGATCGGCCATATTTTTATATGTTGAATATATCCAGGCACCACGACGGTCAAAATACTTTTTCATTTGTATGTAATCAAAAGTATGATTATAATAGTATTCAAAGAGAAACACTTCACGTTTTACTTCCTCTAGCCTTTTTTCTATTTTCCTGTCTTTCTTTTTAAGTTTAAGAATTATTTCAGCTAAATCATCAAGTCATTTTGTTGTGGCAACTTCAGAAGCAGATAAATTGTCAACAACACCTTTTGTTCTAGCTAATTGTGTTTCTTGTTTTAAGAAAACATTTTTTACTTTTGTAATTTCTTGGGTATTAGTGGTAATTTCTCCGACATTAGCGGTTATTGCTTTAGTATTAGCAGTAATTACTTGGGTATTAGCAGTGATTGATTCTCCTTGTTTATCTGATATTTCAACTACAGAGTTCAAATCATTTATTATTTTTTTAATTTTATCATTAAATTTATCATTAAATTTATCATTAAATTCATTAATATCTTTTTGTAATAAACCTTTAAGTTTACTTAACTCTTCGTACTTTATATTGTGACGTGCATCGACATTATTAATCATGTTTACAAGTTGTTTCGTCTTCAAATTTTTCTAAATTTTTCTAGCTGATATTAACTGTGTTAATTGCTTCAGTATTAGCAGTAATTAACTCTCCTTGTTAACTGATTTTTCAACTCCAAAGTCCATGTCATTTTATGTTTTTCAACTTAGCATTAAATTCATTAATATCTTCTTGTAATTTGTTTGTAATATACTTAAGTCTGCTCCTTTAAATTGTGACGGTTGTCAACAATACTATTCCTATTTCGAATTGTTTTTTAAAGTCATCTATTTTAGATTGAGCTCTTTTAAAACCCTCTTATGCTGTATCCTGATCATCACCTCTTTGTGAAGCATGCCTTATTCCAATTCAATTTATATCTGCCATTTTAATTTGAAAAATAATTCTAATAAATCTTTATGCTTTATTTCAGTTTTCAGTATTTAGTTTATTTATTTCTGTTTGTTCTGATTTCTAACTGATACATATTTTGTAACTTTTTCTCCAGCTTCACTAATCTTGTCCCTTTTAGTTCTTCATGTTTAACATACCTTTTTAATTCTGCATTTGGTGAATAAAAGTTTACATTACTCGAAATACTTCTTTTATGTGTCATCTGTCAATCAGATTTCTCTTTCATTCTTTAATATATCAAACCAATAAGCTTTCATTTCTTTCTTCAATTTTACCTTGTAAAAAAATTTGATTAATTAATAATGAATTCTTTTCAATCTTTTGTTAATTCTCATAAATAATTCCTTTACTTCTTCTTTCTAATGTCTGTTTTCTAGATTTTGATGTCTTCAAGATTATATCCCATCTATTACACTTTGAACTTTTTTAAAGCCTAAATCGTCCTTTAAACTACATCAGTGGATTGATCTGGATTCCCTAGTTGATTATTTTATTACCTCCCATTCTAATGCCGTTCATTGTGTTTATCAAGTTCTTATTTCTTGTGACGATATGATTCCAATTCCTTTCTAAGCTTTTTGTATTGTTTTTTATTAGCATAAATCACTTAAATCAATATCAAATTTACTTTAAGCCCTTTATACTGTCAGGTTCCACTTATTGTTTTACACAAAATCCCCATTTAAAAACTCCATTATATATTACCAGTAAGTTTTTTTTCTTAAAAACTTCCGTGGTTTTTGTCAATATATCGAAATCATATTTTTGATTTGTTTGCATAGCAAATGATCACGATCTATATTGTTCTTACCAATCCTATCATTTTCCATTACCCTCGTGACTTCAAATAAATATTGTGAACAGTTAATTCATAATCTTTTGGTGTTTAAGTAAAAGACTGACTTAAATAAATACACAACAGTTTTTTGTGTCGGTGTCCTTGATAAAGTATTTGTTATTTCCTTTTGAACTTTTTTATCTATCTTCTACTACTTTTTGTTTTCTGATTCAAGATTCTCACAAGGTTCAATTTGGTTGGGATCATCTGAATATTCAAGTATTTCATTTGGATCTACTTTAATTTTTTTGCCATTTGACTTAAGTGTTAATAAATCTTGATATTTAGATTGTTCTAAGTGTTTTTAGCATACAAGTATACTGTTCTCATAATATAATAAGAGGTTTTTTCGAAGTATATGTCATTAATGTATTTGTTTTTTTCCGATCCAGAAGATCCACATATTAACATTCTAAACATGAATCCGGCATAAAAGGATTTGCTTTAAATTGTTTAAGCGTTATTGGATTAATCACTTTTTGTATCATAATTTGGAATTTCCATTTATAGACTATTACATATTTTACATTATCTTACATTATCTTACAGTATCCTTACATTAATTATATAATGCAATCAAAACTTAATGAATAAGAATAAGAAAAAATTAGTCGGGCAAAAGATGAGAGATCTTAGAGAAGAAATATGAGAGAAAAAATAGAAAAGCTAAAACGGGATACGTACACTGAAATTTATAGCCAATTACTGAAAAAATAGAAGTCAAAAAACGAACATTATCAAGTCAGTTAAAGCATACCTGAATTAAAGAACACTGGCAATTATGCCAGAACAGTTTGCGATAGATACCCAAATAGAAATCAAAAATTTTGGAGACTATTCCGATACCCAACACGATGATTACCGCGAAAGATCATATGGGTTTGGAGATGAAGAGATTTTTGGGAGTTTTGAAGACACTAGAGAATTTCCTGAAATTGTTGAACAAGACCGAAACAAGGAAGATCAAAGTAGATTTATAATGCTTTTTTCGGATATAATGTTTTAGAAGAATATGGATATTCCAAACCGTCTGAAATGTTTGATCTTTTGTTTACTGCAAATGTAATTATCCTAATAAAATAATAAAGACGATTTGAAGATACAATAGATAGTGTTAATACGATATCAAAAATTTAAATGTTAAATAACTACAATCAAATCGAAAGTCCAATAAACAAGAAAAAGTAACAGACTTAACATGATCGAGATGACTCATAAAGTCAAAACACGGTTTTGATAATACTTTTAATTTAGCTCCTACCTATGGACAGGAAGAAACATCATAATCCATATAACATTTTCGCCCAATGGCAATATGGTAATTTAATTCTTACTTAATAACTTTATGGTCAAACATTAATATTGCTAAGGATACGAATAACTGGAAAGAAGTCATTAACACTAAAGTAGATGATGATTATGATATTTGATAATAAAAGTACTACATATACAAAAAGCATTCCTTCATTTCAGAAAAATATTCAAATAATTAAACAGAAAAATCAGGATTACCTATCACTGAAAAGATCTTGAAATTCAAAAAGTATAGGGGACAGGTTATTACGTTTTTTGTCCATGTAAATCCAAAAGAAGTGGTTAATGGACCTGGAGTTAATTTGTGGTTCAATTTATGCTGATAATCTGAAGAACTAAAAAATGAATGGTATTAGAATAATTGATGAACTTATTAAATGAATTCACTCTTAACAGAACAACATGAAAAGTTATATAAAAATTATTTTTCTTGAATATATAAATGGAAAAAAAATATATTAATCTGAACAGTTAACGATACAATAAAAATAACTCCATTTCTTTTTCACAATCAATTTAGTCGTTTCTTTAATTTAGATAAAACAACTTATGTTTTTGGTTTGGATAGTAATAAAACTATGACCTATTCCTTGGCATAAATTTAGTGATGAATATGACAATAACCGAATTCGGTATAATATTAAATGGTAAGGATTGGAAAGATACATTTACAAATGGTTTCTTACGTTACCAGATATTAAGAATTATATTAGGGAAACATTAATATGATTAATGGGATTATGATTTGATAAATCAGAAATTGCTCCACTAAGTTTGGAATTTGATTTAAGTAGTTTTAATATTTTGTTTCAATTAATATAATTTTAAGTTTGATTGGCACCATCAATTTTCATACATGGCTTGGATTTGAGGAAAAAAAAAATTAGACAACTGAATGGGACTAAACAAACCATATAACTAACTCTGTGGATACAATTTACTTCATTGTGATCTTATTGATAATTCATTGTTGATGTATTTCATGATATTATCTATGCTTAAGTCTGCAGATTGAACAAGAGCTTTCCATTTACACAGAACCCACAGAGTTTGATATTCTGAAATTAATAAATATATGATAAATGCATTAGACATATATATTAACAATTTATTTGGTAGAATAATTAATTTTTAATTAGGTTGAACACAAGTTTTACACGAATTTTAGATTAAAAGAAATATGAAATTAATAAATTTTTAGTTTTATTAATGTCAAAAAAGTTATGACAAAATAAAGGAATATTTATTTATGTTGATGCTTCACAACAGGAAAAGAAATCATACATGGAACCCGTGTCTCCGAGGACGCGGTCACTTGGAACAGTTATCTTTGACCCTTTAACGAATTGTTTTCAGCGGGTTGCATCGTCAATTAGCACCGCGCTGGAAAACAAAGCTTTTGGAAACACTCATGTAAAAGCGCACTTGGGAAGTGGAACAAAAAAGGTGGATTGACAAGAATTTGAAATTTGCTGCAGCTAAATTGTTGAAAAACTTAAAAAGAAACCTGCTCCAGCAGTTTGGTAAGTTAATTGCAAAGGAATTACAATAAAAGAATCTGTAAAAATATAAGAGGAGGAGATATTCTATGAATACAATAGAAAATCATGTCAAGGAGTCCTCGAGGCTTTACTGGCTCCCTATGGGCATATCCTCGTGCGGAACTTTCGCTCACAAAAACGTAATTAACAGTTACTCTATAAAAATAACAAATAACTCTATAATATACATGTTAGAAACAAAACAATATTGCCGAAAGATATGAATTTAACTCCTATTCCAATTAATACCGCTTTCATATCTGTCGCCTGGGAAATAATGTTAAGCCAACACAACACGATACTCACTTTACAATTAATGATAGAAGTTCATATTTACTTTTGATTGGTTTACTGCTTATTTGAAGTAAGTTTTTAAAGTAACATAACTTGCTAATGGTATAACTTATGTTACTAAAGGTGGAGATGATACTCAAAATTGCCTTAATTAATAAAATGCAGTCTCTCATTAATTGACTACCATACATGGTTAACAAAATGGAAAAATTGTTTACTATGATTGTAATAATTTATCAAGTAACAAATGTTAAAGAGTTTGGTTTGAACACTGAAGATTTTTGCAAAAACTCAACTGGAACAAGTGAGTTTATTTATTTAGATACTAACTTGCTGTTGCTGAAACTAGGAATGACCAGGTGGATATAATTCTGGTTTTTGCTCTCTAGTTGTGTTCCCCGTCGAGTGTGGTAAGAGGTATGTACAATTCCTTAAAATAATTATTTCATTTTTTCAGGGTTTAGAAACTAATTTTACTCCAAGTCAATTCAAATAACACTACAGCTGACAGATGATGATGAAATTACTTTTTAGAGCTATGCTACTGATGCGGTAGAGTAAATTGTAACAAATTATTCTATGGGTCCACGTTTAATATTTAATTTCAATAAATTTGGGTTGATCTAATTACTACTGAAGATTTAAAAAGCAAGATGGTCCTACCTTAGGGAATGATGACGCAATCAACTGATACACAACAAAATAATATAACCTTTAGAATAACAGCTGTGTAACAAAACCACAACATGTATTTGGTTGTTGATTTAAACACGACCTGACAAAAGGTAAATTCCAAACAACATAAACCCCGCTTTATTAGATACATTTAAAGTTAATGCAGCAAATGAAAATTGCACTTTGAAGCTCCCTTCGTTTGAAGTTGGCCAATGGTGTTTTTTTATCCAGAAACCAGAATACACAAGTAGATCAAGAATAAATGATGATGTAATTAATTATTATATAAACAAAATAATAAGAAACTACTGGAAGTCTTTTAAAAATAGATCAAATTTTTATATATTTTGATTTGTTATTGGTTAACTGGATTATAAAAGGAAGTAACTACGAAGATCCTAGCATCTTACATTAACAGCTAATTAAATATTCCACCAGCAGCTAATATCGTGTTTACGCAATTGTATTGTATGAAGGAAACAGTGTAATAAATACTATGAAATGACCTTTTATTGTTTAAATAATAAAATAAATTTATATAAATGAGTATTAAAAACAACTGGGGTTGTAAACAACACACATCAAATTATATTGAACCTAAAATTTAAACCCTAACAGATGGACAAAACGTCCTGCGTGTTATGGGCGCAGGCAGGGGCGGGGGGGGGGGGGGAGAAAAAGGTCTCTCGCACTGATAATAAAATTCCACATACTTTATAATGATTAAAACATGAACAATTACAATGGAAACTGAAACTTCCTTTACTTTTTAACAAAAACACAAATTAATCAAATTAAAAGCTGTTGCAAATAGATGATTAAAAATACAATTTCAAAGAAACAATGTCCAGTCCAGGTCAAATGGTGGATTTTTTAGGAGCTTTTGGCTGTTTGTTAGGAAAAACATTTCGTCCAATGGCAGCAAAAATAGCCTCCAAAAATCATTAGCCCTCTAGGCATGTGCTTTGTCCTGGGCTAGCCAGTACTGGTGGTTAGAGTAAGTTACTTGGAAATGGTATGTTTCATAGCTAGATAAATAAATATGATATCACATATCTCCAAACCTAATCAAAAGAAAGCAACTAGTAGGATCTGGAGTGATTTAAATTAACACAAACAAAAACAGACGTTGGGTTTTAATAAAGGTAGGTTTGGCTCTTAGTCTAGATAGCCTTTGATTACTCTTTGTTAAGTGGGAAAGGATTACAATTGATTCCAACGGAGACCTTACAAGACCATTCTATAGTAAAAAAAAAAAAATTGTAAAATTTATAAACAACCTATTTCTAACTTTGAACTTGAACCATGGGTACAACATTAAATTAAAAACTTTAGGGGTGTATTTTAGTAGAAATAAATTTATTAAATTAACAGAAAAGGTTGACTGTGGAAATATAAATTTGACGAACTCTATTGTTCCTGGAACACTTTGTTTGCTTTAAGACTTTGTATTTCGATCCGTTTGGACTTCCTCCACCAAAAGAAGTAATTAAGTATATACCAAATTAAAATACAACAATGTTATATCAAGACAAACAACTACACTTTGCGGTATATTGTTTTTATTTTTCATTAAATGTTACAAATAAAGTACGCGTTGTAGATTTTATTGGTATAAAATACTAAAAAAATTTCATATCAATAGAGTAAAAATGAACAAACATGATAAATTATTTTAATAAAAAAGGACATTTATTTAACTGTATAATTAATATAATGGGAATATTCAATAATATAAATGAAAAAGTAAATAAATCGACAACAATGAAGGCAATTCTAGAAACCTCCCATTGTGTTTTTTAACAAGTTAAACCAAATACCGATTGTGATTATTTCAATGCAAACTGTAAATCTAGTCCTGGTTTGGTTCAGGGTGTTAATATTGTGGCAATAACAAAATTGCAATCTTATTATTCCTTGTTGATGCAATTAACTTAGATAGAAGAGAAGCTAATTACACAAATAAAAAATAAAGAAGTGTAATTCTTCAAAGTTTCATGTAAAATAATAGAAAAAAATGGAATCATTTCTATTAATTATGCAAATGAATTTTAAAATGGATGATGCGTTTTAGATTAATTCTTTAAACGTTACGAGTATTCCCGTAACAATTTATGGTTCTATAATTTAATAGTAAGCTAATGTATCAAATACACCATTATCAGAATATATCTTTTACTCGTCATAACCATGATAACGATGTTTTTATTTATAACTAACCTGGAAAGATTGTGTTTTCCTACCGACTAACTTTAAAGGTGTGTCTTACTTTGGGTTGAAATTAAACACATTGTTCTTTGTAATTTTTTAGAACTATTGTTTCTTAACACCAAGTTTTTTAATTCCTTTATCATTTTTTAATGTTAACTTCATTTTCTAATGAAATAAAATAACATTTTACTTCTTAAATCTAATAAATTCACAACATGGAATGCCGTCAGCTTCATCTTTAATTTTCCAATTACTTTTTTATTATTATCAAAATAAAATTTTGAATTACTATGTAATCACTATTAGCACATAATCCTTTGTCTTATAAAAATCTCATATGCATCTTGTGGTTTTTATTCATAACCTTGAATCAGTGTTCAGTGGAATATAATTTACAATTACCCCTCGTATCTTTTCTTTAATGTAATTATATGAAATCTCATTAAATTTTTGATAATCTCTAACTGCACATTCCAACATACAACAATGTCTGTTTAATAACAACTTTTCTTTTATTCTATGAATACCAAAAGTTAGAGTTAAACATCGGTTGACTAACACATGAAGGTTTGCTATGTATTTTAATAAATTTTTCATCATGAGTTAATTTAATTTAACCTCGGCGTAGTTCCTCCATCGTCTTACCGAATACAGAATGTTCATTAACTTAAAAAAAAAGTCTTTTTCAAATGAATTTTTGCTTTAGACTTTTTTGAGTATTAAAATCAATAATATTTTTTAACCAAGGAGATGAATCAAAAGTTAATATTTTATGTATTTTTGTTACTTGTAACCCTAATTGTGTATTAGTTCAAGAATTTTTAGAATGACTCTAGTTGTTTTTTTCTTAAATTTGGAACTAATTTTTTACATTACTTTTTCCTATTTTTCAAATTCTGTTTTAATATTTTACTATAATCAACGCCATTGAGTCTGGGATTTTTTAATTTTTTTCAGGAGGCTAAAGGAATAATCTTGTGGTTTTTTGTAATTCTTTTGGATATTCAAGATCACATTCAACTATAACAAAGTTTACTTTTAACCCTTTGCAATTATTTCTTGATTGTTTTCGTATATAAATTTAAAGTTTCCAAAGGGTGAAGTTGACACATAGCCCAACGTAAAGGGTTTGGCGTCGAGGTACATAATGTATTTGTTGTCAAGTTTAGTATTCTAATCCTTCATATTTTATTGTTTGCTTTAAACTGTCTAATCTGTTGAAATATAACTATTCCTCCTCGTCAGTCCCGTTCATAAAAGATACATATCCATATAGTCTTAATCTACTTAAGTCAGTCCATTTTTAACATTGCATCCCAAGCTAACCCAGGACTACAAAATAATGACAAGGATCTATTTTGTAGTACTCCCAACTAGTTTTCTAAATTTCAATCTCCTAAAGTAATACGTCATTTTAAATAAGATTCCTGAGTTCTCCCATTGTTTTAATTTTATATTTATTTCCAAATATTTTTAGCCAATGGTTCTATTCGTTGTCAGATATGTGTGTTTTCATTTAAATGTGAATAAACATCTCTTTAGAAGGTATTTTTGTTTCTTCTTTGATTGAATTGTTCAATGAATCCATGCAATCTATGGATAAACAACTTTTTTTTAATAAATTAATGCTTTCACAATCAAATTCTTGAGATAATATTATCTGGAATAATTTTTAACTAAGTTAATCCAATGATTTGGACATAAATTGGAATAATCAATAAGGACCAAGTCAGAAATCAATAAATTCCATATACTTTCATATTGTTAGGACTAACATTTTTCTTTTTTAAATTTCCCTATTTGTGGCATAATAAAAATGACCGTCATAACCTCTATTATGAAAATAACAGGAATTTTATGTGTTATGTTTAAAATTAATATTACATTCTGAGTGAGCACTTCCTCTGAATTTTCCTGTTATATGGACAGTGATCCCGGACAGGATTTCATTTTCCTTATATTCTTTTTCACAGATATGACAAAACTTTTGTTTTTAAATTCACTTTCATCTTTTTTAGACATTCTTAGTTCTTGTTAAAGTTAACACTAAATATTTCTTTACAATATTCCTCTTCCTCAAGCATTTTTTCAATAAACTTATAAACTGCATTAGGCCTCTATAAATCTGGGTTGGTTTAGTATATTTATCGTCATAGCAACAAACAACTTTATAGCCATAACCACAATCTATATGATTTTGATATGGTTCAGTAAATGGAGATTCAGTTGATGGTAAAGCAGTTAAAACTTTTTTAGTTATTGATTCAAAATCAGCATAAATTACAAAAGGTACTGCTAAACCTTTATGATAATTTTTAAATTGTACTTTACTTCCCTCTTTTGGCATTTTTACACCTTGGGTACCATTAATAGCTAAACAGTTTGGAATATGTTCATTTAATATTCTTTCTTGAGAAAAATGTTGCAGACAGCTTTTACAGAAGTGTTTTTTATTTGCATGTTTTGTTTGTTAAACATTAATATGTTAAAGTCTTTTATCCAAACATATGTTGGACTACAGTTCTTGAGGGCTTACAGTCATCATCAGTTATTTTATCATTTATTTTATCATTAGTAATTAGCAACATGTCACAGTGTTCTTCGTATTGATTTTGATATGTACAATGGATAAATACTATTTTCTTCATATCCAAAATATATTAAATGATATTTCATTTAAAACTTTATTTTAGGTATTGATTTAATGTAACAGGAAATTTAATTCCAGTATAATCAAGATCGTATATATGTTTTTTATATTTTGAAATTTTTTGGGGTCTTTTCAACAGGAAATTTGTAGCTAAATGACACCATCTAAAACATTCGTTATCATCATTCTTTATATTTATTAATCCTTTCATTGAATTTGTAATGGTTTTGGTATTCTAAATAACTTGAAGCAGCCAATGGACTATTCTTATATCTATTTATATATGAGCATCAACTGACTCTATTCTCCAGCCACTTCCTTCAGAAATCCAATTACCAATTCTATTTATTATTTCATCAAAAGCTTGATGTAAAGTTTTTTTTTTATTTCGTTTGTGTTAATAATTTCTAAAGCCTTTGATTGAAAATAAGCTGATTTATATATTGTATCAGTTTTATCCATTTTTGCAAAAGTTATTTTTAAAACAACGTTTATTTTTATACCTTTTAAAGTTTTAAGTTCAGATTTAAGTATTTCATAATAGTTCGTTTATAGTTAAATATAATTGATTCTTTGGATCTTGTCTATATGTAATTTTAATTTCAAATTTCTTATAATATTGTTTTGTAGATCTCTCGATTTCCATCTATATATTATATTTAGAAAATAAAATCTTAAGCAAAAAAGGATTAAAAAAATAATTAAAAAAATAATTAAAAAAATAATAAAATAAATAAAGTTTTAAATTATCTTTAAGAAGAAATAAAATATTTAAACTTATATCTTTTTCCATTAGTTTTTGATATTCCACATTTTATTCGGTTTTCTCCTTTGCAGCACATTGTTATTAACCCAGAATTAATACCAAGGTCTTTAGACGCTGCATTAAAAGATAAGGATCTATAACATTTTGTAATTTATCAATAACGTGATTTTTATATTCATCGCTAACTATTTGATCAAGTTTTGATTTAATAACATTTCTTCTTTTAAGAACTTTCTTATATGAATTTTTGTCTGGATTCATTATTTCTCCTAAAGTGCTAGATAATTTTGACATAATCATTCTATCTACCTTTCTATTAACCATCTATATATAATATACTTATAGAAAAAAATCTTTAAAAACGCACCTAATGAAATTATATTGATTTGAGAAATTTGTTTATATTATCTATATCTTTTGAATAAGATTTTAAAGTCATTTTTTCTAAATTGTTATCAACTGTTAAAATTTTAATACCTTCTTGAAACATTCTGTTTAACCATTCTTCGTGTAATTTGTGTAGTTTTTCTAAATATCTAAACCAACTTTGTTTTCTTCCGTTCAGTTTTTTTTTGAAGTCTTTTAAAAATATTTCTGGGTCGGTTTTACATAAACAATCCATCAATTGGATTTTTTCCGTATGGTTTTATATATTGATCAGTTAAGAAAAGATTGTATACTGCCCACTCGGGGTCATTTATAACACCATTGTCGTGATGTTGTTTTTAAAAACGTTACTGTTAGTTAAATAACAACGTTCAAGGACAGAAACACCATCAAACTGTTTAGCGAAGATAACATTTTTATATGACTGTTTAAAGTTGTTAACTGAAAAAGGAAATAAATATTTGGAAGGTTCTTGAGCAGCAAGTTCAAAAAGGTTATATGAATTATAACTTGCGAAGCTGGAACCTTCGGTTGCACGTAGATCCATAACATTTTGCCATTCGTGAATTGGTTCTGGAATTATATTAAAAATTAGGATTATATTCTTTAATAATATCTAAAAACGTACTTTTCTGATGCAATATTACCTTCAACTGATATAATTTTTCTCATTTATATTAAAATACTTATAGAAAAAATCTTTAATTAAGTTAATACAGCTCTTCTTCTTTTTTACTTTATATCCGTTAAGTTTAAATTCCTTCATGTGCATTTCAAGAGGTGTTGAATAATTTTTTTTCTTCTGCATTTCTAATAGTATTGTAAAAATATCCTGAATAACTTTATTTGGATCTTCTTTATTTACTTTTCCGATCGTGCTTTTGTGTTATTGTTTTTTATTTTGTGATGATGTGTTTTTAAAATAAATTTCTTGTCGTCAGTTTTAGTCTGTTAGTAAATATGGTAATTACTGATGGGAACAGCACCAGCAACTGCTACAAATACAGGAATAGCTGGAACAAGTACTAATGCAGCGATGACAACCAAAGACACCTGCTGTAATATATAATCCGGTACTTACTCTCCCACAAAATTTATAACTTTTTCTGTAAGCAGCAGCTAGTTTAGTTAAGTGAATAATTAATTGATCTATTATTTCTATTCCATTATTATTAGAAATAGATTTTTATTACTCATTTTATATAATTAAACTTTTTATTTTCTAAATTAAATTTGTTCAAGATCGCTCAAACGGAACCCAACTATTAAATTTTTCATTGTAACCTTTCCATTTTACTAAAGCTTGTTTTTTCTTATTGTCTCGTCTAATAACTTTTTCTATTCTAAAAAACTTCTTGCGTAGTAGGTAAAAGTTCTTGTTCATAAAATGAACCTTGAATTATTTCATCATTTAAATCTTTAATAGTGTATGTTCTGGGATTTGTATTATTAATTTTATAAATTATAAATATTTCCTCTGTCCAATTTGGTGTTTATCCTTTTTCAAAATGTCTTTTAAGTTTGCTTAAGCGAAACTCGATCACCAATTTTAAATTTTGTTTTACTCTTTGGTATTTTTAAATCACCATTATAAATTAAAGTAAACAGTACCTTTATTTAAGTTTTTACTAGCTTCGGTTGGTGTCATTTTTATACTGAATGTTTTGTTTTGTTATATTTATCAACCATATCCTGCAAATCATTTAAATAAGTATAAGTATTATTTGCTGTAAAATATTTCCACATTATTCTTTTTAAACTTCTATTAAATCTTTCTATTACTACAGCCTTTCCTTCATTAAATGTATGATACATATTAATCTTATTTTTATTCAAAAATGATTCAAACTTTTTATTATAAAATTCTTTTCCTTCATCTACCCATAAATTGACTGGTAATCGTCCTTCTAAATTATTTTTTCAATGCTCAGTAACAGATTCTCAGTTTTATTCTTTAATGGAATAACCCAAGCATATTTACTAATATATCAATAACGGTTAACAAGTACTTTACTCCTTTATTATATTTTGAAAAAGCTTGCATGTCAACTAAATCAGCTGTACCAAGTATCATCAATATCATTAACTATCACTCTTCGTTTCCTAATTTTCTTTTAATTGGTTTGTGTAATTCTTCTGCTAATTCATTGCTCCAGCGGTAGTTTGGTACAGTGATTCCGGGGGTATACTCTACCCCTTTTCCGTTTTTTGACTTTCGTTTTTGTCCCAACCCAAGTTTGTATTTCGTTTTGATAGCTGGTTTTTACAACTAAATGTTTTGCAATCTTTTCTCCAAATGTTTTTTGATTTAGTGTTATTTAAATTGGAAAAGCATTTGCTTATCACATGTACTCTTTTTTACACCACTATCATAGCAAAAGTCATGGTCCATACATACTGCATCCAGTTCGTTGACAGGAGGTCCGTTATCTAAAGGATTTCCTGGTCCACAATAGTTATATCTGGAAGTTGTTAAACCTTTTTTAGGTAATAAAGGTAACATTGCTTTATGAATATCTAAATTACCTGCTTTGATAGTACTTTTAACGAATTTTGATTTCGTTTTTCCGCAAGATTTACATTTTGCTTTTATCATTAACCTCCCATTTTTTGCTGTAACATAGTGAGGATTTACATTATCTGTAAATTTTCTTTCTTTCAAACAATATATTTTATTTTGTAAACTCATCTTATATTATATATGTTTAAAACTTTTTAGTCTGTTTAAAACCCACAGGTTTTAAATTGTCCGGCATTGGTCAGTCCGGACCAAGGGTCAAAAGGTCAAATGGGGTCAAAAACGCTCGCTCCATCATGTTTCTAACTACTCCTGTTGTAAAATGTGACTCTTATTATTAATTTTTGTGTAGTGTCAGCTAATCTTTTTTATGTTGCTTTAAATGTGTTCTAATCTGTATGTGGTAAATTGCTTTCCTTTTCCTTTTATTTGCTAGTACTTATGTGCTTTTTGTTTTAATATACTGTAACATGTATGTGATAATTTGTGATTTGTTTATCAGTTGCTTTATTTGTCTTAATGTGCTTTAACATGTATGCTTTTTATTACAGCTGTTTTACTTATGTTTGGCTTATTTACATGTGTTTGTCGGAAAATAGCTTTAAGCTAGTGTTATATGTTTTATACTTATCCGACGTTAAATAAATCTTCTTGTATCTTGTAGGCTAGACCTACTTATAAATAAGTACTGAAAATCGAGGGCTTAGAGCGAAACTATTCTATCTATATATAGAAATAGAAGAAAATGGAATAGTTTCTCTCTAAGCCCTCGAAATGACGTCTCAATATATCCTAAAATGAATAAACAGGGTAAAATTGAAACTTGTCTAGATGAAGATATAAATCAGCTGGTTTGGTAGAAAATGACAATTTCAGTGAAATTTTGCATCAGAAAATGTAGAAAAACTAGGAATAACAAATTTTCACTGTTTTGGGTGCATTTGTAGGCTTAAATGTACTCAATATTGCTAATTTCTAGGTTTCAGATGTGAGACTTGGTATCATTTACAGTAAAAGTCACCAGGGTAGATTTTTGTAATTTTGTGTGCAGTTTAGAGTAACTTCGGAAATGGTAAATTATGGCAAAATATATCAGCAGCCATTTGCAATCTACCACAATACACTTTAGAATCTGAAAGGGTTTGTTCAAAATACCCGTACAATTTTTCATTACTGGTTAAGGAAATGTTTTAGAATATAGACAGAATTCAAAGTTAGTAATTTTGTGTTTATACAAGTAAATCAATTTTGAACATCTTGAATATACATTAATAAGCATGTATACCTGCACATTAGGGATGTTCTAATAGTTATACCTGATTGACATTGTAATACGATATATTTAATAAGTTATGAACAGAACAGAACAGAACAGAACATAATTTATTCAACTTGTACACATATACACGTACCTCATTGTAAAAAACATTCATACAATATTCATAATGTACATGGTCATTTCAAAATATACGTTTTATCGATAAGTCTTTACAAACAATATTTTTTTTCTATTACACATACGATCTTTCATTATATCAGTACTTGTTTAAATAGTGATTACTGATGCTTTGTCTGACTCCCAAAATTGCCTTACAATGTTTTAAGTGCACGCGTTTTATTTCTTTAGACTTGCAGAATTCCCAAATTGGAAAGGTGTATTCAAGAATTGAACCAACGAACAAATCAAATAGTTGTAGAGATACAGATGGGCTTAATTCAAACTTACTTACATTGCATAACAATATATTTGTTGCTTTTAGTGCCTTTCCAACTACATATTGATTATGTAATACAAATGAAGCAGTGTAATTGAATACCACGCCCAAATAATTAAAGTCATTTACTACTTCTAAAAGATGACCATTAAAACACCAACATTCACTGCGTTTAACTGGACGCCTTTTCCGAAACACTACCACTTTCGTTTTTTTCTATATTGACCTGTAAACTCCAGTATTCACAATACTCGCATAACCTGTTTAAGCTATTTTGTAAATCCTGCACAGAATTTGCAACAATAACCATATCGTCAGCAAACAGTAAGATGATTACACATATCTCATATAAAGTCAGTCCTGATGTATCTGTATCTTGTAAAAATAGTTCTAAGTCTCCTAAGAAAAGGGCGAATAATGCCGGTGAATTATTAAGACCTTGTCTTAAGCCAATAGATATTTCGAAGAAATCTGAGAACTGGTTACAACTTTTAACACAAGATTTTACTACTGCGTACATAGCCTTAAACATTTTTAGTATCTTACCATCGAAACCCATACCATAAAGTTTGAACCACAGTGCATTACGATAGACCGAGTCGAATGCTTTTTGCAGGTCGATAAAGGCGCAAGGCAATCTTAAATTCTGTGTTAAAGCATGTTCAATTAAACTTTGTAATACAAATATTGCATCGACTGTACTACGACCCTTTCGAAAACCGAACTGGGAGTCCGAAATGACATTGTTTTCCTCGAACCATTTTTCTATCGCAATGTAAGTATGCTGGTAAAAAGTTTACCAATATTACTGAGTAAAGTGATTCCACGATAATTATTTTGTATATTTTTATCCCCTTTCTTATGGATAGGCACTATAAAACCTTGTGTCCAGATTTCCGGGAAATAACCAGAATTGAAAACTTTATTAAATAAGTCAGTATATAGATAGTTTCAATAAAAAAAACTCATTTAGTAAATTATCACTTTGGCACGGAGATTCGTTACGTTTAAGTTTTTTGACTGCCGAGGTAACTTCTTGTGGAATAATAGGCGCATTCAGTTCATCAAATGTAGGATTATTCATATTAAAATCACTGATATCTTTAAAGGACTCAGCACCATCAACTACCGTTGTCCTAATTTCGCAAAATAGTTCTGAGAAATAAGATTTGAACTCCTCTACTGGGATATTGTGATCGGATTTATTAGTTTTTTTATTTAAAATGTTTCCAAAAATCTCGAGGTTTCTTATTCTTCAACTTGGCTAGTTCACGTGATTGGTTAATTTTATATGCCCGCTTCTTTTTACGAACAGTAAATTTAAAGCGCATTCTTAAGTCACACAAATGTACCCTGTTATACTCAGACTTGCTACTATTGAAAACCATAGATTCGAATTGGCCAGGTCAAAATCTGTCATTAGAGATAAAACATTGAAGTGAAGGCTGTTTTGATGTTTGAAATATTTGTTGATGTGAGGTTTTGATTAACAAGTTTAAGAATGGTATGTTGCAGAAATTCTGGCAGATGCGAATGTAAGCTTGATGACATTATTTTCGTATAACTGCTTGAAATGCGTATATACCACTATCAGCATTCGGCGTCTCGTGAACTGTCAAATAACATATAGGCCTCACACAGTTGAAAGTAGTGAAAAACGTAATCGGTTGACAGGTATTTTTGTCCAGCTCTGCAAGTAATACTTGAAACTGAGTATTGAATGCATGTGGCCATTTGGCTCTATCACTCTCCTAACATTTTCAGGCCACTTGGAAAAATGGCTAATTTGGGCTGAAATGTCATGTATTTTCACGGGCTGAAATTATCTTTCAGGTGGCTTGTGGATTTAAAAATCTATGCTTTATATGAAGTTTACTATGCATTTTATTTCTTCTTCAAGTAAGATGTAAACAGGTATCTTTTTATTTTCAGGTCTGCATCTCGTAAGATATCAGAAGCCGTCTGACTTGGCCGCATCGCTCGGAAGTCCGAAGTACTAGAAAAAACCGGCATCTGCTACCATTGGTAGCAGTTGGTAGTTTCCAGCCACAGATTCGAATTGGCCAGGTCAAAATCTGTCATTAGAGATAAAACCTTGAAGTGAAGGCTGTTTTGATGTTTGAAATATTTGTTGATGTGAGTTTGTGATTAACAAGTTTAAAAATGGTATGTTGCAGAAATTCTGGCAGATACGAATGTAAGCTTGATGGCATCATTTTCATATAAATGCTTGAAATGCATATATACCACTATCAGCATTGAGCGTCTCGTGAACTGTCAAATGTCATATAGGCCTCACACAGTTGAAAATAGTGAAAAAAGTAATCGGTAGACAGGTATTTTTGTCCAGCTCTGCAAGTAATACTTGAAACTGAGTACAGAATGCAAGTGGCCATTTGGCTCTATCATTTCCCCTAACATTTTAAGGCCAGTTGGAGATATTGCTAATTTGGGCTGAAATGTCATGTATTTTCGCGGGCTGAAATTATCTTTCAGGTGGCTTGTGGATTTAAAAATCTATGCTTTGTATGAAGTTTACTATGTATTTTATTTTCTTCTTCAAGTAAGATGTAAACCGGTATCTTTTTATTTTCAGGTCTGCATCTCGTAAGATATCGGAAGCCGTCTGACTTGGCCACATCGCTCGGAAGTCCGAAGTACTAGAAAAAACCGCCATCTGCTACCTTAAGACATTTGTCAATTTTTGTAAGTACTATTTCATGTTTTCTTTTGTGTTGTTCAAGCTCTCCAGTATGTGTTATTTAAAAATCCGAGCTGAATGGATTCATAACATAGACAGATGTTGTTTGATATGGTAGAAGTTAAGGGGAGGTAACTCTGATTTTACCGGGTAAGTAAATCTTATTTTTGTTTGTAGTGTAGGGTTTTCTTAAAATTTCTAGCGGGAAACACATTTCTTTTGTAGTTTATATCAAAATTTAAAGGAAGAAGGGACTATTTAAAGGAAGTGTATGTGCAACTTTTTGGCATTTTGTAAATACATGGCTGTTTCACAAGGCTCGGAACTGGATTTTGTGGTGATATTTCTTTCGAAGATATTTCTCGAGTGGCAGGTATGATTTTAGTTCTTAGAAATTTCTATTGTGGCTTTATCGGTGTCAGGACATGACGACAGAAGAAAAGTGTAGAGAGTGGATCCATCTTGGGTGCATTTAAGGTCCTGGAGTGAGGTAACATTTGCAGATATTTGTTTTTAATTAAGAGAAGATATGGTTTCTCGGAGATGTATTGGGAGATTGCTCGAATTCGTTAAAATCGGTAAGTTTGGCAACAACAACAACAACAACAACAACAACAAAAGTGCATTGTAAAATATTTATTTAAAGCTATTTTATACTTACTGTATGTAAGGTAATATGAAAAAGTACTTGTAAACAGGGGCGGCTTTTCCTGAGCTTGCGGACTTGAAGTACAGTTAGTCTTGGGTAAGTAAGCTGTGCTGCTTTTAATTCTGTTCCTCAAGTATGCAGGGCTGTGCACAATGCTAATACAGTACATTTATGGCCATCATGTAATAGTAGGTAAGTCTTTTTTTAATGTCAGAAAGATAGATGCAGTAAGAAATATGTGTGTAAAATGGGGCCAAATCCACAATATTGTAGACATTGTTTGGACATGTGCAATTTGCAAGAAGAACAAAGCATTGTTTAAATATTGGTAAGATTTTATTTGTCATAGATCATTTTCTTAGAATCAGGTGCCAGACAGTCCATGGAGATGCATGCCTTGGTCCTTAAGGTAGCAGTTGGTAGTTTCCAGCCACAGATTCGAATTGGCCAGGGTCAAAATCTGTCATTAGAGATAAAACCTTGAAGTGAAGGCTGTTTTGATGTTTGAAATATTTGTTGATGTGAGTTTGTGATTAACAAGTTTAAGAATGGTATGTTGCAGAAATTCTGGCAGATACGAATGTAAGCTTGATGGCATCATTTTCATATAAATGCTTGAAATGCATATATACCACTATCAGCATTGAGCGTCTCGTGAACTGTCAAATGTCATATAGGCCTCACACAGTTGAAAATAGTGAAAAAAGTAATCGGTAGAGAGGTATTTTTGTCCAGCTCTGCAAGTAATACTTGAAACTGAGTACAGAATGCAAGTGGCCATTTGGCTCTATCATTTCCCCTATCATTTTAAGGCCAGTTGGAGATATTGCTAATTTGGGCTGAAATGTCATGTATTTTCGCGGGCTGAAATTATCTTTCAGGTGGCTTGTGGATTTAAAAATCTATGCTTTGTATGAAGTTTACTATGTATTTTATTTTCTTCTTCAAGTAAGATGTAAACCGGTATCTTTTTATTTTCAGGTCTGCATCTCGTAAGATATCGGAAGCCGTCTGACTTGGCCACATCGCTCGGAAGTCCGAAGTACTAGAAAAAACCGCCATCTGCTACCATTCGGACTTTACCGTAACGCATTCCGCATCGAACCAACCGTCATTGTCGTAAAAAGTACCCCTCGATTTGGAGCCGTTCTGTCTGAGGTTATAACACACTAAATAGTTGTTGTTCTTTATTCTATATAAAACTGACCTATTTCCAATGGCCGCAGCACACATCAGAACCCATTTTAAATGTCTGTAACCTACATTTTCTTGAAGAATATTGTCAGTGTTAAATAAAAATCAGAAGAAAAGTGGGGGTCATATTTGATACAAGAAAAATAATTTCAGTCAAACACACAAACTGCAAAATCAGGTAAAAAATGAGACCCCAAATTATACTGGTGGTGTATGATCTAGGTCTCCATGAAAAATTTTGTCATGTTATTTCATTATGAATATGCTACCTACATGTCAAGCATAGATCTGTCATGTGATTTTAGCAAAAAATTGCAAAGAAAATAAGGAAAATAGCTCTACAGAGCAAAAAAACTATGGACTATTTGTATCCGCCATTATGCGACTACCATTTTTTTCGCGCCATTTTTCTATTTAGTGTCTGTATGCCTTGAACTCATTCTTAAATAACGGTTCTGCCGTTTCAAGTATTACACGAGAAAATGCATTAACCATAGACCCAATCTCTAAGGTTTCGTTTAAAATGATATTATTAAAATCCTGTAGTCTTCCAATAATATTACTTCTAAATTTTTCTTTATTGTCGGCATTCCACTTATAATAAATATGCGTGCCCTTCATTTTTGCGCCACGGCTCAAAGCCATCAATACAAAATGATAAGGCGGCATGGTCGCTAAACATTTTAAATGGTAATACCTGAAAAGAATTTATAGCATGAAAATCTGTCTCTTTCAACAAAAGGTAATCTATCACGCTACTTGAATTACGGTTAAAAAATGTATATGCACCAATATTATAATCATGACCTAAACGGCCGTTGGCGATTCGTAATCCCGTGGCTTTATTTAACTCCACGGTTATTGCACATATTGTCGAATGAGGTTCTGGGGAGGTTCTGGTCAGGTGTATAATCTAAATCATCAGTAAAATTCATCATCGAGTCACAGAGAATATACTAGTAATCAGGCCTAATTCCCACTCGACAGTTCTAGTCACCTGCTATCATATAGTTAATATCTTGCATGAGTAAATTGAACAAATTTACATAAACAATATGTGAAGCCGGTGATTCGTCCGACCATAGGTACAGTCCACACAAGTATACATCTTTATTAAAGTTAAAAAATTGAGTATCTAACTTCAGCCAAATTATCGTGTCAAAGTGATTTTTAACAACAGATACACCATTTTTTAGCGAATTTCTCAAAAATATTGTAATTCCTCCGCTATTCCTCCTCGCTTTCTTATGCCTAAATTTCCTGTAAAAATTAGAAGGAGTAAATCCATCAATATCAATAGAAGAGTTTTTATCCGTCCATGACTCACTCAGAATAATTATGTCATTGTTTGTTATGAAAGAAACAAATTCTTGGTCAGATAATTTGCTGTCAGTTAAACCGTTACAATTCCAAACTAAGATTTATGGTCCATTATGGTGTGAATTTGTTGAAAAAATGCGAAAAAGAACATAAATTGCGGTACATTTAATTTACTTTTCACTTCAGGGCTATTGTATCAACGTCAGCTGTAAAAATAATGCTCGCTAAATGCCACGGATTTAACAAATCCATCGTGATTTCATATCTAAATCATAAAAATACGGGATTTGATTTGCACCAGATTTAGCGAAGTGCGAAAATTTGGTCAAAAATAAAAAAAAATCCAGAAATAAGTCTCTGTTTTGTGCCCAAATGTCGTCATGCCTGATTAGAAATAGAATTATGAAATTCCGCTCTGTCTGCTGCCACTTTGAGAAAAATACCTGATTTGCCACTGCACTTATAGGCTATATACCAATAAAAGAAATTGTTCTTTGTTTCATATAAAATTCAGCTATTTCAGAACAATTTTGATACAGTTTCTAGATTTTCACTCCGTCGTAGACCGATTTTCCACAAGATATCCATACATTTGCTTCAATAAAACGAAAAGATAATGGGCGTTGAATAGTATGCAGTGAAATGCAAATCAACTGAAGTCAGGTACCCTCATATTGCCGCATTTCAGAAAGCGGTCCGCAGAATAAACGCCCTACTTTCGTTTTCAAGTAAACAACTCGAAAACATGCTTCTATCCGTGATACGCCCAAATTTGAATACTATAGAAAATTTAAAACGTCATTTTGCTATGAAAAATACTTAGACCTTATAACAAATGATAAATTACGTAAAGAACTTACTCATACCCAACTTTTTTCTTCTTAGGCGTCTTATCAAGCTATCCGCAGCGGGGTGTGAGAACCACAGGCAATCGGCGTGTGACTTTGACCCCTTATGAATGATGGACCCCCACCCTGTTCTCTACAACCCAGATTCCCAACATAATAACAGAAAAACACATTTCCAAAAAAAAACAAAAAAAAAACAAACAAATGCCAGTGGTGAGAACAGCCGCCGCAGAGACTTTCTGATATCAGACAGACCTGTCATTTACATTGAAATATAGAAGGGTTAAATTTTGTTTTGACCATTCTTATTTCCTGCTCTGATATTTAAATTTATCACTGTTCCTACCATAAACTTCATTTTCTAATCTTTCCACTGGTGTATTTTTTATTTATGTAACACTATTTCTTCTTGCTTCCAAATTCATTTGAAATCAACCATAGTATTTCCCTATGTAACCTATATAAAATGCAAGCAAACCACGTCTTTCGCTTACTTTAAAGGACATTTAATACTGTTTCTCCTCGGAAACAAATCTTATTACTGTTATGACGTGAAAGTATAACAAACAAAGAGAATGATGATACAAAAATATTTAAAGTAATTCAATAGTGTTTTCGACTATGTTCACATTCTCTTGAAATTGAGTTTGGGAGATACAATGGTATACATAGACAAATCGTTTGTGTAAAATTTGTAATTAAAGATCCGTAGAATCAGTATATCACTTTCCTTTGTGTTGTAATAGATACACAGATATCTTGGGCCAATTTCGTGGCCGTCATTAAATTAATTCTCATCAATTATGTCAACAAATAATAAGAATATGTTGTTTAGAACTGCAAAATATTTGAGAGATGCCATGAAGTTCCGTATCGATACCCTTGTTACTATAACTGTTTCCTAATTTTGTTATTTGTATAAATAATGTATGTTCACTATTATGTTTGTTTATATAACATATGTACCCGCCATTTTTCACATTATATTGTTGTTGGCCAAAGGCAAGAATATTGCCGATTTGCTGTAAATAAAACTTGAAACTTAAACATGTCTAAATTATGACTCATTAAACAATTTAAAATACGAGTAGTACCAAATGCTTTTGTCAGGTTTTAATGTGTCGCAAGCTTGATATCACTATTTAGACAATTTATTAAAAACACAAAACTGCTCTTCCTCGCCACACAAACAATTTTGAACTGTGCAATGCCGCCACACTTTTTTTCAACCATGTCATGTTTGAATAACTATAACTCGGCTAAAATTGGGCAATATTCAGAGCGAACATTATTTTTACGGTTGACGTTGATAAAATAGAGCTAAATATAAAATTACCGCGATAAATGTTAATTTTCGCATTTTTGTCAACAAGATCACATATTTAACTCGCCATAAAGCCATAAATAACTATGACAAAGCCAAGGCCAATCAAGGATGACTACCACCTACTAGACAGATGGGAGCAAGTCATCATCCATATTTAGGCTTCGCACAGGACATATCAGGTTAAATGCCCACATGTGCACAAAGCTTAAATTGTCTCCTTCTCCACTGTGCCCCTGTGGCCTGGAACAACAAACTGCACATTCTGCAGAGATGTCCAGGTCTGGAGAATCAAAGGAAAAGTGTGTGGCCAAACAGCACCCCAATGAGGATCAAAGTGCACGGCAAGATGGAGGTCCTGAAGAAGACGGCATCCTTCATTGCTGGATCAGAGGTGACGGTGTAGGCGGTGAAAGTGAAAGCCAAGAAGAAGACTCGCCATAACTTATTAAATATATCTTAGTTTTAAATGGGAAACACATGGCACGTTCTTCGTTCGCGCTACTTTTTATAGAAACAAAGATTTTTAACATATTTGGCACTATATGATTGTTGGATCGAAAATATTTAGCCCGCAACCGGTTAACGGGTGATTGTATGTGTACTTGTATTGAAATTTGAAGCAATGAAATATGACTAAATTAAAATATAGATTAAACATTATTTGATCTGGCTAATGTTTCTGTAATGAAAAAAATTTAAGTTCAAAATATTTCATTGTCCTTATTGTAGAATACGGAGATAACAAAGCTGTTATGGTTATGAAATGAAACTACAAATAGTCCAAAATCTCAGTTACTTATCACTTATATCATTATTTTGAAATAAAACAATCGCTGTTTGTATCATGTTACAAAAACAGGTGAAGAAGTTTTTAAAGACACAAACAAAGCGAGGAATGTCCAGGAAGCAGTTATGGGAAATAAAACGTGTCAAGGATGTTCTGTAGGAATGGTTTACTTGACAACCAGACTTTCTAGCAGGAATAGAAGCGCCACGGCCAGTGTATGATTTGATATAATTTCTGCTATTGAAAAGATCTTCCATTTGTAAGACTGAAAAATAACTTGAAGGTGGAGATCTAACTTGACTTTTAAGGACTGCGTTCAGAATCAGGTGCTATGTAATTTTGTTAAACGTTTTGACCATGAAACCATTTGAATATCGTTGACAATAGTGTTAGCAACCAGAGAAAAAATGACATAGTTATGGTACGTGGAAAATATAGATTAAAAGTGTTTTTCTATAATCAACCCCAGACGTTGAGACAGACCAGATTGGATGACGGTTGTGATGGAACTTTGTGAAGTGGTAGTGATGAGGAGGAGCTGGCTGAAACTTCGTTAGAATGTTAGTCTCTATGAAATATGCCAGGGCTGAAGTTGGGTTATCTGAGGTTGATTATAGAAAAACATTTTTAATCTATATTTTCCCCGTAAAATGTGCTACAAAGGGTTTGGGGAGCATCCCAAGCACTTACATAAAACATTTATAATTTTATTCGGCAGAGTTGATACAAGGGAGATAATCTGCTAGCTCCATATACAGTGAATGCTGAACACGGTGTCCTCCCTTCTCTTCTAAAAAGACGAAATAAGAGACAGAGTTGTGTTGATATTTATTAGAAACATTACATTACTTGCAGCTTTCCAATCTAACTGGTTTATATTTCAAATTATCTTTAAAGTGGTAAAGTATAAAAGCTATATATATATGATGCGATTGCTTGGTATATTTAAAATTATTTCGAAATTTACAAATTTGTCATTGTTTCAAAAATAACAGAATTTATAAAGAGAGAATTTACTCCAATGACTATAGCCTTATATATAAAATAGTGGTATTTCTCCCTTTTTTAAGTCAGTTATTATATCAATTAAATGCTGTATTTCCCCCCATATCAATTCGACGTTCTTTACATGTATTGATTTCCAAATAGTGCGCATTCAAGAATACCACTAAATGAATTTGATGAAAAACTTTCCATGATTTTTTTGCACCACGAATTCAAAGCGTTATTATAGAAAAACATAGTTAATATTCTAGAGCCACGAGTTCTATTTGTTGTCAGAATGTCTCTATGAAATCTAGGTCTCGCTCGAAATCGGATTATTTGAGGACAAAATTAGGTCACTTTGTCATTTTTTAAATTCCTTTTGTTGCTGATGAGTTTACAGTCACATCGGCACAATTTAGGTCATATTGCGGCTTTTCCAGTTTTTTGTGTTGGAGGAAGATCCAAACAAGGTTCGAACCCACATCGGTGAGGGAAAAGTGATTCGAAGTCAGCGACCGTAACCCCTAGAAGCTACGTTTTCTACCCGATCTTCGTAGAACTTTGTGACAAAACTTGTCTTTATGCATTTTAGGGTAGGTACAAAACTGGGCCGATTGAGGTCATTAACTAGGCCACAAGGTCAAATGGTCGTGACTTCTCATATGACACCAGTACTGCTTTTTCCAGGAGGCGGACTCGAGAGTGGTCCCAATAAGCTTGAAGCTTTTATCACAATTGAGCTAAAACAAATTAGTATAAACTAAATGGTCGTGTTAACTGAATTGAATTGAACTGAACTGAATAGCAGAACAGACATAATTCGCGTACAAAAACCATAGGGCCGCCTACTGTCGGTCTTGGTGATGAGTCTTTTTCAAAAAAGTTTCTTTTAATTTATAACAGTCTTATAACATCTCATTTATAACACACTCATAATTACCTCGAGTCTGCTAGTATGTCTCTGTGCTTCCAAAGGATCTTCACACAGTTTTTTTCTGAAACTACAAAACACCTGCACTAGGTCTACAACTGATGCCCCAACCACATCTGCTAGTAATAGTGCAGCAATTTTGTTTCACAAATCCATAATTTACGACGTAGTTTTCCCATTTTTACGGACCTGGCACCCCCCCCAAAAATCTGACCAAAAACCTGACATTGTTTTTCTCATTGTCGGTCTGTCTGTCGGTCGACTCCTCACATTACTTTTGGTTAGTAGATGACCTCTACTTTTCGGGGGTCAACAGGCCAAGTGTAAAGGCCACAGTGACATTGAGACTGAAAATGAATTCCGTGCAATAACTATGCCACCTTGGACTGCAGTCGTTCTAATTCATTGTAGTGACTTATTTATGCCAATCCTCCGAGGATACTGAAACTGGCATGAAACCTTAAAATTTAATAATGGTAAACAATGAAGTTCTAATGTACATCAGTATTTCTTGTTTCATTACAGTATAGCATTAGGTCCATATCATAAACTAATATTTAATGGCGCCTCCATTACCAAGTGGTCAAGTGTACTGACACAAATCATTAGACGCTCGCATAGTGGGTTTGAAACCTTGCCTTGGATGTAGAGTCCTTTCCTTTGAGAAAGCCCTGTAACTGGATCGAAAGCTTGTAATTCTTCCTGGCGTAATTTTAGGACGGACACCTTGAACTTTTCCACCATCAGAAAGTAACTTTCATTCAAACCTATTCTATTTCTTTTAAAAAAATCACATTAAGTCTAAATCATGACAGAATCAATAACAAATATTATCGCTGGTTATCTTCATGAATTAAGTATTAAAGCGGCATGCCTCCAGATCGTTCGACAACAAAAAATAATAATATTTTTTTAGATATCTTGAAATAAATGCTATACATTTTTTTTGTATTTCTTAAGAAGGCTTTAAAACTTAATTACTGACAAACTTTATGTTACGGAAACACATGAGAATTTGCTGTTTTTACTACTTTTTACGATGAAAATCGAAAAGCGTTTGTCAAAAGTCTATATTGAGAGTAACAGGCAATTTCGTGATTGTTTTAACGGTTCAGTGCATAGCTAGATGTTTAAGCTAAACAAAAGATCATACAAAACGTCTAATGTAAATTGAATGAGAAACGTATGAATTTGTGGAACTTTTATCAAATAACTGACTTATAATTTGTTTTGTTTGCTTTTGTCACTTTATTAATAAAATGATAACTGTTTATCTTCAACTTCTAACCGAAGTTACCAAATCTAAAAGTAGGGATGCTATAAACTGCATTCTTGCAAATATTTACTAGGGTAAAGAAACTCGTATAATTTTTGAAACAAGAACGACATTGAACATTCAAATCGTTCAATGCCGTTCTGGGTTTGAATGTCCAATATCGTTCTTATTTCGACTGTCCAGTGTCGTTCTTGTTTCGAATGTCCAATATCGTTCTTGTTTCGAATGTCCAATATCGTTCTTGTTTGGAATGTCCAATATCGTTCTTGTTTCGAATGTCCAATATCGTTTTTGTTTGGAATGTCCAGTGTCATTCTTGTTTGGAATGTCCAATGTCGTTCTTGTTTGGAATATTCAAGATCGTTCTTGTTTGGAATGTCCAAAATCGTTCTTGTTTCGAATGTCCAATATCGTTCTTGTTTCGAATGTCCAATATCGTTCTTGGTTTGAATGTCCAATATCGTTCTTGTTTTGAATGTCCAATATCGTTCTTGTTTCGAATGTCCAATATCGTTCTTGTTTGGAATGTCCAGTGTCGTTCTTGTTTTGAATGTTTAATGTCGTTCTTGTTTCGAATGTCCAATGCCATTCTGAATTTGAATGTTGAATGCCGTTTTAGTTTCGAATGCCGTTCTGGGTTTGAATGTCCAATGTCTCCTGGGTTTGAATGTCCGATATCATTCTTGTTTTGAATGTCTAATGTCGAATGTTTAACTTCTCGCCAACTTTACGCTTTGATTGTCCAGTGTCGTTCTCCATTCCAATGTTGAATGTCGAACTTCTCGTCAACTTCATATCTACATTCTACAAGCAAATAATCTCGTGTTCAAACGTGACTTATAAGGGGAAGCAATGCCTACAATATAAGTATATGGAATCACATAAAATTATCTCCCTTACCTTGCATCAGATTTTTAATAAAATATTACTAGTCCCCTACTGGTTGAAAACCAGTTTAGGGGACTATAGGATTGCGCTTTTCCGTCCGTCCGTCCGTCCGTCTAGCCACCATTCTGTCATTCCGTCCGTCCGTCCGTCCACAATTTCGTGTCCGGTAGATAACTCATTCATCAAGGGATTTAAGTATTACTTAGCACAGTTCCCAATGATAAGACGACGTGTCATGCGCAAAACCTGGACTCCTAGCTTAAAGATCAGCGTCACACTTGGAGGTAAAAGGTCAACAGGGCCTTTTTTTCTGTCCGATCCATAACTTTGCCATCCATGCAGGGATTAATATTACTTAGCACAAATGTACCTCATAATAAGACGTTGTGTCATGCACAACTTTCATACCCCTACCTCAAAGGTCAAGGTCACGCTTGGCATTCGAATGTTAACATGGCATGAACACGGTCTGTTTCGTGTCCGGTCCAAAACTGTGTCATCCATCAAGGGATAACAATATTACTTGGCATGAATGTTTCCCATAATCATACGACGTGTCATGCGCAACACCTATAGCCCTTGCTGAAAAGTCAAAGTCAAAATTGGAGATCAAAAGTCAGTAGGACATTTTTCCTGAGTGGTCCATATTTTTGTCATGCGAAACAGGATGTAATTATCAGTTTAAGCAAATATTCCCCTGGTTGAGACAACGTGACATGCGCAAAACCTGGACCTTTAGCCGAAAGGTCAAGGTCACACTTGGAGATCAAAGGCCAACACAGCTTTTTCATATCCGGTCAATAAATCAACAATCCTTAAAGGGACTTTAATATTACTTGGCACAAGTGTACCCCATAATACGACAATGTGTCATGCACAACACCCAGACACCTACCTTAAAGGTCAAGGTCACACTTGGAGGTCAAATGTCATTAGGTCTTTTTTCATCTATGGTCAATAACTCTTTCATCCATGAAGTGATTACATAAATATTACATAAATGAATGTTTTCCATAATGTGACAACGTGTCTTACGTAACCCTTAATCCCTAGCTCAAAGTTCAAGGTCACAGTCGGAGGTTTAATGTCAATATTATTTTTTCCTTTCTGGTCCATAACTCTGTCATTAATTAATGGATTTTATAATTATTTGACACAAATGTTTCCCACAATGAGACAATGTGCAAGGTGCAATACCCAGAACCATAGTGCAAAGGTCAAGGTCACACCTGAAGATCACATGTCCACATTGATCTTTTCCTGTCCATTCTGTAAAATATTTTTATATACGCTCATGTGTCATATGAACCCAATAAAAACGCTGGTGTATTTTCTTCAGAAAGACTTCCCTTTAATATGATGAATTCTTACCATTTCTCTTATTGTCCCACCAATTTCACAATGAAATGTTATCAAAATTGTAATTAAATACTCTTTTATATTTATAGATGTTATAAAACAATCAACAACTGTAGATTTTTGTATATGCAAATTTTAATCCAAGTGTTATGTTATAGCATATTGCACATATAGTACAATATGTTGTACTGCAGTAGAGAAAATAACCCTGCCAGCATTCTATATCGGCCCGATATCAAACCGACGTCGTTGTCTATAACGGCCCGATATCGGATTCAATTTCGGCTGCAATTAGGAATGATGTCGGTCCGACGTCAGCAGACGGTATCGGGCCATCATAATGACACTGGTCCGATATTGGCAAACGATATTTGGCCAACATCAAAATGATATCGGCCCGATATTGGCAGATCATATCGTGCTCGCGAAATAGTGCGGCACGCAGTGCTTCTTCATAGTTTTCTTAAAATATACACTTTATAAATTCTCAGTGTAATTTTCTTGAGAACTGATGTGTCTCGCATCATGTGTATGATGCTTATTTGATTTTATTGATATAATATTTTTCACTACTATATACTGCATGTTTTATACAGTTACGTAAGCTTTCTGTATATTCTTAACACTATTAAAATTGTTCAGTTAGAAATTTAAACATATTTATATTTTCATTTTTTTTAAATATAAATATTTCTATGGCGGCATTTTAGATAAAAATAAAAATGCATCTTAATTATTATCTCCCTTTATTACATATAAAATTTTGATAAATACCGTCTACAAATTTTGTTTGGAACCTAGTTTGATTAATTCTGGCATACATCATATTTGCTAAATTAACAATTAGATTACTTTTTCACGTTTATCAATAATATTTTGAAAGAGAATCCAATATCGGCTCGATGTCAATCTGACGTACGAAATAGTTACACTGATTGATGTCGATCTACCGATTTCAATACTTTGCGGCACTACAACGGCCCGACGTCGGCCCTACATCGGGACATCTTGCCGACATTCCGATATTATACCTATATCGGGCCGATATAGTCATGCTGGCTGGGAAGGTGCCTTTCAGTAGGGGACTTTGTATTGCATGACTTGCAATACTTCATCCACTTTTATTATTGAAAATATATTACAGAACGCTTCGTATTTAACAATCACCTGATTTAGCTTGTCGCATTCTTGTTGAATGTTTAGGAAACGTTCAGAAGATTATGATTGTGTTGTCATTACAGATAACGCTGTTCAATAAATGTTATAAGTCGGCATAAAATTGACTGCAAAGGCATTACGATGAAGTCATAGTCATATATATAAACACTTATTTCAAAATTATATCAATGGTTATTTTGAATGGAAAAAGACAAATTGTTATGAAAGAGGAAACTTCTTAATTAATTAATTTTTTTTATATTTAATACGGGACGGTTGACAATTTGCATTGTCTTTTGTATTTGTGCAATTGCATTATGATAAATTAACATAAGCACATTTAAGAACCTCACGGACTGCTTTGTTGCGAAATATGCTTTTATATGTTTTACGAAGTAGATTTGTATTTAGCAGCTGGTTATGATTTCATTAACGTCCTGTACTCTCCGAAGTGTATTCATTGATCATCCTCCGTTCTTTTGATCTATATATACCACTGGCGTATTAAAGTTTGGCAGTGTGAATTGAGGGATGGGGCGAAGGGGGACCAGCCAAGCCTACAAACATTTTCCCAGAAAAATTATCGGAAATCAAAAATAAAAGCTTTTTCTGAAAAGGCATTGCCAGCAAATCCTTACCAGCATATCAAAATTCTCCCTCAAATTGGCCCTCAAATCCCCTTACTGTTATTTCTGTGAAAAATAAGTTTTTGAGCCTAAAGTTGAAGTGCAAAGCATATGGTCTCCTACTTTCTAAGTTTGAGGCTGTCCCTTGCACCTCACCACCCTAACCCTGACCATACGCTTATGTATACACTATAATAAAGTTATTCTAACAGTACCTTTATCTAAATGTTGCATCCGACTCAGGTGCATCTTGTCAGGTCTGGATCTACGCTTGTGCCCTTATGACCCCCTTTTTAACATATACCTGTACCTACTTGTAATGTTACATCAGCAAAACAATAAACATTAATTTAGATGAATAAGAGTAAATATACGCTTGAAATGAGGAACTTTTTGATGCATGAAACTTCGAGACGCCGTAATAACATCATTTTTGACGTCATACTTAACGTCATGACTAAAGATAGTAGTCCCATCATTGAACTTTTTATTTTGCATTCAATTGGAGTTAAAAACAGGATTTTGTATTCGTTTGTTAAAAACAAAGTGTATTTCTGATAAAAGAATCATTTCAGCGAAAGCTAACAGTCTGTATCAACATTATACATGCCATTCTTATACCAATAATATCTATTCATCGGAACTAAGCTTCCATCAGAAAATTGCCAAGCATCTGGTGTGAAGTAAACCATACTCGTCTATTTAGTATTTTAGCCCTAGGAAATCCTTGAAATGCACTGCAGAAAGGCAAATAATTACTTCTGACCTATTAATATTTATATGTCCATGGGATTCCACTTAATTTCAAGAAACTACCTCTAATGATACATGACGATGTTTTGATGCCGGAATAATAATTATAAAACGACTGACAATGTTAAAACGAGGAAGTGGATTATTGAAACATATATAACTGGAATGCACACGAGCTGAACAGGGTTTTCTCCCCAGTGGCATTTTACCACTGACTTTACCAGTACCATACTATGTTCATTAATTTGATTGTTTGTTTTCGTGTAGTGTGTGTATGAATGTAAACCTATTTATGTTGCTACCTGTGGTCAATATGAGCGACTCATGATGTACCAGCACCTTTTGTCAAGCTAACGTGTACCAGCATACCTTCTACCAAGCTACATATTTAGCATGCATACATGTACTAGCAACACATGAACCAGCACATTCAGCCAAGGTATGCATGTTCCAGCACCTTCTGTCTGCTAAGCTACGCACGTAACAATACCTTCTGCATAAAAAATTATGGTATTCGCAGTATCTTTATCAAAAACTCTTAACTTGTTTGAATATAGGGCCTATGTAATTATATAAAATACATAAAATTCCTAGCACGCTATTATTCGTTGAATGTGTACCTTACTCACATATTTCTCTCAGATCTCAGATCTCAACAATTGCACATATTTCTTAAGTATGATCTAGAGAAGATCCTTTGGAAGCATACAAGTTTCATTAATTTAATAAACAGTTGTTATGCATTTTTGAGATTTTATTCAATAAATGCTTAAACGTTTAACAATGATAGATACAAATTCTATGAAAAAAGCCTACATGAGAAAAGTATATAAAATATGAAATGAAACGATTAAAATGTACAGTTACAATTTTTAGCATTACCAAGTACACGTATTATAATTTTTGATAGTGGACAGACTATAAATAAAAATTCGCTATTTTTAAATAGCGAATTTTTATTTAAAGTCATTAAAAGTCAATGAAAACTAACCGACTTTTGTTTATATGTTGCCTGAGCAGTCAACAAGAGTAACGTCATTTAGTAACAGTCATCACAGGAAAGAACTGTTGCGCACCCTTCATTTAAGGGTTAAAGATATGTGTCCGCAAAAAAGGAAACGTTCAGAATCGCTTTTCAAACCTAGCTTCATAGGGATATTTTTATGCTGGAAAATTTCAATATATAAGTGGTGCAAAGTGGACACTGTAAATAAGTGTACTGCTTTCTAAATTGAAAGTACCGTGGAACTGAAAGGAGCAAAGGTTTCATTTCAAGCTTGTTATCGAAAGACATTGTCTAGTGTTATAGATGAAGAATTCATAATAGAACCACAAACATGCAGCAGAAAAAAAAAATGTTCTTCCACAAACTATCACTGAAAAAGTTGTTTCGTGTCAAAATCTAGGACATGCATTTTACGAAAGACAGATTATCAATAGAGAATCAATAGATTTTATGTTGAAAAATACATTTGCTTTGTCATTCACACATACATTCGAATCGAAAGAGATGACTGATTTTCATCTTTTAAATGTTGCATCTTTAAGGGCCCGACGAAGCATGACAGAAGTTAAATAGTAAAATTAGGACAGCACGAAATCACGTGCATATGATCACTCACTGTTTACTAAACAGTTATTAATTTGCTGTTATTTCTTAAATGGGTATATTACAAATGTGCACTAAAAGTGGAATTTTATCCACATATAACATCTACGCTGTTGATTACTGAATGGTAGTGCATTTTATCAGCGAACTGTTAAAGGTTTTTCGTGCCTTAAAACATATCGGCCATTGACGCAAAGCTTAATCACGAGAGTCTTTCAGTGGTTAAATGCGCGGATGGAAATATCTGGCTCCAGGATACCTATTTAGACGGTAATGAGGCTCTGCCGAGTTATCGCAAAAACAGTTACCCCAGAGTTAGATATTTCCATCCGCACATTCTACCAGTTACGGTTGATTTTTATACATTCCATATTCTTCAAATAATAAAAGAAATACAACAGAATTAATGCTTTTCTTGCAGGCACTATTTTATTATAGTAGTGTATGAATATACATTACAACACAAAAGTCATCTTACATCCCGGGGTGTAAGACAAGTTTTTCCAGCACGAACCCCGGAAATATCCTGTCTGGCCTTTCTCGCAGAGGTCTTCTATGGTTCCCTAGTTCGTCTCGGGATTTTGACGAACCTCTGATGGACGAGAATGTGTCTGGCAGGCAAGAAAGAATATGTCTTAGTTAAGCGATTTTTTTTTCTTGTTTTATTTTTTTTGCAAATTATCTTCAACATTATAATGAATAACATCACTGACACACAACAAACACTTTATCAATACCTACTTGAAGCAAGAATTGTCGTTATTTACATTAACGTTTAAGCAATTATCCAGAACACACCACTCATTTATAGATTATTATTATATTTTATGCGTTTTTTTTTTGCTATTTTTCACTTAAACATGTATACTGTCTGAAGCAGACATACTGAAAAACAGAAAACTTACATTTATATAAATTACATGATTAGCAAAAAAGATACGTTACAAATATATCAATGTTAAAAACCATCTGTGGAAATTTTTTAAGCACAGTTTGACAGTAATTCTTATAATCAGATAAAATCCAAGACAAACAAAACAAGACAATGCTATCTGGATTGACATATTTTGTGGAAATTCAATTACTATTAGATATAAGCAAGCCATTCTAAAGGGAATATGTTCTATGATTACGAGAAGAAAATTTACGTTCTACAGAGTACATTATTAAACACTGCTTAAATGGCTTGCCGTTCAGTAGTCAAAACTATTGCCCGAGGTGCAGAGGGCAGAGGGCAAAGAGATTTGACTACTGCAACAAAAGTCATTTAATAAGTTTTATTATATGACAACAGAAATAAATTTTCTTTAAGTTTTGACATTTGTCCAGCAAAAATTTGTGTTGCTCTACAGACCGGTCAACAGCGCAAATGGACCACCGATCTATGTAAAGTATCGTGTCATAATGTCATATATTCCAGATTCTGGACTAAAAAGAAATACGTTCTGGCATATTTTCGCAGATTTTGATCAGTGATTACAAATTATTTATACATACAATTTGCTTCTGTTTATTTTTTTTTCTTTTGAAAAACTATATATTCGGTGTCCCTTCCTGCCTTACTACCAAGGTCTTATAATCAAAACTTTTTTTTGTACTTTTCGATTGAATCCGATGTGATTCTTTCTAAAGGAGGGACAAAATATGTATGAAAATATGCTAATAATATTCTGACGTCACCACAATTATTAGATATTTGATTAGAAATATATATGTTCTTAGGGCTTCTGTATTCTAAAATTTACTACAAACTGACGTTTTATATCTTATTCTAACATGACTCGGTTTGATTTCCAGTTAAACAAAGTAGGAAATCAAGCTCTGTATATTCTGCGATAAACAACGGTTGACGCGCGAGAGCATTATGACGTCAAATTGCCGCATGATGTCTGATACATTACTCCTCGCGTAAATGAAGTCCAGCATAATATTTATTAAAATATATCAATGAGCATGTCAGAATGAAAACAATCTAGGCCTTCGTGTGTTTTATTGTCTGATTTACCACGGTTCATCGTTCAGATGCTTCAGTATTTAACCACTCGGGCTAACGCCCTTGTGGTTCAATTCCTACGCATCTGAACTCTGAACCGTGGTAAATCAGACGATAAACCACTCGTAGGCCTAGATTATTTGTTAAATATCAAATTTCGTTAGAGAACATACAGCGTAAGGTATCGATATACAAGATTACGTTGTGCCCAAGATGGCTTGTCCTATTTGCTAAACTATACTTTAAAGGCCCATAAGTCCTTTGTTTAAAATATGGCTGCCAAATTGTTAATGTTAAAAACATAAACCTTGTCTATTTATTGTTTCATCCTAAAGATGAAGATTTTTTTTTATATTTTTTGCCGAAGCTTTAGATATTGATTAACTTGGTAGAGATATTGCTGAACCCATTGTTGATGATTACCTCCCTATATGGCCCTAACCGTGCAAGTAAATGTGTAAAGTTGAAAGTAGTGATTTTCTAACCAAGTAATTATACATGACATCTATTTCGACAGCTCCTTAATTGTCTAAAGTACCATTTTTTCACAAATAAAGCTGTACATATTGCCACAAATGATATCATCAAAACGGTAATCACCGATATCATCCCCTGCATGCCGTACCATCCAGAAACAATCGATGTCGCTATCAGGAGCGTGACTCTTCCAGAAATATTTATCCATTGGAACTAAAGTGCCTCTGAAAATTTCCACATTCCAGGTGACACTTGATCTCTTAAACCATCTACTACCCAATAACGATAACGTTACGATGCACTCATATCTTAGTTAGACCAATTTCATATCCGAAGAGCATTGTTTCGATTCAAAATATCATAAAACGGTGTTTCCAAAGTGTTTGGTGCGGAGACAAAATCATTATGATTATATATTTATATCACACCAATTGTTGGATCTTGTTGGTGATTTGTTATATCTTTCAGCGTATAGTTTACTATTTTGTATCGGCATTGTAGAAGTCAATATCTGACGTAACATGTTTGCATTTTACGGTTACTAAGATTTGAAACGATTGATTTTGGATATCTTACTAAATTATTTAACAACATAGTGTTTTACTCATAAAATGGATAATGATACACGAAGCTTCTCTGTCAGTAAAATTTGATATCGATCTACAGGTTAGGTTCAGAATCTGCCAGTCTAGCCAACCCTTTACCAGTAGAATTATTAATCCCCCGCCGTGGCGGAGGGATTATAGGAATGGTCTGCGTCCGTCCTTCCGTCCGTCCTTCCGTCTTTCCGTCCTTCCGTCCGTAACAAAATCTTGTCCGGTCCGTATCTCCTAAACCCCTTCAAGGATTTTCATGAAACTTGGGTCAAATGATCACCTCATCAAGACAATGTGCAGAACTCATGAGTCAGCTTTGTCGGATTAAGGTCAAGGTCACAACTCAAGGTCAAAGCTTTGAGCCTGCCATTTTGTGTCCGCTCTATATCTCCTAAACCCCTTGAAGGAATTTTATAAAACTTGGGTCAAATGATCACCTCATCAAGACGATGTGCAGAACCCATAAGTCAGCCATGCCGGCTCAAGGTCAAGGTCACAACTCAAGGAAAAGGTTTGAGCATTTCATTTTGTGTCCGCTCTATATCTCTTAAACCCCTTGAAGGAATTTGATAAAACTTGGGTCAAATGATCACCTCATCAAGACGATGTGCAGAACCCATGAGTCAGTCATGCCGGCTCAAGGTCAAGGTCACAACTTAGAGTCAAAGGTTTGAGCCTTCCATTTTGTCTCCGCTCTATATCTCCTAAACCCCTTGAATGATTTTCATCAAACTTGGGTCAAATGATCACTTCATCAAGGCGATGTGCAGAACTTATGAGTCAGCCATGTCGGCTCAAGGTCAAGGTCACAACTGAAGGTGAAACGTTTGAGCCTTCAATTTCGTGTCCGCTCTATATCTCCTAAACCCCTTGAAGGAATTTTATAAAACTTGGGTCAAATGATTACCTCATCAGAACAATGTGCAGAAATTATGAGTCAACCATGCTAGCTCAAAGTCAAGGTCACAACTAAGGGTCAAAGGTTTGAGCCTTCCATTTGGTGACCACTCTGTATTTCCTTAACCCCTTGAAGGTTTTTCATCAAACTTGGGTCAAATGATCACCTCATCAAGAACTCATGAGTCAGCCATGTCAACTCAAGGCCAAGGTCACAACTGAAGGTCAAAGCTTTCAGCTCTGTATCTCCTAAACCCCTTCAAGGATTTTCATGAAACTTTGGTCAAATGATCACCTCATCAAGACGTTGTGCAGAATTCATGAGTCAGCCATGTCAGTTCAAGGTCAAGGTCACAGCTAAAGTCAAAGGTTTTACCCTTTCACTATCCATAGCAGTGGCGGGGGATTTAGCTGTCATTCAGACTGCCTTGTTTATACAGAAGTCTATTGAATATTCGCGGTGGCATCATGTGTCATGTTTGAGCTACACAACTTCATATCCAACTAAGCAAAACCTGAAGTAATAAAACTTTAGCATGACCATTTTAAATAACATGAACAAAACTATAGTTTGTTAAAATCCTGTTAATAATGTATGATTTCCAGAAAACGGTTTACATATTTGCTAAGTTGATATCTTAGAAACATGTAATTGCCAAGACCAAACCAAACTAAATATTGGTTTAAAATTACCATGATGTTTGATTTTAATTTTGGTACAACTGAATTGGATGTCGTAGTTTTAAGCATTTCGTAGCTAGATATTTTTCTATATTCTAATAAGAAAGTAAACTCAAATCTTAAAAACACTGTCGATTATTAAACTTTGCGATTAATATAAAAGGTAATACTTTATCAGATTATCCCTTACCTTGCTAAATTTCAATAATGAACTTGTCCATCCTTCAATTTGGACAGTACCATAAACCGTTAAAAGATGTGCTTATCAATGTTCACATGTCGAAAAAAATACACCCGAACAAAATTTGCGGAGGAGCAAAAAAGATTTGCATTAATTCCATTCAGACACAGAAAGTGCGTCTGGGTTCACATTACAAGAGATTTTCAAGATTTATGCCCGGGTACAAATCTTGCTCATATTAACAATGTTTTATTAAAATTTATGTTATCGGACAAGATACCCGTTTAGCACTTCATTTGCACACCCGTTAAAGCCTCGAAATGTTCATGAATATTTGATCAATGACGCAACAGAAATATGCAAATAATCAGAGACTGTACTGAGTTGCTGCCATTGCACATTATAGCTGCAGAAGAGGAGAGCAGATATATAGAGAGGAAAGAGAGAAGACAATTCTAACGTAGTTGTTAATATGTCAATTTTAAGTATATTTGTTTTACTGTGCTGCATAGCCGTGCACGACAGTTCCGACACTTGTTCCGGGGATTCCTGCAAAAAGTTCCAACTGAACAAAGATAATTTTAACAAACGTTTACGCGGGCATGGACTTTATGAAATGATAGTGCCGGGGCACCATGACTGTGTGAGGAATTGCTTATATCTGTCAGTATGTAAGTCAATCGACTTCTACAGAAAAGACAAGACGTGCAAGTTAAACGACGTGAATAGTACACAGGTGACGAACTCCGACTTTGAGCAGCAAAATGGCGCCATATTTTCAGACATTACAGTATGGCCATGCGTATGTACTAGTTAATTCATAATAAAAGTTATTTATTATGCTAAATTATTAAATTCATTTTTTTCTTTCGAAAATTAAATTGTAAGTTTTCTGAGACAATGTCGATTAGATTTTAGTGAATAAATTTAAAAGATAAATAACTATGCAGCTTTATTACATGATTTCATTGCTTTATTTAAATACAGATGTGAAATTTATCAGGTAATTTCACAACAAAAATAATCAAATAATTTGTAGGGGTAAAAGGGTGAAATTTGGTGAACCAGGCAACGGTTTACGGTTCTATATATTTACGACGAATATTTGTATATGCAGTGCTAATTTTGAATTATTTTAATAATAATAATTACAGCAATAATAATAATAAGAAGAAGAACAATCCTGAAGTTTATAGGTTGATTATGATGTTTTAGAGTTCATATTGTAGACTTGTCTGCCGATTAGGGAAATCAGCATGATTTGTGTTGCCTTATTTAAGCTACTGCCAGTTGTTGCTACTCAAACTGGCGTAGTGGTTACATTCTGGACTGTCACATACGCTGCTTGGGTTCAATACTCCGACGGCTCATTCGTTTTTAGTGAATGTTTTTTATGTGTAATAATATTCTTTCCATTGCTTTAAATATATAGATTTTTCCATTGATATTGTCATTTACAAGTAAAGTTCATTTTAATGCAAAGTACCATTCATAATGCTTCGTCAGGGGTAAGTTTTGCAAGCTGTGTCAGTTGATCCCTCGAGTACACGGCACAATTTTATCTAGCCAAGAGTTAATTACAATTATAACTTATTTTAATTGCACATATATGCATGCGCTCTTTACGTGTGGCAAAAAACATCCGCTAAACAAGTAAACCTGCAGAAAATTATCATTATTATATTTCGAATTGTTTTGCTAAAATAACGACAAGTTTGATCACACAATGTTATGTATTGAATGCATTGATTAAAGATAGAGAAGTTCATAATCATATCTAACCTGACGAGCCGACTTTATCCTTATTTTCGTCTTCAAATAGCTGTTGTATATATTTTCTCCGACTTGAATGACATCTATTATGAATTCTTAGGGGACGCGACTGTTTTGTAACCTAATTAGGCTGGATCATAAAAGTTACTGAAGCATATAAGATGTCTTTGATGTGACTTACTTTAATGCCCTTCGGTCATCAATGCCATAATTAGTACGCACTCGGATTAATATATCACGTGGCGGTGCTGTTTTGTAAATAAACATATCACACATAATAAAATTTTAGAAAAAGTCCTTTTGGAACTCTGATGGACATTTCCTTTATAAAACGATGTTCATATAGAGATAAAAATCTTAACTCGTAAAATCTGGATCAAGGACTTAATTTACAATTGGAATTTATTTACTTAAGGAAAATACCTAATATATCTCTAAAGTTTATATTCTTGATCATTTTCATATTCTTAATATAATCGAAAATGTAACATGCGTCGAAATCATTAACCTTCAATTAATAGAATAATTATAATAAACTTGAGTTCCAGAAAAAATAGATCATGGTCTTATGTTCAACAGATAAAGAATGTGAATGTGTAACACCCCTCCCCGCTACCCGCCCTCGCTCTGTTAAATTTGACCGCTGCGGTCACCGTCCCCAATAGAAATAAAAAATAAAAAATTTAAGATGATAATAATCTATTTGAATATGGAAAGAATTTATCCCCATTTGGGTATAATTGGATACAAAATCAAAGGAAGGATTGTGTCTTTGTTAAATTTAGCATGGGGACTGTGGTTACTATATAGGTGTGCGTATTGGAGTTGGGGCAGGGGTACACCAGTTGGAATAAATCTGTAACCCCGTCGAAAATCTTAAGTTTTTGAATTTTTAGAATTCAAACTTCAACATCTCTTAATTAAACTTTTAGTTTTTATGTTCGACTTTTAATGCTTATTATGTAAGCTAACTGCGACAGGTTGTAAGTTCTGTCAGATCATGTTTAGAAATGTCCATACAAACATAAGCATTTTTAATTTATGGAAAATATCACTTTCTCATTTTTCTTTAACCTAAATTTGTCAAGACGTTATATCAATATTGCTGAAGAATAAACGTGCATTGCCTGTTCATTATGAATCCCTAATCATTAGTTATAATGCGCATTAGTTGAAGTATCTCATTTTGAGCAAGGCAGTTGCGGATGTGCAAAGATTTACATTTATTTTCCTTTGTCCTGCAGTGGTAATTTATTATAATACAGGCTCATATTGATCGAATAGATTGAAATGTAATATAACTTTAACGTAGTTTATATCGTGCGGATATGTCTTTTTGCCCTACGTAGAGTGCGCATGCGCGAAATATTACTTCCGTTGCTAAGGATCGCACCAAGTGTTAATCTATCTATTTACAACACATTGATTTGTTTTCTGTGAACTACTCATAGATAATTCAATACTCATCAGACTTTCACATAATTTCATTTTATCTATATTTCTCACGAGAATACATGGATTCAAATAATGCTATGTTAAAAATGAAAATTTGTATAATAAAATAGTAAAACATATTTTGCGACTCTGACGGATATCGAAACCCACAACCTAGGAATACAAAAATATAATGCTTATACGTATCTGTACTATCACGATACTAAGGCAGTACAATTTTATTTTTCTAAGAATAATTATTATCCTACACATATCGTTTTGAACATTACCTATATAACGGACCGTTCTATTATTAAAAGTACAAAAACATCGCTGACCTCAAAACGAACTGTAACATACCACTTTATTTTTCATGAGCAAGTTCGTTGCTTTTGTTGGCCGAGAACATATCACGTGCTCTATGGCATATCTTCATAATATAATAATTTATTCATGGTTTAATACTGTGACAGCGCAAAAATAAATGTCATATGTCATGTTACCATTCCTAACATTTCCATTGTTACTATTGATATTAGATGAAGGTAGTGGATGTATTATTTTACTGGTTTCCAAGCAAGGTTTGTCAACTATATTTATTTTAAAACATGACAAAGACGCAATCGGAAGAACACAGCATCCTCGAAACAAAACCCTGCAACAGATTATGTATGGATGCGTAGATTATCAGCATTAACAAAAGAAACAGATAGACAACAAGAAGGATGGCATGAATATTGTCAACCTGAGAAACGGATTATCACCATATGTTTTGCCTAGGGTGATTTTCCGTCTGACGGGGTTGACAATATTCATGATCATTCATGTCACCATCATTAGCACGAGATAGTCATGTAATGCTGCTAATATAAGCAGATGTATGTGTCTCCTTAAAAACTGAATCACGTTGACAAACTGTAGTAAATATACTGTCCGTGGGAACACTAGGCTTGTACTGTATCAGCAAAATTATCATGCAGAATTTTGGTTGTCATTGCACCCCCCCTTCTCTAAAACACTTTAAAAATCTTCTCTTCAGAAACCGCTGGCCCAATTTTGAAATAATTCGCATAAATTTTTAGCGTGGCTCTCTATCCAATTCTTTCAAATAAAAAGAAAACACTTGGCCGCCTGAGGGCGGGACTAGTTTTCCCTATATGACTAAACGAAAAACATTGAAACCTTCTGCTCTAAAATACAGCAATGCTCCATGGGTGACCCCGTACCAAATTCCTTTCCTTTAAAAACAGGGCCTCCAGGGCGCGGGGTTCTATGGAAAACTTTAAAAATCTTCGTCTCTCAATTCCAGAATAGTTTCAGAGCAATGTTCCTTGGGTGGCCCTCTGCCAAAGTCCTTCAGGGCATGTTAGTTTGTTAAATGTCATAGCTTCCTGATCAGGGCTTGTTTACTCTTTATGACTATACGGAAAGTCTTCTCCTCTGAAACTGCTAGCCTGATGTCGAAATAATTTCACAGCAATGTTCCTTGGGTGTCCTTCAAAGCATACTGTTTCGCAATAAGCATGGGCGCCGGGGTGCTGGTGGGAGGAGGAGGTGGGGGTTAGTTTTAGATTTATAACTATTTGGAAAACTTTATAAAATCGCCGCTAAAACCGCTGGCCTGATTTTTAAATAATTTCACAGCATTGATACTTTTTTGCAATATTATTCATCCAGCTGTGAATGTCAGGAGAATTATCTAGAGCCATCATGGTCCTCTTGTATGTTATCGTCATTTACCCCTGCAGTCTAGGTCTGCAAATGCATTCTGCCATTATAGCTATTCTGGTTATACCACAATACACGTTCCTGTTTCTGTGAATTGACTGCAAATATTCTATCTCTTTCATTACAAAACAGTTATTGTGAAAACAATTAAACATTCCCTCAATAGGATTGAAATTAATAGCGCATTGCCTTTCCCTGATGGCGTTTTAAATATTGAAACAATTAAATATGCAAATCTTTGTCATGTGACACTACATGAGCGAGTGTCTGAACCGTTGTAAAATTTCTGCTTTTGTTTTTATTTTGAAGGCTCCCTTACATCCATTTGTCTGTGCAATTTTAATTTATCATTAATAATAATGTGTCTGCTGAAAGAAGAATGATCGCTCAGTTGGTTTGTAAGAGTAATACTGTAATGAAACGCATCAACTTTTGATAACAAAGCTCATGTTGGCATTGAAGAACTTTGAAGAATTATCATAAAAGATAGCAAAATAATAGAATGGTTGATATGTCATACTTTATAGAAATAATGGTATGCCAGTGATATTCTTTATTTTATAAATGCGTTAAGAAAGCTCACAAAATAGCCTACTTTAATTGTGCTTATTTATACTGAGATGATGAATATATTTAGAGTCTTTCGACTTATTTAGGCAATGGCGGGAAAATGTGGATCACGGCCATGTTCAAAGAGACAAAGATGTATCCAAGGCGAAGATACTCATCGCTGTGCAGACATTTGTAAGTTAAGTTTGCTCGTCTGTTTGAGTTGTTGGCTCATTTAGCCAAAACTGATACATTGTAGAAGATAGTGTGACTTTCTATGTTTAGTGAAACCACCCACTCACCAGATGTAAATCTAAAATTGGATTCTAAGTCCAGCAGCAGTGAGTGGCCGCGACCTTAACCATTCGCGGATGCTGTGCAATTTATTACTGTTCTCGTGTACATTATACATTTAACAGCATGAAAGATCTGATTTTATTGTCTAACATTTTGCTAACTAGATGTACTTTGATACCTTTGTTTTCCAAAAATTGAGCCATTTATTCATTTAAAGATCTTTTTTCGGCGACACCGTCTAAATTCGTTTTCGTTTACATATGCCACGTGACTTCAGTTTGCAAATCAAACTACTTGATAACGCATTATAGATAATTTATCAAAATGGAAGATTTATGCAACACTCTGCCTGATTGGACGAGAGTGTCAATTTCTTTCACTCTGTTGATTGTGCTACGCTGAGTGAAATGTAGACAAAGCATTTATCCTAAACGACGCTGTTCACAGTTTTAAAGCTAACTTTGGCTCAGTATATTTAGCAAGAATATTGATATATCTCAAAATGATAAGTAAGTTTAATAAATATGATAAAAACCTGTTCAAATACCAACATATATCAAATTAAAGAAAGAGCTGAATACGGTCTGCGTATCACCTGAATAAGGGTTTGATAAGAGTCTTTTATGTAGAGAAGTGTTTTTAAAAAGATTTTCCTTGTTACAATTGTCGTCTGTATATGAAAAGGTTTCTTGCTTTTGTGACTTATTCAGATTGCATATTAAAATGAGTACTTGCTTAACTTTGATATATTTGTTATAAATTATTTAACTGATTTATTGTATATGAATATTTTTCTTTAGTATGGTATGCAAATATTGAACTCAGTTGAAATCTGTTTTATTATATATATGCTATATAATGACTGAATCTCATTACACTGAAATGAAGGTATGCTGCATACAGTTTGTCTATGTGATATGACTACGGTCAAACTTTGCTTATGAAACAGAAATATTGAAATAATTACAATAGTATGTTTTGCTTGACCTTCACTTTTTTATAGGTGTAACGTCATTGTCCAAAGATTCATGAATAGCGAATATGCATTTGTTAAAGCGGGATCAGTTGGCCTATTTTAGAAATAAATAAAAATAATAAATAAAAAAATCCTTTGATTTTTTCTCATGTATTCTAATCAAACTTGATTTGTAGCATCTTTATTAGGCCCGCAGCCATTTTTGTTCAGCTGGGACATTTAACCCCTTTTAGGGGCTGCTAGAGCTAAAACTAGAAATGCCTTTATACAGCGTCTCATGAACAGCTTGGTGGATCTTTGTCATACTTGGTCTGGAGCATCATTATAAGGTCCTCTTCCAAATTTATTTATATAGGAACTTGGGCCCTATTAGGGACCACTATAGCTAAAAGTAGATATGCCTTTCTTTGCATTAACCACTAAAAGGTAATGGATTTTTTATCAAACTCGATGTGTAACAATATCGTAAGGTCTCCTGCTATTTTGTTACAAATGTTTGTTTGTTTGTTTGTGTTGGGTTTAACGCCGTTTTTCAACAGTATTTCAGTCATGTAACGGCGGGCAGTTAACCTAACCAGTGTTCCTGGATTCTGTACCAGTACAAACCTGTTCTCCGCAAGTAACTGCCAACTTCCCCACATGAATTATCAGAGGTGGAGGACTAATGATTGCAGACACAATGTCGTTTATCAAATAGTCACGGAGAACATACGCCCCGCCCGAGGATCGAACTCACGACCCTGCGATCAGACGCTCTACCTACTGAGCTAAGCGGGCGGGTTTGTTACAAATGGGGATAGGGACCAATTTAGCTAAAAATATAAACACGTTTAATGACCTCTTCTCATGAACCGCTTCATAAATCTTCATCAAACTACTGCTGTAATTATTCGTCTAAGAATAAACGAAACAAAATTGCAGCCCTACGAAACCTTTGCGAAAAATTAAAAGAGAACCATTTAAATTGTTAAAGTGCGGTGTTTAGTTTTGCAATTTGAAAAATGTTAGATGAAAGATGAATGTTAGATGAAAAATTCATAAACTTATTTCCTTATTACAATTCGCCGACCATCATTTTTAAAGATATTTCTTGTTATCGTTTCTGTTCTATTCGTTATTGACAGTTACCTCGTGCAACAGATGAGATTGAATGACGTACATAACATAACATATGTTTTCTGATAATAAGTTATGGCATTTTATTCTGATAATGATACTCGCATATCAAATTTCAGATCCCCTTTCTAAATTCCAGTTTGTTTAGTTCTGCCCATTGTTTTCTCGTTTGGGGCAAACCCATTACTTTATCTGGGGACCAAACGCCGCTTTTCATGGAATTACACGCCACAACCAGTGTATCATTGAAGGTTCCATGTTCACCGCCGTTTGAATACATCTGCAGATGTCTCTAAATTGTTTTTTGTACTTTTAACATATGTAAATGTTGAGTTCTGCTCAACCCGGGGATAGAGAGCGTGGATGGTAGCATGCATTTCCACTACCGTCCATGAACAGGCTCAATCAAACCGAGCCTGCAACATTTTCGTTTTTGTCGTGTTGAGCGACCTGTGAAGTTTCTGCTTTTTCTATTTCATCTAAATTATTTAGATTCGTGGCAATTATTTGTTTTAGAATGTTACATGCATATTTTCCTATTATAAATTCAGCAGGACAATCAATACTTTTATTATTCAGCTTGTGGCCGTCCTCCATATGTACAGAATGGAAAGGCGACGCTTGTCACACCAGGTGGATACATGTATGGAGATAATGCTACTGTGACGTGTGACACAGGGTACAGCCCAGCACAGACAACTGTCCAATGTAACATTCTGGAAAAATGGGACAATACTGTTTGTGTGAAAAATCAAAAAGACGAGGATGACAGTAAAACTATCGATGTTTAACTTTCATAACGAAGAGAGCATGTTTCCACATACATTTCTTAGGAATGGAAGAGTTAAAAACTCAATAAATTAGCAATAAGGTCAGAATGTGTGATTTGCTAAAAAAGCTCTATTATGAATCATCTGGACGAGTACCTTCTTAAGTAAATGTTTGTACTATTACCCATAGTCCATCTTGTCTATTCGGAAGACGATATTAAAATTTTACAAGCAAACAGCTATGATTGGTAAAAGTTTGAAACGATGGACTATTTTTGCAAATGCAATAAAGTAGGATCTAGCACGAAGGCATCACTCTTGAAAAAAATAATTGGCTTAAAGTCACCATGATATGCTGAATCTATGTAATGGAAATATCTATACGTGTCAAAATTTTATTTAATTGCTCTTTGCAGCGTAGCATATGTACAAATTATCGGGGAGCAAACATAATGCCATCAAAGAGTTCTTGTTACATATATGTAGAAGGTATTTGATTATGTATCAACATTTACTCAACATTTGATATAGGAATCTGAAAGGCGTTTCTTAACCTTTTAAAGGCAAACTATCTTTCTATGAAGGGCGTGAATTGATATTAATAAACGTCTTATGTCTACTGCGGGAAGTATGAGACCAGTGCGAGCAACACAAATTGCAACTGGGTTTCTGGTAGTCTCTGATTTAATTCCCTTTGTTTCGAAAATGCAATTTGCGTGTAAGTTCTGCTTTTCCTAAACTTAACATAATTTTTCTAAAACAAAAAAGTAAGTGTGCATTTATTTCAACTCATTTAAAATATGATTAATCAATACTAAGAGGTATCATATAACTCCATATAGATTATTTGACGATAGCATAGAACAAGGGTTTATATTTGACTGACATCTGAAGAACGTGGCGGATATCTACTTTATTTAATTAGTCCGAAATATTGTTAACTAATTTGTTATAGCAATCTGAAGACTATCGAAGTACTATGTAAGTAATATATTTTGAAGATATAAATCAAAGAAATAAATAAAGATGACATAATTATTACCGTAGGAATAGCCTCTTTGCTGTGGTTTGATGTTTTTTCTCAATCAGTTTATCCTACATAAAAATGTACTTGTTTTATGTCCATGTATTGTTAAACGAGGTCCTAAAAAATAGCGCATAATATAAAAAATCACAACATGGCGTTCTTTATCACACTGTACGCAATATTCCTTTACTTAGTAGTTCTCCAAAAAATGGTATGGTTTAAAAAGGAAAATCTTAGCTTACCTTCTTTTTTTTTTAAGAAAACAAATGTATAATATTTTGGTTTTGGAGCAATTTTATCATAAATACGAGGGTTATCCCAGAAAATCTTGAACTAGCACGGACTGCCGTCCATTATTTAATAAATACTCAAATAATATGACAGACATTTAATTTTAAACTCTATAGTTCTGTCGAGTATACATTGAAATAACATCAGTTAAAATAATTATCCGATGTGTCGCTTATTTTCGAAATAATAAAAAAAGTTCGCGACTTTCTGGGACAACCTCGTAATTAAATATTTGAAAGGAATATGAACTGATTCTAATATGCTTGTCTCTGTTAAAACACTCTTACGCTAGAATGACTTCACGTTAACGTGCGGTGACGTCAAAGTTTTTATTGCAACCAAGAAAGAGTGCTTTTATATTTTATCCACTGATTTAGATAAAGGACATATTAGAATCGAAATAATTTATAGCAAAAGAGTGTTCCGGGCGGTAATACGTCGTACAAATAATTTCCCTCGGGCTGCGCCCTCCTGCAATTATTACGCCCGACGTATGACTGCCCATCGTGCATAAACAGTGTTAAGCACTCTTTTGCTATAAATTATTTCTTAAATAAATTATCTTTTACCATATTGTTGGAGTATAAATAGTTTTGTTGGATTTATTTAATAAGGACGTATGTTGTAAAAACAAACATCTGAGCTAGAGAAAGCAAGCTTTAGCGAACAACAATATTTAATTTTAGTGTAAGCCTCCAAGAAAATATATACAATAACAAATATTTAATTTTACTGTGCTTAGACAACATTAAATATTCAAAGTTAAAATTGTTGCTGTATTATTTCTAACAGTAATTCGTACCTATGAACAAGGGGACAAGAAGCCATGATGAAGACCAAATGTTAATGACCAATACGACATGACGACGGTAGGTGACTAGTGAAAAATTATGTTAGACTATCTTCTCAGTCTGCCAACAGATCAGTTGCATGTTCATGATGCTGTGTTCCTAAGTGCGAAAATGTCACCCACTATCACAAGTTATCTTTAGTTGTTCAACTTGTGTAAACCGCAATTCACATCACATACGGATATCATGCTGTATTACTCCTGTTACTTGCGTATACTGATAGTTTGTTGTTATGTTACCATATAGGTACAATAGTGTACTAAATAGGTAATCAAGTACCGGGCTAATCAGATAATGGCGGAAAGAAAGAATCCTCCATTTTTTTCCCAGTTAAAGTGGCATTTTCAAGTTTTATGTAAGCCAGGTCATGTTTTGTTTCGTTGTGAACCTATACTGACATTTTGGTAGCATTTTCAAAGAGATATTCTGCATTTAAAGAAATGTAAACAAACCTAATTACACATGTGTACATACCCACATTTTAGCTGTCAGTTTGGAACTTTGAAGTGTGAATTGTGAAGTATGAACTGTGAACTGTAAAGTATGAACTGTGAAGTATGAAGTATGAACTGTGAAATGTGAAGTATAAACTGCGAAGTGTGAACCATAATAGTTGACCAAAGTTTAAATGTGACATTCATCTTTACTTATCAAACTTAATCAAACTTGACCTCCGTTTAATCTACTAGTAGACAATCCTACTTATGATGTTTCATCGATTCAAAACTGAATTGTCCGTTACATGCCTAGGTTTTTCCTTTTTTTCTACTGACTTCAAACTTCAAAACAGGTCACACTTCACAGTTCACACTTCACAGTTTATACTTCACAGTTAATACTTCACAGGGTACACTTCACAATTTATATCTCACTGTTCACAGTTCATACTTCACAGGGTACACTTCACAATTCATACTTCACAATTCACAATTCATACTTCACAGTTCACACTTTACAATTCACACTTCACAGTTCATACTTCACAATTCACACTTCACATTTTATACTTCCAATTCACAGTTCAGACTTGTCTTAAAGACACTTGCTGCAGTTTCTTGTATGAGAGATGGGGCAAAAATTTCCTAATAACAGAATTTGTTCAAACTTTGTATACGAACACAGTTCCATGTTAGAAAAAGAAAAATGCCAAAACAGTCACCGTGCTTGTTTAGGAGTTATCTGCCCTTAAAACTTGATTTGTCTTTAAATTTGCATATTCAAGGGCATATAACTCCTGAACAAGCACGGTGACCTTCGATTTTTTTCATGATTCTGTTTCTAACATGACACTGTATTCATATACAAAGTTTGAACAAATTCTATTATTGGGAATTTTTTTTACCCAAAACTGCCGCAACCATCCTTAATTGATAAATATGTAATTACTTTGTGAAGTGTGAACTGCGAAGTATGAAATAGGAACTATGAATGTCACCACCGGGCTTTCGTAATATCCTCATCTTTGTTCAGTACTTCACAGACGGCTGATGAATCATCATGTTGTACATACTCTCTATTTTTCGCGTAAAATTACGCTATGAAACTAAGTGATTTTTTTTTGTGTTTATATGGTGTAAATGAAGTCAGATTTTGGCGTAAGTGTGTATGTTACTCTTTTGAGATATACATATAACAGAACGAGTTTACAAGCCATTAAATTCTCTGAGGGCCATCAGATGATATCAAATTATCTAAACACGATAGCTTACCTTGAACACATTTAATTATTCAACTCAGCAGCGTAATTTTATTACCGTCCTTGAAATCAAAATGACAATTACCATGGGGGTTGGACGGGGGTTGTAATTGGTATTAATATTCATTAAAAATTGTACGGTTCAAAAAGTGAGGGATTCCGCAATTGTATATCGCGATCAAATACCAAAGAAATTTATATGGTCTAATATAGCATTAACTATGAATCAACTTTGAAAGAGTTTATTTGAGAAGATCATGTTTTAACTCCTATTACGTTCCTCTTGATTCGAAGTCACTGCGAGATACCATACCCGTCCAGGAAATGCAATCAGTTACATAAAAATGTTGTGTTTCGTGGCTCGTGGTATGTAGAAAACGAAAAAATGGAAAGAGACTTATGTTATCATGTTTATGTTATATGCTAAGTATTTACAACTAATTTCCAGTAGTGAACGAATGTTCAAAATTGGCATAAAAATGAGGAAGTTTCAATATTTGGTCAGAATGGCAGCCATTTTGTTTCTATGATATCATAACACAAAACTGCGAATTTTACTTATTTAATTTATTCATAGAAACTATTTGAATTGTACTTTCTTTATACTGAGAAACAATTTCTCCAGAACAAAAATATGATTTTGCTTGACGCCTTAAACTAAAGCAACTGTAGGAATGGGTTTATTTAAAGGATATTTGTTAAATAATTCATTCGGCAGTGTGTAAATGACGTCATATAATGGACTCCATAGTTAGCCATTATTAAAATTTCAATCTGCTGTATCTTCCTGAATAGAGGTCCGGTTTAAACAATTTGTTCAGTGTTCATAATGGCTGTACGAAATCTTATGCCTAAAATCAAATTGAGAAATTTATTTCTTCCTTCACTAAAATTGCAGCATATTTTGGTAATTCACCGGCAACGGACTAAAACACCCACCTGCTCTAAGGGTAGTAATAATACAAAATAATTGATTTAACTATTTAATCACAGTGTGTACTCTATTTATCCATTGCTTCTTGTCGTATAGCGAAATCAGTATCGTCATTGAAGACATCTACAAACAAATTCAATACATTTCCAAACGACTATGCAGATTCCAATGCAGTCACTGAGTGTAAAACATTGCTTTCCTCCGCCGTCTGCGAATGAAAAATATATTGATAATCAGTTGTTTCCTATCAATTTTATTTACTATGTTTTCATTTTTTGAATGGATCTGTGTGGAAATATTAAAATCCTTGATTTACGTCACAGGCACCCGGGGTCAGGACCCTCTCCCCTACCCCTACTTCGTCCCTGCCTACTGTTGGTACAGACAGTGTTTCAGCATGTTTTTCATTTATGGAGCCTTGATACGCTATTGATACGCTATCAACATTTAATAGAATAATTACTACACGGAGATTGTTGAAATGAAACTCCATATGTATCAATTTCTGTACCTGGGGCATGCGAGATACAGAGCTGGTATCCAGCGCAAGGAAGTGTTCCCGGTGCCAATCGTACTTTCCCATCTGGTAAAAAGAAAGAGTTGATAGTAAATTTGCATTTTTAGAATTGCTGAAATTGTAACAAAACATGGTGTATGATCTCGACCTAGGCTGAGGTCGTTTTAAAATGCTAACAGTTGGCCTGGGGAGAAGGGTGCAGGTGGGGGCCTGACCGAAAGTGCCAGTCTGTGATTTACGTTTCCAAGAACGACGAGTATTAAAGTTAGACTCAGTCCGATAAAAATGGTATCAATTTTATTTATTTTTGTTATGTTAAACGTCGCACCGACACAATTATTGGTGACTTTCAAGCTTTGATGGTGGAGGAAGACCCCATCCGTGCATTATTTCATCATGAGCGGACATCTGGGTAGAACCACCGACCTTCCGTAAGCCAGCTGGATGGCTTCCTCAGATGAAGAATTCAACGCCCTGAGTGAGGTTCGAACCCACATCGATGAGGGGCAAGTGATTTGAAGTCAGCGACCTTAACCAATACCAAAGTAAACAGTGGCAATACATCTAAATACTTCATAAAAATGAAAGGATAAGTATGGAATAGACAATGGGAATAACTCTAATATTGCTCAACGCACTGAAAAGATGTTCCTCGATTTTGATAAATCTGAACAATACGACGGAATTGATGTCCGTCGGTTTCAATAAACTGTAAAGATGTTGGACCTTGATTTGGGTAAACCAAAAACAATTTAAAAGAACACAAAGATAGATTCGAAAAAAAAAAACAACCTGTGAACTATAACTACATAAGACCGAAGCCGTCACAGTGACAAATGAGTGAGACAATTTGATAAGTAAATGCAGAAATATATTAACATTATCCTGAACTCCCGAATGATAGTAGTCACTTAGTTTGGGACGGACATAATATTAACTTCATCAGTTTGAAGAAATGTGTCAGAGTAAATGGCACCTCATAATGTGAGCAAAAATCTATGTAAAGAATGCTATTTATAGAATATATTGACGTCACGTCACTTGGAGAGCAAAACTTACCTTTGGAACAGACACACAGATTCTCAAAACAGTGTATGACGCCATCGCAAAGCATGTGTTGACAATCGCTGATACTACGACAACTTTCCGCAGAAACTAGAACTGAAAAAATGTTGAACCTTCTTTCAAAAAGTGTTTAATGATCATGTAAGGTAATTTTGTTTCAATTCCTGGAATGAATATTTATTTTATGCGCTCGTGCCCTTGTTTTTTATTATATAATATACTGGTTGAAAAAAAACCTTCAGAATGTGACGTCTTAACTACAATTAACGACGTTGTTAAAAAGTTAGGGGTTCGACAGAAAATAGGTGGAAGGATGGATGGACGGACGGATGGATCGACAGACAGACAGAAAAACGAAATAGATACGGGTCTAATACCTTAAATCACTTAAGGACATCTCAAAATGTGTTTGATTTTATGATATCCTAAATTTAATTTATGGATATCAGTAATTTATACACAATAGCATTATTGTCATTTTGAACTTATTTAATGATATCATAAAATCGATTTTTCAGATATCCTATAAAGTCTTTATTTCGGATATCAATAATTCATTTAATGAAATCCTAAATCGAATTTAAAATATCTATAACTAATTTAATGATATCTACAAATCAAACTAATGACATTATAAATTCTATGTATTTTATAATATCCTTAATTCTCTTTAATGATGTCTTGAAATCATTTTGTGATATCCAAAACTCATTTATGGATCTCATCAAATATAATTAAAGATATCATTAAATTGAATTAAGGATATCACAAATAAAACAACTGATTTTAAGATATCCAGTAATCGAAATATAGATAGTCATAAGTCATTTTGTGATATCTATAAATGAAATTAATCATATCTAAAATAATAAATGATGTCATAAAATGAATTTGTGATATACATAAATGAACGAATGATATCAATTTGTGATATCCATAAATGAATTAGAATATCCATAATTAAAATTTGGAAACAGTGAATAAATAGTAAAACGGCACCCCATAGTTTTGTATGTTGAAACTGGATTAGAATAATTAAAGATCTAAACAAAAGCATTAAAACATCTTAATTCATCTTTTACCGCTATATACATATTTGTTCGCGACTATGCTCCATAGAGGGTCCTGCAAGTTATACAGAAGGAGAAGAAGTAGGAACGGAATGTATTTTTTTCATGTTCATATGACATAATTTGACTTTTTGTATTTACATGTATATATATTCCAAATTAAAGAGAGTTTTCTATTCAAATAGAAAATATAGATATATATCTAGAGCAAAAATGTTCCAGGTGAGATAATATAATACGTCACATGAAACTTAGTAGTAGTAATAGGGTAAATTTAGACGTAAAACACATTAGGTAATTTTACACAATGGCTGTCCTTTGTTCAACTTCGTCCTTTGTTCAACTTTATGGGTAAAAAATACGCAGTTTTACACAATGGCCGTCCTTAGTTACCAGGAAAATTGCCATTATTAAAAACTGGTAGTCATTTTGAATGAGTCGTAAGATTAACTACTGACCAATCAGAATGCACTTTGATTTATAAACAAGAGGGTCATGATGACCCTGGATCGCTCACCTGAGTAATATGAGCTACATATTTCAAATGTCAAACTGATGCTAAAATATATGTATTAAGAAAGTAGGTAAATAGGTCACATTCATGTTCACTGAAAGTCAATGTTAAGTTCGGTGTGCAAAACTTAATATGTCATTCAAATTTCAAGGCTGTACTTAAAAAACAAGAAAGGTCATAGGTCATGGTCACAGCCAAGTGACCCCTAATTACTTGGGGTCATCCGGTAATTATAATTAAACAGTCTAGGAAATATGATCAGATAATTTTTTAAGTATTTTTTCCTATATAACTCATATAAAAGGTAAGTGGCCCTCGGGGGCATAATTTTCACAACAGGGGCATAATTTGATTATTCTTGTTAGAGAACCACTAGGCAATGCTACATACCAAATATCAAAAGCCTAGGCCTTGAACTTTCAGTCAAGAAGATTTTAAAAAGTTTTTTCCAATGTAAGTCTATGTAAAACTTGCGACCCCTAGGGCGGGGCCTCTTTTTACCCAGAGGCATAAATTGAACAATCTTGGTACAGGACCACTAGGCAATGTAACATACCAAATATCAAAAGCCTAGGCCTTGCAGTTTCAGACAAGAAGATCTTTAAATGTTTTTCCTATATAAGTCTATGTAAAATTTGGGACCCCCGGTGTGGGGCCTCTTTTCACCCCAGGGGCATAATTTGATCAATCTTGGTAGAGGACCACAAGGCATTGCTACATACCAAACATCACAGGCCTAGGTCTTGTGGTTTCAGACAAGAAGATGTTTTTTAAAGTTTTTTCCTCTATAAATCTATGTAAAACTTGGGACCCCCGGGGCGGGGCCTCTTTTCACCCCAGGGGCATAATTTGAACAATCTTTATAGAGAACTATTAGAACTATTAGATGACGGCACACGCCAAATATTGAGACTCTACGCTTTGTGGTTTTGGACAAGAAGATTTTCAAAGTTTTCCCTATAAAAGTCAATGTAAACCATGTGACCCCAGGGCGGGGCCATTTTTGATCCTAGGGAGATAATTTGAACAATCTTAGTAGAGAACCACTAGATGATGCTACATGCCAAATATTAAAGCCCTATAACCTGTGGTTTTGGACAAGAATTTTTTTAAGTTTTTCCTTTCGGTTGCCATGGCAACCAGAGTTTCTGCATGGAATTCAATTCTTTGAACAATCCAAAGAATATTCCTGTGAAGTTTCATAAAAATTGGCCTGATGGTTTAGGAGGAGATGTTGTTTAAAGGAAAGTGTGGACGGACGGACGGACGGACGGACGGATGGATGGACGCCGGACGCCGGACGGTGAGCGATCACAATAGCTCACCCTGAGCCTTTGGCTCAGGTGAGCTACAAAAAAAGCCTGGATAGTAACTTGACTTGTCGTGATTATAATTATATGAGTATAACCGAAAATAGAGGCCCGAAAGAGTATTTTCATATGTTCATGTTTTTATCATATCAATATAATATTTTTATATAGTATAGAATGAACATATGTTCTTATGATATAAATTATACAACGGCCTTTAACTGCATACTAGTACTTTTATATCCGACCTTTTAAAAAAATTATAATCTAATTTTAAATATATACAAATTTTACGCCAGATAATGGCCAATTTTAGAAAATAATTTTAAGAATTAGGAGATGAATCCTTGCGCCCATTTTACATTCGGCAAGGATGGTCACCCGTTTTTACAAAATTAATTTTAAACACAATTTTAGAATGATATTTAAAGAGTATTTTGGAATAATAAAAGTAAGAAATATGTGTATTTGTGTTTTCATTGTTCGGCAAAGGCCGACTCTTATTTGATCAAATTGTATCAAACTTTACGAAATTTTACCATATTTTACGAACTTTTATGAAATGTTATCAAAATCTTAATGAACTTTAACGAAATAAAAAAGGAAAATAATAAAGCTGACTTTCGGTAACAACACAAAAATTCAAATTTGTAGAAGAAAATGTAAGATTAAGAGACCTCCAGCCCAAACTACACGACAAAAGATTGATGGTGGTACTATAACAAGAAACTATGAGTTTATAAGAATGAATAAAAGGAAGCTGGGACGCCGATAAGAATGAGAAATGAAACAGATTGGGAGGTTTGATATATCCGAAATCTTGTAGATATCCGGACACATGATCAATAAGAAAAATCTTTAATACGAACAATTAATTTACAATAGATACAGATTTTTGACACAGATATGAATAAATGTAATGAGTTTAAAAACAAGGCGTAATCTTCATAGTCCAACGGTTGAGCTGAACATTAGAAGCAAATCATCCTCTACAAAAAGAAAAGTTACTTCCCCTGACAAAACAGTAAATCAAGAGAAAAAATTCAAGCAAACAAATCCAATAAAAAAGTCAATAAGAGCCATAAGTGATAGCACTGACAATACAGACAGCAAATCTTTGTCGAATACAATCCTAGAAATGGAAAGCAGAGATAATACTGGCAGTGAAACAATAAGATTCTGAAAATGAAGTTTACTCACAAGCTGCAAACACAAGTTCAACAACATAAATGGCAATGTTCCTATCACATATGTATAGTATGGGCCCACCAATGATACCCAACATGCCAACACCTATACCACACTTAATGACATCTCCTCTTGCTCAGTCACATAGTATACATACAAGTATCTCTGATCAAGATGTTGTAAGAATTGCCTCCATACTAAAAGAGGCCCTAAGAGAAGAGATCCAATTCTGAAACATTAGTTCAGATACAAGTCAAAGAAGCTACATCAGAACTGGCTAATGAGACAGGTAATGTTAGAAAAGAAATAGAAGCATTAAAACAGACAAACTTGCAGCAGAATATGAACAAGAGGAGGCATAGCAGTACAGTAGGAAAACAGTGTAAGAGTAGGAAACTATGAAGAAAACCAGAATGAAAATGTCGTAAATACTGTCCTTGATATAGCAGAAAAGAATAGAGCAGATATCACAAGAAGAGATATTGATAACTGCCACAGGGTTGGCCAAAAGAAGAAAGACAAGTGTAGAGATATAATAATAAAATTCACTAATTACAGGGCAAGCACAGATTTTATCAAGGGAATAAACAAGCTGAAAAAACTCAAAGAAAACATCTTCATTAATGAAGATCTCACTTAACACAGAAGTGACATATCATATGAAGCCAGGCTTATAAGGAAAAGTGACAAAACCAATGTTAAGAGAACCTGGTCCTTCAATGGTTCAAACTATATTCAGACAGAAAAGGATGAAGTGGTAAAAATAAATAGTAAGGAGATGTTCAGAAATACAGTTTGAAGCCAAGATTGAGTTAAAAGCAGAGTGACAGATGTATTGTCTTAATATTTCAGGAAATGGTACAGCACTATGAACAAAGAAATATGACAAAGTCATTATTTACAAATGATAAATCATTAAAACATGGTTGCATAATAAATAAAACAAATATAATGATGATGATCACATTGGTTATTTTGACCCGATGATGATGATGATGATGATGATGATGATGTACACAAAGTGGTATATAAGTATAAATATAAATATATTATATGATATATAAAATAGAAAATAATTGTGTTTTATAATGATGATGATGATTATAGTATGATGAATAAATATATATGCATAAGTATGAATATATACATAATGAAAATTGTAACCAATGAGGATGAAGATGATGATAATAATCTGTTCAATTAAGAAGACAAATGTTGTTGAGTAAGTGTGTATGCACAAATATTAATATATAAATATATATAATAAAAAATGATTACTTGTAATGAAGATTAAAATCTGCTTTCATATTTAGATGTAACTCCTTGTTACACATTTTCAATTTTCACCTTTATTTCCATTATATTTACTTTATCTAGACAATATGATAATCACATATATGAATTAAGTTTACCTGTGTAGCATATCAAATGTAGTTCATTTTTAAGGGTACTCATTTCCATCTGTATTTGTATTTGAATTATTATATTAAGTTGAAAATTAAAACCAAAATTTACTGTCATCCATGAGTATATCATCTGTAGAAAAGTTTATGTTGTTGTTGTTGCATTGTACTTTTAGTTACATCATGATTACATGAAATTTACATAGGACTAAAGTTTATTCAAGGTAAATTCTATGGACATACATAGATATATCTTAAGACAATCAATCATTCTACTACTAATTATATTAACAGGAAATCACTTTGAAAATTATAGACATAAATTATGACCATCTTTGTACAAAATAAGTAAAACTGATTTCTATTCTGTAATTGTACCATGTCACTTTTGTACTACACTGCAGCATGTACATTATTGTTTAGTGGATATTTTTAACCATGTACATATTCTATACACATGAAATGTTGTAAGTTTTGTATATTAAGCCTTAAATTAAGGTCTTAGGAACAGCACATTGATAATTAAGTATGAACTGACTTTTTAAATGACAATATGGAACTGGGTTAAGATTATCTATGTTGCATATCATCTATTGAAACCCTTTAAGAATACTCATGTCTATTTGTACTTGTACCTGAATTATTATTTTAATTGAAATTTAGAAACATAATTTATTGTCAGCTTTGAGTAGATCATCTGTACAAAAGTCTATGTAGTTAGTGTTGCATTGTACTTTTAGGTACATCATGACAACATGAAATTTACAAATTAATAAATCTTACCTATTATGAATATCATCCATAAATAGATCTAAAATATTCATACCATTTTAGCTGTAATAACATTAATACCAGAAACACTTTGAAACTTACTTTTAAAAAATATGACCAACTGTACAAATAAGTAGAATCTGTTGTTGTTGTTTTTGTTTTGTGCTAGAACCATGTCATTTTTGTATTATACTGCATTGTATACATTATTATTTTACCTCTATATAATTTCAATCACGCACATGAAATTTTGTTATTTTTTATATAAGCTTTAAATAGTAGCTGATAACAGCAAAATGCTGTATACGTTCACTTCAACTGTCATGCATAATACTAATTACCAGATATTTAACCTTTACCCTGCTAAATTTCTAAAATGGACTTGTCTATCATTCAATTTGGATAATACAATTTATTATTCGAAGGGGTGTTCACTCAAAATTTACTGACTGAATAGCGAACAGTGCAGACCATGATCAGCCTGCACGGATGTTGAGGCTGATCTTTGTCTGCACTGGTCGCAAAGGCAGAATCACTCGCTGCCAGCAGGCTAAAGGTTAAAGCTAAATTATATTTATCACTAACAATGCTTGTGTTTGCAATTTGTTCATTTAAACTGGTTGTTAGCTAATTGTTCAGACAAGTTACACATGCAGTCCCAATATTTACATTAGTACATGCGCTAGAAAAAGAGCCATGGTAACTTGATTAAATATTTTGAAGATAACAAGAATGATGATGTTTTAGCTAATTCTACTTACTGAGCAATATATAGGCTTATAGCTGACATGTCCTTGATCTTTTAGCACTATGTTAAATCAATCTTTCCGGAATATATACCTCTTCTTGTCAAAGTAGCAAATTATTGACATCTTTGCTTCTTATCCTCAGTTCCCTGAACGAATTGAGCAAACTCTAGTCCATATCCGAGTGAAAATTACTTGAACATTTCATTTTTCCGCACATGCACTCAAGACATCAATTATCAAACAGTAAGACCTAGTTACAGTTCTTCCTCTTAAATTCAAACACGTTACCTCTCAAATTCCTAAAATGGCATTTCACAATTAAATCACAATTTACACTATAACTGTTGTAAACAACAATATCTACACTATTCCATTCATAAACTTGGGTCTACAGGTATGAATTAGGCCACACAAGTACTAACCTTAACCACAAAAGTGACTTTGCTGCCTGTGAAGAAAATAAGATATTGATGGCATGCTGCACAAGCAAACTAAGAAGTCAGAAACAAGGTTATTAACAAATGCTCCTATAAGACTGTCGTATTTCGTAGTACCCTCCTTTTTATCCTGTCCGTAGAAATCGAAACAAATCCAGGACCGACTCTTATTCCAGAAGTGGTAGGAAACACCTCCACTGTTTTTCCATGTGGCAATTGCTATCAGCCAGTAACTTGGACCTGTAGGGGTGTCGAGTGCGAGTCTTGTTTTACATGGTACCATGCCGATTGCCAAAATATCACTGATAGCATGTATGACCGATTGGGAAATGACTCGAGCATGGGAGTTTGGAAATGCCTAACACGCGACAACATTAACATCACAACATCATCACTAGCTAGTCTCGACACATTTGAAACATCAAACTCTTTCAGTAACTTGCAGAATATATCAGACTCAAACAATCACTCAGTAAATACACAACCTGTCACGTCCACCCCTAAACACAAACAAAATCAAAATAAACAAACAAAGCAACCTACAAAAAATAAAATTAAAAGATCACTCAAGCTCCTTGTAATAAATTGTAGGTCCATTGTAGATAAGAAATTGGAATATGAAAACATGATTTTGTCAACAAAACCTGACATTGATATTGGCACCGAGTCCTGGCTCAAGCCAAAACATTCTGACAATGAGATTTTCGACCCAAACTTGGGCTATGTACCATTTAGACGTGATCGCCAGAAGCAAGCAGGGAGAGATGTATTTATAGCAGTCAAAAATACTATAATAGCCCAAGAAGCTACTGAATTCTGCACCAACTGCGAAAATATCTGTGTTACAATCCCCATGACAACAGGTAAGTCTGTCCTTATCTGCAGCTACTATAAACCGAGAGAGATTGATCAAGCCATATGTCTCAATTTAAACGCTCTTGTGAGCTAGCTTCCAAAACCAATGCAGTTCTGTTGATTGGCGGGGACTTCAATATGCCAAAAAAAATGGACTGGACAAGTATGACCCCAAACGCAGACTGCAAATCACCCTCATTTTACAGGGAACTTATAGATATATTATATGACAACAATGTTACCCAAGTTGTCCAGGAACCAACTCGTGACCTTAACATTCTTGATCTTTTCTTAACAAGTAATGCTACTCTTATAAATAGAGCCAGTGTTATCCCTGGTATCAGTGACCATGATATAGTCCTCATAAACACAAATATCACGGCTCGCATGAGACCACAAAAACCAAGACAAATACCCCTGTACAAAAAAGCTGACTGGGATGGTTTTAGATCACACATGACCGACTTCCACAGGGACATGTGTAAATCTGGTAAGTATGATTGTTGCTCTGTTGACCAGTTGTGGACGTTATTTTCAGATTCCATCAGTACAGCCACACACAAATTCATTCCAATTATAACTGCATCTTTTAAAAATAAATTGCCATGGGCCAAGTTAGAACTAAAACGCTTATACAGGACAGGAGACAAACTTTACAGAAAATACAAAGCATCTGGACAATCAAACATCACCAAAAAACCATACCTTGACATAAAACACCTCTGTCGTAAAGAAACAAAAATTGCTTATGAAAACTATCTGGGAGACATTCTCAACATCTGCACAGACGCCAACACAGAACAAAAAATAAACAAAAACCAAACAAAAAGAAGTTATTCTCACTAATTAAACACTCAGAACAAGATGCTTCGGGTATAGATACACGTAAAAGCAAAATAAAATCTATCAAGAAGACAAAGACAAAGCAGGCATATTAAATGAACAATTCAATTCTGTTTTCACAACCAAATCTCCTCTCTCACTAAAGTCTCTCTGTGAAATCAAACTCACTCCAAGACTCAGCAGATGCAGGAAATCTAGCCCAGACAACATATAGCCCACATAGGCAGATGCCAGACATTGAGATATCCACACCTGGGATAGAGAAACACGTCTCTAACCTTGATCCTCACATGGCGGCTGGTCCTGACCAGATCCGACCTACCATTCTAAAGAGTATTTGCAAGGAAATGTTTCCATTTCTTCAGATTCTCTTCTCAGAGTGTCTCCATTCTGGAACCATTTCACAACCCTGGAAGATGGCATATGTTGCTCCAATCTACAAAAAGGGCTCTAAATCTGATCCTTCAAACTATCGTTCTATCTCTCTTACTTGTATTCTCTGTAAAACTCTCGAACATATTGTCTCGTCCAGTATTACAAAGCAATTCACAAGTTCTAAACTTTTCTATGAACTTCAACATGGTTTTAGAGGAAAATAATCTTGCAATCCTCAACTTCTTATGCTCGTTCTTATGATCTGCTGAAATCTGTAAATCTCAGAAGCCAGGTAGACCTAATTCTTCTTGATTTCTGCAAAGCATTTGATATGGTAAATCATGAAAAACTTCTGTACAAACTCCACTTCTATGGCATCCGTGGAAAGACGCTGTCTTGGAAAAAGTCTTTTCTTGACAACAGATCACAGTCTGTCATCATCAATGGCTCAGAATCAGATACCATCCCGTCTCCTCTGGTGTACCCCAGGGATCTGTACTTTGCCCTTTACTTTTCCTTATCTATATAAATGACCTTCCTGGGTATGCTTCTCACTCAAAAGTCCGCCTCTTTGCAGATGATATTGCAATTTATCTTTCTCTCACAGAAGCTACACACTCCAAATACCTACAAGACGACCTCAACCAGCTCCAGAAATGGGAATCACTATGGGACATGAATTTCAATCCATCAAAATGTCAAGTTATCCACATTACAAAAAGGAAAACGGAAATAGACACCAAATATACACTCCATAACACCACATTAGAAACAGTTTCATCAGCAAAATATCTTGGTGTCACAATCTCAAATGACTTAACATGAAACAAGCACATAGATAACATCACCAAAAAGGCAAATCAAACATTAGTGAGTGAGTGAGTTGGGTTTTACGGCGAATCGACACAAAACGGTCATATATCGCCGAGAAGAAGTCATATTACAAACGCCAACTGTAAAGCCTAAACACTGATGTAAAATGTAAAGCATACCTAAAAACATCCTTGTAAAAATGTAAAGCATATCTAACAAGATATATCTTTAAAAATGATGGTCGGCGAATTGTAATAAGGAAAGAAGTTTATGAATTTTTCATCTAACATTCATCTTTCATCTAACATTTTTCAAATTGCAAAACTAAACACCGCACTTTAACAATTTAAATGGTTCTTTTTAAATTTTTCGCAATGGTTTCGTAGGGTTGCAATTTTGTTTCGTTTATCCTTAGACGAATAATTACAGCAGTAGTTTGATGAAGATTCATGAAGCGGTTCATCAGAAGAGGTCATTAAACGTGTTTATATTTTTAGCTAAATTGGTCCCTATCCCCATTTGTAACAAAATAGCAGGAGACCTTACGATATTGTTATACATCGAGTTTAATAAAAATCCATTACATTTTAGTGGTTAATGCATATCTACTTTAAGCTATAGTGGTCCCTAATAGGGCCCAAGTTCCTATATAAATAAATTTGGAAGAGGACCTTATAATGATGCTCCAGACCAAGTATGACAAAGATCCACCAAGCTGTTTATGAGACGCTGTATAAAGGCATTTCTAGTTTTAGATCTAGCAGCCCCTAAAAGGGGTCAAATGTCCCAGCTGAACAAAGTTGGCTGCGGGCGTAATAAAGATGCTACAAATCAAGTTTGATTAGAATACATGAGAAAAAATCATTTAAAGGATTTTTTATTTATTATTTTTATTTATTTCTAAAATAGGCCAACTGATCCCGCTTTAACAAATGCATATTCGCTATTCATGCATCTTTGGACAATGACGTCACACCTATAAAAAAGTGAAGGTCGAGCAAAACATACAATAGTAATTATTTCAATATTTCTGTTTCATAAGCAAAGTTTGACTGTAGTCATATCACATAGATAAACTGTATGCAGCGTACCTTCATTTCAGTGTAATGAGATTCAGTCATTATATAGTATATAGATAAAGAAACGGATTTCAATTGAGTTCAATATTTGCATACCATACTAAAGAAAAATATTCATATATAATAAATCAGTTAAATAATTTATAACAAATATATCAAAGCAAACAAGTACTCATTTTAATATGCAATCTGAATAAGTCACAAAAGCAAGAAACCTTTTCATATACAGACGATAATTGTAACAAGGAAAATCTTTTTAAAAGCACTTCTCTACATAAAAGACACTTATCACACCCTTATTCATGTGATACGCAGACCGTATTCAGCTCTTTCTTTAATTTGATATATGTTGGTATTTGAACAAGTTTATATCATATTTATTAAACTTACTTATCATTTTGAGATATATCAATATTCTTGCTAAATATACTGAGCCAAAGTTAGCTTTAAAACTGTGAACAGCGTCGTTTAGGATAAACGCTTTGTTTACATTTCACTCAGCGTAGCACAATCAACAGAGTGAAAGAAATTGACACTCTCGTCCAATCAGGCAGAGTGTTGCATAAATCTTCCATTTTGATAAATTATCTATAATGCGTTATCAAGTAGTTTGATTTGCAAACTGAAGTCACGTGGCATAGGTAACGAAAACGAGTTTAGACGGCGTCGCCGAAAAACAGTAATGTAAAAATGTATGTACGTGTGTGTTAAAATATCAGCTGCAAACATAATAATATTGCAAGATGTAAATAAAAATAAGTAGTGTTAGATCTTTTGATATATTCCTATCTGCTTTAAAAACGATAAAATATTTCCAGCTGAAATGTTGTCAAATAATTCTCTCAAAGATTGAACGTGATAATATGTACTGCGTTGTGTAGCAAAGTCCACACAGTCGATTAAAATGTGTTTAATAGTTAGCGGTGTTTGACATGGTACACATTCGGGTTGATCTTCTTTATTCAAAAGGTAAGAGTGAGTCAAACATTAGGATTAATATTAAAGCCCACTCAGTCAAACTTAAATCTACAACATAAACAGCACTAGTGAGACCCCAGCTCGAGTATTGCTCCTCTGTTTGGTCACCACATACCAGTGTTGGTATCGGACAAATTGAATCTGTGCAGAGACGAGCTGCTCGATGGGCAATGCGCAATTATGGACGCACCTCCAGTGTTACCGACATGTTGACTAACCTAAACTGGAGACGACTTGACCTACGTCGTATTGGCCAACAACTGGTTACGATGTATAACATCACCCATAACTTAATAGCTTTTCCCCCAGAACACTACTTAATTCCAAATAAAAGGGCAAGTCGTCTATCCCACTCTATGGCCTACAGACAAATCCAAACAAGCTCTGACTTTTATAAGTATTCATTTTTCCCTCGCGCTATTGTCCATTGGAGCTTACTCCCTGAGAATATTGTCTTTCTTGGAGCAATTCAGTTCAGCCAGGCCGTCTGTGTCCCCTAGAAACCTGCTCTGTTTTTAACCTATTTTTAATACAATCTGTATATACTCATTCTTTTATTCTTTTCTCTCTATTTGTCAGTTGACGGGCGTCAAAGTCTATGTCCTCGCAAGGGGTTTGACTGATGATAGACAGATAGATAGATAGATATCTAACTAAGATAACAAGTTAGATGGATGGATAAACACGTGTTGTAATCTATAACTATCCAAGCGCTTCCATCATAAAAATAGTGTAAGCCAATGAAATACGCACATATTCGGTCTGCCGCAATAATTGACCAATCACAATTCGCTATGGTTTCGTCGCTGTCAGTTAAAGTCTATATTTAGTCTATATTTAGGTATATTATTTATATGCAGGTATAAAGCGGGCAATCACAACTAAATGTACACAATGGGGATAAAGCACTAATTTTGTTTACCTCACCGGTTCAAAAATGACAAAACTAAACGTGTATTCAATATTGTCGTGTAGTCTATATAACAGCAAACTGCACATTTGCAATCGAACTATTGTTCTAATCATTACCTTTCTTTTCAAACATTTACTCTTACTTTCTTTTCTTTCCTCTTTTCTAGGTCACTTTAGACTCTGGGTTGCCTCACCCTACATTATTTTCAGTCCAGGAATTACTTAATGTCTGTAGATCTAACCTGGATTGCTCTGATTCTTCTTCTAGCGGGAGATGTCCATGAAAACCCTGTACCTGAATCGAACAGTAGTCCACCTTTTTCTTTATCATCGTCATCTTCTTTTTGACGTCTACTTCTGATCTCATAGATTGTTTTAAGAAATCACTATGTTTTGTACACTATAATGTTCAGAGTTTTTCCCACAAACAAGATATATTACAAGGGGAACTTCAGCACTTCGACGTCATCTCTTTTACCGAAACTTGGTTAACTAATGATACTGAGTCAGACTCTATCATTTTTGAAAACTATGCAGCACCTTTCAGGAGGACAGACCTGAATACAGCCATGGCGGCGTTTTAGTTTATGTTAAAAGTAGTATCCAAACTATTAGGAGATCTGATCTAGAGATTGCTGGAGTCGAGTGCATATGGATAGAACTTAGAATCATGCATAGAATTCTTTATGGTACATTCTATCACCCTTCTAACTCCTCCCCTCTTCTTTTGTCAAATATAGAAAACTCTATCGGCCTTGTCTTTGACACAAACATAAATAGTGCAATCATCACAGGTGACTTCAATCTAGATATGTTAAAACCGACTACACATAGAAAAATAAACGACATAGCTACCCAAAACAACATGAATCAGATCATAAATGAACCAGCTTATTTCATTGAAACATCTCTCTCTCTTATCGACCTTTTTGTTTTGGTACCCTCTGCATGCAGTGTTTATACATCCTGAGTTGGAGATCCCTTTCTTGATCAAAACCTTAGATTTCATTGTCCCGTCTATTGTCTTAATTGCTGAAAACCCAACTCAAAAAATATAAGCGTAATATATGGAAGTTCGACCAGGGGGATTATGACAACCTGAGACCAGAAACTGCATCCATTAATTGGGACCCCTTAACTGATGATGATATCGATACATATGCTGGCAATATTACTGATACAATTCTATCCATATCAAAAAGCACATTCCAAACAAAATGGTAACCATCAGACAATCAGACCCTTCATGGATGCATAACGATATAAGAAAACACATTAGAAAAAGAAAGAGGGCATACTACAAGGCCAAACGAACTCAAAATGAACATCACTGGAAAACTTACAAACAAATAAGATACATAACTACACAATTATTACGAAATGCAAAAGCACAACTGTCACAAAAGCTATCAAACAAACTACAGAATGAAACCCTCAAAACATCCGACTACTAGAAGATACTAAAACAATTCATATCACCAATAAAAAAACACATTTGTTCCACCACTAAATGACAGTTGTATTTTAGTCACAGCAGATACAGATAAAGCAAACCTACTTACTAATTTCTTTCAGTCCCTAACACTATTAAATGATTATAACAAAACACTGCCACAAATGCAAACCAATACAACCCATTCAAAACTTGACTCAATTAACATCACAAAGGAAGAAGTAACGAAGACACTCAAATATCACTCACAGTAGGTAAACCAGCAGGGTCCGATAACAACAGGATCCTGAATTAACTTTCACAGGAGCTTGCAAGACCACTCTGTCAGCTTTTTAACAAGCCAATTAACACTATTCGAATGCCATCCCAATGGAAATTAGCTCATATATGTGCTCTTTTAAAGCAAAATGATCCACAGTTAGTTTCTAACTACAGACCTATATCGCTTCTTAGCAAAGCTCTAGAAAAAATCATTCATAAGTATGTTTTAACTTGTTTTCACCAAACAACACTATCTCACCTCTCCAATCTGGATTTGTTACCAATGACTCAACTACCAACCAACTTGTTTCTATTTATAATACTTTTTGTCAAGCATTTGATGAAGGTAGAGAAGTTCGCGCAGACTTCTGTGATATCTCTAAAGCCTTTGACGGCGTATGGCATAATGGTCTTCTGTTCAAGTTGGAATCTACCGGTATATCTGGATGCCTGTTCAATTGGTTTCGTAATTACTTATCCGAGAGAAAGCGGTTCTTCCAGGAGGTTCTTCTCATACTGTTTATATCTCAGCAGGTGTACCACAAGGTTCTATTCTTGGTCCTCTTATTTTCCTCGTCTTTATTAACGACATTGTTTTCAATATCAGTTCAACTATCAGACTCTTTGCTGATGACACTAGCTTATACATTGTTGTTGACAATCCCATCACTGCAGCCGGAACCCTAAATTCGGACCTAATGAAAATAGATGAGTGGGCAAATGAGTGGCTGGTTGATTTAAACCCTAAAAAAACAGAAATCTCTTCTCATTTCTCGTAAAACTAACAAACCCCTACATCCTTCTTTGTATATAAATGCTGTTCCAATCAACGCGATGACGTCTCACAAGCATCTTGGAGTTATATTTTCAAACGACGGAAACTAGCACGAACATATTGACAGCATTTAAGAAAAAGCATGGAAACGTATAAATATAATGAGAACCTTAATATTTATTCTTGACCGCAAGTCTCTCTTGAAACTATCTAACTGTCTTTTATACGGCCTCTCCTGGAGTATTCTGATGTCGTATGGGATAACATTACCCAGCATGATGAATTTGAACTTGAGAAAATCCAACTCGAAGCATGCAGAATCATCACTGGAGCCACCAAACTCGTTTCTTTTGATAATCTTTACAAATAAACTGGTTTCCAACCTCTCAAAGTCAGAAGACAAAAACACAAACTCACTCTTTTCTACAAAATGAAAAATCATTTAACTCCACAGTATCTTTCTTTCTTGGTACCTGAAACTGTTGTGCAAACATCCGTGTAAAATCTTAGCAATGCCGGCGATTCTATAAACCTGCATTGTCATACCCAGCTTTTTGCTAACTTCTTTCTGCCATCAATTGTCACTGACTGGAACCAGCTACCATTAGATAACAGGAATTTTCTCACTTTAAACATTCCTGACCTGTTAATATCTCAATTCCTCTATTTCACTTCCTTCTTTCCTATCCCATCTTTTAAGATATTAATATATCAGGAAGTTGTTTAAGTTCAGATTTAAGTTTATATAAACAGTTAAATCAAATATCCGAAAATGTATTTGACAAAATGTCTCATTACCATATTGATAAACGAAGAAATTGCAATCAGAACATGTAAGATAGATTATTTATTTTGTTACCGTTGAAATTATATTATGTATAGGGAGAGAGTTTCTAAAAAAGCTATTAGCTTCCTACTCAATCCCCTATGTTGATATATGTAACATTGTAATAACTGCTATTATGTTGAATCAATATTGTTTAAACCAAATAAAAAAGTTAGACGCCAGCACGCTTGTTTATTGGTTAGAGTAGGGACCTATGGTGGCACATATTGAACGGCCCGGGACCGTAGCAAGTAGTATGTGAAAGAGGCCTCCATAGGAAATACCAGTAGAATAGAAAACCAGTACGTAACCAGATGAGCGCGGGAACAGGTAACAAATACGTACATGTATAAGCAAACAGGTAACACTTTAAAATCTACTGACAAATATCGCGATATGTAAGTGTCATGTACACAAAAACGCGCGCAGTACCTACATTTGTTAATACTATCGTTTCAAATTTTCAGCATCGCTTGGGAAACAATAAAGCTTGAATTCCATAACGGGAATAATAAGATCCCGACAGAAATGAAGACAAAATTCTATAAAGACGGCCGGTGTTTCATAAAATTACCTGTAAAATTTAATACAGCGTGGTCTTAAATTTTTCTTCCGTTCTAAAAATAAATAACTGTATCATACAGTGGGCATAAAATTAAGACGTTGGACCGTAAACTCCACCCCCCCAAAAAAAAACCAAAAAAAAAAAAAAAAAAAAAAAAAAACCAAAAAACAAGAGCTGTCACTATTGGTGACAAATGTCCCCGAAGCGTGCCCTAGAATGTTAGTTGTTTGCGCAAAAAATCACACATCATTTCGTGACCTTGACCTAAGAGGCCCGGGTCATAAGCGTGACACACCTTCTCAATATGGTTAACATTTGTGTCAAATTATTTTCACAAATCCCTTGATGAATTGCAGAGTTATGGACCAGACACGAAACAGACCTTGTTAACCTTTGACTTCTAAGTGTGACCTTGACCTTGGAGCTAGGGGTCTGGGTCTTGCGCATGACACGTCGTCTCATTATGGGGAACATTTATGCCAAGAAATTTCAAAATCCCTTGATGAATTGCAGAGTTATGGACCAGACACGAAACAGACCATGTTAACCTTCGACCTCTAAGTGTGACCTTGACCTTGAAGCTAGGGGTCTGGGTCTTGCGCATGACACGTCTTCTCATTATGATGAACATTTATGCCAAGTTATTTTAAAATCCCTTTATGGATGGAAGAGTTACAGCCCGGACAAGAATTTACCGGACGCACGGACGGACGCACGCACGCACGCACGGACAGTACGATTTTGATATGCCCACCTTCGGGGACATAAAAAAAAAACATAACAGAAAAACCTTAAATAATGAAAAACGGCATTTTTTTGGTAAATACACTTTAAGTGCGGCGTGTAGTAAATACTTATAATTGGTGAACGTGATATCGCGAACGTAAATAATGTATGCGGCTTTTAAATAAACAAAATATGATGTCGTAGCGGTTTTTAATAAGTTTTAAATGAATCTTTGTTTTTATTTTTTCAAACTGTTAATAACATAAATGCTTCTTGAAAAATTACAAAACTAAAACTAATAGTCTGCGAACTGAACAAAAATACTTTTTCAGACTCAAGAGAATTTGTGAATGAAGACGCTACCTTTATTCGTCCACTAGTGAGCTTATTTCAAAGGGACATGTGTAAAAGTAAAAGTAAAGTAAAGTAAAGTGTTTGTTTTATTATAGTGTCACCCCTACTGAAAGTGTGTGTGTTCGGGTTTAACGCCTTTTTCAAAAAAAAAAAATTCAGTCATATAAACGACGGTGTCTACTTGTAGCAGTGAGCACAATGCCCAACTTTATAGTGCTGCCTCACTGGAATATCACGCCGTAGACACGTGACATGATATCCCACCCAGTCACATTATACTGACACCGGGCTGACCAGTCCTAGCACTATCCTCTTAATGCTGAGCGCCAAGCGAGGAAGCTACTAGTACCATTTTTCACGTCTTTGGTATGACGCGACCGGGGATCGGGCCAGACAAGTTGGCTTATGAGACAGCTACATACATTGAACAGCATTACTTCCCTATTTCTATTTTTTAATGCCAGGCACAAGGCAGGTAGGCAATCGGTAACCATTATTTAACTAGCTGGCCGCTCGCCAACCGGTCTCTCTTCAGTAATAAGTCCCGCCTCTGACAGGGCTCGAACCTTCGACCTCCCGATTGCGGGACTGGAACCTTATCCATTAGCCCACCGCAGCTCGGTGTTGAAGTAATAGATACCGACCGAAGTGGAGGTATGCATCACTATACTAACCTGAGCCCGTGCAATGCGTTAATACCGAGCCGCGAAGCGGCGAGGTTAGTATGGCGATGTACACCGACACTGAGGCTCGGTATCTGATTTACCGCATGACGGTACATGTTCATTTCCACCAAGTTTGGCATAGAATGTATAAATGACACAGATAATGATCAATTAGATATTGGTAAAAATGCAATAATGCATTACTTTAAAAGCGTTGCAACGATTTACTATCTTCTGCACACTATTTTGGGTTATTTATAAGAATATCTATCAAAATCTTATGTCAATAAGTTTGTATCGCTAGTTACTTTCAGAGCACTTACTTTTTAAGGATTTTCGAGAAAAAATATTTTTCGCCTAAAATGTGTTAGTTAGTCTATTTAACAATGCAAATCTACACAAATATGTAATGAAAACTATTCGAATGCAATGCAATCTCTTTCGCTCACTAAGCTCAGTAAGCTTACCACAAGACATTGAAAAAAATGTCACAAGTTTGTTTCTCCGGGCGTGACGTGTGTTCTCCTTGATTATTTGACATAAAACTATTGTGCTTGAAAATATTCTTTCTCTTCTATCTATCATGCGGAGAAAATGTCAGTTGCATGCGGAGAACAAGTCAATACTGGTGCAGAATCCATAAACATGTGTGCCGTTGCATGAGCGTTGCAAAGCCAGCAGGGAAAGCGCAGGTGTACGGATCGCGGGGTCGTGAGTTCCATCCTCGTGCATATGTTCTCCGCGACGATTGATAAAAGACATTGTGTTTGAAATTATTCGTCCTTCACCTATATGTAAGGAAGTTGGCATTTTCTTGCAAAGAACAGGTAATATTGGTACATAATCCTGGAACACTGGTTAGGTTAACTGCTGCCCACCGTAACATAGCACTGTTGAATAACGGCGCTAAACCCAAAAACATACCAACAAAGCATAACCGTTACAAATGAAAAAAAATATTGTATTAAACATAAAACCAATCAGCTTAACAATCATCTTGTTTGCTCGGAAAAAAGGCTTGGAGTATCTTCAAAGCAGAATCATGTTGCTCAGCTGGATTTTTAAAAAATTTTCTCGACATTTAGCGTTATGCTAATTGTTTATACATAACGGTCGTCCTCTAATATTAGTATTAATTAAATTTATACTATGGGGAGCAAATTAAAGCTCAGATGTACAGCAAACATATTAGGTAAGTTCCGTAGGTAGAGCACAAGACTGTGAATAGAAAGGACACGTGCTCGATGCCCGGGCGCGTTGTGGTTTTACAGAAGACAGTTTGTCATTCGTCCTCCCCCTTTTCGTTATATAGATAATTTGTCAGTTATTTGCGTAGAACGACTATGTATAGTTGTGGAATTCTGAAACTGACTTCAAATCCCTGGGAATACGTTTTTATCTTTATATTCTTCTTGCAGAAAGCTATGTTGTATAATAGTTCGAAATAAAAATAAGTTTAAATGTGCAGCATGAATTCATTTTTTGAAATTTTAAACATGAAAAGGTTGCGTTACGTTTACCTGTTTAGAAAAGACATCTGTTTGTAACATTACGGAATTCGGTTAGGGAAATGTCATGCGTCGTATCGTACTGTCGCGCGGCGCGCAACCTTTTGTATCACGACATGCGACAGTACGATACAGCGCAGTGTCACAATTCCTTAAAACATACTTTTTGAAAGGAAAAAAGAATAGTATTTTACCTACCCAAATTGTGCTCGCGCTTACTTACTCCGATCAGTTGATTCGAGATGTGCCCAACATGGTTATTTGTTGGTCTTTTAATTCATATGAATTAATTTATATACTAAGTATGCAAAAACAATCTTTCGTCTTGAAAGAAAAATTATCTTTAGAGTCGATACTTGTAGATGGAATCTTTCAGGCACATATTTTTAGATAAACTTTCATGTCGTCCGATTGGGGGACATGCTTTCAGAAATTTGGATGTACTTTGTTGTACCAAACTTTTTAAAACACATGTCAAAGGCCATACAATAGCAAATTTGTAGACAATGTCAAAATTATATCTAAATTGAAATTTTAATAGTATGAGAGGAATTAAAGCTTTTGTCTGTTTACATCAAATTGCTACCGCGTTTTCACCGCAATAAATACAACAACAGTTTTTCGTTTTTTTGTAGACATGCATAATTTCACTTAATCATTTAGCTATATTTTATTATTTAAATTTACAAGCAGTAAAAACTAGTATAAGTCTAGTCTGTGCTTTCTGAGTTTTCTCAAGGGAACCTAACTTATGTAATAGTTTGTTTGATTGCTTTGTTTTTGTTGTTGTTGTGGTTGGTGTTGTGGTTTTACTGAGATTTAAGCCGTTTTCAATAACAAAACGGTGGTCAGTTAACCTAACCAGTTTTTGTTGATTCCGCACCAGTAGCGACTTGGACTCCACAAATTTACAATGGCCGAGTAGATAAGGTCGCTGGCTTCATATATATTGCCCCTAACCTCGGTGGGTTCGGAACTTTGCTAAGGATTAAGAATTATTTCTTCTTGGAAGCCATTCAGCTGGTTCATGGAAGGTCAATGGCTCTGCTCGTAATGAAATAATGCCGCCGTATGACCTATAAATGTGTCGGTATGAAGTTAAACATAACAATAAAGTAACTAACACATCCAAATGACTCGAACACGGTCATATTTCAAATCGTTAAGGAGAAAATACAGCGCTTCTTAGAATCGAAGTTGCGATCTCTGGATGCAAAGCACTGTGCTTTAATTTGTTGAACTAAACAGGTGAGTTTACATAACAAAACGAACTTTTAAAACAAAGGTTGCATATGCTGGACCTACAAAAAGATTATGAAAGTTCCAACACTAAATTTATTACTCAGTGTGCCTCTGTATTCATATCATTTTCAAAAGTGTAATATTAAACAGGGAAATCATGAAAATGAATGTTTCCACGCACTTTTCTACGTAACTGTTTGGAAGAAACTGTTTTGATTTTGTATACACGTATTATGTTTACGACGCTTGCACAGCACGAGCGCATGTTTGTACTAATCTAGTAGTCAGGTAAATATTTAGTTTATACTCATTTGTTTTAGCTCGATTTTGATGAAAGCTTCAGGCTTATTGGAACCACTCTCGAGTCCGCTTCCTAAAAAACCAGTACTGGTGTCATATGAGGTCATGGTCGTGACCCCAGTGGGGCTCGAACCCACGACCCCTGGATTGAGCGGCCGGCACCTTATCCACTAGACCACCGGCGCTCGTGCGCTGCTCAATACTAACCCAGTCATGCGGTAAAATTATTTACTACACGCCGTATCCGTATGCAGAAGTGTATTTACCAAAATATATAAAAAAAAAAAAAAAAAAAAACAAAAAAAAAAAAACAAAAAATCGTTTTACTCCATATTTATAAATTGCTGCCGTTATTTCATTAAGATTTTTTTCTATTCTGTTTTTTTTTATATATATATATATTCCTGTCCAAAGTCTGAATTTTATGCCCATAGTAGGTTACAGTTATTTACTTTTAGAACGAAAGAAAAAATTAAGATCGCGCTGTCAATCTGACTAAAGTACATCTCCTATTACGCTACGCATAGGATCTGAGAACGACCTATTCATAGCCTCGTTCTGACAACCCTTTCGCAAGCCAATCAGAGCTTAACTTACAAGATTTTGCAAATCTACCTGTAGCCTTGACTTTTGATATTTACAATTCTTATGTGGAAATGTGTCAGATAGCCGGTTAGCTCAGTCGGTAGGCCATTTGCTTTGTAAGCGAGGGGGTCCCGGGTTCGAGCCCTGGAATAACTGCACATTTTTCTTACTCTTTGGCATTCGAACAAGTCGTCTGACTGGTTAAAATAAAAATAGCAATACTGGAAATCCAAAATATACAGAAGACGTATGTGAATGGGTCGTTCTCAGATCTTCGTTTAGAAGATCAAGTACTTAAGTCAGATTGGCGCTGTATGAAATTTTACAGGTAATTTTATGAAAAAAACGACCGTTTTTATAGCAGTTCGTCTTCATATCTGTCGAGATCTTATTATTCCCGTTATGGAATTCAATCTTTATTGTTTCCCAAGCGATGTTGAAAATTTGAAACGATAAAATTAAAAAATGTATTTACGACGCGCGTTTTTTTTTTGTGTACATGACGCTTACATTTAAGAAATAATATATAGCAAAAGAGTGCTTTATCACTATTTATGCACGATGGGCGGTTATACGTCGGGCGTAATAATTGCACGAGGGCGCAGCCCGAGTGAAATTATTTGTACGACGTATTACCGCCTAAGTGTATAAATAGTGTTAAAACACTCTTGCTATAAATTATTTCGATTCCAACATGCCCTAAATCTAAAACAGTAGATAAAATATAGAAGCGCTCTTTCTTGTCGCAACAAAAACTTTGACGTCACCGCACGTTAACGTGACGTCATTCTAGCGTAAGAGTGTTTTAACAGCGACAAGCATATTAGAATTCGCGATATGTCTAGATTGTTTGCTTATGTACGTATTTGTTACCTGTTCCCGTGCTCATCTGGTTGCGTACTGACTTTCTATTCTACTGGTAATTCCTATGGAGGCCACCTTCACATACTTACTACTTGCTACGGTCCCGGGCCGTTCGACGTGTGCCACCATAGGTCCCTATTCTAATTAATAAACAAGCGTGCTGGCCTAACATTTTTATTTCGTTAAAGTTCATTAAGATTTTGATAAAATTTCATAAAATTTCGTAAAATGTGGTAAAGTTTCGTAAAGTTTGTAAAATTTGATACAATTTGATAAAAGTTGATAAAATCAGAGTCGGCCTTTGCCGAAAAATGAAAACACAAATACACATATTTCTTACTTTTAATCATTCCAAACTACTCTTAAAATTTCATTCTAAAATTGTATTTAAAACTAATTTTGTAAAAACAGGTGACCATCCTTGCCGAAATGTAAAATGGGCGCAAGGATTTATCTCCTAATTTTTAAAATTGTATTCTAAAATTGGCCATTATCTGGCGTAAAATTTGTATATGTTTAAAATTAGATTATAGTTTTTTTTAAAAGAGTTGGATATAAAAGTACTAGTATGCAGTTTAAGGCCGTTGTATATTCTATATCATAAAAACAAGATCATAAGAACATATTATATTTACATTCTATACTATATAAAAATATTATGTTGATATGATAAAAACATGAAAATACTCTTTCGGGCTCCTATTTTCGGTTATGCTCATATAATTATAATCATGACAAATCAAGTTACTATCCAGGCATTTTTATAAATCAAACTGCATTCTGACTGGTCAGTTAATCTGAAGTCTCATTCAAAATGACTACCAGTTTCTAATAATGGCAATTTTCCTGGTAACTAAGGACGGCCATTGTGTAAAACTGCGTATTTTTTTACCCGTAAAGTTGAACAAAGGACAGGCATTGTGTAAAATTACGTAATCTGTTTTACCTCTAAAGTTACCCTATATTACTACTCTTATAGTATTGTTAGACGGCTGTGCTTTTGACGGATTTATCACCTTATCGTGGCACTGTCGAGACCGCGACTGGTTTCTGCTTCCGGCGTGACTCAAACACGTTGTATCTGATAATGTTTCCAAAGAGTTGGTATAGGTCTTATACATCTATTTAACATGTATCTAGTTCATGTACAGGTTAGAAAGTACATGTGTTTACAAATTCTCAAATAAGAGTAACATAACTGTATTTGGGAACATGTTTCCTAGCACAGGTATTTCTCGTTTAAAAGGATTATTCTGTCTAATTTGTAATCTTTCCAGGCACTTATGTACCTAATACCAATTATTCACTTTGAATAGCTTAATTTGAATGTAATCTTGCATTCTTAAATGCTTAAAGAAAAATGAGTGCATCTTCTAAAATCTTAGTTATTTCACCTTGACAGATAAGATAACATGTATTATGAACTAGTTTTTTTGGGACAAATTGTGCCGATTTTTTTTTCATTCTGGCAGTCGAATGAAAACTTTAACCTTTAGCCTGCTGGCGGCAAATGATTCTGCCTTCGGGACCAGTGCAGACCAAGATCAGGCTGCATTTCTGTGCAAGCTGATCATGGTCTGCACTGTTCGCTATTCAGTCAGTAAATTTTCAGTAAACACCACTTCGAATGATAAATGGTACTGCCAAAATTGAATCCTGGACCAGTCCATTATAGAAATTTAGCAGGGTAAAGGTTAAGCATAAACTGAGGTAAGAATCTGGCCAGTCGTAACAGTCTTACAGTATCCTTGAGAATGAAAAAATATCATTAATATTAAGTTGCAAACCTTCATTCCATATAATCATTTATCAAACAACATTTCAAACTAGTTCTAAGAAATTCTTCCCAAGGAATTAACAACCGTTTTCATTCCGTTCGAGAGACAAACGAAAGAAAGTACAAATAATTTTATTCAACTACCACAGCAGTATTTTAGCAAAGCGAAATTATCTGGTACACGTAAGAATAAGAGTGTTACCAGAATGCCGTTATCTTGCTGTAGGTAGCCATAAAAGAAAACATTGAACAGGTCTGACCTGCAAATGAGCACAGTAAAAATCCTGTTACAATCTTCATGTTAATCCTCTGTACAACAGCGTTGTTTATCACTACACGCATTTGTACTTGTCTTCATATAAACTGCTTTGCCGTTGGACTACTTTCACAATAAGAAACTATTTTCTTGCAGATTAATGCGTTGGTCGTTGTGTGATCAGACATGACAGAAGTGTAACGACTATGTTTCTGTATATAGAAGAATACCTTCATAATCATTTTGTTTCCTAAACACCGCGCAATTTTCTTAACAACTGCATTGTATATGTATGTGTATTTCCTCCAGCTCCGTGTGATTTTAACTTGAGCTCCACGTGATATTACTTTAACTTCTTTTAAATTTCCATCATCACCGCTTGGTCGGTGTATCACTAATAAGTTAATTTAAAAAATATAAAGAACATTGTTTTGGCCTAATATCTGTCACTAGGTACTTGTATTTGAAATCATATATAATTACCATTATGGAAACACAAATGAATACAGTTATTCTATGGTGGGTCTTTAATCAACACAATTTTCTCATGCACGACAGCCAGTTAACACAATTTTAACACTATGTTGGTCATGCATAAGGACTTAAGGAATTCCCATTTAATATAAACTATTCGTGCAAAACAGTGGGAATTTCCCAAATTAACCGATTGTTTTTTAATATTCAAAACAGCCGGGGACTTCCACCAGATATGAATCGACAGCTAGGGTTTGTGTGTGTTCAGGTTTAGCGTCTTTTTCATCAGTTTTAGCCATGTATATAAACAACAGTGTCTACTTGTAGCAGTGAGCACACTTCCCAACTTTATAGTGCTGCCTCACTAGAATATCATGCCGTAGACACGTGACGTAGTACCTACCAAGTCACATTATACTGACAAGGGCTGACCATTTACAGAACCATCCTCATAAGGCTGAATAACAAGCGAAGAAGCTATTAGAAACATTTTTCAAGTCTTTGGTATGACACAACAAAGGAACCAAGGAGATGACCCAAAGCCACCCCCTCTCGAAGCGGGTGCTCTACTACTAGGCTATCGAGACGACGGTCGTAGCAGCTAGGGATACAAGTACACAATTAGGTTGTGCATGATAACAAAGACAATGCTTGTTGATCAAAATAGACAGAGTTTTTCTAGTGCCTGTTTGGCCGAGTTGTTAACCCTACTGACTTTGAATCACTTGCCCTCCATTGCTGCAAGTTCGAAACCTAACTTTGGGTATAAATCCCTATTATATAAGGACGCAATCCAGATGTCTTATGGAAGATCGGCGGATCTTCGCATGGGCCCACTCGTGTCTGGTTAAAACCAATGGATAAGCACCTTCCTCCACCGCAGACAAAGTCGATATATGGCATATGATTGTGTCGGTGTGATTTTAAACAACGAAAAGTCATGATTTTCGAAATTAAAACAATTTCGGTTAGTAAACAACTTAGCTTGAAGTTTCTCTAGTTAACACATTGTTGACTGTACATAGCAAATCACAAGCAAAGATTTCTATAGCTTGTGCATAACAGTCAGAAATGTTCCAAATTCATGTATTGTAGACATCGTCATATACTCAGATTTTGGCCAAGTTAAGGATTGTTTGGAAATTTAACAACTGATCTTTAACACTTAATTATGTTTACCATGTGCTTTATAATGTTAGACTTTCACTATTTGAGTTTCCTATCCTGGTTGTCCAACTAAGAAGCGTAAGTATAAATTATTAACCATTTTTAGCTTAATGCATGATATAAGCATAGGAACTTTTGTATTATATTTCTCAATAATGTGCATTGACAATTATATATTTATCCAAAACATATTTAAAATGTAAGTTTGTAAACTTATTATTACCTCCTTTTGCCTATCTTGGCTGTGCAACAAATAGATATTGGAAAAAAGTGAATTAGGAAGTTACATATACGGTCTCTTGGTTCAGATTTATAAAATATCCGAGTATTTATCATGTGCAAATGTAAAAGTATGAGTTATAATAATTATTAGAATGTGTATTTTCATATAAATCGGGGGCTTTGTTCGTTGGTTCTGGGTATATCACCGTTTTTCAACAGTATTTCAGTTATGTAACGGTGGGCAGTTTACCTAGTAACCGGTGTTTCTAGATTCTGTACCAGTACAAACCTGTTCTCCGCCAGTAACTGCCAACTTCCCCACATGAATCAAAGATTGAGGAGAATGATTTGAGACACAATGTCATTTATCAAATAGTCACGGAAAACGTACGCCTCGCCCGAGCATCGAACTCACGACCGAAAGATCCATAGACCTGCGCTCTCCCTATTAAGCTAAGCGGGCGGGATTTCATTGTTTTTATAAAAGTAATGGCGAAACAAATATTTCTAACAGGGATCTTACACTGTGTCTTTTTTATCCTTAATAAATCTCAGACAGTATATTGCTTAAATGGAATTATCTAGCTCAAGTTGCTATATAGCATTATTACATTAAAATATTATTATAAATAAATGTGCTCATTAGACAAATTCGTAATAAATAATTGGAATAAGGTCTTTGTTCGGTCTAAGTAGACCTTTCTAACGTAAACGTAATTACGAAACGGAATACTGAATCCGTAAAATTTTAGGCTAATTTGTGGTCTATGGGAGACAATTTCATCCAATAGTAATGCAATAGTATCTCCCTTAGACCATTATTTGCAAAGAACATTTACGGATTCAGTAATCCGTTTCCGATTTACGTTTACGTTAGACATGTCTAATACAACAGTGGCTTTAAATAATGTAAGGTGGTTCACACAATAGGATCTCTTACGTGGCTTGGACAGAGATTTTATGATCGGTTTAACGCCACGCCAACAAAATATGGGGCATAGGGCGAATTTCCAGCTTTGAACCCATGTACATCTCCGTGCATTACTTTATCACAGAGGGGCACCTTGGCAGAACCACTCACCTCCCGTAAGCCAGCTGGATAATGTCTTCGCATGAATAATTCAACGCCCCATGGAATGCTCGAACCCACATCGGTGAGAACTAGTTTTTCAAGTCAGCGACCTTAACCACTTCGTCACTGCGGCCCGGGATAGAAAAATTAACAGTAAAATAACACTCATTTCTAGTTTTGTTTTAATGTAATCAACGAACTGTAAGCTATAATATAGGAGAACATTTATAGGAAAATCGAGTCTGAAGGTAAAAATGATTAGGTAACAAGTCTTATTTAAACTGTCATTTTTTGTCACTATTTTTCACGATCTGCTATAATTACTTCGTTTTATTTCTTCTTTTTTCCATAAACACTTTTTAAGTATCTAGATTAAAGAAGTGAATGGCATCACAATAAATTTCGTATAAAAAGTTGTGTTTAAATTTGTTTTGTTAAAACCATTAAAGTCAAGTCTGGTTATAAAGCAAAAGAATAGTCCCTTTCTGATGGGTAAAGAAAATAATTAGATTACATTTCTCGATTTTAGAAATAATTGTTTCCATTTTTGTGAAAAACAGAAAGATCCAATTGTGACAAGACCAAAATATATTACTATATATAATGGATCTCATGCTTTCTGGGTAAAAATAATAACCATATTTAATACATACACATAAAAAGTATAATTGACCGGTCCATATTTTTTGCTATATTAATGGTACATATTTAATACATTTTAACTGGGCTTATAGGCCCATAAATAAAATCTAAAACTGTACAAATTAAAAATAAAACACTGATTGAATGGCTTGCCGGTCAATTATAGTCAACACTTTTTCCCTCTGTCCTTCATACCTCAGATAACACTTTTGTGTATACAAAAATTAATGAAATAACAACGCTATATCGTCTCTCTAGAATACGGCGCCATAACGATTTCTAGCCGTTTAAAAATCTTAATGTTTTCTTCCTCACATTATTGCAATATATACTTTCTGCTGTTATCAAGATCTATGCAAACCCGTGTTTCTACTCGTTGTCATATTCTAAATGCGTCCATTGTATAATTCTTAAAATATTATTAAATAAATCATTGTTTTATGCATGTCAAAATAAGTTTAAAAACATCCAAAAATATATTGGTCCTAGTTCCATGATCAAATTCCTTGCGTTGTCTCATATAGTCTCAAACACAAATTACAAGTTGATGTAAAACGTACACTTTTTATTTGCCACAGGAAAACAATTTAACACTTTAAGATCCATTAATGTCTCATTGTTTCCGCAGAATGATCGAACATTCGCATGTATCCACACTGAAAGCAGTTCCAGGGGAACAGGGCATAGTTTTCCACTGACCATGTTCGAATACCTCATAACTAGTCTCGCTCGAAGTGGACGATCGGAGTTGGCATGCTACAATTGATACGATTGAATAATACATGATAGCGATGACAAATCTGTACAAACACTCGCTCTTAATAATCTGCACCGTACACTTATTATCTTTGTACAAATTATAATCCTGGCAAAATGATATCGACCGAGAACTACAAATATAGATTTAATAAAACATTAGATTACGAAACAGACAAAATTCTATAGCTTTGTTCAGTGTAAAAAGTATGCTGTTTGTCAAATTAAGACACAGATGAGAAAGCAGCAAAATGCAGACAAATCCAAAGTATTCTTACTCTTAATACACGAAATTTCCGGCAGCCATATTCCATCATTGCCACATCTTGACGTCACAGTGACGTTACTTCCTGTGGAAGGTGAAAACCCATCCTTACAACCCAACAATGCCTTGTCTCCCATTGATGCTATATTCCCTTTAACGAACCGTTCTGATTTCTGCTGCAGTGGTTCACATTCTACATGCAAATAAATCATGTAACAAAATAGAAATCGAAATGATGCCATATTCCCTTTAACGAACCGTTCTGATTTCTGCTGAAGTGGTTCACATTCTACATGCATATAAATCATGTAACAAAATAGAAATCGAAATGATTCTCACATGCTGATTACAAATGGCGTGGGAAAATTCACCAGCCACACATTAAAATTAAAAAAAAAAAAAAATGAATTACGACGTTTAGACAAAAAGCCCTTTTTAATGCGATTTGGGGTTACCGCTTATTGATATATTTATTTTTGCAATAAATGGAAAGGAATACATGTACTGCATTACCATGAAAAAAGATGAAAAAGAAAACCAGGTTTGCAGGATATTAATCTGTATCCTTAATTATCATAAAAATGCAAACTGTAACCATGCAGAGTCTTTATATACCTCCTACCCGCTGTATGTTGTTTTGTTAAAAATAATACGAGTCAAAATAAAGTTTTAACCGTAAAAAGGACCCATTTTGTCGGTATAATACATAAAAATCTTTTCCATTTATTTTGCGTAATGGACAAGAAAAAGTGTCATGGGTTGTTCCCGACTGATTGAGTGCAATTCGGAGATATTATTCGGGACTTTAAAGGGTTCCGCATAACTGTTGTTATTTACTTGCAATTGAGGAGAAGTTTAATTTCCCGTGAACTTGCTTTTTCTTGGAATTTCAGTTTTTTCTAGCGATTGTTTTGTCTCCAGGAATACATGCGCGCATGTTTTACATTGTATGTGATTGTAATTGTTTTGTCTCCAGGAATATATGCGTGCAAGTTTTATTGTATTTGATTGCAATTGTTTTGTCTCCAGGAATACATGCGTGCATGTTTTATATTGTATTTGATTGCAATTGTTTTGTCTCCAGGAATACATGCGTGCATGTTTTATATGGTATTTGACTGCAATTGTTTTGTCTCCAGGAAAACATGCGTGGCGATTGTTTTGTCTCCAGGAATATATGCGTGCATGTTTTATATTGTATTTGATTGCAATTGTTTGGTCTCCAGGAATACATGCGTGCATGTTTTATATTATATTTGATTGCAATTGTTTGGTCTCCAGGAATACATGCGTGCAAGTTTTATATGGTATTTGATTGCAATTGTTTGGTCTCCAGGAATACATGCGTGCAAGTTTTATATGGTATTTGATTGCAATTGTTTTGTCTCATCAAAAACATGCGTGCATGTTTGATATTGTATTCGATTGCATTGTTTTGTCTCAGAATACATGCGTGCATGTTTGATATCGTATTCGATTGCAATTGTTTTGTCTCCAGGAATACATGCGTGCATGTTTTATATTGTATTGATTGCAATTGTTTTGTCTCAAGGAATACATGCGTGCATGTTTTATATGGTATTGATTGCAATTGTTTTGGGCTCCAGGAATTCATTCGTGCATGTTTTATATGGGATTCGATTGCAATGTTTTGTCTCAGGAATACATGCGTGCATGTTTTATATGGTATTCGATTGCAATAGTTTTGGTCTCAGGATTCATCGTGCATGTTTTATATGGTATTTCGATTGCAATCGTTTTGGTCTCCAGGAATTCATGCGTGCATGTTTTATATGTATTCGATTGCAATTTTTGGTCTCAGGAATCATGCGTGCTGTTTTATACTGTATTGATTGCAATTGTTTTGTCTCAAGGATTACATGCGTGCATGTTTTATATTTTATTGGATTGCAATTGTTTCGTCTCCAGGAATTCAAGCGTGCATGTTTTATATGGTATTTGATTGCAATTGTTTTGTCTCAAGGAATACATTCGTGCATGGTTTATATTGTATTTGATTGCAATTGTTTCGTCTCCAGGAATTCAAGCGTGCATGTTTTATATGGTATTTGATTGCAATTGTTTTGTCTCAAGGAATACATTCGTGCATGTTTTATATGGTATTTGATTGCAATTGTTTGTTCCAGGAATAAATGCGTGCATGTTTTATATTGTATTTGATTGCAATTATTTGTCTCAAGGAATACATGCGTGAAAGTTTTATATGGTATTTGATTGCAATTGTTTTGTCTCCAGGAATAAATGCGTGCATGTTTTATATGGTATTTGATTGCAATTATTCTGTCTCAAGGAATACATGCGAGTATATTTTATATTGTATTTGATTGCAATTGTTTTGTCTCATGGAATACATGCGTGCATGTTTTATATTGTATTTGATTGCAATTGTTTTGTCTCAATCAATACATGCGTGCATGTTTTATATGGTATTTGATTGCAATTGTTTTGTCTCCAGGAATACATGCGTGCATGTTTTATATTGTATTTGATTGCAATTTTTTGTCTCCAGGAATACATGCGTGCATGTTTTATATGGTATTTGATTGCAATTGTTTTGTCTCAAGGAATACATGCGTGTATCTTTTATACTGGTATTTGATTGCAATTGTTTTGTCTCATGGAATACATGCGTGCATGTTTTATATTGTATTTGATTGCAATTGTTTTGCCTCAAGGAATACATGCGTGCATGTTTTATATGATATTTGATTGCAATTGTTTTGTCTCCAGGAATACATGCGTGCATGTTTCATATGGTATTTGATTGCAATTGTTTTGTCTCCAGGAATACATGCGTGCATGTTTTATATTGTATTTGATTGCAATTTTTTTGTCTCCAGGAATAAATGCATGCATGTTTTATATGGTATTTGATTGCAATTGTTTGGTCTCCAGGAATACATGCGTGCATGTTTTATATTATATTTGATTGCAAGTGTTTGGTCTCCAGGAATACATTCGTGCAAGTTTTATATGGTATTTGATTGCAATTGTTTTGTCTCCAGGAATACATGCGTGCATGTTTTATATTGTATTTGATTGCAATTGTTTGGTCTCCAGGAATATATGCGTGCATGTTTTATATTATATTTGATTGCAATTGTCTGGTCTCCAGGAATACATGCGTGCAAATTTTATATGGTATTTGATTGCAATTGTTTTGTCTCCAGGAATGCATGCGTGCATGTTTGATATTGTATTTGATTGCATTTGTTTTGTCTCAATCAATACATGCGTGCATGTTTGATATTGTATTCGATTGCAATTGCCTTGTCTCCAGGAATACATGCGTGCATGTTTTATATTGTATTTGACTGCAATTGTTTTTTCTCAAGGAATACACGCGTGCATGTTTTATATTGTTTTTGATTGCAATTATTTTGTCTCCAGGAATACATTCGTGCATGTTTTATATGGTATTTGATTGCAATTGTTTTGTCTCAAGGAATACATGCGTGCATGTTTTATATGGTATTCGATTGCAATTGTTTGGTCTCCAGGAATTCATGCGTGCATGTTTTATATGGTATTCGATTGCAATTGTTTGGTCTCAAGGAATTCATGCGTGCATGTTTTATATGGTATTCGATTGCAATAGTTTTGTCTCAAGGAATACATGCGTGCATGTTTTATATTGTATTCGATTGCAATTGTTTTGTCTCAAGGAATACATGCGTGCATGTTTTATATTTTATTCGATTGCAATTGTTTTGTCTCCAGGAATTCATGAGTGCATGTTTTATATTGTATTTGATTGCAACTGTTTTGTCTCAAGGAATACATTCGTGCATGTTTTAAATTGTATTTGATTGCAATTGTTTTGTCTCCAGGAATACATGCGTGCATGTTTGATATTGTATTCGATTGCAATTGTTTTGTCTCCAGGAATACATGCGTGCATGTTTTATATTGTATTTGATTGCAATTGTTTTGTCTCCAGGAATGCATTTGTGTTTGTTTTATATTGTATTTGATTGCAATTGTTTTGTCTCCAGGAATACATGCGTGGATGTTTTATATTGTAATCGATTGCAATTGTTTTGTCTCCAGGAATTCATGCGTGTATGTTTTATATTGTATTCGATTGCAATTGTTTGGTCTCAAGGAATACATGCGTGCATGTTTTATATTGTATTCGACTGCAATTGTTTTGTCTCAAGGAATACATGCGTGCATGTTTTATATTGTATTCGATTGCAATTGTTTGGTCTCAAGGAATTCATGCGTGCATGTTTTATTGTATTTCGATTGCAATTGTTGGTCTCAAGGAATACATGCGTGCAATTTTTATATGGTATTTGATTGCAATTGTTTGTCTCCAGGAATTCATGCTGCATGTTTATATTGTATTTGATTGCATATTTTTGTCTCCATAAACATGCGTGCATGTTTATATTGTATTGATTGCAATTGCTTTGTTCTCCAGGAATTCATGCGTGTATGTTTTATATGGTATTTGACTGCAATTGTTTGTCTCCAGGAATACAGCGTGCATGTTTTATATTGTTTTTGATTGCAATTTTTGTCTCCAGGAATCATCGTGCATGTTTTATATGGTATTGATTGCAATTGTTTTGTCTCCAGGAATACATGCGTGCATGTTTTATATGGTATTCTGATTGCAATTGTTTGGTCTCAAGGAATCATGCGTGCATGTTTTATATTATATTTCGATTGCAATTGTTTGGTCTCAAGGAATTACATGCGTGCAAGTTTTATATGGTATTCGATTGCAATAGTTTTGTCTCCAAGGAATACATGCGTGCATGTTTGATATTTATTGATTGCAATTGTTTTGTCTCAACAATACATGCGTGCATGTTTTATATTTATTCGATTGCAATTGTTTTGTCTCCAGGAATCATGCGTGCATGTTTTATATTGATATTTGATTGCAATTGTTTTGTTCTCCAGGAATACATTCGTGCATGTTTTAAATTGATATTTGATTGCAATTGTTTTGTCTCCAGGAATACATGCGTGCATGTTTATATGGTATTCGATTGCAATTGTTTTGTATCCAGGAATACATGCGTGCATGTTTTATATTGTATTTCGATTGCAATGTTTTGTCTCCAGGAATACATTCGTGCATGTTTTATATTGTATTTGATTGCAATTGTTTTTGTCTCCAGGAATACATGCGTGCATGTTTTGATATTGTAATCGATTGCAATTGTTTTGTCTCCAGGAATTCATGCGTGTATGTTTTATATTGTATTCGATTGCAATTGTTTGTCTCACAAAGTTGAAATACGATTCGGCGTGTTGATTATACTTTATTTTCCGACGACCATGCAATTGTGGTTTTGCCCTAAACTAAATACATCGCGAATGTTTAAATTGGTATTACCATAGCAATTGTTTGGTCCTTGCAAAATTCACACGTGCGTTTTTTTAACAATTTATTCGATGCAATTGTTTGTAGGCGTGTCTCTATGGAATACTTCTTGCATAAAGTTTTTATGTTTACATTTAGCAATTGTTTTCTCCTGGAATTTACGTGCATGTTTTATATTGTATTATGCAATGATTTTTGTTCCAGGAAGACATGCGTGCATATTTTATATTGTATTTGGTTGCAATTGTTTGTTCTCCAGGAATTCATGTGTGTATGTTTTATATGGTATTTGATTGCAAATGTTTGGTCTCCAGGAATACATGCGTGCATGTTTTATATTGTATTTGATTGCAATTGTTTTGTCTCCAGGAATTCATGCGTGCATGTTTTATATTGTATTTGATTGCAATTGTTTTGTCTCCAGGAATACATGCGTGCATGTTTTATATTGTATTTGATTGCAATTGTTTGGTCTCAAGGAATACATGCGTGCATGTTTTATATTATATTTGATTGCAATTGTTTGGTCTCAAGGAATACATGCGTGCAAGTTTTATATGGTATTTGATTGCAATTGTTTTGTCTCCAGGAATACATGCGTGCATGTTTGATATTGTATTTGATTGCATTTGTTTTGTCTCAATCAATACATGCGTGCATGTTTGATATTGTATTCGATTGCAATTGTTTTGTCTCCAGGAATACATGCGTGCATGTTTTATATTGTATTTGATTGCAATTGTTTTGTCTCCAGGAATACATTCGTGCATGTTTTATATGGTATTTGATTGCAATTGTTTTGTCTCAAGGAATACATGCGTGCATGTTTTATATGGTATTCGATTGCAATTGTTTGGTCTCCAGGAATTCATGCGTGCATGTTTTATATGGTATTCGATTGCAATTGTTTGGTATCCAGGAATTCATGCGTGCATGTTTTATATGGTATTCGATTGCAATAGTTTTGTCTCCAGGAATACATGCGTGCATGTTTTATATTGTATTTGATTGCAATTGTTTTTTCTCCAGGAATACATGCGTGCATGTTTTATATTGTATTCGCTTGTAATTGTTTGGTCTCCAGGAATTCATGCGTGCATGTTTTATATTGTATTTGATTGCAATTGTTTTGTCTCCAGGAATACATGCGTGCATGTTTTATATTTTATTCGATTGCAATTGTTTTGTCTCCAGGAAAGTAGTATTAGAAATACCGATTTTGGCGTTTCGACCCCACTTGATTTTTTAACCCTTGGTCCGGACTGACCAATGTCGGACAATTTAAAACCTGTGGGTTTTAAACCCAGCACTTAACCCAACCCTAAACTTATAATACTAACTCGCGAAGCTAAAACCTTCGGGGTCTTTGACCCAGTCAGACCTACAGTCTTCGGTTGCACTCGGTACACTTGCACCCTCAAAATCTAACGACACCGGTGTCGTTTTCTTTAACAAGTTTATCAATCAATATCGTTTGTAAAGCGACACCGGTGTCGTTCTATTGGTATTTACTTTCATTCATAAAACCGATATGTTTACATTTGTAGTACAATTCGTTTAAACTTCCTTGTGATCGATTTACATTTTACAGCTGATTTAATATAAGTGTCAAAGGTAAATCAAGTGCATTTTTAAAAAGGATAATGTGGGAAACCACAAATTCAACCAATCAAAAGCCTGCTATTTTTCTGCCAAGTGGCAGCAATGTGGCAGTGTCTGCCAACGTGGCAAACTTTTGGCAGAAATTTGGCAAAACTTTGGCAGATTATTTTTATTAATAAAATGTAATGTATTTGATCTTATTTTCAATTAGTAAGTATATTATTAGGGTACACATAGTAATTAAAACTTTAATTAAGCTTTTAATCCAAAAGTTTGTTTCCATCATAAGATACAGGTTCATCCGATATGTAGAATTTGATGTAACTATCCGCCAAAAGCGAAAATGTTACTTCTGTAGATTTTGAATCGTCATAAGGATGAATATCAAACAGTGTCCCTTGTTTAGATAAATTTTAATTTTTTTCTTATGCATAGATATTAACTGATCAGGGGTCAAAGTCCTCGGCTGTGATATTTACATTATCAGATATATTCAATAAAAGAAAATTGGAATAATACTCAACCACCTAAATATAAAAATGTGATATTGGGCTTTTTAATCGGTTTATCCGGTTCACCTATGGGCCTGGCCCCCGTTAATAAAATATTAATATCTATTATATAAATTCCAGTTTTTTCGACTATAAACACACCCTTCAAAAGCACATCTTGTGAAATTTAAATTTTAAATATTCTTGGTTTGTTTTTATAAAATCTTTATAATCTACAATAATTCCAGGTCTAAATTGAAATGTATTTAAATAGTTCAGACCGGTCATATTTTCATATGTTGAATATATCCAGGCACCACCACGGTTAAAATACTTTTTCATTTTTACATAATCATAAAAACTTTTATTATAGTATTCAAAGAGAAACACTTCATGTCTCACTTTTTCTATTTCTTTTTCCAATTCTTTTTCCAATTCTTCTTTTATTTTTTGTCTTTCTTTTTAAGTTTAAGAATTATTTCAGCTAAATCATCAAGTCGTTTTGTTGTAGCAACTTCAGAAGCTGATATTTCAACTACAGAGTCCAAATCATTTATTATTTTTTTAATTTTATCATTAAATTTATCATTAAATTTATCATTAAATTCATTAATATCTTTTTGTAATAAACCTTTAAGTTTACTTAACTCTTCGTACTTTATATTGTGACTTGCATCAACATTATTAATCATGTTTACAAGTTGTTTTCTCAAATTTTCTAGCTGATTATTAATTATGTTAATTGCTTCAGTATTAGCAGTAATTAACTCTCCTTGTTTAACTGTTTAAATTCATTAATATCTTCTTGTAATTTTTTTTGTAATATTACTTAAGTCTGCATACTTTAAATTATGACGGTTGTCAACAATACTAATCCAATTTCGAATTTGTTTTTTAAAGTCATCTATTTTAGAATTGAGCTCTTTTTTAAAGTCCTCTAATGCTGTATCATGATCATCACCTCTTTGTGAAGCTGCCTTTTCCAATTCAGATTTATATTCTGCAAGTTTATTTGAAATTGATTCTAATAAATCTTTATGCTTATTTTCAGTTTCAGTATTTAGTTTATTCATTTCTGTTCTGATTTCTAACTGATACATATTTTGTAACTTTTTCTCAGCTTCAATAATCTTGTTTTTTGTTCTTCATGTTTAACCCATACTATCTTTTAATTCTTGAATTTGAGTGAATAAAATGTTTAAATTAACTCGAAATACTTCTTTTATGTTATCATCTGTTAAATCAGATTTCTCTTCAAGTTCTTTAATAGAATCAACCATAGCTTCCATTTCTTCTTCAATCTTACCTTGTAATTGATTAATTAATAATGAATTCTTTTTAAAATTTTTTGTTAATTCTTCAATATTCTTTACTTCTTTTTCTAATGTCTGTTTTATAGATTTGATATCTTCAAGATTATAGTCATCTATTACACTTTGAACTTTTTTAAACATAAATCGTCTTGAAACTACATCGGTGGATTTATCTGGATTTCCTAGGTTGATTATTTTATTACCTCCCATATCTAATGCTCTATTCATTGTGTTATCAAGTTCCTTATTTCTGTGAAGATATATTCCATGTCCTTTCTAAGCTTTTTGTATGTGTTTTTTAGTAGCATAATCACTTAAATCAATATCAAATTTAACTTTACTTATACTTTCAGGTTCACTTATTGTTCTATATTATTAAAAACTCCCATTATATATTACCAGTAAGTTTTTTCTTAAAAACTTCCTTGGTTTGTCAATATATAAGAAATCATATTTTTGATTTGTTGCATTAGCAAAAGAGTTAGGGTTAATATTTTGTTCATTACAAATCCTATCATTTTCCATTTTACCTGGACTTTCAAATAAAATATAATGTGAACAGTTAATTCGAATATCTTTTGGTGTTTTATAGTAAGACTGACTTAAATAAATAACACAACAGTTTTTGTGACGTCCTTGAATAAAGTATTTTGTTATTTCATTTTGAACTTTTTTATCTTCACATACAAAATCATCAAATATTACTACTTTTTGTTTTTCTGATTCAAGATTCTCACAAGGTTCAATTTGGTTGGGATCAGCTGAATATTCAAGTATTTCATTTGGATCTACTTTAATTTTTTTTGCAATTTGACTTAAGTTGTTAATTAAATCTTGATATTTAGATTGTTCTAGGTTTTTAGCATATAAGTATAATTTATCATAATATATAAGAGGTTTTCGAAGTATATGCATTAATGTATTTGTTTTTCCAGATCCAGAAGATCCACATATTAACATTCTAAAACATGAATCTGGCATAAAAGGATAAAATTGTTTAAAGTTATTGGATTTATCACTTTTTGTATCATAATTTGGAATTTCCATTTATATAATATTACATTATTTTACATTATTTTACAATATCTTACATTATTTTACATTATTTTACATTATCTTACATTATTATATAAATGCAATCAAAACTTAATGAAATAAGAATAAGAAAAAACTTAGTCGGGCAAAAGATGAGAGCTCTTAGAGAAGAAATAATGAGAGAAAAAATTAAGGAAGCTACAAATCGGGATATGTATACTGAAATTTATAAACCAATTACTGAAAAAATAGAAAGTCAAAAGAACAATTATCAAGTCAGTTAAAAGCATTACCTGGAATAAAACAACAATTAGCGTTACTTCCAAAAAGTATATCAGAAGATCTGACACAAGGTATTGCTGAATTAACTAAAGGAATGCAAGAAGAATCTAAAAAACAACAAGCTTTAAAACCGGCTCCTTATACATCAATAGATTGGGGAGATGAACCAGCTGGATGGGTTCCTCAAGATGAACTTAAAAGATTAGAAGATTACGGAAGAGAAAAGATGGGAATAACTGAAGAATCAGAAGAATTTCCTGAAATTGTTGGGACAAGACCGAAAGCAAAGGAAATACCTGCAGTAGATTTAGATGCTTTTATGGATAATAATGTTTAAAAAAAATATGATTATTCCAAACCGTCTGAAATATTTGACTTTTTAAATTTAGATGTATTTCATCCTAATAAAATAAATAAAGACGTACTTAAAGCTACAATAGATGATGTTACTGAAGATATTAAAAGATTAAATGGTTTAATAACTAGCAAATCAAGATCAAAAGATCCAAATAAGCAAAAAGAAGCAAAAGAATTAAAACATAATCAAGGTGAACTCATAAAGTACAAAGACCGGTTAAATAATATTCTTGGTATGGCTTCTACATATGGACAAGGAATAAAACATCATAATCCATATAAAGTTTCGCCAAATGGACAATATGGTAATTTAATTATTAACTTAAATAAACTTTATGGTCAAAACAAATTAATTGCTAAGGATAGAATAACTGGAAAAGAAGTCATTAACACTAAAGTAGATGATGATTTAATTGATTTGATTAATAAAAGATATAACAATAATAAAAAACATTCAATTCATTCAAGAAAAATATTCAAAGAATTAACAGAAAAGTCAGGATTACCTATCAATAAAAGATCTATGAAATTTAAAAAAGTAATTAGAGGTGAAGGTTATGACGTATGTCCATGTAATCCAAAAGAATTGGTTAATGACTTGGAGTTAATTTGCGGTTCAATTGATGCTGGAAATAATAATGAAGAACTGAAAAATGAAGGTATTAGAATAATTGATGAACTATTAAAAATGAATTCCCTTTTACCAAAACAACATGAAATGTTATATAAAAAATATTTTTCTTGAATTTAGATTTTAATTAAAGTTTTAAAACTTTAGTTTTTAATTATATAAATGGAACAAAAAATAGTATTAAGTTCTGAAACAGTTAAAGATAATAAAAATACTCCGAGTGATTTTACAATCAGATTTAGTCGTTCTTTAATTTTAGATAAAAATAAAACTTATGTTGTTGGTTTGGATAGTATTAACACTATGACCTACTCTTGGCATAATATTAGTGATGAATATGACAATAAAAGAATTCGTTATCATAATGGTAAGGATTGGAAAGATATTATATTTACAAATGGTTCTTACAGTTACACAGATATAAAATAATTATATTAGGGAAACTTTAATAATAATGGTGATTATGAATTTGATAAATCAAAATTGCTCCAATAAGTTTGGAATTTGATTTAAGTAGTTTTAAGATTTTGATTTCAATTACAGATAATTTTAAGTTGGATTTGGAAACATCAAATTTTCATACATTGCTTGGATTTGAGAAAAAAAAAGAAGACAATACTGAATGGGGAACTAAAACACCAAGTATAACTAACTCTGTGGATACAATTTACATTCATTGTGATCTTATTGATAATTCACTTGTTGATGGTAATTTCAGTGATATTATCTATGCTTTAAGTACTGCAGATTTAACAAGAGCTTATCCTTTTACAAAAGAACCACAAAGAGTTGGATATTCTGAAATTAATAAATATATTATAAATTCAATTAGAATATATATTACAGATGTATTTGGTAGAATAATTAATTTTAATGAGGTTGAAACAAGTTTTACACTAATTTTAAAAGAAATATGAAATTATAAATTTTAGTTTTATATAATGTACAAAAAAGTTTATGACAAAAATAAAGGAATATTTATTTATGTTGATGCTCACACGGGAAAAGAAATCATACATGGAATACCTGTGGTCTCCGGAGATTCCATCTCTGGTACAGGTATCTTTGACACTTTAACGAAATTGCTTTCAAGCGGAGTTGCATCTTCAATTAGCACAGCTGGAAAAAAAGCTTTGGAAACAGCAGGAAAAGCAGCACTTGAAAGTGGAACAAAAAAGGTTGGAACAGAAGTTGGAAATTTAGCTGCAGCTAAAATTGTTGAAAAACTTAAAAAGAAACCTGCTCCGGCAGTTGGTAATTTAATTGCTAAGGAATTACAAGAAAAGAATAATAGTAAAAATAATGATAATGAGGAGGATATTCATATGAGAATAAATAGAATATTGTCAGGATCTGGAGCTTTAGCTCCCTATGGGCATAATGCTCGTGCTGGAACTTCAGCTCAACAAAAACGTATTAACAGATTAATTTATAAAAAATAAAATAATATATAATATATACATGTTTAGAACAAAACAATATTGTGAAAGATATGAATTAACTCCTATTCAATTAGATACAGCTTTAATATCTGTCTTGGGAAAATTATGTTAAACAACAAAAAAACGGATATCACTTTACAATTAATGATAGAAGTTCATATTTTGATTGGTTAATGGTTTTTTTTGAAGTAGTTTTAAAGTAAATAAACTTGCTGATGGTGCTGAGTATGATGGAGCTCAAATTGCTCTAATTAATAATGCAGCTTCATTATTGATCAGTTAGTGGTTAAACAAAATGGAAAAATTGTTTATGATTGTAATAATTTTTTACAAAGTAATAAATGTAAAGAGTTTTGATTGAACTATCTGAAGATTATGCAAAATCAACTGGAACAAATGAATTTATCTATTTAGATACTACTGCTACTGCTGCTGCTGATAATAATTCGGGGTTTGCTATAAGAAAGGATTTAATCAAGAAAAATAATGAGGTTAATGCTAAAATTCCATTAAATAATTATTCATTTTTTCAGGGTTTAGAAACTAATATTTTACCTCCAAGTCAAATTCAAATAACACTGCAGCTGACAGATGATGATGAATTAATTTTTAGAGCTAATGCTGCTGATGCTGGTAGAGTAATTGTAACAAAATTAATTCTATGGGTTCCACGTTTGGTTTTAAATGAATTTGGACTTAATCTAATTTCTGAAAGATTTACAAAAGCAAGATGGTCATACCTTAGGGAAATGATGACGCAATCAACTGATACACAACAGATTAATACAACTTTTAGAATAACGGCTGGTGTAACAAAACCACAACATGTATTTGTTTATTTACAACGACCTGATAAAAGTAATAATCAAGAAATGAATCCACATTTATTAGATACATTTAAAGTTAATGCAGCAGGTGATGCTTGTACTTTGAGCTCTTGTCGTCTTGAAGTTGGTAATGGTGTTTTTTATCCAGAAACAGAATATACAAGTATATCAAGAATATATGATGATGTAATTAATTATTATTATAAACAAAATAATAACACTACTGGAAGTCTGCTAAATAGATCAAACTTTAATAGTTTATTTGGATTTGTTCATTTTAACTTAGAATATAAAAAGGAAGTAAATACAGAAGATCCTAAGCAGATTACATTAACAATTAAGTTAACTACACTTCCCGCTGCAAAATATCGTATTTACGCAATTGTATTATATGAGGAAACAGTTGAAATAAATACTATTGGAAATGAACTTGTTATTGTTTAAATAAAATAAATATAATTTATATATAATGAGTATTAAAACACTGGGGTTGTAAACAACCACACATCAAATTATATTGAATATAAAATTAACCTTACAGATGGACAAAAGAAAAATTTAGCACAAGCTTATAATAATAAAATTCCACATACTTTTAGATTAAAACATGAACAATTACGTGGAAACTTCCCTTTACTTTTAACAAAAACACAAATTAATCAAATTAAAAAAGCTGTTGCAAATAAGAAGGGATTAGAAATTACAATTTCAAAGAAACAAATGTCCAGTCAAGGTCAAAATGGTGGATTTTTAGGAGCTTTGGCTGGTTTGTTAGGAAAAACAATTCTTCCAATGGCAGCAAAAATAGCTCCAAAAATATTAGCCCCTCTAGGCATTGGCGCTTTGTCTGGGCTGGCCAGTACTGGTGTTAGTAAAATACTTGGAAATGGTATGATTTCAGTAGCTAATGATAAGAGAAATATGATATCACCATATCTTACACCTAATCAAAGAAAGCAACTAGTAGGATCTGGAGTGATTAAATTAACACAAAAACAGAAACAAGACGGTGGGTTTTTAGGTATGTTGGCTGCTAGTCTAGGGATACCTTTGATTACATCTTTGTTGAGTGGAAAAGGACTACAGATTGATTCTCAACGGAGACCTTACAGACGAATTCCTATAGTAAAAAAAAAATAAAATTTATAAACAAACCTATTTCTAACTTTGAAATTGAACAATGGGTAAAACAATTAAAAATTAAAAACTTTAGGGGTGTATTTAGTAGAAATAATTTATTAAAATTAAAAGAAAAGGACGAGTGTGGAATAATCAATTTGGACGACTCTGTTGGTCCTGGAACACATTGGGTTTGTTACTTTAATACTTTGTATTTCGATAAAACTAAAAGTTTTCTGAAAAGTGCTTTGTACTTTGATCCATTTGGACTTCCTCCACCAAAAGAAGTAATTAAGTATATACCAAATGTAAAATACAACAATGTTCAATATCAAGACAAAACAAGTATGCTTTGCGGATATTATTGTTTATTTTTCATTAAAATGTTACAAGATAAAGTACCGTTGTATGATTTATTGTATAAAATACTAAAAATTAATAATCAAAGAGTAAATGAACAAACTATTATAAATTATTTTAACTAATAAGGACATTTATTTAACTGGAATAATTAATATAATGGGAATATTTAATAATATAAATGAAAAAGTAAATAAAATAGAAAAACAAATAGAAAGGCAATTTAAAAAGAAAACCTCCATTGTTTTTTTAAAAAGTTATACCCAAGATACCGATGGTGGATTATTTCACTGGAAAACTGTAAATGCTAGTCCTGGTTTAGTTCAGGGTGGTAATAATGTAAGAATTAGTTTTAATTGCATTTTAATTATTCTTGTTGATGCAATTAAATTAGATAAAGGAGAAGCTAAATTACAACTAAAAAATAAAGAAAATGTAATTCTTCAAAGTTACGATGTAAAAAATAACAGAAAAAATGAATCTATTTCTATTAATTATGCTAATAAATTTAAAATAAATGATGTTATTTATATTAATTCTTTAAACGTTAAAAATATTCAGTTAACAATTTATGGTTCTATAATTTAAGAGTTAATTTAAGAGTTAATTTAAGAGTTAATTTAAGAGTCAATTTAAGAGTTAATTTAAGAATAAGCTAATGTATCAATACCATTATCAAGAATATATCTTTTATCATCATAACATGATAAAGATGTTTTATTTATAACATAACTGGAAAGATTATGCTTATCAGAACGAATAACTTTAAAGGTGTGATTAGTTTGGGTTGAATTAAACAAAGTATCTTTGTAATTTTTATGAACTATTGTTTTCTTAACAATAAGTTTTTTAATTCCTTTACATTTTTTAACATTTACTTCGTTTTCTAATAAATAAGAATACATTTTACTTCTTAATCCGACAAATTCAACAATGGGAATGCCGGCAGCTTCATCTTTAAATTTTCGAATTACTTTTTTATTATTATCAAAATAAAATTTTGAATTACTATCGTAATCACTATTATCAAATAAATCTTTGTCCTTATAAAAATCCTCATATGCATCTTTGGTTTTTATTTCATAACATAATGAATCAGTGTCAGTGAATAGTAATTTACAATTACCCTCGTACTTTTCTTTAATGTAATTATAATGAAAATCATACATTAAATATTTTGATAAATCTAGAATGCACATTCCAACATAACAAGGTCTGTTTAATAACAAACTTTCTTTTATTCTATGAATACCAAAAAGGTTAGAGTTAAACATCGTTGAACTAACAAATGAAGGTTTGGCTATGTATTTTAATAAAATATTTTCATCATGAGTTAATTTAATATTAACCCTCTTGCGTAAATTCTCCATCGTCTTACCGAATACAGAATTGTTCATTAACTTAAAAAAGTCTTTTTCAAATGAATTTTTTGCTTTAGATCTTTTTTGAGTATTAAAATCAATATACTTTTTTTACCAAGGACTTTCGTCAAAAGCTAATATTTTATGTATTTTTATTACTTTTAACCCTAATTGTGTATATAGTTCAAGATTTTTATAATGAACTACATAATTTTGTTTTTTCATTAAAGTTGGAACTAATTTTTTTACATTACTTTTTCCTATTTCAAATTCTGTTTTATTATTTTTACTATAATCAGAAAGTCATTGATCTGGTATTTTAATTTTTTCAGGAGCTAAAGGATAATCATTGTGGGTTTTATGTAATTCTTTTGGATATTCAAGATCACATTCAACTATAAAGTTAGTTTTACCTTTTGCAATTAATTTCTTAAATTGTTTTTCGGATATAAATTTAAAGTTTCCAGAGGGTAAAGGTTGACACATAGCCCAACCGTAAAGGTTATTGGCGTCGAGGTACATAATGTATTTGCTTTCTTCTTTTGAATTATAATCCTTCATATATTTATTGTTTGCTTTACTGTATCTGTTTGAAATATAACTTATTCCTCCTCTCAGTCCCTTTTCAATAAAAAGATACATATCAATATCAGTTATTAAATCTAACTTAATTCCAGTCATTTTTAACATTGCATCCCAAGCTAAACCAGGACTACTAAAACAAGTGAATGAAGTATTGCCATGCAATACAAAGTCCCCTACTGGAAGGCACCTAATTTTCTCTACTGCAGTATAACATAATGAACTGATATCTGTCAATGATGCATAAACAATATTGTACTATATATACAATATGTTATAACAAAACACTTGGATTAAAATTTATATATATAAAAACCTATAGTTGTTTTCATATTGAATTTTTTTGGCTGATTATAAAAATGTTATCATGTAAGTTATTTATAGTAACAACAAAGGGAAATTAATCTTTAAAAAAAAAAAAAAAAAAAAAAAATCTATATAATATAAGTCCACAAGAAACTCTTTACCAGGTAGAGATAGGTCAAAATACACCTAAAAATTGGATGTAACATGCATGCTGTACCACAGAAAAGTGGTCTTTATTTTTCTCTACCGCCAGTAATAAAAAAGTTACAATAAAATCTATTTATAGTAACAACAAAGGGACGTAATTCTAAAAACAAGGGTGCCTCATGGTGGTGAACATTTGATCCAAGTTACATCAAAATCCCTCCATGCATGAAGAAGAAATGTTCCGTACAAAGTCATTCTTGAATTTGACCTTTGACCTCTAAATATGACCTTGACCTTAGACCTAGGGACCTGGTTCTTGCGCATGACACGTTGTCTCATCCAGGGGAATATTTGTGCCAACTGATATCTAAATCCTGCTTTGCATGACAAAGTTATAGACCGGACAGGAAAAAAATCCTCTTGACCTTTGATCTCAAAGTGTGACCTTGACCTTTAAGCTAGGGTACTGGGTGTTGCGCATGACACATCGCCTCATCATGGAAAACATTTATGCCAAGTAATATTGTAATCCCTTGATGGATGACAGAGTTCTGGATCGGACAGGGGAAAAACCTTATTGACCTTTGACCCCCAATTGTGACCTTGACCTTTGAGCTAGGTGTCTGGGATTTGCGCATGACATGTCGTCTCATCATGGGGAACACTTGTGCTAAGTGATATTAAAATTCCTTAATGAATGTCAGAGTTATGGACCGGACACGAAACAGACCCTGTTCATGCTATGTTAACATTTGACTGCTAAGTGTGACCTTGACCTTTGAGCTAGGGGTCTGAAAGTTGTGCATGACACATCATCTTATTATGAGGTACATTTGTGCCAAGTAATATTAAAATCCCTTCATAGATGGGAGAGTTATGGACCGGACAGGAAAAAAGCCTTGTTAACCTTTGACCTCCAATTGTGACCTTGACCTTTAAGCTAGGGGTCCAGGTTTTGCGCATGACACATCGTCTCCTCATGGGGAACATTTGTGCCAAGCAATATTAAAATCTCTTCATGGATGGGAGAGTTATGGACCGGACAGGAAAAAAGCCCTGTTGACCTTTGACCTCAAATTGTGACCTTGACCTTTGAGCTAGGGGTCCGGGATTTGCGCACGACACATCATCTCATCATGGGGAACATTTGTGCCAAGTAATACTAAAATCCCTTCAAGGATGGGAGAGTTGTAGACCGGACAGGAAAAAAGCCCTGTTGACCTTTGACCTCCAATTGTGACCTTGACCTTTGAGCTAGGGGTCCGGGTTTTGCGCATGACACGTCGTCTCATCATGGGGAACATTTGTGCCAAGTAATATTAAAATTCCTTCATGGATGACAGAGTTATGGACCGGACACGAAATTGCGGACGAACGGACGGACGGACAGACGGACGGACGGACGGAATGACGGAAAAGTGCATTCCTATAGTCCACGAAACTGGTTTTCAACCAGTAGGGGACTCATAATGACAAGGATCTAATTTGTAGTACTCCAAACATAGTTTTCTAAAATTTTCGAATACATCAGCTAAAAGTAATACGTCAGTTTTTAAATATAGATCATGATATTCTCCCATTGTTTTAATTTTAAATTTATTCCAAACATTTTTAGCATGTTCATATTCGTTGTCAGATATATGTGTTTCATTTAAAATTGAATAAAACTCTTCTTTAGAAGGTAATTCTGTTTCTTTGAATTTTTTAAATGAATCCATGTAATCATATGGATAAACACCTTTTGTCTTTAATAATTCTAGTGTAACCGAAGGTTCCAGCTTCGCAACATTTTCACAATTAAATTCAGTTGATGTGTATTTAAATTCTGGAATATTTTTTACTAAGTTATCCAATGATTGAGACATAAATGAATCAATAAAGACCAAGTCAGAAATCATAAATGCCATATATCTTTCCATATTGTTAGGAATAACATTAATTTCTTTTTTAAATTTCCCTATTTGTTGCATAATAAAATGACCGTCATAACCTCTTAAATTATGAAAAATAACAGGAATTTTATGTGTTAGTTTAAAATTAATATTACATTCTGAGTGAGCACTTCCTCTGAATTTTCCTGTTATATGACAATGATCCCGGACTGGCACTTCACCTTCTATATATTCTTTTTCACAGATATGACAAAACTTTTGTTTTTTAAATTCACTTTCATCTTTTTTAGACATTTTTAGTTCTTTGTTAAAGTTAACACTAAATATTTCTTTACAATATTCCTCTTCCTCAAGCATTTTTTTCAATAAACTTATAAACTGCATTAGGACCTCTATAAATCTGGGTTGGTTTAGTATATTTATCGTCATAACAACAAACAACTTTATAGCCGTAACCACAATCTATATGGTTTTGATATGGTTCAGTAAATGAAGATTCAGTTGATGGTAAAGCAGTTAAAACTTTTTTAGTTATTGATTCAAAATCAGCATAAATTACAAAAGGTACTGCTAAACCTTTATGATAATTTTTAAATTGTACTTTACTTCCCTCTTTTGGCATTTTTACGCCTTGGATACCATTAATAGCTAAACAATTTGGAATATGTTCATTTAATATTCTTTCTTGAGTAAAATGTTGTAAGCAACTTTTACAAAAATATTTTCTATGTTGGTCTTTGGTTTTGTTAGTCATTAATCTATTAAAGTCTTTTATCCAAACATAATGTTGGACTACAGTTCTTGAGGGCTTACAGTCATCATCAGTTATTTTATTATTTATTTTATCATTTATTTTATCATTTATTTTATCATTAGTAATTAGCAACATGTCACAGTGTTCTTCGTATTGATATTTTGATATGTACAATGGATAAATACTATTTTCTTCATAACCAAATATATTAAATGATATTTCATTTACAACTTCAATTTTAGGTATTTGATTTAATGTAACAGGAAATTTAATTCCAGTATAATCAAGATCGTTTATATGTTTTTTATATTTTGAAATTTTTTGAGGGTCTTTTTCAACAGGAAATTTGTAAGCTAAATGACACCATCTAAAACATTCGTTATCATCATTCTTTATATTTATTGATCCTTTCATTGGATGTTGTAATGGTTTTGGTAATTCTAAATAACTTGAAGCAGCCAACGGACTATACTTATATCTATTTATATAATGAGCATCAACTGACTCTATTCTTCAACCACTTCCTTCAGAAATCCAATTACCAATTCTATTTATTATTTCATTAAAAGCTTGATGTAAAGTTTTTTTTATTTCGTTTGTGTTAATAATTTCTAAAGCCTTTGATTGAAAATAAGCTGATTTATATATTGTATCAGTTTTATCCATTTTTGCAAAAGTTTTTTTTAAAACAACGTTTATTTTTATACCTTTTAAAGTTTTAATTTCAGATTTAAGTATTTCATAAGAGTCGTTTATAGTTAAATATAATTGATATTTTGGATCTTGTCTATATGTAATTTTAATTTCAAATTTCTTATAATATTGTTTTGTAGATCTCTCGATTTCAATCTATATATTATATTTAGAAAAAAAATCTTCAAGCAAAAAAGAATTAAAAAAATAATTAAAGAAATAATTAAAAAAATAATAAAATAAATAAAGTTTTAAATTGTTTTTAAGAAGAAATAAAATATTTAAATTTATATCTTTTTCCATTAACTTTTGATATTCCACATTTTACTCGGTTTGTCCCTTCACAACACATTTTTATTAACCCAGCATTAATACCAAATTCTTTGGATGCTTTGTAAGTGCTTCTATATATTTTTTCTTCATTAGTATCACAATCGGTTACAATAACTTTTTTAGGATTGTTTCGATAATTATTTGGTCTGGGACAATCACATAATCTTTCAGCATTTTCTTCTTCAGTTAATAGACAACCACAGTCCCATTCAAATAAATTATTTTTTAAAAGATAAGGATCTATAACATTTTGTAATTTATCAATAACGTGATTTTTATATTCATCGCTAACTATTTGATCAAGTTTTGATTTAATAACATTTCTTCTTTTAAGAACTTTCTTATATGAATTTTTGTCTGGATTCATTATTTCTCCTAAAGTGCTAGATAATTTTGACATAATCATTCTATCTACCTTTCTATTAACCATCTATATATAATATACTTATAGAAAAAAATCTTTAAAAACGCACCTAATAAATTATATTGATTTGAGAAATTTGTTTATATATCTATATCTTTTGAATAAGATTTTAAAGTCATTTTTTCTAAATTGTTATCAACTGTTAAAATTTTAATACCTTCTTGAAACATTCTGTTTAACCATTCTTCGTGTAATTTGTGTAGTTTTTCTAAATAATCTAAACCAACTTTGTTTTCTTCCGTTCTGTTTCTTTTTGAAGTCTTTAAAACATATTTCTGGGTCGGTTTTAACATAAACAAATCCATCAATTGGATTTTTTCCGTATGGTTTTATAATATGATCAGTTAAGAAAAGATTGTATACTGCCCACTCGGGGTCATTTATAACACCATTGTCGTGATGTTGTTTTGTAAAAACGTTACTGTTAGTTAAATAACAACGTTCAAGGACAGAAACACCATCAAACTGTTTAGCAGAAGATAACATTTTTATATGACGTTTAAGTTGTTAGCTGAAAAGGAAATAATATTTGGAAGGTTCTTGAGCAGCAAGTTCAAAAAGGTTATATGAATTATAATTTGCGAAGCTGGAACCTTCGGTTGCACGTGGATCCATAACATTTTGCCATTCGTGAATTGGTTCTGGAATTATATTAAAATTAGGATTATATTCTTTAATAATATCTAAAAACGTACCTTTTCCTGATGCAATATTACCTTCAACTGATATAATTTTTCTCATTTATATAAAATACTTATAGAAAAAATCTTTAATTAAAGTTAATACAGCTCTTCTTCTTTTTTACTTTTATATCCGTTAAGTTTAAATTCCTTCATATGCATTTCAAGAGGTGTTGAATAATTTTTTTCTTTCTGCATTTCTAATAGTATTGTAAAAATATCCTGAATAACTTTATTTGGATCTTCTTTATTTACTTTTCCAATCCGTGCTTTTGTTATAAGTTGTTTTATTTTGTGATGATGTGTTTTTAAAATAAATTTCTTGTCGTCAAGTTTTAGTCTGTTAGTAAATATGGTAATTACTGATGGAACAGCACCAGCAACTGCTACAAATACAGGAATAGCTGGAACAAGTGCTAATGCAGCTGAACAACCAAAAACACCTGCTGTAATATATAATCCGGTACTTACTCTTCCACAAAATTTATAACTTTTTCTGTAAGCAGCAGCTAGTTTAGTTAAGTGAATAATTAATTGATCTATTGTTTCTATTCCATTATTAGAAATTAGATTTTTATTGCTCATTTATATAATTAAACTTTTTATTTTCTAAATTAAATTTCTTTCAATTCACTAAATGGTACCCAACTATTAAATTTTTCATTGTAACCTTTCCATTTTACTAAAGCTTGTTTTTTCTTATAGTCTCGTCTAATAACTTTTTCTATTCTAAAAACTTCTTGTGTAGTAGGTTAAAGTTCTTGTTCATAAAATGAACCTTGAATTATTTCATCATTTAAATCTTTAATAGTGTATGTTCTGGGATTTGTATTATTAATTTTATAAATTATAAATATTTCCTCTGTCCAATTTGGTGTATATCCTTTTTCAAAATGTCTTTTAAGTTTGCTTAAGCGAACTCGATCACCAATTTTAAATTTTGTTTTACTCTTTGGTATCTTTAAATCACCATATAAATTAAAGTAAACAGTACCTTTATTTAAGTTTTTACTAGCTTCGGTTGGTGTCATTTTTATACTAGAATGTTTTGTTTTGTTATATTTATCAACCATATCCTGTAAATTATCTAAATAAGTATAAGTATTATTTGCTGTAAAACATTTCCACATTATTCTTTTTAAACTTCTATTAAATCTTTCTATTACTACAGCCTTTCCTTCATTAAATGTATGATACATATTAATCTTATTTTTATTCAAAAATGATTCAAACTTTTTATTATAAAATTCTTTTCCTTCATCTACCCATAAATTTACTGGTAATCGTCCTTCTAAAATTATTTTTTCAAATGCTTCAGTAACAGATTCTCCAGTTTTATTCTTTAATGGAATAACCCAAGCATATTTACTAAATATATCAATAACGGTTAACAAGTATTTTACTCCTTTATTATATTTTGAAAAAGCTTGCATGTCAACTAAATCAGCTGACCAAGTATCATCAATATCATTAACTATCACTCTTCGTTTCCTAAATTTTCTTTTAATTGGTTTGTGTAATTCTTCTGCTAATTCATTGCTCCAGCGGTAGCTTGGTACAGTGATTCCGGGGGTATACTCTACCCCCTTTTCCCGTTTTTTGACTTTTGTCCCAGCCCAAGTTTGTATTTTGTTTTAATTATAGGTTTCACAACTAAATGTTTTGCAATCTTTTCTCCAAATGTTTTTGATTTAGTTTTATTTAAATTGGAAAGCATTTGCTTATCACATGTACCCTTTTTTACACAACTGTCATAGCAAAAATCATGGTCCATACATACTGCATCCAGTTCATTGACAGGGGGTCCATTATCTAGGGGATTTCCTGGTCCACAATAGTTATATCCTGGAAGTGTTAAACCTTTTTTAGGTAATAAAGGTAACATTGCTTTATGAATATCTAAATTACCTGCTTTGATAGTACTTTTAACAAACTTTGATTTCATTTTTCCACAAGATGAACAAGTAGCCCTTATCATTTTTCTTCCATTTTTTGCTGTAACAAAATGAGGATTTACATTATCTGTAAATTTTCTTTCTTTCAAACAATATATTTTATTCTGTAAACTCATCTATATCATATGTATTTAAAACTTTTAATTGGGTTTAAAACCTGTGGATTTAAAATTGGCCGGTATTGGTTAGTTTGGACCGAGGGGTTATAGGTCAAGTGGGGTCGAAACGCCAAAATCGGTATTTCTAATACTACTCAGGAATTCATGCGTGTATGTTTTATATGGTATTTGATTGCAATTGTTTTGTCTCAAGGAATACATTCGTGCATGTTTTATATTGTATTTGATTGCAATTGTTTTGTCTCAAGGAATACATGCGTGCATGTTTTATATTGTATTTGATTGCAATTGTTTTGTCTCCAGGAATACATGCGTGCATGTTTGATATTGTATTCGATTGCAATTGTTTTGTCTCCAGGAATACCTGCGTGCATGTTTGATATTGTATTCGATTGCAATTGTTTTGTCTCCAGGAATACATGCGTGCATGTTTTATATTGTATTCGATTGCAATTGTTTTGTCTCCAGGAATACATGCGTGCATGTTTTATATTGTATTCGATTGCAATTGATTGGTCTCCAGGAATACATGCGTGCATGTTTTATATTGTATTTGATTGCAATTGTTTTGTCTCAAGAAATACATGCGTGCATGTTTTATATTGTATTCGATTGCAATTGTTTGGTCTCAAGGAATACATTCGTGCATGTTTTATATTGTATTCGATTGCAATTGTTTTGTCTCCAGGAATGCATGCGTGCATGTTTTTTATTGTATTTGACTGCAATTGTTTGGTCTCCAGGAATTCATGCGTGCATGTTTTATATTGTATTTGATTGCAATAGTTTTGTCTCCAGGAATACATGCGTGTATGTTTTATATTGTATTTGGTTGCAATTGTTTGTTCTCCAGGAATTCATGCGTGTATGTTTTATATGGTATTTGATTGCAATTGTTTGGTCTCCAGGAATACATGCGTGCATGTTTTATATTGTATTTGATTGCAATTGTTTTGTCTCCAGGAATACATGCGTGCATGTTTCATATTGTATTTGATTGCAATTGTTTTGTCTCCAGGAATTCATGCGTGCATGTTTTTTATGGTATTTGATTGCCATTATTTTGTCTCCAGGAATACATGCGTGCATTTTTTGTATTGTATTGTATTACAATCATTTTGTCTTTATAGGAATACAGGTGTGACCTTTTATTTTTACTACAAATGTTTAGACTCTATAGGAATGCACGCGTGCATGTTTATATGGTATTTGATAACATCCTTTTTGTCTCTAGAAATACATGTTTGCCTGTTTTATGTGGTAATTATATGGTTTCTAGAGATAGAAAAGTGCTCGTTTTATATGGTCTTTAATCATGCGCACATCATTGTTTTCTCATAATGCATTACATGAATATTTAATCATTTGAATACAGTCAGCTAGTCATCATTTCGTTTGGCCTAGATTTATCAAAATCAAACGAGTCTCCTGATGGGTTTCAGCACATTGATCCAACATTTTCGTTCGCAACCATTTTCGACTGTTCAAATGAAACATTTTGACAGAATTATTGCGCATGCACCTAATGACGTTTGTTTTACCTTTGACCGTACACATTCCTGTTGTTCTATCACAAACTTCCATGTCACCATCACAAGTTGTGCTGCCACATTGCACCTTAGTCTGAAACGACGTAGACTAATTCTAATATGCAAAATCTATGCTCATTTCCACTAAAACAAAGAAATCTGACGTCGACGTTATTTGTAGCCAAACAGGCGCCAAGAAAGAGTGCTACTACATTTGATCTACTATTTCATATAAACTACTGTTAGCTGATCCTTGGGGTAGGGGAACAGTTTAACAATATAAAGTAAAACGGTATATTGTAAAACATCTGACTTTGTATTGCATAGCCTCGTCAATTTTCGAGAATAAAAACAAAAACCGAAACCAAAATCTGTGGCGAAAATTTTACAGACTATTTAATCATTCACACTTTTAGACGGACAATAGTATATATGTATTTCTTATAGCAAAGGAAGCTGCATTTAAAATCACCAAAGCCAGGGAGAAGATATGTTTCCAGTTCAGCTAAACACACAGAGCCCGAAATATACAAAACGAGAGAAGCTTTATCTAACGGTGTTGAATTTAGTTTGTTTAGAATTCTTCGAGTACGCCCTAACCAAACATTTTTACTTGTATGCTTTTAGACGACAATAGGAGATCGTTCTAAATATGACCCGTTTTTCCTAAACCTCAAAATTTATATTTTCTTCGTTTACAAAAAAACATCTATGGTTATGATGATCCCAAACGGATTCGCAAGAATCAATTCTATTTCTAAAATAGTGCTTTAGATCAATCAATGTCAAATATATAATCCTACCTGGTATTAATTTAATTATGCACCAGGTTGACACCACTTAAAAAGAACAATATCTAAATTTCAGTTTAGATAGTGAGTCTGAATTTATCTAATTTGACTTAAAAATTTTATGATGTCTTCCTGACAGTTATTTCAGTCATGTTCTTCCTAATTAGAACTCAGGATTATATAGTTTTCAGAAAAGCTTAAACAACATGCTTAAAAATAACCAATTTATACGGTGTTCCGTTTGGACAATCGTGACTTTTTATTTAATACTAAACCGCGATGCACGATGGTACGATGACGAAAACGCGATGGTGAAAATACGATGGCACGATGATGAAACAACGATGGTACGATGGTGAAAACGCGATGGCACGATAATGAAATCGCGGTGGTGCGATGGTACGATGGTGAAATGTCGATGTAATATCGCGTTTTCATCATCGTACCATCGCGTTTTCACCATCGCACCATCGCGCCATCGCGTTTTCATCATTGTACCATCGTGCCATCGCGTTTTCACCATCGTACCATCGCATTTTCACCATCGTACCATCGCACTATCATCATCGTACCATTGTGGTTTCACCATCGTACCATCGCGTTTTGACCATCGTACCTGTACCATCGCGTTTTCACCATCGTGCCATCGCGTTATCATCATCGTACCATCGTGGTTTCACCATCGTACCATCGCGTTTTCACCATCTTACCATCGCATTAGAAATTCGTAGTCCCGTACACTTGTATTTTTGTCAACAATAGATGAATGTATCTCAATGTATTTTGTGAGACGAAATTTACCATTTAGATTTTGCTGTTTTGCAAAATGTTTTACAAAATGTTCAGTGTTCAGTTCATTAAAACTGTATAATCTTCAAGGCCACGTCCTTTGTATTTAATGTATGCATGGAAGTAAATAAAAAACTGGGTGTAATAGTCACATGGTATTATTCAAACTCAGCTTATTCTTGTTAGGATGTAGAAGGTACATAGTGCAATGTGAAAATGAGATTGTGTGTGTGTGTTCGGGTTTAACGTCTTTTTCAACAATTTTTCAGTCATATAAACGACGGTGTCTACTTGTAGCAGTGAGCACAATGCCCAACTTTATAGTGCTGCCTCACTGGAATATCACGCCGTAGACACGTGACACCCAGTCACATTATACTGACACCGGGCTGACCAGTCCTAGAACTATCCTCTTAATGCTGAGCGCCAAGCGAGGAAGCTACTAGTACCATTTTTTACGTCTTTGGTATGACGCGGCAGGGGATCGAACCCACGACCTCCCGCACTCGAAGCGGACGCTCTACCATTAGGCTACCGAGGCGGTACGAAAATGAGATTGTATCAAGCCTGTATTTTACTGACACATATACTGTACCACTGCGCATGACCACCGGAAGGCGATAGTACGATGGTGAAAATGCGATGGTACGATGGTGATAACGCTATGGTACGATGGTGATAACGCGATGGTACGATGATGAAAACGCGATGACACGATGGTGAAAACGCTATGGTACGATGATGAAAACGCGATGGTACGATGATACGATGGTGAAAACGCGATGGTACGATGATGAAAACGTTATATTACATCGACATTTCACCATCGTACCATCGCACCATCGCGATTTCATCATCGTGCCATCGCGTTTTCACCATCGTACCATCGTACCATCGCGTTTTCATCACCGTGCCATCGCGTTTTCGTCATCTTACCATCGTGCATCGCGGTTTAGTATTTAATAAAAAGTCACGATTGTTCAAACGGAACACCGTAAATTTAAGACTTTAGTATTATGCTTGACTGTTTTAAATGTCACATATCTAATACTAGTAAGCACTTGACGTTGTTTTTTAAATTGTTTTTCATTATCAAATAATTTACGTCCAGTTCTACTTGGTTTTAATCTGTTTGTGTACATACATTTTTAAATTATATTCCAAATTTTCAGACGCATGAAGTATGTTGTTCTTTTATCTTTAAGGATGACTACCCGTAATAGTATTCACAAGTTATATAGTGACAGAAGTTCTAAAAAAAATTCTTTAGATTACCTCCCCTGATAATTTTTGGTTTTTCATGAGTTATCTCCCCGGAAAACTAGAAAAAAATTTTTTTTTCTCCTTTTCCCTATGGGGAATTTTAGATTTCTTTTTGATATTTGTATCAGAATAATATAATGCAGCTTTCTACCCGCAAAACTTTCTCGAAACTCAAGCTCAGATTCTCATAATCAAAGAAATTATATATTTCCCATAGGCATCAATGTTCACTTCAATACCGGTTATCTCCCCCAAAAAAATGATAAAATTCTAAAAATCTCTCGGTGAAACTTTTTTTAATTTTGAATGTCTTTAAACTGACCAAATTTCATTTAAATATTACCATCTAGTTATAAGATATGAAATATGGCTATTACACCATGTTATCCTTAAGCCTTGAGTTTTTCATTTTCTACTTTAAAATATATGCTATATTTCATGTGATAATTTTCACTAGCTTTGTGCAGTCTTTTCGCACAGATTTAATTTATTGTGTCTAAAACTTACCGCGTCATTTCGTTTTTTGTAGAACACCGATCCTCTTACCCTATGCTGCAGAATTTTTGAGTCGCCGACGGAGTTCAGTTCGCATAAATGCCACTGTCTCTTGTAATTAACAGACTTACAAGATGCACGATTTTCACAGTTTGCCCAGCAATCCTGTAGACTTATTCCAGGTATAGATAGAAACCTGTGTTCTGGCAGAGCGGCGGCATTTAACGTCAGAGCCCGGACATCAAAGTCGGCAAACGTCGCACTAAAATAATTCACCAAGTTAAACATTGCTAAAAACGGAATAACTTTAAAATCCATTTCAATCGTCTTCCTCGTCCGTTTTAAAATCTCTAAATTGAAAGCTTCGTTCTTATATTACAATTAGAACTGAACAGCTCTGAATGTTATATAAAATAAATGCATTGTAGAGCGTGTCTCATTTACGCGGTTAACTTTAAGGTAGTCGTACATGTTAGGGCAAATTTTCTAGACTGCAGAGGTCTATTTGATAATAAATTTCATTCAAGCCCATGATAAGCTGAACTGATATAAAGAATTTTTGTCAATGCCACAATTTTTGCTACTGTATTCGAAATACAGACTCTCTCTCTCCCCCCCCCCCCCCCCCCCACGTCTCTTTCTGTGTCTCTCTCTCTTCATCTTGAAATTTACAACTTGCATACATAATAAAGTGTGTCATTTGCTCTTTGAAACGAGCATACCTTTCCCTGCACACCGGCTTGGCGTTTCCGATGATTCTACCTATGCCGGCAAAACCCATCTGGCATCCCGTTCTCATTTCAACGCTAACTGTTTTACATGCTTGTACACAATCAAACTATAATAAAAAGTATGCACTTTTACTTATATTTCAGTAATTGATTTAAAAAGAAATACATTATATTATGCAGTCTTGAAAACATAACTTTAGCAAAGCTGCGCTGTCCAAGTTGCGGCAACGCTTTTAATTTTACTCGCTGATATGCGTAAAGTTAATAGATGCCGCAAAGCGACCACTTCTACTGGTTCAAAGATTAGAAAAGTACACTCATAATATCGGGGTTGTGTTAAGTCTTATCCCCACTTGTATGCATTTAGTTAAATTAATACTAATTATTTTTAGTTCCATAGGGATCAAATAATTGAATTTTATTTGATTCACTCTTGAGCCTGCTTCCAGATAGAACCTTTTCTGGTGTAATATGAGACGGTATGGTCCTAACACAGTAGGGCTTGAACCCTCAACTTCCGAGTTGAGCGACCGACACCTTAACTACTAGACAACTGCTCATCTGCATTTCGTGATCTTTTAATTACTCCATTTGATCTACTAAAGTTTTGCAAACGGAAGGATTCAAAAAATCAAATAGTAAATATGCCGTTAAAGCATATTATCATGATGGTAAAATAATGAATAATATATGATCTCAACCTAATCTGCTGTATGCGCATAATGGCGCACGTGGATTTATTTGGATACCTAGACTTCCGTGAAGTATGAAATTCCAAATATCAATTCCAATAATGCTTAAAAAGCTAAATTATTCAAACAGTTTCCTTTAAAATGTTGTTGTTTAACTAGGCCCTTTACCGTATATTTTAGATACCGAGGCTTGAAACGTGAATAATTCATCAAAAATCACTTTCATGCAGTGAACAAATCAATTACAATATTACAGAATGGTATTATTTTTCATGTGTCGTAAACTATGAACAACGGCAGGCTAAGTCGTTAAAGCCGATTTCCGAGAAATAATATCAAGTAATAATTCAATAGTACATTAAACGTTTAAGGATGTTGCCTATTTCTTATGATATAGATATGAAACACTGAACATTGAGGCTTCTCGGATTGAAGCAACCCGTCTATTATATTTTTCCGTTACAGCTTCTTTTTGTTGTGGACCTGCTTTGCAAATGCGTGGCTCTGAGGTTGTGTTTATGGTGTTCTGTGCTTCCGAGAAATCTACCATTACCTATTATCTTTTTTATTGCAAAGAACATGTACTAGAATGCATTCCAAAAATACACTTTTTATATTTTACAAAGTTTACAAAGGGACATGTTATTTCTTTATTTCGACACATTTTTCTCAATGTCTCGTCAGCTAAGTGTTCATATTCAGGTAGAAGAAATATTTATTTATATGATCGTTTGGAAGAAGAAATTTAAGGTATTTGACCAAAATGACAATCGGCAAATTTCGTTATTCTCCGTATGCAATTTCGGCATTCTCCGTTTTTACACGGAAAGTCATGCAGACGTTGAGCTATATGTACAAGTTGCAATATAATTAGGGTTATTACTCAGAAATAACTAGGTTTATTTTAGCGACGGATATTCGTCTTGATTAGATATTAATCGCACAGAAGTTAAATAAATAAAGAAGTACATAAATAAATGTAATATATTTTACTATAAGAATAACAGCGAATATGGCGGAATCTACCGATGATTACCGAATGACAGTAAAGACGTTATAATCACCCGAAGCCAATGCCTGACAAGCAAAAATCTCCACAATCACAGCAGGAAAAATTATACGAACTTTTACGCAATGCTGGACAGACGTTTAATTTTAAAACAGTGTTCAAAGGACTTGATCTATCTGTCGCCTATATGGTACCGCGGAAGATCTATTGAAATAAGCATATATTATTGACACTGGTTGATCAATCTGTTGTTACTGGTACCGCAGAAGATCTATTGAAATAAGCATATTGACACTGGTTGAAGAAATAAGCGACAATTCATAGTGCTAGTTGTAATAAATTTATCTTTTATGTGGTTACATAAATTTTAGGTTGCCCGATAATAATAATAATAATAATAATAATAATAATAATAATCAAAGCACTGAGAGGACTGATGTGGAGAGCGGTTGACAGCTTCTGGTAAAGGGCATGAACAGTTAACTTAAGTTTGGTGATTCTAGTTAAACTACTTTTGATTAATAAGCATTTTCAACCTTTTTCTTACCAAATCAATTGGTAAAACTCTTCTTTTACTCTGCCAAAGGGGATAAAATAATATATGAGCAAAGCTCATGTGCTTATTGAAAATTGTGTGAGGTTTGGTTAATCTTGCTCAAAATCTTTTTTGAATTATAAGCATTTTTTAACAAATCAATAGGAAAACACTCTGCTTTTACTGGAACAAGGGGAATAACTGTAAATGTGAGCAAAGGTCATGGACTAATTGATATGTATGTGATGTCTGGAGATTCTAGTTATAACAAGAGCTTGTAGAACACTTGCATGAAGTAACTGACAAGGAACAGAAATTATTTGGTCACTGCCCGCTGGGCATTTAACGTATTGATCTTAAATCAATAATTATGGGTCATTTACCAGTCTTAAATCAAATGTGATCTTAGACCAAAGCATAATCTAGTTTTCTGGCAAAAAAGTTCTATTGTCAATGTGATCTTGAACTTTGACCTACTGAACACAAAATCAGTAGGGGTCATCTGCTGGTCATGACAAATCTCCCGATCTCATGATCCTAGGCTCAAGCGTTCTCCAGTTATCATCCGGAAACCGATTGGTCTAAAGACCGACCAACATCCATCATCAAACAATAATATTTACAATATACCCCTCCTGCTTCGAAGGAGAGCAATTAATTCTCAAATTAGAAGATGCCCATGTCTCCCCCAATGCATATTCGTAATAGGCAAGAAGTCAACAGAGGATAGAGACAGTTATGGTTGGCTGCAATTGAGATCATCTACTTGGCATGTACAATCACCCTATGAAGTTTCAAAATTCTGGATCAAGTGGTTCTCAAGTAAACCGTTTTCCATGTTCATGCCCTGTGACCTTGATCTTTGATCGAGTGAGCCCAAAATCAACAGGGGTCATCTACTCTGTATGTTCAAATTTCAACATTCTGGGTCAAGTGATTTCTGAAGTTATTGATCCAGAAAGAGCTTTTCCATCTTCAGGCCTCTGTGACCTTTCCCTTAAGTCAAGTGACCCCAAAAACATTAAGGGTCATCTAATCTGTAATTCCTATCATCGTGATTGAAGGTTCTGGGTCAAATGATTCTAAAGTTATTGGTTGGCAAGAAACTGTTTTCAAAGTTCTGGTTTCTGTGACCTTAACTTTTGATTAAGTGATTCAAAAATCAATAGGGGTCATCTACTCTACATGTCCAATCATCCTATTAAGTTTCAACATTCTGGATCAAGTGGTAAATCAGAAACGGGTTTCAATGTTCAGGCCCCTGTGACCTTAACAGGTAATTTTTTTAAATGAGATATCCTCTTGGTAAAAGCAGGCTATGAATATATTACATATAGATTGCATAGATAAAAGACACACTAAAAGCAACCATAAAAGAATATTTACAATGAAATTGAATGTTTCACTCAATTTTAAAACAACCAAAACAACTACTACTGTCTACAATATCAGCAAACATCATGATCTTCAGGTTGCATTCAGTCATTTTTCAACTGTAGATTAATGTAACAATATTGCCTCATAATCATGACAACATGCATGTTTTAGCCTTGTTATATTTTCTGGTCCTTTGGGATCATGCACTCCATTCAACATATTTGTAATAGAGTTCCGCTTAAGCCGGTGCTAGGGGGCGTGGAAGGTGTTGCACATTTCATTACCTCTCATGAACAGACTCAATCAAACCGAGTCTGCTATTATTCTTCTTGGTTGCATTCTATGGTTCCGAAGGATCTTTTTACGAATTTTATTGTTAAAAATGCAAATATTGAAAACTGAAATTTTTCAAACTTAGTTTGAATTGTCTTAAATGATTTATTGCAGCCTTCCGAATCACGCTATTGTATAATTATCCGAGAAGAAATCGTACGCCAGTACGTGACTATTTGGGGACGAAAACACAGCGAATCTACCGGCGATTAAAAGGTGATCTTGTTAAAAATAATGTTTCTTTCGAATTAATTATACCCTTTAATGATATATCAATCACAAACACCAGCTAGAATGTAAAATAAAATCAAAATAAAGTGCATATGTTCGTATTTTCGGGAAACAGGTACGAATTTTTCGCTCTCTCCCTTACGGCTGCAATTATTTTCCTAAGTCGTGCAAATAAAAATTATTTATGTAAATATTATAAAAGGATCGTATCTTTCTCTATTAAAAATAAATAAGATTACACCTCTTCTGTTGATTTCATGCAATATATCGTTCCATAAACCCATTTCTATGCTAAAAGCTTCGACGGATACACGGGTGCAATTTTATCATTCAGTATCGAATCGCACGCCATGATAATTAGACGTTTTCTGATCATGTGAACAAAAGAAGCTCTTTAGTATTGTTATAATAAGTAATAGTTATAGTATGTGTGAGAGTGTGTTACCAGGATATATCAGAGCTAGGGGTACATCGAGGGTATTTTTCTCTGCACATATCGTCGAGGCCGGTAGGCCGAGACAGATATGTGAAGAGAAAAATAACGAGATGTACCCCTAGCTCTGATATATCCTGGTAACACACGAGCATTACATATTATAACTGTTTTATCGCATAGTTTATCATTAAAATGTATATATTATTTTCATTTAAATTTGTTTATTATTATTTTTACTATTTTGATTCCCTTTCTGCGCCTCGCTGACTGAAACACTAAAACTTCTGTTTTAGAAAATGTGTTCCCCAGATAAAAGTACCCAACAAATTTCTGCATAATATTATGTTTTAAATCTTTGCATTTCATTGGCCAGACATATTGTAAAACTTGTTGTTTTGTTTGTAAAAAAAAATCAAAGAAAAAGAAAAATTTGAGAAATCTCAGAATTTCATATATTTCATGTATTTCTGAATTTGGCAATAACTATCAAGTTTTTGAAATATTCTAGTTTATTTATTCTTTTACTTTATAAATGTAGGTGTTTGTGACAATTCTTTCTCTGTGAATTGTAAATTGAAGCTAAAATCATCTTTTCTTTGAAAGGAAAAAATTATACTCCCTTGATAGGACCTCAATAGAGAAAAAGTGTTCCGATATATATCGGAACAGTTTTACTGTGCTGATATATATCGGAACACTTTTTTTCTTATGAAACTCCATAGAGATTTCCGTGTTGATATATATCGCAACAGTTTTGTAAGATATCAGCACAGTTTTGTAGTAATAATGTGTGTTACTATGTATAACATGCTGCAAAGATCAAAGGAAAATTGCCGCACTATGCGATAATAAAATTTCGATTAACTTTTCTAGCAGGAACTGAGTTTTAATTTAAAATGTTTACAAAAGATACAACTTGGTTTTAATACCCATTATAGATCTACGCGGATGGTGGGGTGTCCGGATGGTGGTGAAGTACGGTACTATTTTTTTGAAGAATTGTTTTGGTCATGTGATCTAAGCAAGCACGCTTATTTTCATACGCTTTGTTTTTGTTATAGAATATAGATAACGACAAATATGTACTTAAGCAATGATTGTTTTGATAAAGTTGAATCTCAGAAGCTTTCTGAAAGTTGAACAGACTTGAATTACATAAAATGTATGGAGGACATGGAACTACTTCGTTCGGTTTCGGATAAGCGTATCGTCCGTAAATTTGTGGTATGGTAAATCTGCTGCCCACAATAATAACAATAGAGTCTAATAGAAATAATAATAATAATATGATAGCTCTAATTGAAGAATAGTTGTTGTGTTATTAATTATTGACCTAGTCTTCCGTTTAAGTATGAGATTCCCCCCCAAATGTACATGAATGGCCACCATAACCACCTGTTAAGCAAAGCAGACGAAGCTTTTTGGGAATCGAACCCAGGTGTGTTGGAGTATGGTAACCAGAGTCTTAATATAAACACGAACGTCTGTAACTCAAAGAGAAGTAATTTAGCATAGTTACTGAAAAACAAACTTTCAAATTTTACCTGTACTCGTTCTAAGACCATAAGCTGATTTAAATGATGTCTATACTGTCATTCTGTGTTTGCCACGCCAATTTGTATAAATTTTTCGCTATTCAGTCAGTAAATTTCCAGTAAACGCCCTTTTGATGAACAAGTGGAACTGCCCAAATTGAATAATAGACCAGTCCATTTTAGAAATTTAGCAGGGTAAAAGTTAAGAACAAATTACAGACATTTTTCAGCGTGAGGTCATTCAGGGCATTTGTAAACAAACCAATGAAATGAAAAGAGTTTTGTGTATTTATCATTCCCCTTTAGCCTTTGCTTTGTTGATAATTCATTGTTTACTGACCTAGCTTTGAGACGACATGTCAATTAGTTGTTTATATTCTATTGTGTTCAAGAATGTTCTACCACAATACTGACCTAGCTTTGAGACATGTCAATAAGTTGTTTATATTCTATGGTATTTCAGAATGATACTGATAAATAGTCTGGATTATTCTTGGTTTTTTCAGAATACTAAGAATTCTTTTATTCTTGGTGATACTTGAACGTTCTGGAACCTTCCATGATACTTTAAATAGCAAGCTGTCTGAGGACAGGGTACACAGGGTATATGCATATCGGATCCCTTTCTGTGGAAAATGAGAAAACGGATCCCTCTCTGTTCGCGCACAGGACACTCTTTGTGGTAAACAATAAACTCCAACGTCGATGAGCTCGGAAAATCAAAATTTGCGTCGTAAACACATTTTTGTACGTAAAAAACATACGAACCACGGAATGACTTAGCTATATACCATTGCTTTTTTCCCGTTATATTTGTTTTATCAGTTGACACAAGTCCAAACGAAGATGGAATATAGACGGAGGTTCTGGCTTGGATGAACATCGTGCGATGTTTATGAAACTTAAATACGACTTTCTTTGAATATAGCAAATATGTACCTTAGATGTGAAGCCGTTGATCCCATCTTATTTGTAAATACACAATATGTGGTTATTTTCATCATATTTCCTTAGAAACGCTTTTCCTTCGATTTCGTTAATGTACGGGATCCCTCTCAGTCGGCTCAATTTTGCCTCACAGGACCCCTCTACACTCTCTGCACACGGCATGGGAACCTTCTCGGACACAATTAATTTTCTATCGGCATCGGTGCCCTCTCAATTTAACTTCAGTGTTAGAGTTAGGAGATGGTGTTCGTATTTAAAAGCACCATAATAATTATAGGTTTATAGGTTATTAGCTAAGTATGAGTTTTGCAGCGGAAGTAGATTGCACGACTTTAGGAGCGCAATATTCTTCCGCTAAAGAACGAGTGCATATTTACCGATGCAAAGAAGATAACCTTTTTATTACATACGCATACAATGTAATGTAACTACTATAAATGTGTTCAATAGTCTGAATAAGATTGACAATACTGAACTAAATAAAAAAAAAATAATGCCACGACACACATTCAATTACGTCACGCATCCGATATGAAAGACGGGCGTCAGTGTATGGAAAAATATTGATGTTTCCGGTACAGATTTGTGTGCCCGGGCGGACGGGGGTTGTTATGGTACAGATGTCTCGCTGAACGCCCCCTTCTCAGACTAGCTATCCATGAATTTAATGGCCCCTCTTTGTATCAAATTACATTATACAAATTCGCGTTTAAAAGTTATTCGAGTATCACCAAGGTGTAGGTAAATTTGATAATAAAATTTAAATATGCATGTTATGTGAAATTGCTGATTTATTTTCAATTTAAAAGCATATTAAGGGAAGTAAAAACACCATGATCTATTTTCTTTAGAAGCAGATGTTGTTTTCAATAAGAAAACCATCTCGAAATTCTAACATTGAAGTTGAGGGTACCGGTGCCGATAGAAACTTTTGTCGAAGAGGGTTCCCGTGCCGGTAGTCTAAATAATGAGACCTCGGGCAGACCGATTTTACATTTTGATATTTTACGTTGTCTACCTAGAGGTCTCAACCAGAAACAATCAAAACTGTGGTCAATTGAAATTACGATTTATCAGTAGTCACGATTTTTCTTTAGCCCTAACTGCTTACCTGTTGTTTTAAATCATAAATAGTAAATAAAAAACATAAGAACAAGACATATTTATCAAGAATTTCTGTTGTAAAAAATTTAAACCTCTAACGTCTCAATCGTCTTCATGTAATGGCGGTCGGAGGCGTGACCAATGAAAACGCTTCGTGTAGTAATGTGTTTACCGGTGATCGGCCATTTTCCGATATGTAGTACACTCGTGTTAAACCTTGGCATTTTTTTAACTGTCATAGTTTGAATTTTTCTCAAGAAATCTCGGTAATATATACATCATTGAAAAGGAAAAATTACAGGCTTTCTGTGTATGTATTTCTTTTTTTTATCCGTTGCATTATCATAACATAATTCCCGCCCAACGGATTCGGAGGCGGATATCGACAAGTCAAAATAATATAACGATATTCAACTCTCGAGTACAATTATTTGGACTACCGTGCCGGGTGCAGAGAGTCAAGAGGGATCCTGTGAGGCAAAATTACACCGACTGAGAGAGATCCCGTGCATTAACGAAATCGAAAGGAGGGCGTTTTTCAGGAACTATGATGAAATTAACCACATAAAGTGTATTTACAAGTAAGATGGGATCACCGATTTCACATCTAAGGTACTAGATATTTGCTATATTCAAGAAAAGTCGTATTTAAGTTTCATAAACATCGCACGATGTTCATCCAAGCCAGAACCTCCGTCTATATTCCATCTTCGTTTGGACTTGTGTCACTGATAAAACAAATGTAACGATAAAAAAGAATGGTATATAGCTACGTCATTCCATGGTTCATATGTTTTTTACGCACAAAAATGTGTTTAGAACGAAAATTTTAATTTTCCGAGATCACTGACGTTGGAGTTCATTGTTTACCACAAAGAGTGTCCTGTGCGCGAATAGAGAGGGATCCGTTTTCTCATACACCGTGGAATAGAAACTTACTGAAAACTTTCCTGCATTTCTTAATAACAAAATATTACCAGTTTGTACATTTAACATTTCTCCCGAGTGGAGGAAATAAAGAATGAGATCAGAATGAGTTTGAATTGTGAACAATTTTGAGTTATTACTATTTGGATTTAAATTTGACTAGGTCAGGAATTGGACTTTTATTGCATAGGGGAAATTTGGGTAACTGAGCCACTTAAGAACTACGAAGCATGTTTCTTGCAAACAAATGGCAGCATCTCTCAAGTATTATTATTTCATTTTTTGGATACATGTTAATATCACATTTCAGGCAAAAGTACCCAAAACGCCACTTAGATGTTTTCGGAAAACTTGATTTGATGAATTGCCCAAAGTGGCTCAGTTACCCAACATAGTTATGGTAACTGAGCCACCTTTATCGTGTGTACTTAGATGAAGAATAATAAACTAATCGCATTCATTTGGACTTTTAATACGATTTCGTCGCACATCTTGCAAACGGGCATGGCCCGTGTATGTGTTTTTGCGCATGCGCATATGTGCATGTTCTTATTTTGCGTAGGACTGCGTCATCTTCCTTATGCATAAAATGAAAACACATCACAAAAGTGTACTCTTTAGCCTACAATGCTATAACATTCAAAGTGTATACATTTTGTTCAAAATAGTAATTAAATTTTTGTGATGATATCCCAATGTGTGCCTATTTCGTATTATATAAGCTGTTCACATTTTTAAGACTGTACCCAAATATCGTTCAATCCGTTTAAACCAAGCAACACGAATTGTGTGCAAATTTGGTCAAAATCAAATAAGGCAATCTGAAAAACAGCTATTCCCCGTCGCTGTTATGGACAGTAAAAGGGTTGATGGTAAGAGGAGGAAGCATTTTACATTTGAGGTGTGACCTTGACCTTCAGCTAGCCTTGACATGGGTGAATTTTAAGCACCTCGTCTTGATAAGGGGAACATTACGTTCAAGTCATATCAAAATCCTTCAAAGGATTTAGGAGATACAGAGCGGACATAAAATGGAAGGCTCAAACCTTTGATTTTGAGTTGTGACCTTGACCTTTGGTCAACATGGCTGACTCTTAAGTTCTGCAAATTGTCTTGATGAGGTAATCATTTTACCCAAGTTTCATGAATATCCTTGAAGGGGTTTAGGAGATACAGGGCGGACACAAAATGGAAGGCTCAAACCTTTGACCTTGAGTTTTGACCTTGGCCCGACATGTCAGACTCATTAATTGTGCACATCGTCTTGATGTTGTGATCATTTGAACCAAGTTTCATGAAAATCCTTTAAGGGGTTTACGAGATACAGAGATGCACAAAATGTTACAGACCGTCGGTAGGACGGAAGACGGAAGAACAGACGGAGACCATTCCTATAACCCACCACCACTCGTGACGCGGTATCAATGAAAATTTACGCGCTGACGCATTTTTATCAACAACAAGTAATTTAATGTTAACTATTTTCACTAAAGATATTAGCATATTTTATATCCGTGTTGAAATACAACTACTGTATGTCCGTCACCTCGGATGGTGCCAAAAGACGTCAAATGAAGTTACTGAACGTTGTATGGCTCAGTTACCCGACCGTGTTCTGGTAACTGAGCCATTTCTTAAAATATGTTAAGTATATTGGCTAATCCATAATAAACTAGAAAATACTGTTATATTATGTCAACGCTTACGTGCGTTGGCTCATTTCATACAACTATACACCCATTGCTACATTTTATATAGCAAAACACCCATCAACCAAATTTGATATATTCGGCGTAATTTTCATAATTCACTCAAACGTGCGTTACGTTTAAAAGTGTAACAATAGCGGGTAAGAGAAATATTAGACCAAAACTAACAATTCTGACCTTGGTATGCCATCTCCCTCATTTTCATTGATACAAACGAAGTTTTTTTCAATGTGCACAACGGTTTGGTTTTAAAAGCCTCTGTGAACCTGTCTTAATGCACCATTAACATTTGCAAGAATGTCCACGATATGTTTCGTATTTGCGCGACTTTCCGCATTTGCTGTACTGGATAGGAGTTCGGGTATATAAAATGATCGCTTAAAGCTGATTTGCAATATGGAATTTTTTACCAGCATCATTTGAAACGGGTTGTTTACATTTCTTGCAAAACGTAAACATTTGATTTTTTTCTGAACTTAACACTCTAAATCGCAGATTTGTACAACAGGTATATTCCGCAATTCTAACATGAGAACTTTACTTACCAGACTACGTTCATTTATTTATTCCCGCTTCAGAAATGATAATGAAAATTTAATTTTCCGCCGGCAACATGTTTGGATCAAGTAAATGGCAACTTTTTTATATAGGGGCACAACCTTATCGGAAAATTGATATAACGTAACTGACTCATTCCGGGTGTCAGTTACCCGAATTTACCCTATTAGAATGGACCTTTACGGCTAGTTCACTTTTAAGTATTGAAGTTTACTTTATAAATAAATTGTTATTGTTCATAGTGCCATTCTTTTCTGTTGATTATATTTTTATCAAACGACCCAATAACATACATGTGGAGATCTATTCGGTTACGATAAACCCAACGTATTGAGTGAATTATTTTTAACTTTCTAGATGTAACAAAAAGCCGGTTTTTGAGATACCCATTTGATCGTTACTCACTCTACTACGAAACAAAAAGGTTTTCTACATCCATGTTACTAGTAATTGTACTTGGAAACAAATAGTTGATGTGAGTTAGTACATAAATTTGTTCCCTATAAAATACAATTTAATAGCGCTATTGCACTAAGGAAGAGCCTGAATAGATTCACACTGTACTGAAGATTTACTACTAAAGCGTGTAACGTGATTAAACTTATCGGAGAGACTGAGAATGCAACCGCTTTTATAATCATTAAAATTGTTAAAAAACATTTAAATACTGCTGTTCTCAGACAAAGATTTAATGATCACACATAATTTGTATCCATTTATTGTTTATTCATGCATAGCTGAACATAACTTTATTCTGTATTCGGTATATATATGCATAATAACCAATTCACTATTTAACAAAGTTACAGTGTTTGACAATTGAGTTGTCTCCCTTAGTCCAGGATCACTGACGAGTGTCACATTCTGACTTCGGTGGCACGTATGGTATGTAGTCTGTCTCCAGTTCTTCAAACGACCACGTTTCCCCCTGAAACAAAAAAAAAAAATACAAAGTTTTATGTATGAATATTGATATTTTCTACCAACATGAGATTTATATAGATAATTCTTTCACAGTTTCCCCTTTAAATGACATCCAATACAGGTCTTATATACCTATATGACTTTTACGTCTCTAATGAAGCATGTATTTTATTATAAGAATCTTTCACTGGTTGCGGGTAAAGATGGGAATATCCGGCACGAAGGTAACTGTTTAGGCGGTAACGAGGCTCCTATTCCCATCTTAACCCGCTGCCTGTGATTGATTCTTTTTCTTGCATGTCTTATTCTTCAATTTGTAGAAGATATAAAGAAAAGCGAAGGTTTTTCTTTAAGGCGCTATTTTGTTATAGTAGCGTATGGATTTACGCATTCATTAATAAATTATAGCACGTGAGTCATCTTACACCCCTGGGTGGAAGATGAGTTTTTCCAGCACCGGAAAAGCACGGAAAAATCCTGTCCGGCATGCAAGAATAACAAATACAAATCCTTTGTATTTAATTCTCATCGGATACGAAAAATATGTTCGCCGTCTCAAAAGAGTTTCAGTCTTATTTATCTAAAATTATAGTCAATTGGCTGATATATCACTAGAAATAAGTACATGTTTATAATGAAAGGGGGAATCTTAATATTGAAGGCAACCATTTAAAATAGCACTCTCTCTGGTTTCCCAAATTAAGGGATATATATACTGGAAAATGGAAGGCTCCCAGATTTTTGTACTTACATTATACGGATTGCTTCCGTCTTTTCGGTTTATTACACACCCGTGTTTGTGTTGGGCGAGTTGTATCTGTTGTTTGAATATGTTCCTTTGTGTACTGTTTGTCCAGTCATACACGTCTTTTATAAAATGTTTAAAGCTATTCGGTCCATCAACTGCAAAAAGAAGCAATGAAACATCCAACGTGACGTTTTTGTACATTTGGGTATTTGCCCAAGGTCAAACTCTTCTAGCAAAACAAATTCTCTCTCCCCCTCCCCGCCCCCCTCCTCCTCCCGTACCTCCCATTTAATAAACCCTCCCACTACTTTCATACATTCCTTTTGCTTTTCTTTGCGAAAAAGTATATAAAAACACGAATTTCTTATTTCAAAAAGAAATATTATTGTCAATTGAGTTAATATTCCCACATTAAAGAAATTTGCCAATTGAAAATTAGCAGAAGATGTAAAAAATTCAATGTAGGATTTTGTTTGTCGTATATATGTAAAAATAAGTTATAGAATGAACACAGGCATGCGCGGATCAAGTCAATTTTCTCGTAGGGCAAACTGTGTCTTTATACACTAAATAATTTGTTTTGATTTTTGCGGGTGTTAGCCGTTTACAAGTAACGTGTTGTCAATAATTTTTGTTAAACAGGCCGAACTAGAAAAATAGCCGACCAGCATGCTCCCTCCCCACCCTCTCCACCGCCGCCACCTCTCCCGGAAAATTGTGAAATTCAGCGCTTCATTTCCAGCATTCTGGGGCATTTTAGGAGCATTTAATAACACCTTTTCCACTGCAATTCTATATATATACAACATACCTCTTATTTTCACATTTTAGGATCTCAACTGTTAAATTTGGGAAAAATAATAAAATTACGTTTTCTTACAGGTAAAATTCTTTGTTTCTTTGAGATAATTAACATACATATGAATTACGTCAGGGTCTGATACCAAAAAACAAAACAAAAAAAACTTACTCCATGGATTTGGGAAAGTTGTGTTGAAAATTCCATTCATATCTGGTTCCGAGTCACATAGCATCAAATCAGTTTTAGGATAGTAGTACATGATAGATTCACACATCTCCTCGCGTGTAGATAAACCGCCCTTAAAATAAAAGCCAGTCCATTTAATCCTTGAAATTGATCAATGACAAGGTTGCATTCTGAGGCTTGTCTCCAACATGTATTTTACAATCTCAGAACCTCGATGTTGTTATACCTGTCATTACCATGGTTACGAAAATATGATACCTTTTACTGAATACCGTACTACGGCACGGAAACGGAGTTTACACAATATCCCAAATTCAACAAATCTGAAACGAACTTCAATATAAGTTCATGATCAGTAAAGTTTTTTTAGTATGAAAACAGTACATACTGACATATTATCAGTTGTGGGAATGTAAAAGTTTAACATCTTTATGAAAGTATTTATGAGTTCGTTCAAAATATATTTTGTCAGGAAAATTCAAGCGTCATAAATGTAGTGAGATACTTACAAACGAAGGTTCTGATCGTTTCTCTGTATCATATATACAATCAATCCGCATACTGTCGCCCTACAAAGGTTAATACCTATTTCATTTTTTGATAAATACTTTCGACATACCATTAATATAGATTACTTCCCATGACCGTCATTTTGTAATTCATTCTTGATACAACATTACTACGGTAATGACGAAGAAGAAGAAGTAAATAAATGGACACAAAGTTTTGAAATCATGAACAAGTATAACCAAATTATACATTGGTTACACTTATTTTGTTATTAATATGGTATAGTTATGTAATAGTTTGTTTATACCTTTAAACCAACTCCGAAACTTTATGCATTAGTAGAAACATATCTTTCAATCAAATCGCATTTACATTTGTATATTGCATTTGGAAAAGACGAAAGCAGACGATATACATATGGTAAATTTTTATCCCCTCCCAAGCCGAAGTGCAATGCACAAGAAGCATTATTCAGTTTTGCTTACTTTTTAATTATCTCCCTTTTGTGATTTGGTCATGACACTTGCCGGGAGCATGACTCCAATACTAGAGATATTGTTATATAGCTTACAACAATTTCAACTTAAAATGCTTCAAATATTTGGACTAACAAATCAAATACTTTGAATTGTTTAGACGTCAAAAGACTGGCGAAATTGTTTACTTTTTTGACAACCACTTCTTCTTTGAGAGATCGAACTTCTTGAAAATAAAAGTCGTAGTTCGGATCATCATATATGGGTTTTAGCTCAGTTCCGTTTTGGAAGTGCCTCGTTCTGATACCGGAAGCCAATAAATGTGCATGCTGAAACACTGCTGTTATTCGGATTTCGTCTATATTTTCTTGGTTCATTACCTGTAATTGTTTGCAAGTAAGAATGCATGCATAAACTTTCAAAGATGGAGCTAAATGTTACACTCAACTTCTATTGTTTAGAGAGGTATGTAAACACATTCATGTGATAAAAACAAAACAAATAAATATGATAAGTGTATCTGCAAAGTAAAATCAACAAAGATATTAACAGAGCTCAAAGTTAAGGAAGTCAGTCATAAAAAGCACAATTTTCATAATTCATAGTTTTTGTCTGTTCTCGGAATACCGAGACGAAACTATGGTGCTTTACTTTCTGATTAAAGCCTTTGATGATTTTCACAATGTGCGTTAATTTTGCCTGTCGTTTCAAAATATTTCTGTTGGATGCTGTCATTCAGTAAATGGCTCCAGTGTGCAACTACGATCACGACAAAAAGGTAATACAAACTTATAAACAATTTAAATTGAAAAATCGGTTTTTGTTACCTTGTTCATACACTTATCAGTACAGTATCCACTGGTGACGAATTTGGGCTCGTGTGGAGGTATAACATGGAGCGGAGTTACCGAATGTGACACAATAAGTGAACCTACGTCATGTTGGCGTAATTGAGGGGTGAGAAGCATTCGTATACCAGAGTTGTCAAGAATGCCTGTAATAAATGATACTTCGTGTTTATACAGTGAATGAGTATATAGTGCACACGCATCATGTTACCAAATGTACCACAATAAGTGAACCTACGTCATGTTGACGTAACTGGTCGTATACCAGAATTATCGAAAATATCTGTAATGAAGGATAATTCATGTTTATTCAGTAAATATTTAGTGAACATGAATTTTGTTGGCGCAATAAAAATCGTAACCGAAACCACACTAATTCCAGTTACTTGTCAAAAAATAAGGGTTTTGTTTTGTGAACAGGTTACTGACCATTCTGTTATTTTTATTTTACTTAATGACGGCAAGCAGTCGAATATCAGAATCATCTACAATACTTAAAAAGTGAAAAGTCATGATTTAAAACCGTCCTAATGTTGGCATTACCAGTAGTGTTTTGACGCTAGAAGCATCTTGATTCCAGTGCGTGTTCGGGCTCAGCACAAGTTAACAATTTTTCAATCATATAACGCCGGTATCTACTTGTAGCCAGACTTGTGTAACTGTCTAGAATATTTCGCCAGATACGCATTGCATGATACCTCAACACAGGATTGTCCAGTCCCATTATAATGTCAACGAAAAACATTTTAACGCTGAACTCCAAGCAAAGAAGCTACTGGTACCTTTTATATTAAGTATTTGGTATGTACCAAGGAACAAACTTCGGGAGGTTGACCCAGACCATTCGCATGCAAGGTGAACGCTCTACAACTGAACCATCGCTGCGGCTTTCTTGTTACATAGTTCATAACTTTTTTCCCCCAGAAAACATATCTGACACAAACTTACCTGATTTATGAGACGGGTTGTCGTAGTGAATTTGTATTATCATAAAAGAATGGTCATTTTGGCTTCCGACCGGGTATCCGGTGTGTTCTGGGAAATAAAATGGCTGAAATAAATGAAATATAGTTAAATGCGGAACGTTTCATTGAAGTTGTGTAAATGTATATAAGAACTTTGCATATACTATAAAGCAGTTTGCTGAATAGACTGTAAAATGTATTATTTTTTAAATAAACTATTTACAATAACTTATCTTATATTACTATATTAGCAGTATTATGTCTTATTAATATCATTTCTCTTCTATACCGATGTTTGTTAGAACTTTACATAAACTATAACGCAGCTTGCTTAACAATCGTATTATTATCAGAGACTGTAAAATGCATTATCTTTTTTAAATAAACTATATACGATTACTTATCTTACATAGTATGCTAGTAGTATTTCCTCTTAATATCATTTCTCTACTATAACGGATACTTTGAATGATTACATACTGAACAGAACTTACCCCACCACCCACGGCCCATGCAAAAAAGATCTCCGGTCATTGCGGCCACCCTTTGGGCCAGGTTAGAAAGCATTCTTCCCTAGCATGGTTCAGGCTTGGGTGGTTACCAGGACATTTCTGTATCACCAGATGATGAATCAGTCCTTCATTTCCAGGTGTAATGATCGGTTCAAACTGAAAACGGACACAAGAACCGAGTTCCTGATTATTGCCGTGTTTTAGTGGAATGTTGGGCCCTTATTAAATGCTCAAACGCCCCGTGGCGGGAAACGAGGCGGGAAACATACTGATTTATCTTAAACTAGATTATTTTGTATAAAATATGAAGAAAAGCATCAGGTCTTGATGTGGACATTTTCCATATACAAGGTAACGTTGTAATTTCTGCTGTCAGTTTGACGCTATAGCTTGGCAGCTTCCTTAAAATTCCCCGCCCTCCACCGTTACACACACAAACATACAATATGTCACGGATGTTCAATCAAAGTGAAAACAGTCCATATTTATATGTAAGTATAAGTTAATAATTCATATGCTACAGCAGGTTGTGCTCGCAGTATTGTGCACTTAACACTGAAGGAATATACAAGGGCATAGTACCTGAATCATGTGGTGTTTTCCTCCAAGGTCCGGCATTTTTTGAGCCACACACAGGTAAGTGGTACCTTTATCTGGTACCATGTACTGAAACGTTAAAAATGTCGTCTGCTAAGTAGGTAAAGGTAAAGAGTGTTTCTCTGACAAATTTGCTGTGAGAATACACTGGGCCCCAGGTATTAAAATCGCAGATCAAGACGCTGTTTAGAATTTGCTGATTCGATGGCGGACGGTTTCCCGAATAAATATGTATCACTTTGTTACCATTATCTCTATTCAGCGCCTTCTTCTAAAATAGTGTTTTGGAGATCTCCATTTTGTTGAAATACTAGGCACCCGCATTAGTTAGATCACTTTTCTACAGATCAGTTCTTTTTGTACAGTAGTACTTAAAAAAAATTGATCGTCAGACTTTAACACCTTGTAGCTGACACCACTTCAGAAATAAAGAAGGAATTAACATAATCTCATGTTGTATAATAACTTACATTTCCAGCAGTAAAATCATACACTTTTACTTCTTCGTAGGCGACGGATTTTGGGGCTTTATTCGTATTCAGCAACGATACGCTTTTGGTTCCCCTTCTCTCACCGCTATGATACATTAGGCTGTCCTCATCAGCTGGGTCGTCATGGTGATAGGAATATATCACCCTCTGGGTGGCATTCTGTTATAAATATAAGTTAGCGATCTTTAATATTCCTTTCAACTATGCATATAAAGGTGACGAATAAAACTTCTTTTGTTGTGCAACTTTCTGCCATCACACATATATTATTATATTGCCAACGATTAATTTGAAAAATAAGATATACTTACGTGAGATAAATGTATTCATATTTGTATATCTTACTTGTGCAGAATCTTAATGGCAATATATAGGCGTATTTTTGCTACTTTTTTTTGTTGATATTTCTTTGATATGAAGTACATGTTAAATCATGTGGATCCTTAAACAAATACATGTAAGACTACAAGGAACTAATCTCCAGATTGTACGACAAGAAAAAAAATTAAAAGACAATTTCAAGATATCAGGAAAAGAGATACATAAACTATTTTCTAAGTCAAAATAAAAAGCGTTTGCCATGGGGTATCAAAGGTAAACTGCCCTAAAGCTACTCGCCCACCGTTTCGGTGAAATTTTTCAACGTGTTCATTTCAACCAAATTTGGCATAGAATGTATATATGGCTCTGAAAAATGATAAACTGGATGAAAATGAAAGTTAGATATTAATAAAAAAAAATGCAAGAAGAAGCATGATTTCAAAAGCGTTGCAACGGTTTACTACCTTCTGTACAATATATTTGGTTATTTATGTCTTGCAAAAATTTTAAATCAATAAGTTTGTACCACCGGTCACTTTCAGAGTACTTACCTTTTATGGACTTTTGAGAGAAATTATTTTTCGATTTTTCGCCTAAAATGTATAGGTTAGTCCCTTTAATCAATAAATGTTATATAAATGGCCGTTAAGTATTGGTCAAGATGGTAGGGAAGTTTTTATTTTCTAGGTAACCCGAGTTCGATTCTCGACTCATGTTTTTTCATGATGTAGCATATTTCAAATAGTTTAGAAACAAAAACTCATGTTCTAATGTTTAAAACATGACCACTTTTCAGTTTCGAAGAAAGATCATTTTAGTCGCACAAAATCATAATACAGTCCCTTTAATACAACTAGTTACATTTATTTCCAAATCATGTTGGTCACACGTGTTGAGTTTCCTGGTAAACTTGAGAACTGTTCCAAACTCATTTTCTTCTCCGTGCAGCAGAGTCCAGTCCTGTGACTGATCCACTATTGGTGGGGAATGCCCGGTAGTATGGCGATCCTGAAAAATATAATATCAAAAAGGTTATAAAGCGTCGTCGCGTATACCGGCCTATACAATAAAATCGTGGTTCTCAAATCTTTGTGAAGTCATTACTTTTGTTTAATGCATACCTCTTTACAATAAACAGATCACCTGTGAAAACAGATCATAGACCACTTATTTAGAATTAAACATATTTATTTTTCAGTTTATTTAAATTGTGAAGAAAAAGCCGTACATGAAGACTATTGTTTCAGGCTAAGTGGTGGAGGAAGATCCCAGCACCATGGTATCTCTCCCGGCGTTACTTTAGGAACGGACATCGGTAGAATCTCCGAATTTTCGCAAGCAAGTTGGATAACTTCCTCTCCTGAAGCACTTCTACATCCTAAGATCCAAGTCCATACATGTGAAGGTCAAGGCATTCGAACCAAATGATCTTACCATTCAGCTTAAGGTGAGCTATAATACAGTGTGTGTTTAGCAGAATTGGAGTCACTTAACCAAGCATACAATCTTCTGGTTCGAATCCTGCTAGGGTTAGTTTCTATTTATTCACACTATATAACATGTTTTCACTACGATGGGATTTAAACTGACTCGGTCAGTTACTTACGTTCTCAAAAACGAGGTTAATACAACTCAAAATATACATGTCGTGTTACTTTACTAAATGTAAAGATTTGTTCTGAATGAGAGACAGAGAAAGGGCGAGCATTTTGGTCTGAATCATACATATTTTACCTTAAAATAAACCTTTCCGTCTTTTACCCACCCGACGATGACATCCGACGGGAACATTTTACCATTTGGAGACAGTCCGAACCCAACATAGCCTCTGGTTTTAACCCTGACCTCGAAGGTCACGTGGGTGCTATTGTACTTCCAGAACAGGAGGTAATTACCCTCCTTGTCCAGGGTAAGGCTGTTATTGAAAGGTTCAGTGGTAGTTACGCCTTGTACACAGTATGATAGCTGTAGTAAACAAGTTATGTATGTAAGGTTAGTTATTGAACGAATATTTCCATGAGCAAAACTTCAAAAAAAATCCCACTTCGATTTGTACCAAATAAACAACTAAGTATCATTTTCATCCTTATACAGTATAAATGAAGGAATACCGGTATCTAATTCACAAACAGTCAGTAAATAGAGAACGACTGGACAGAAAACGGAACAGTATATACTGTTTCCATACAATATTGTAATCTGTATTGACAAAGAAACAAATATTGAAGAGAACACTGCCCTTCTTAACGTAGCGAGACCCTTTTGTTTACTACAAGAGTGGACGAAGTGGTCCGGTTGTAACACTGTATTTGCAAAGGGGATGGTATTGTCAACAATTTACTTATAAATTGGAATTGAATAATGATGTCTGACTACGAAACTAGGGGTCGTGCGATTGAGCACCCGTTCTTGAGACTTAAATTTCTAACATTGGGACAAGAGCTTTAAATCTAGCATGCTAAAGAACCAGGGAGACTTATGGATCCTGAAGAAAATTTCATTCACCGAGACGGTCCCATTTAACATGACGACACACATGACATTGCAAGAACAAAATGCTTTATAAAATTTGTTGTAGTATTATTAGAGTGTAAACAGAATTTTGATAAAATCAGTCAAGAAAAAAGTGTTTACCTGCATCGCGAATGGTACTGGTGTAGAAAACTAACGGGTTATACTTGTTTTCTGTTAAATAATTCATGTAAAAAAACAGCCATTTTGTCCGAAATTTCTGGTCCTTGGGGATCATGGAGTCCATTAAATATCGTTGTAATAGAATTCCGGTTAAACCGGTGCTAAAAGGGCGTGAGGGGTGTTGCACTATCCTTTACCTCTCATGAACAGACTCAATCAAACCAAGTCTGCTATTATTTTGCTTGGTTGCATTCTGTGCTTCCAAAGGATCGTCTTACAGACATTATGACACCGGTATATCCCCTCATTCACAAAACAACCCATTCGGCGGGGGATATATATTGTTTCTTTGTTATTGTGGAAAAAGTTACAATGATCGTTAATTCATTCATTTTGTGACAAGCATAATTAAATTTTCTAGATTGCAATGCATGTTGTAAATAAAATATATATTGTGTTGTCACGTTAAAATGGGCCGCCTTTAAAAAAAGACGCGTTTTTTGTTAACTATGTTAAAAGTTTGTAATGCCTAAATATTGCATTCGTTTTAATATCCAAAAATACACTACAACTTATTAAAGCTATTTTAAGTTGTATTTTATAATTTTTGTAAACACTTAACGAAAGACTTTTGAAAATATCAATAACATGGTCGTCTTGTATGACGACTCGTTGTGTATTAAATTAGATTATTATTTAGAAAATGATTTGTGTGTCGTCATGTTAAACAGGATCACGATTTTGTCAGCTTCGTATTATATTTCTAAATCGTTTATAAGAGTTTACGCAGTCTGTATCTCAAGTGTTAAAGTAAAATTCAAACAATTGACTTTAAATAAATTGAATACATTTAACTATGAAGCTTTACCTTTATCTTAAAAGTTTAATATCATAACATACCTGTTATTAATGTCCTCATTTGTTTTAACCTTTTGGATATTTTAATTGTGAAGCAAGCCTATTTATATTGATTCCGTCCCCTCAGTTTATCTATGTTTGTAAACATCTCGTGATAGTCTTTAAATTTGACTCAGCGTGATAACCTTAATAGAACCTTTTCAAAATAGAAAACAGGACACTTGTACTCTTTATACCGGGTCAAAATTGAACACAGTTTGGCGGAAAAAATCATTGTCAGCAGAATTGCAACTATTTATTTATCTTAAGTTGTCGATAATTAAATAGATTGAATAAATCTGGTTTCCACCAGGGTCAGGAATGGTAACAGCATCGAAGCATAGACACTTCTGGTGACAGCATCGAACCACAGACAGCTGCAGGTGACAGCATCGAATCATAGACAGCTTCTGGTGACAGCATCGAATCACAGACAGCTTCTGGTGACAGCATCGAATCACAGACAGTCCCTAGTGACAGCAATGGACCAAAGACAGGTGATGACAGCATCGAATCAAAGACAGTTTCTGATGACAGCATCGAATCACAGACAGTCCCTGGTGACAGCATCGAATCACAAACAGTCCCTGGTGACAGCATTGGACCAAAGACAGGTGACGACAGCATCGAATCACAGACAGCTCCTGGTGACAGCATCGAACTACAAGAAGCTCATGTTAACAGTATCGAACCAGCTCATTCCAACAGCACCCACATGCACTTTCTGGTAACACTATCGAACCACAGACAGCCTCTGGTGACAGCATCGAATCACAGACATCTCTTAGTGACAACATCGAATCACAGACAGTCCCTAGTGATAGAATGAAACCACAGACAGTTCCAGGTGATAGCATCGAATCACAGACAGCTCCTGGTGACTAAATCCGCTTCCAGAACAACACTTCCCGGTAGAAGAAACTGATATTTTCACAATAAAAGCACAATTGCTGACATTGTACCAGTCACAATTGAATGATGCAAAAATGTATAACTTAATACGTACGCGTGCTCATTTTTCGTAAGAAGTAGTATAGTGCGAGGTGTTTCGAAGCCAAGCTGGCACGGGTGGCACGGCTGGCACAGTCACGTGACCGCACACGAACAATGGGGAGGGTATCCTATGACCGCGCACGAACAATGGAAGGGTAACGTATGACTGCCTGCAGCCCCGGTCTATTGTTGCGTAAACAATGCCTGCTGCTCCCTATTGTTACGTAAAGGGTATCATATTATAAGACCGCACCCAGCATTCCAAATAACAAAAGAGAGTAGGTGAGTCAATAGGAAATTACCATGACGTCACGGCCGCGCCCAACATTCCGTTACTACCCGGTTTATCTATTTTTAGACAGTAGAGGGTATTGTATAACGTTATTCCTTTTATTGTCAACCTATGTTAATATTTCATTGTTTTATCCTTCTAGAATGGTGATTTAGGGTCAAATTTGACATTCCGGGTTTTTGACATTTTTGGAAAGGTCGAGAGGTAGACATTACGAAAATCCATACTCGGACCGGAAATGACGTCATCAAAATTCAAAGTCGTCGTAGAGGCATATTGTTGATCCGTTGGAAAGGTCTCGTCGAGCACGTTCAGAAAATATATACTTTTACGGGTCTATCTAGTACGGTTCTTGAGATATTGGGATTTAAAGCGAAATCATTCATGCGTTACAACCCGGGTTTTCTCTTTGTTATTGTATGGAATCTAGGCATGTAGGGTATCTAACGAAAGGTCTCGATGAGAACTATTCGATGACCACGTCTATTCTAGTCTAAAATCACTCATGCGTAAAAACCATTTTGGACTCCGAGGGTGGGTTCGAACCTAGTCAAGGAGGATACCACGATAAAGGTCTCGTCAGGCACGTTCAGAAAATATATACTTTTACGGGTCTTTCTAGTACGGTTCTTGAGATATTGGCATTTAAAGCGAAATCATTCATGCGTTAACACCCTGGTTTTCTTTTTCATTATGCTAGGGAACCTAGGCATGTAGGGTATCTAACGAATGGTCTCGAAGAAGTTATTGCTATTTTTAATTGTAACCACATTACTGTGTCGGTGATTACGTCATTATATAAGTGACGTCATTACAAATATGACGTCATAAAAATGGTTGTCGCACACTTAATTTTGTAAAATAAATTGCCAAATATCGGAAAATGAAGTAATGACAAGATAAATAGAATAATAGGTTAGTGCCTAAGATGGAGAAAGTTTATCTGGCTCGGCTCCGGACGTTATCAGGTTCGCCTTCGGCTCACCCGATAACCTCCTCCACTTTGCCAGATAAACTTTCTCATCTACGGCACTAACCTATTATTCTCTATATAACATACCGCTTTATTTTTCATGAGCAAGTTCGTTGCTTTTGTTGGCCGAGAACATATCACGTGCTCTATGGCATATCTTCATAACATAATAATTTATTCATGGTTTAATCATGTGACAGCACAAAAATAAATGTCATATGTCATGTTACCCTTCCTAACATTTCCATTGTTACTATTGACTTAGATGAAGGTAGTGGATGTATTATTTTACTGGTTTCCAGGCAAGGTTTCAACTATATTTATTTTAAAACATGACAAAGACGCAATCGGAAGAACACAGCATCTCCGAAACAAAACCCTGCAACAGATTATGTATGGATGCGTAGATTATCAACATTAACAGAAAAATACATAGACAGTAAAACAGATAGGCAACAAGAAGGATGGCATGAATATTGTCAATCTGAGAAACGGATTATCACCATATGTTTTGCCTCGGGTGATTTTCCGTCTGTCGGGGTTGACAATATTCATTAGCACGAGATATTCATGTAATGCTGCTAAACTAAGTAGATGTATGTGTCTCCTAGAAACGGAATCACATTGACAAACTATAGTAAATATACTGACCGTGTGAAAACTAGGCCCGTACTGTATCAGCAAAACTATCATGCAGAATTTTGGTTGTCATTGCACCCCACCCCTCCTCCCTCCCCTAAAACATTTTAAAAATCTTCTCTTCAGAAACCACTGGCTCAGTTTTGAAATAATTCGCATAAATATTTTTGCGTGGCCCTCTATCCAATTCCCTCAAATAAAAAAACAACAACACTTGGCCGTCAGAGGGCGGGACTAGTTTTCCCTATATGACTATACCAAAAACATTGAAAACGTTCATCTCTAAAATACAGCAATGCTCCATGGGTGACCCCATACCAAATTCCTTTCCTTTAAAAACAGGGCCTCCAGGGCGCGGGGCTAGTTTTCCCTATATGACTCTATGGAAAACTTTGAAAATCTTCGTCTCTCGATGACAGAATAGTTTCAGAGCAATGTTCTTTTTGTGACCCTCTGCCAAATTCCTTCAAGCCATGTTGGTTTGTTAAAAGTCATGGCTTCCTGATCGGGGCTTGTTTACTGTTTATGACTATACGGTAAGCCTTCTCCTCTGAAACTGCTAGCTCGATGCCGAACTAATTTCACAGCAATGTTCCTTAGATGTCCTTCAAATCATACTGTTTCGTGCCGGCCCGGGTGTAGGTGGGAGGAGAAGGCGGGAGCTAGTTTTAGATTTATAATAATTTGGAAAGCTTTATAAAATCGCCGCTAAAACCACTGGCCTGATCTTTAAATAATTTCACAGCATTGATCCTTTTTCCAATATTATTCATTCAGCTGTGAATGTCAGGAGAATTATCTAGAGCCATCATGACCCTCTTGTATGTTATCGTCATTTACCCCTGCAGTCTAGGTCTGCAAATACATTCTGCCATTATAGTTATTCTTGTTTTACCGCAATACACGTTCCTGCTTCTGTGAATTGACTGCAAATATTCTCTTTCATAATAAAACAGTTATTGTGAAAACAATTAAACATTCCCTCAATAGGATTGAAATTAATAGCGCATTGCCTTTCCCTGATAGCGTTTTAAATCGTGAAACAATTAAATATGCAAATCTTTGTCATGTGACACTACATGAGCGAGTGTCTGAACCATTGTAAAATTTCTGCTTTTGTTTTTATTTTGAAAGGCTTCTTTGCATAACCATTTGCCTGTGCAATTTTAATTTATCATTAATAATAATGTGTCTGCTGAAAGAAGAATGACCGCTCAGTTGGTTTGTAAGAGTAATACTGTAATGAAACACATCAACTTTTGATAACAAAGCTCATGTTGGCATTGAAGAACTTTGAAGAATTATCATAAAAGATAGCAAAATAATAGAATGGTTGATATGCCATACTTTATAGAAATAATGGTATCCCAGTGATATTCTTGATTTTATAAATGCGTTAAGAAAGCTCACATAACAGCTTACTTAAATTGTGTTTATTTATACTGAGATGATGAATATATTTAGAGTCTTTCGACTTATTTAGGCAATGGCGGGAAAATGTGGATCACGGCCATGTTCAAAGAGACAAAGATGTTTCCAAGTCGAAGATACTTATCGCTGTGCAGACATTTGTAAGTTAAGTTTGCTCGTCTGTTTGAGTTGTTGGCTCATTAGCCAGAACTGATGCATTGTAGAAGATATTGTGACTTTCTATGTTTAGTGAAACCACCCACTCACCAGTTGTAAATCTAAAATTGGATTTTAAGGCCAGCAGCAGTGAGTGGCCGCAACCTTAACATTCGCGGATATTGTGTAAATTGTTACGGTTCTCGTGTACATTATATATTTAACAGCCCCTGAAGGCCACTCCTTTCCTGTTCTGATTTTATTGACTTACATTTTGCTAACTAGATATACACTCAACAAAATTCCTAATTGGTCAGTTTATATTGTATTACTATTTTGTTACTAATGCATGTATTCACACAAAATTTCACATACCGACATTTGAATAGGTGAATAAGTGTACTTTGATATCTTTGTTTTCCAAAGATAGAGCCATTTATTCATTTAAAGATCTTCATTATAGTTTCTGTCCTATTGGTTATTGACAGTTACCTCGTGCAACAGATGAGATTCAATGACGTACATAACATAACATACGTTTTCTGGTAATAAGTTATGGCCTTTTATTCTGATAATTATACTCGCATATCAAATTTCATCTAAATTATTTAGATTCGTGGCAATTATTTGTTTTAGAATGTTACATGCATATTTTCCAATCAATATTTTTATTGTTCAGCTTGTGGCGGTCCTCCATACGTACAGAATGGAAAGGCGACGCTTGTCACACCAGGTGGATACATGTATGGAGATAATGCTACTGTGACGTGTGACACAGGGTACACCCCAGCACAGACAACTGTCCAATGTAACATTCTGGAAAAATGGGACAATGCTGTTTGTGTGAAAAATTAAAAAGACGAGGATGACGATAAAACTATCGATGATTAACTTTCATAACGAAGAGAGCATTTTTCCACATACATTTCTTAGGAATGGAAGCCCAGCGGGCAAGCGACGTCGAAACGACGTCGGTTCTAAGTTGTTATTAGGTTGCGACGTTGACAACCAAAATACAACGTCTTCCCGACGTCGAAAGTGCGACATCGGTACGACGTCAGGTTTCGACGTTGTATCGACGTTGAAATTTGGTCGAAATTGTAATTGTTGCAAGTGGACCTGGTTAACGTTTTACAATAAAATTTAGTCATTTTCTTAATTAATAAATTAATCGGAAATGGATAAAAGATGCATCGCAATTTCTCCAGGAACTGCATTCACTAGTTTACCTCCCTTGATAAAGTATGAGTCACCGCTAGGAGACGATTTTTCTGAAGTAAACATTGTACTTTTTTTAATCTTTTTTAAATTAGATGTTTTTTAAACTCATTTTTATCATGAATTAAACTTAAATGAATCACAGAAACTTTAAAAATATAAAAAAAAAAAAATTTTTTTACTTAACGCGCCAAAAACCCACGTGCTATATTCATTTCCGGTTGTAAACAACGAGAAACGAGTCAACAATTATACTTTCTAAATCCAACAAAGTTATCACTAGAGAAATTGGAATCAAAGGAAGTTTCATATAAAAGTCCTGATTTAGAAAACTTCGATATCGACGCTTAATTATAGCTTCTAGAAGAAAACCATTATGAATAATAGGTTGTTTACACGTTGGAAACCCGACGTTGAATCGACGTCGGGTGTCGACGTTGTTTCGACGTCGGGGTTTCGACGTCTAAAAAACTTACATTTTCAACCAAAACACAACGTCGAATCGACGTCCGTATCCGACGTCGTATCAACGTCGTTACGACGTCGAATGCCCACTGGGAAGAGTTAATAACTCAATAAATTAGCAATAAGGTCAGAAGGTGTGTATTGCTAAAAAAAACTCTATTATGAATCATCTGAACGAGTACCTTATTAAGTAAAGGTTTGTACTATTACTCATAGTCCATCTTGTCTATTCGGAAGATGATATTAAAATTTTACAAGCAAACATCTATGATTGGTAAAAGTTTGAAACGATGGACTATTTTGCAAGATCTAGCACGAAGGCATCACTCTTGAAAAAAAATAATTGGCTTAAAGTCACCATGATATGCTGAATGTATGTAATGGAAATATCTATACGTGTCAAAATTTTATTTAATTGCTCTTTGCAGCGTAGCATATGTACAAAATATCGGGGAGCAAACATAATGCCATCAAAGAGATATTGTTACATATATGTAGAAGGTATTTGATTACGTATCAAAATTTACTCAACATTTGATATAGGAATCTGAAAGGCGTTTCTTAACCTTTTAAAGACAAACTATCTTTCTATGAAGGGCGTGAATTGATATAAATAAACGTCTTATTCTACTGCGGGAAGTATGAGACCAGTGCGAGCAACACAAATTGCAACTGGGTTTCTAGTAGTCTCTGATTTAATTCCCTTGTTTCGAAAATGCAATTTGCGTGTAAGTTCTGCTTTTCCTAAACTTAACATAACTTTTCTAAAACAAAAAAGTAAGTGTGCATTTATTTCAACTCATTTAAAATATGATTAATCAATACTAAGAGGTATCATATAACTCCATATAGATTATTTGACGATAGTATAGAACAAGGGTTTATATTTTACTGACATCTGAAGAACGTGGCGGATATCTACTTTATTTAATTAGTCCGAAATATTGTTAACTAATTTGTTATAGCAATCGGGCGGTATTACGTCGTACAAATAATTTCACTCGGGCTGCGCCATCCTGCAATTATTACGCCCGACGTATGACTGCCCATCGTGCATAAATAGTGTTAGGCACTCTTTTGCTATAAATTATTTCTTAAATAAATTATCCTTTACCATATTGTTGGAGTATAAATAGTTTTGTTGGATTTATTTAATAAGGACGTCTGTTGTAAAAACAAACATCTGAGCTAGAGGAAGCAAGCTTTAGCGAACAACAATATTTAATTTTAATGTAAGCCTCCATATCTACAAGAAAATATATACAATAACAAATATTTAATCATACTGTGCTTAGACAACTGTTTTTTTACATTAAAGGTTTAAAGTTGAAATTGTTGCTGTATTATTTCTAACAGTAATTTGTAGGGGACAAGAAGCCATGATGAAGACAAACACGACACGACGACGGTAGGTGACTAGTGAAAAATTATGTTAGACTATCTTTTCAGTCTGCCAACAGATCAATTGCATGTCCATGATGCTGTGTTCCTAAGTGCGAAAATGTCACCCACTAGCATAAGTTATCTCTAGTTGTTCAACTTGCGTAAACCACAATTCACATCACATACGGATGCACATGCTTTATTACTCCTGTTACTTGCGTATACTGATAGTTTGTTGTTATGTTACCATATACTCTCTATTTTTCGCGTAAAATTACGCTATGAATTAAATGATTTTTTTGTGAGTTTATATGGTGTAAATGAAGTCAGATTTTGGCGTAATACCCCAGTCACACATACGGCGCGGATAGCTTCGTCTAGCCACGGATAGAAACGTAGTAATCCGTATCGATCCGTACCTGAGCCGTACCTTAAAGTAATAATCCGTATCAATCCGTACGTATCCATCCGCGCCGTATGTGTGACTGGGGTATAACTGTGTATGTTACTCGAGTCTACTCTTCATTCAATTCTCTGAGGGCCATCAGATGATACATGATAGCTTACCTTGAACACGTTGAATTATTTGACTCAGTAGTGTAATTTTATTACTGTCCTTATTTCCTTATTTATAGCTTGAATTTAAAATGAAAATTACCGTGGGGGATGGGGCGGGGGTTGAATTAGTATTAATATTATTAAAAAGTGTACAGTTAAAACAATAAGGGATTCCGCATCTGTATATCGCGAGCGAATACCAAAGAAATATCCACATCTTACATGGTTTAACATAGCATTAACTATGAATCAACCTTAAAAGAGTTTATTTGAGAAGATAAGTGTTTTAACTCCTATTACTCTTGATTCGAAGTCACTGCGAGATTGACATACACATGAGTAAGCTTCAATGTTTGGTCAGATTGGCAGCCATTTTGTTTTTATGACATCATAACACAAAACGGCAAAGAGTTTTACTTAATACTTAATTTATTTATAGAAACTATTTGAATTGTACTTTCTTTATCCTGACAGACAAAATCAAAACAAAACTCATATGATTATGCTTGACGCCTTAAGCTAAAACAACTGTAGAAAGAAAATTAATTTGTTACATAATTTATTCGGCAGTGTGTAAATGACGTCATATAATGGCAGCCTACATATTTAGCCATTATTAAAAGTTTAGTCTGCTGTAGGTTCCTGAATAGAGTTCTGATTTTAACAATTCATTCAGCATATTTCAGAAACTCAACGGCAACGGACTAAAACACCCACCTGCTCTGAGGGTAGTAATAATACAAAATAATTAATTTGATTGTTTAATCACAGAGTGTACTCTATTTATAAATTGCTTATTGTCGTATAGCCAAATCAGTATCATCATCGAAGACATTTACAAACAAATTCAATACATTTCCACACAAATATGCAGATTCCAATACAGTCACTGAGTGTTAAACATTTATTTCCTCCTCCGTCGTCTGCAAATGAAAATATTGATAATAAATTGTTTTCTATCAATGTAAATTTACAATGTTTAGATCATTTTTTTTTAATATATAAAAGTCCTTGATTTCCGTCAAAGGCAATCGGGGTCAGGACCCCCTCATCTACCTTTCCCTCATCCCTGTCTACTGTTGGTCAATATCTTTTAGCATTTTAAAACGAAATGAGCGTACGTACAGAGCACAGACACTGTTTCGGCATATTTTAAAACTCATGCGGCCTTTAATAAAACATAGTCCGACGGAGCCGGGTACCAGAATTGACACGCTTTCAACTTCTTTTAACAGGATAATTACTACACGAAGACTCAATAGGTATCATTTTCTGAACCTGGGACATGTAGTTTTTGAACCCACACGACCCAGATTCGAACTTAATTTAAGGATCATCAAGAGAAATATTCTTACCAAATTTCATAAAGATTGAGTCACAACTGTGGTCTCTTGAGTGATCACAAGCTTTTCCTTAGGTTTTTGACCCCATAAGACCCAGTTTCAAATCTGACCTAGAAATCATCAAGATAAACATTCTTGCCCAGAATCTTAAAAATTGGGTCATAACTGTGGCCTCTGGAGTGTTCACAAGCTTTTCCTTTGATGCGTCCGTGTGACCTAGTTTTTGACCCCACACGACCCAGATTCAAACATTACCTATAGGTTATCAAGACAAACATTCTGATTAATTATCATGAGTTTCAAATCTAAATTGTGGTATTTAGAAAGTTGACAAGATTTTCCTTTGATCTAGCCTATTGGCCTAGTTTTTGACCCCACGTAATCCAGTTTCAAACTTGACCTAGAAATCATCAAGACAAAGATTCTGATAAAGTTTCATAAAGATTGAGTCAAAATCGTGGTTTTTAAAGTATCGCCAAACTTTTCCTTTGATTTGATCATGTGACCTAGTTTTTGACCAAACATGACACGGATTCAAACTTGACCTAGAAATCATCAAGACAAACATTCTGACCAAGTTTTATAAATATTGGGTCACAACCAGACGTCTAGAGTGTTCACAAGCTTTTCCTTCTAATTTACTGACCTAGTTTTTGACTCCATATGAACCGGTTTCAAATCTGACCTAGAGATCATCAAGACAAACATTTTGACCAAGTTTCATAAAGATTAAGTCAAAACTGTGGCCTCTAGAGTGTTCACAAGCTTTTCCTTTGATTTGACCGAGTGACCTAGATTTTAATCCCACATGACCCAGATTCAAAACTGATCTAGAAACTATCAAGACAACTATTCTGACCAAGTTTCATAAATATTGGGTCAAAACTGTGGCCTCTGTTCACAAGGCAATCGTTGACGCACGACGGACGACGCACGACGGAGGCCGAACAATGACCGGTCACAATAGCTCACCTTGAGCACTTTGTGCTCTGGAGAGCTAAAAGCCTGTGTACAATAACCTACATAAAACCGAAGCCGTCACAGTGGCAAATAAATGCGACAGTTTGAAGAAATGTGTCAGAGTAAAGGGGAGCAAAATGTATCTAAAGGATGCTAGTTTCAGAATATATTGACGTCAATTGGAGAGAAAAAAACTTACCTTTGGAACAAATACACAGACCATTAATACATTGTATGATGAAACCGACATCGCAAAATATGTGCTGACAATCGCTGGGACTCTGACAATAATCCGCCGAAACTAGAACTGAAAGAATATTGAACCTTCTTTCAAAAAGTGTTTAATGATCATATAAGGTAATTTTGTTTCCATTCCTGGAATGAATATTTGTTTTATGCGTTCGTGTCCATGTTTTTCATATATTGGTTATAAACTGGTTATATACTGGTTGAAAAAAAGAAACAACAACACCCACTTCAGAAATTTGACGTTTTAACTACAATTAACGACGTTGTTTAGAAGAAAGTGGTTCGAGAGAGACTGGAAGATGGATGGAAAGATAGACGGACGTACGATCGCACACAGACAGACAGACGAGATGATTACGGGTCCAATACCTTAAATCATTTAAGGACATTTCAATGATTAATTTAATGATATCCCAAAATCGAATGAATGACATAAAATAAAAATAAAATGAACTCATTTTGTGATATCTAAAATTCATAAATGGATATCATAAAACAGATCTGAAAATATCATATAATCCAATAATCGAATTGTAGATATCCATAAGTCAATTTGTGATCTTTACTAACAGAATTTATCATATCTAAAATCATTAATAATATCATATAATGGAATTTGTAATATACACAAATGATGAATGAGTTAAATTTGTGATATCCAAATTGAAATTAGGATATCACAAAACGGTGAATAAATAGTAAAACGGCACCCCATAGTTTTATATGTCGAAACTGGATTATAATAGTTAAAGATCCAAACAAAAACATTAAAACATCTTAATTTATGTTTTTCCGCTGTACATATATGTTTGCGAGTATGCTCCAAAGACGGCCCTGCAAGTTTTTCTGAAGATAAATAAGAATGGAATGTATAGTTTGCATTTTCCTAAAACATATTCCGACATTTCCAAATTAAAAAGAGTTTTCTATTCAAACAGAAAATTAAAAAAAGATATGTTTTAAAGAAAAAAAATGTTTCAGCTGAGAAAATAGAACACGTTACATGAAATATTTGACGGATTCATCACCTTAGCTTTGAACTATTTTTACTGCTTCCAGCGTGACACAAACACGTTATATCTGCTTGTATTTCCAAAGAAACTAAGAGGTAATATACAGATTAGAATGTACTCAAATAGGAGTAATATTATGGCTTCAGGTAACGTGTTTTCTATTAGAGATATTATTCTGTATAATTTGTAATCTTTCCAGCCATTTATATGCCTAGTACCAATTATTCACTCTAAGAACTAACTCGGTGTTACATGTGAAGAAGTCCAAAATGTAGTTCCATGCTGTTGATGAAATTTATCATCATGAGTCATATGAGGTTGTGGCAGTTATATTTCGGCTTAGATCTAAACCATTTTTCATTTTGAATGTTCAGATTTTAGTTTTATTCATTGAGGAAATGTCTACATAGGCGTAATTGCTAACTGGCAATTTCATGGGAGCATTTTTAGACGGTGATGTATTTCAGAACAGATTATTTTTCTTATATTTAACATAACATCTCAATATTTATTTATTTTTGGTAAGAAGATATGTTTTACTGAAGGACTATATATGGTTTTCATATCTTTGAAATGCTCTAAACTCTGAAAAATGGGGGCTCAAGATTTCATTGTTTATATGAAAAAAAAGGGAACTGGTATATTTTATCCTAGAATCTGCATTCAAACCACACACTTGCTCTGTAAAATATACTCAGTCTCACCTGTGACACATAAAATTCAGCAATATCTTGGCTGTAAATATGCATTTTCTGAAAAAGGAAAATATACCCTAAACATTGAAATTGGAATAGATTTAGATTTACTACACTTTCTCTGCAAAATTGCACTGAAATTATAATTTTCTATCATAATCCGACCAAACTAGCCGATTTACAGCCACACCTAAATAAGTTTCAATTTTAACCCCTATTCAGCTTAATTAGCTTAATTTCAAATTTGAATGTTATCGTGATTTTTTAACTGCTTAAAGAAAAATGAGAGCGTGTTCTACAATCTTAATGATTTCACTTTAACTGATAAGATTACATGTATTATGAACCAGTTTTGACAAACTATGGACTTTTGATTATGCCATCCTTTGTTAGTTTTGACAGTCGAATAAAAAGCATAATCTGAGATAATATATTTTTTTTCTGGCCAGATGTAAGAGTCAAAATTATAGTATACTTGAGAATGAATATATATTATAAATGTTGCAAATCTCATTCTATTTAAACATTTATTAATCAACATTACACACTAGATCTAAAATATTCCTTACAAAAGAAAGTACAGACAATATTATTAAACAAGAGCTGTCGGAGGACAGCAACGCTCGACTATTCAACAGCCTTGTCAACTGAATAAAGACAAAAGTCAATAAAGGAACTTAATCTTGTAAATATGCAAAACAGAGTTATGGAACCTGTACAGTGCATATCAGCTTATGACAGTGGACACTTGTGTGAAGTTTCAATCCATTCCTATTAGTGACTACTGAGATATCAGCTTACATACAAAACCTTAACAAAAAATTTCTAAGTCGAAAAAGGGGCATAACTTTGTAAAAAAGCAAAATAGAGTTAGTTATGGAACCATTGCAGTGTAAGTCAGTATATCACAGTGAATAAGTGTGTGAGGTTTCAATCCATTCCCACTAGTTGTTACTGAGATACCAGCTTACATACAAACGCCGATGCCGACGCACGGGCGAGTCCAATAGCTCTACTTTTCTTTGAATAGTCGGGCTAAAAACAAGATGTTGTACCAAACATGCAAAATTGTTGTAAAGCGAAATTATCCGGTACCTGTAAGATTCAGAAAGTGTTACAAAGCGTCTTTATCCCGCTGTAGATGGCCATAAAAGAATAAATGAACATGTCTGACCTGCAAATGAGCACAGTAAAACTCCAATTACAATATTCATCTTTATCCCCTGTACAACAGCGTTGTTTATCACTACACGCACTTGTTGTCCTTGTTTTCATAGGAACTACTTTGCTGACGGACTACTTTCAGTCCTAACTTTGCGCTATCCTCCTTATTGCTTACAAGAAACCTTAATATATTAGATAACTTAGTGTTTGGTAAAAGAAAAAACAGTCTTTTATAAAAAGACACACAATAAGAAACTTTTATATTACAGAATATTGCGCTGCGCTGGTCGTTGTGTGATCAGATAAGTAAACACCTACATGACAGAAGTGTAACGACTATGTTTTTGTATAGATAAGAATAAATACCTTCATAATCATATGGTATTCCTAAACACCGCAAGACTGTCTTAACAACTGCATTGTATATGTATGTGTATTTCGTCAAGCTACGTCATTTAAATTGAACTCCACGTTTAAATTCCATGTCGGTGTATCATTAATGGTTAACGCTTTACGTTACGTTTTGCGAAAAATATCAAACTGCACCAAATCATAGAAAGAAAGACTTGTTTTTACATGAAAAGTGAAAAGCATGTAAAGCATGTATATTACTCTACGAAACAGTATACTGATATAAACATTGAACATCGGAAAAGGACTACCTAAAGAGGCCCCACTTCCGGACAGTAAAACGCCTTAAAAAACTCACCATTTTCAAGGAACTCTAACATATATTCGTTTTGATGCATTTGCAATAGTGTACGAGTGATGAAATTTCACATAACTAGGCGGAACACAGCTTTCAGCAATTGTTTATTTTCATTTCTTTACAAATGGCATTCATTTTAAAAGGGGGACAACTTTTTCAGAATATTTTTAGTATCCGTCGAACGGGACAGTACGGCAGAATTACAACACACTAAATAGCTGTTCTTCTTTATTCTATATAAAATCGACATATTTCCAATGGCCGCAGCACACATCAGAACCCATTTTAAAATTCTGCAACTTACATTTTCTTGAAGAATATTGTCAGTGCTGAAGAAAAATAAAAAGAAAAATGGGGGTCATGTTTGATGCAAGAAAATTATTTTCAGTAAACACACAAACTGCAAAATCAGCTAGAAATGAGACCCCAAATTGTAGTGGTGGTGTATGATCTAAGTTTCCATGAAAAATTCTGTAATGTTGTTATTTCAGTATGAAAGTGCTACCTACATGTCAAGAATAGATCTGTCATGTGATTGCAGCAAAAAAAAAATGAAAACAAAATAAGGAAAATAGCCCTACCGAGCAAAAAAATCTGAGGACTATTTGAATCCGCCATTATGCGACTACCATTTTTTTTTCGCGCCATTTTCCTATTTAGTGTCTGTATGCCTAAAGTTCAGGTAAATATTGGTAAAGATGTTGTTCGTTTATCAAATATTTCTGTGTTTTGATGATATACTCCTAAACCTTAAAGAACTTCTATGAAGTAGTGCATCTTTCTTCTCTGACGCCTAATGTGCCACCAAAATACAAAGTAACCAGCCGACATGATGAGTTCTGTGTAGAAACAAAACTGAACTATGCTAGATATGCAGGGAATTTCCAAATTAATTTCATGTAGGTCGTTACTACCTAAGGAGTATTTGAAAATGTATACATTGTTTCATAAACGTCATGAAAACCTTTCTGGTAAAACAAATATAATACAGATAGACAACCAGATGACAAGATGGAAATTTTGGACCTTTCTGAAGTAACCTGTTTTCAAAGCTTTATCTGCAAATATATTCAATCAATCCCTCCTCAGTATAGTTTTAAAAACCTTACACTGTTGCAACAAAATGTGATGTAAAGTTAACAAAATACACCAATTACTGTGCATTCTGCTAAGTTTACTTTTTTTATAAAGAACATTGTTTGGCCTAATATTTGTCGCTAGTTACTTGTATTTAAAACCATATATAACTAGAAATGCTTTTGAGAAAAGCGCATGTCCCTCACAACTGCCTAATCATCTAAATAGTAAGTCAGTCTTTATATACTGTTTACTTTGAGCACATGTGCATGCGCTTTTTGACACCAAAAGGACGCCTATATAGGCGCCGGTTTGAGGTAAAAAATGCGCAAGAAATCTGTGTTGTTGTTTTTTGGTAATTCAAGGGCCATCATTCCGAAAAACCTGGGCCGATTTGGCTGGTTAACGAACTTGGCCAAGGACTTATGAACAAACACATTTTGTTCAAGTTTGGTGAAGTTTGCACTTAGAGCGCACATAAAGTGCCCTAAAGACTCGTACACTACTAATGATAAGTAGTGGGTCTGGTCATTTTAGGTCACAAGATCTGAGCTTTTTCGGTAATTCAAGGGCCATAATTCCGAAGTGCCTGGGCTGATTTGGCTAGTTATCGAACTTGGCCGAGGTCTTATGGTCAGACACATTTTGTTAAAGTTTGGTGAAGATTTGATGAGAAATGCTCCACTTAAGAGTGCGGACAAGGTTTGTGACAGACACAAACAGAGACACACACACAGAGACACACAGACTGGTGTAAATCAATATGTCTCCCACACCACTGTGTGGTAGGAGACATACTCACACACCACTGTGTGGTGGGAGACATAATTACCATTATGGAAACTCAAGTGAATACAGTTTTTCTTTAGTGCACCCTTGTTATCCGGATATACGAAATGCTGTGATAATTCCAAAATGCTACAAAATGGCCAATCAACGATTTTGAAAATTTCAGGTTTTTCGGTAAGTTGCTGTGGCTTGATAAGAGATTTTAACCACCAGATGTTGCAAAAAGAACGGATGATGAATTGTTTCCATGGAACTCAAACTATTTTACTGTACTTTTGTAAAACAATTCACAATATGTTAAATAGTTTACAAAATCCATGTAAGTTTAGTTTGAAAATTCATAAAAAATATTTAGAGTTGTTTTTCATGCTTGTAATTCACTGTATATACGGCTCTACCATTATACTATCTGATATAGTTTACAGTAAGCTGTTTACTTTTGCCATTTTTATGTCAAAGCCATTTATATTGATCCTTGTGTGAAAAATGGATAATAACCGAAAATGACCATGGATAATGCCCAACATGCGTTGTCTTTGAAAGTGGATAATAGCCGACATTGATTGTTTTCATTGACATCCCATTACAGATTGACCGGTTTTGTGTGCGTGGACATGTTTTGGTAAATTACTTTGTAACAACATGATGATAAGAACCTGTTAACATTTTATATACTGGTAACAGGCACAGCATACAATTTGCACCTTCCTGGTATCAAGTCCACAGGTGCATAAGTATTATTTTTCCCCGCTGTCCCATTTTACCCTACGGTTTCCATATTCTCTCTCCTCTCTCTCTCTCTCACACACACACACACACACACACACACACACACACACACACACACATAATTTCTCTCTTTCTCTCTCTCACACACATTTTGCATGAAACGTGAATTAAATATTTTTTTTCAGTTCTGAAGATGTACAACTTTAAGTGCTATAGATATGAGACGGAGTGGTACTCCCTGACTGAAGTAGTGTCCCATTCTATGACTTATCATTAAGAGTTGTGCATTGAAGAAATTTTGTTTGTTTGATTTTTCCATACATTTGCTTTCATTCTCAAGGTACACCTATTTTACAATGATTCTGCTTAGTTTTGGTGCAAAATATTGTGAAAAAATATAGAGAAATAACAATTCATTACAGATCACCCCCATCCCCAAACATACGCGAAATTTAGCCCTGTGCAAGCAATATTTCAATTTATTTTACCTTATTCGTGGAATTTTCATTTTAGATCCATTTAATCGTTATGATGCATGACATTTTCATTCAGAAACATGCTAACTCCAATAATATTTAGACAGTTGTAGAGCTAAAATGCGAGAAAAGACATTTATTACGTCCTAAAACGGACCAAAATAGAAAACTAGATCTAAATTCAAAATACAAGAAATTTAAGAGTTTCAGCCATTTGTTACCGTTTTACATTATAAAGAATAGATTAATGGCATTTTCGTTGATTTTCGAGGAGTTTGACAAAGTACCATGTATTGCCCCTTATAGGCTGAACACCACTAAATCCAGCTGTTCTTTATTTCATATAAAATCCACTTACTTCATAACGGTTTTTCGACATTTACTAGCATATCAGATTTTCAGAGACTTATATTCCCATAAAGAACTAGATTGTTACTTTAGAAAAGCAGAAGAAAAGGGGTGTTAACTTTTATATAAAAAACTACAGTTCGTTAAATACAACCCGCTGAATTTACTACTTTTCGCTTCTTTCAATTTCTCTTTTCGAGACATTAAATTCTTACGCCGCCATTTTTACCTAGTATGCGACAGGAACATGCCGATTTCAATAGAATGCAAAGTGATACATACTGAAACGCGGTAGGGTAAAAGTAAGCACGTTGCTGTCAAGAGAATGCGCTAGGAAAGGAAAAAAGATTAATACTATGTATATTTGGACTACTTGTGGCTAGACAAGCGGAGGCTTACATTCTATAGTGATCAGTCTAAATATCGTAAACTTGTACTAGATGAAGCTACTGGAAAATATGGATACTGGACAAAAGTGCTACCTGACTTGGTTCCAAAAACATTAAAGTTGACAAATAAAAATATTACAGTGAGGAATGGATTACTTTTTGTGACAAATAATGATGATGATGTAACGCAAATAAGAACACATATGAAAACGAAAGACTTTCTAACTACAAGAGATTCAGCTGTAGGAAAGCCTAAGTATCAGTGTTATTGTGAACGGTATGAAGACACTTTGCAAGAAATTATTTCACACTTTTGTACTATCCATGAAGATAGTGTTTTAAAATATCGCGAATATGTGTCGAATGAGAATAGGCGTGAATATCAATATAAACTGCATGAAGGAATAACACCAAAAAGTATTCGACGCGCTGGTTGTGAAATAATTGTCAAAAACAATATGGTGTTGATTTGTGAACTGAATATCAGTAATTAAATATGTGTACAAGTTTCAAGAAGACTGAAACAAACCAAAACAGTTACATTCTATTAAAAGTGCGACGAATATCAAAGATATAGACATTTACCCTTTTGATAAAATGTTTCAGGAACATCTGGTATTGACTATGTGTATGGTACATTGCATTGAGATTGCTACAGTAATTAGTTACCACATTTCATGCGTATACTTCTTCAATATACAACATTCTACCTTAAGAACAGGATATGCAAAATTTCAAACTACAATGTTGGCTATTAGATCTATCCATATAACATTTACGGCTTTATCTTCGAAATTTCTATGAACACTTTGGTCAGTATCCATCGACTAGTACATATGCTTATATATTTGTCAATTTGGGTTATTTGATATAAAATAAAGACTTCTGAACATGTTCATATCATTGTTTATATAATAACTGAAAAATGCAAAATAATATTCATTACCAAAAGTCCATTGAATCAGGTTGACAACGCTTTGAATCTCCAAACTCGTTCTCAAAAGCAAAATGTAAACATTGTTTAAGTCTTTCCAGAGTGAACAAAATGTCCCAAAGCAAATTGTTTAGTGCAAATGGTACAGCTTCTAAACCATGTTGAATCAGTTATAATACTTTAAACGATCAGAATGAGTAATTAGAAAATATTGAAAAAAAAAAAAACCAAAAAAACAATGTCCTTACCAAGTTTGACATTTCATCCAGTTTGTAGCATTTTGGAATTATCGCATCATTTCGAATTATCCGGATAACAAGGATGTAGTAGGTCTTTTCTCATGCACGACAGCCAGTTAACACAAATTAAACACTATGTCGGTCATGCATAACAATTAATATAAACTATTTGTGCAAAACTGGGAATTTCCCAAATTAACAGAATTTGTTTACTAGTATTCAAAACAGCCGGGGACTTTCAACTGGTATAAATCGACAGTTTGTAGCAGTGAGCATACTTCTATCTAACTTTATAGTGCTATCTCACTCGAATATCATGCCGTAGACATGTGACGTAGTACCCTACCCAGTCACATTATACTGACACGGGCTGACCATTTCCAGAACCATCCTCATAAAGCTGAATAACAAGCGAGGAGATATTAGAAACACTTTTTCAAGTGTTTGGTATGACGCAACCAAGGAACCAAGGAGAAGACCTAAATCCACCGCCTCTCGAAGCGGGTGCTCAACCACTAGGCTATCGAGACGGTCGTAACAGCTAGCGATACAAGCACACCAATTAGGTTGTTCATAATAACAAGGACAATGCTTGTTGATAAAAATAGGCAGGGTTTTTCTAGTGTACTCAGATTTACTAGAGAGCTGTTTGGCAGAGTTGTTACCCTACTGACTCTGAATCACTTGCCCTCAATTGCTGCAAGTTCGAAACCTAACTTTGGGTATAATCACTATTATGTGAGGACGCCATCCAGATGTCTTATGGAAGATCGGTGGCTCTTCGCATGGGCCCACTCGTGCCTAGTTAAAACCAATGGAGGAGCACCTGCACTCTTCCACCACCGCAGAAAGTTGACAATATTGCGTACGATTGTGTCGGTGTGATTTTAAACAACGAAAACACATGATTTTCGAAATTAAAACAATTTCGGTTGGTAAACAACTTAGCTAGAAGTTTCTTCAGTTAACACATTGTTGACTGTGCATAGCAAATCACGAGCAAAGATTTCTATAGCTTGTGCATAACAGTCAAAAATGTTCCATGTTCATGTATTGTAGACATCGTCATATACTCAGATTTTGGCCAAGTTAAGGACTGTTTGGAAATTTAACAACTGATCTTTAACACTTAATTATGTTTACCACGTGCTTTAAAATGTAAGACTTTCACTTTTGAGTTTCCTATCCTGGTTGTCCAATTAAGAAGCGTAAGTATCAATTATAAACCATTTTTAGCTTAATGCATGATATAAGCATAAGAACTTTTGTATTATATTTGTCAGTAATGTGCATTGTAAATTATATATTTATCCAAAACATATTTAAAATGTAAAATTGTAAACTTATTATTACCTCCTTTTGCCTATCTTGGCTGTGCAACAAATAATTATTGGAAAAAAGTAAATTAGGTATACGGCCTCTTGGTTCAGATTTATAAAATATCCGAGTATTTATCATATGCAAATGTAAAAGTATGAGTTATAATAATCATTAGAATCAAAAGAAATACTCAGCCTCTTAAATTTGTGTATTTTCATATAAATCGGGTGGGGTGGTGGGGGGGGGGCTTTGTTCGTTGGGTTGGTTCTGGGTATATCGCCGTTTTTCAACAGTATTTCAGTTATGTAACGGTGGGCAGTTTACCTAGTAACCGGTTTTTCTGGATTCTGTACCAGTACAAACCTGTTCTTCGCCAGTAACTACCAACTTCCCCACATGTATCAAAGATTGAGGAGAATGATTTGAGACACAATGCCATTTATCAAATAGTCACGGAAAACATACGCCTCGCCCGAGGATCGAACTCATGACCGAAAGATCCATAGACCTGCGCTCTCCCTATTAAGCTAAGCGGGTGGGATTTTATTGTTTTTATAAAAGTAATGCCGAAACAAATATTTCTAACAGGGATCTTACACTGTGTCTTTTTTATCCTTAATAAATCTCAGACAGAATATTGCTTAAATGGAATTATCTAGCTCAAATTGCTATATAGCATTATTACATTAAAATCTTATTATACATAAATGTGCTCATTAGACAAATTCGTAATAAATAATTGGAATAAGATCTCTGTTTGGTCTAAATACAACAGTGGCTTTAAATAATGTAAGGTGGTTGACACAATAGGATCTCTTACGTGGCTTGGACAGAGCTTTTATGAGCTTTTATGATCGGTTTAACGCCACGCCGACACAATTATGGGGCATAGAGCGAATTTCCAGCTTTGAACCCAGGTACATCTCCGTGCATTACTTTATCACAGAGGGGCACCTGGGCAGAACCACTCACCTCCCGTAAGCCAGCTGGATAACGTCTTTGCATAAATAATTCAACGCCCATGGAAGGCCCGAACCCACATCGGTGAGAGGCTAGTGTTTTAAGCCAGTGACCTTAACCACTTGGCCACTGAGGCCCGGGATAGAGAAATTAACAGTAAATTAACACTCGTTTCTATTTTTGTAATTGTAATCTATAATATCGAGTCTGAAGATAGAAATGATAGCAAGCCTTAAATTAGGTAACAATTTCATTTTTTTTTGTCGCTATTTTTCACGATCTGCCAAAATTACTTAGTTTTATTTCTTCTTTTTCCATAAACACTTTTTAAGTATCTAGATAAGAGACTGTAGTGAATGTACGGTGGCACAGAGGTGACATCCGCAACACTATATTTATATTGTGGCCACAACTTAGCAAATTGTGGCCACAACTTAGTAAATCGTGGCCACAATTTAGTAACTTGTGGCGACAATTTACTAAATTGTGGCCACAACGTATTAAATTGTGGCCACAATTTAGTAAATCGTGGCCTCAACTTAGTAAATTGTGGCCATAATTTAGTAACTTGTGGCCACAATTTAGTAAATTGTGGCCACAATATAATACTGATATAAGTCGTGGTCACTAAATTGTGGCCACAATTTACTAAGTTGAGGCCACGATTTACTAAGTTGTGGCCACAATTTAGGACCTTGTGGCCACAATTTACTAAGTTGTGGCCACAAGTTACTAAATTGAGTAAATCGTGGCCACCATTTACTAAGTTGTGGCCACAAGTTACTAAATTGTGGCCACAAGTTACTAAATTGTGGCTGCGATTCACTAAGTTGTGGCCACAATTTAGTAAATTGTGGCCACAAGTTACTAAATTGTGGCCACAATTTACTAAGTTGTGGCCACAATTTAAATACTGTGTTGCGGATGTCACCTCTGTGCCACCGTATGAATGGCATCAAAATAGATTTCGTATAAAAAGTTGTACTTAAATTTGTTTTGTCAAGCTCATTAAAGTCAAGTCAGCTCTGCATTTGTTTTACTGACTGTAATAGGGATATACGATCCCGATCATAAGGCATAAGAATAGTTCATTTCTGGACCAGTTGTTCGAAACTTTAACAGGCGCTTACGGTCGATAAACTTTTACGTTTATATTTCAACATCATGAAAGACTTAGAAAAACAAATGTATGAGTTAAGGGTTATGAACACCAAAATTCTTTACAGCATAATCAAAATATCGTACCAAGAATAATTAATTAATTAATTGTGAGTCATCAGCATAAAAGTGATGATTCAGTCCATGGCTTCTCCAAATTGAACCGACGGGCCTTGTGTACATGATATAATTTTTTTCGGTCCTAGGACAGATCTCTGTTGTACACTGTATTTCATGTGGACTGGAGTAGACAGTTCGCCATTTACTGAGACTGTTTGGTAGCGGTCATTCAGATAAGAAGTCATCCACTCTTGTGGTTTTCCAATGATCTCGTCCTTTTCCAAGCATTTAAGCAATGTTTCATGGTCGATAGTATCAAACGCAGCTGATAAGTCAAGCATTACCAAAATTGTGATTTTGTTTTGATCCAGGGATTGAAGAATGTCATTTTGAACTTTGAGAAGTGCAGTTTCTGTCGGGTGATGCTTTCTGTATGCGACTGGTGCTGTTCATGTAGGTTCTTCGAAGTCAAGTGCACTCAATGCGTTTATCTACTACTTTCTCCAGCACTTTGGAGACAAAAGGTAGGTTTGATACAGGCCTGTAGTTCTTTAGTTCATTGGACTTAAGGTCTGTTTTTTTTTTCGAAAGAGGTCTAACATGAGACTTTTTGAATTCTTTTGGAACATAAGCAGTTTGCAGTGATGTGTTGATAATTTTTGTCAAAGCTGGAAGGAGCTAATCAAGGCATGTCTTTAAGAGACAAGTTGGTATTGGGTCTAATTCACACGACTTACATGGGGGATGCCTGAATAATATTCTTCACTTCTTCCGGGGTAGCTGGAATAAAAACTGTTTAGGCGGTCCTACATTGGTGGGTGTGTTTCAGTGTCATCTGAAATGTCACATACAGAACAGGATGCTATGTTTGCCGTATTTTGTCTATTTTGTTTATGAAAAAGTCACTAAAGTCTTGTGCGAGTTGTTTGGAAGATGCAGCTTTTGGCAAAGTGATGTCAATTGTAGCACCTAAGAGATTCCTTGTGATTTTGAAAAAAATCTCTTTGAATCTTTGTGGCATGATTCCACCTTATTTGAGTAGAAATGTAATTTTACCTATTTTAGTAACCTATTTACTGTTGCACACTGTTCTCTGTACAGCTGGTGGTCTACTGCCAGTCCTGATTCGCGCCTTTTCCTCTCCAACTTATGCCTCAAATGTTTAGCATCATGAAGTTCTTGTGTATACCAGGAACCCCTTCGTCTCTGAATGATGGTTTTTGAGCGCAGTTGTGCATGTTTATCAATAATTGTTGCAAGTTCTTGTGTGTATGTGTTAACTAACTCATCAACATCTGTCATTTGCATGATTGTCTTCAAAAACTCTGAGTTCAGAAGATCCCCTTTAAAAGGGTCAACATCAATTGCAGGAAAGAGTTTTTCTCAGTGGTGGAGGTCTGGCAGCCTTTACTTTGAACGTCACTGAAAAATGGTCGCGAGAGACCTTACCGCTGTTGTCAGAATGACCTGGATCATTGACTTCCATATTTGACAGGATGTCATCGTAATCTCGTGTAATGACAGCATCCAGGATGTGTCTACCGACGTGAGTTGCTTCATTCACATGCTGTCTCATTCCCTGTGCATCCAAAGTACTTACAAGATTGGCAGTGTATGTCAGTCAGAATGTCAAAATGAAAGTTTAGATCTTCTACAATGATGATTTGTTTGTCAGTTCTTGCAAATATAGATAGGAAATTGAACCATTCATTCTCAAGAAAGTCCCCTGTTTTAAGTCCGTTTCCCCAGGATGGTGGTGGTCTGTAAACGACAACTAGACGCAAAATGAAATCTTTTATGCTCAAATTGCAGTCCATGTATTCGAAATTTGAGCAATCTTTGTCTCGTGCTGATGCAAGAAGGCGGACGTCTATAGAATTTCTATAATTTTGTAACCATCTGGAACGTCCTTAGGCAAGACACTTCAATTCCACATTGCCTCTCTCTCTCTCTCTGCTCTTAGAGGTTGGTTCCATCTGGAATGTATCTCGAGAGCCATTAATATAAGTTTTAAGGACTTGTTTGCAATCGAGAATAAATAAATTAGTATAAACTAACAATCTGGAACAACAAGATCACTTAAGCATGTTTTATGTACTGCCAAGCCAAGTTTCTGTAACAGCAACTACATCAAATTCATTTGAAATGATATAGTCACAAAAACAGAGTGCTTTATTTTTAACAGGTCATAATGACTTTTAATGACTTTTAAATAGAGAGCGAGGGCCACGTTGTACATGTACAATATTTTTAATTTTGTTAGTAAAAGGTACAGCTGATACTTTACCTGCACCATGACGAGTCTCTGCAAGTATGGGGTTTGTCTGAGTTAACTCTTGACCGTTATTGGGATTGACCCCTTGATCTGAAACTGTTGAAACTTTGCATGTATTTTGATGACTCTATGAAACCACAGGAATTGCTTGCGGTAGTTCCTGTAGATTATCTATGTTAACCCCTTCATTTGTGTCCCAAACACGCCCTAGTTTAGGAATTCTCCCTCAGGTATCCCTGTACTGAGAGGAACCTGATTGTCCAAGGTTCAACAGATCTAGCTGTTTTAATTTTGATAATAATTGCTGATCTGGCTTTTCAATATTGGTTGATTGACGTATAAAGGTGTTCCAGGCTCTATTTGGGCTGGCTCTAGAAAGCTGGGTATATATATATATATATATATATATATATATATATATATATATATATATATATATATATATGTGTGTGTGTGTAGGAAATTCCCCAGAAATATATCGCCCAGAGATTAATTCGTTCTACCATTACCTTGATTAGAAATAAATATATAGATTAGTTATATATATATAACTAATCTATATATTTATTTCTAATCAAGGTAATGGTAGAACTAATTTATCTCTGGGCCCAGTTGTTCGAAACTTTAACAGGTGATTAAGCTAACGGTCGATTAACTTTTAGGGTTATATTTTAACAATTTAGAATACTTGATAAAACATATGTAAGAGTTAAATATTATGAACACTGAAAAGTCTTTACCGTAGAATTAAAACATTAAACTAATGTGTCCCACCAAGACTTTTATTTTGAATCAAAAGTTAACCGCCGGTTAGTTTAACAGCCGGTTAAAGTTTCGAACAACTGGGCCCTGGTCGATATATTTCTGGGGAATTTCCTACACTACAATGAAGACAGAGTCAACAACTCAGTGTCTATTATTTAGAATAATCTAAAATATTTTCTTTGGCATATTTATAAAAAGAATTTTGGAGCTAGTTGTAATTTAAAGGGTTACGAAGTTTAGTTAAGTTTGCTATAAGAACTATGAATGTCTCAATTAAACTTTAGGCTTCAGTGACGCACAGCTATCTAATAACAACAGATGCACGGATTTAAATGAAATTTCCCATAGTCACATGACAGGATAACAATTTATAAGTGAATTAACATAACCTGAAAACTGATTTATAACATGAAATGTTGTATAAAATACATTAGTGAAGGGGACAATAGACCGCCATGGAGGTTACATTCTACCATTCATTCTTATTTATTCATATTAATAACAAAACATTCAGACTCATTTTCAGCATTTAGAGCATGTCAATGATAGAAAACCTATTTTCATTAGTATAATGTTTCTTATCAAAAATAGAAAATATTGACATGTTATGTAATATAAAAAATAATCTGTTCTGAGAAAATCACCCTCTAAAAATGCCCCAGAAACAGCGTTTAGCAGTTACCGTAGGTAGACATTTTTCGCAAAGAATAAAACTTATTCCAGATATTTTACAATGAAAATGGTCTAGATCTATTCTCAATACTATAGCATAAACATAGCAAATTTTAACTGTCACTCTCATGTCACTCATATACAGATTTATCATAGCATGGAACTACATTTTGGACTACTTCACATGTAACACTGAGTAGTCACTTCCGTTTGGTGTATCCGTCTTAAGAAACATTTTTCATACTAAAGTGATTTTTAAATGTACAGTAACCTATATGCATGAAAAAATACCAGTTCATTTGAAAATCAATTTTCAAGTTTATGCTATAACATTCAGTACTATCTGCAAAATTTAAACTGCACCATCCCATTACTTAAAATTTCACTCCTGCACTGAAACTACATATTTACTCGTAAATGATGCATTTTTGAAAAACTCACTCAAAACATGATTCTGAAAATTTTATTTTTTTTCCCTAAATTGCACTAAATGCTTTCCATATAATCTAGTACAACTAGCTTGTTTTACAGTCCACATCTAAACAGTTAATTTTGAACTTATATTAAGGTTACATCTACAATTCATTCCTTATTTATTCATATTAAAACAAAAATCAGACTCATTTCAGCACTTTAGAGCATTTCAATGATATGAAAACATATATGGTCATTTAGTATACATGTTTCTTATCAAAATAGAAAAATTGACATGTTATGTTGAATATAAGAAAAATCTGTCTGAGAACTCACCTCTAAATGCCCCATGAAACAGCCGTTTAGCAGTTACGCGTAGGTAGACATTTTTCGCAAAGAATAAACTTATTCCAAAATTTACAATGAAAATGTCTAGATCTATTCTCAATACTATAGCATAAACATAAGCAAATTAACTGTCCCTCCTCATGTCACTCTATACCAGATTTATCCATGCAGAACTACTTTTGGACTACTTCACATGTACACGGTAGTCACTTCGTTGGTGTAATCCGTCCTTAAAGAACTTTTCTACTCAAATGGTTTTTTCACTTAAATTGTACAGTAACCTAATGCATGAAAAAAAATACCAGTTCAGTTGTACAATCATTTTCAAGGTTTATGGCTTTTTCGTAAGTATCTAGCACGCAATTTCTGGAAAAGCTGTCGGACATCATTTTTGCCACTTTTCCTTGCTTAGCTTTTTTTTGCATATTTTATCAAGTTTTACCATAAACTGCACTCAAATCACACACTGTTACTGTAAAATATACCCAAACTCACCCCTGGCACCTAAAACATACCAATATTTACTCAGAAAATATGCATTTTTTGAAAAAAATACACCCAAAACAGTGATATTGAAATATTTTTAGTTTTTCTTCTTTTTCTCTGCTAAATTGCACTGAAATTGTCATCTTCTATCATAATCTGTCCAAACTAGCTTGTTTACAGCCACATCTAAACAAGTTTAATTTTTTACCCCTGCTCAACTTATACTATAAGGTTACATTCTACCAATTCAATTCCTTATTTATTTCATATTAATAACAAAACATTCAGACCTCATTTTCAGCACTTTAGAGCATTTCAATGATATGAAAACCATATATGGTCATTTAGTATAACATGTCTTCTTATCAAAAATAGAAAAATATTGACATGTTATGTTGAATATAAGAAAAATAATCTGTTCTGAGAAACATCACCCTCTAAAAATGCCCCCATGAAAACAGCCGTTTAGCAGTTACGCGTAGGTAGACATTTTTCGCAAAGAATAAAACTTATTCCAAGAAATTTACAATGAAAATGGTCTAGATCTATTCTCAATACTATAAGCAATAAACATAAGCCAAAAATTTAACTGTCACCTCCTCATGTCACTCATTATACCAGATTTCATCCATAGCATGGAACTACATTTTGGACTACTTCACATGTAACACTGAGTAGTCACTTCCGGTTTGGTGTAATCCGTCCTTAAAGAAACATTTTTCATACTCAAAATGTGTTATTTTCACTTAAATTGTACCAGTAACCTAAATGCATGAAAAAAAATACCAGTTTCAGTTTGATACAATCAATTTTCAAGGTTTTATGGCTTTTTCAGTAACGTATGCTAGCACGCCAAATTTCCTGGAAAAAAGCTGTCGCGACATCATTTTTGACCACTTTTCCTTGCTTGAGCTTATTTTTGTCATATTTTATCAAGTTTTACCATAAACTGCACTCAAATCACACACTGTTACTGTAAAATATACCCAAACTCACCCCTGGCACCTAAAACATACCAATATTTACTCAGAAAATATGCATTTTTTGAAAAAAATACACCCAAAACAGTGATATTGAAATATTTTTAGTTTTTCTTCTTTTTCTCTGCTAAATTGCACTGAAATTGTCATCTTCTATCATAATCTGTCCAAACTAGCTTGTTTACAGCCACATCTAAACAAGTTTAATTTTTTACCCCTGCACAACTTATAGGTTACATTCTACCAATTCAATTCCTTATTTATTTCATATTAATAACAAAACATTCAGACCTCATTTTCAGCACTTTAGAGCATTTCAATGATATGAAAACCATATATGGTCATTTAGTATAACATGTCTTCTTATCAAAAATAGAAAAATATTGACATGTTATGTTGAATATAAGAAAAATAATCTGTTCTGAGAAACATCACCCTCTAAAAATGCCCCCATGAAAACAGCCGTTTAGCAGTTACGCGTAGGTAGACATTTTTCGCAAAGAATAAAACTTATTCCAAGAAATTTACAATGAAAATGGTCTAGATCTATTCTCAATACTATAAGCAATAAACATAAGCCAAAAATTTAACTGTCACCTCCTCATGTCACTCATTATACCAGATTTCATCCATAGCATGGAACTACATTTTGGACTACTTCACATGTAACACTGAGTAGTCACTTCCGGTTTGGTGTAATCCGTCCTGGAACAAGTATAACTAGAAAATAGATTTTACGTATAAAACCGATCTATTACAAATGAAAGATCACATCTATTGTACCGTATAATCTCTGTGTTCACCACCTGTCACGGATATGGCTGGAGGCATTTTTCTCGATTTTTAAATTCCAAAATATGACACTAAAAATGATTTTAAAACTTCAAATTTTATGCAAACCACTGTAAAATTCTTCATAAAAAGTACGATTTCTTTATGTATAATCTTGTCGAATTCTAGAATTTTAGTTAAGTATTTTCACTTATACGCATGAAAATATTGCGAGCACAGAAAAATGTAGCCGACACATTGACTAATACTTTGAAACAAAATTTAACCAGCGGTTAGTTTAACAGTCGGTTAAAAATTCAAACAATTGGGTCCTGATGGATTAAGAATTTCCATTTTTGTGGCTAACCGAAAGTTCCAATTGTGGCAAGACCAAAATATATTAATATTGATCTCATGCTTTCTTGGTTAAATTAATTATAATATTCAATACATACACATAAAACGTATAATTACAGGACTTCTTATATAATTGACCGGTCCATATTTTTTTGCTATATTACTGGTACATATTCAACACATTTTAACTGGGCTTATAGGTCCATAAATAAACAACGCTATATCGTCTCTCTAGAATACGGCGCCTTAACGATTTCTAGACGTCTAAAACTCTTAATGTTTTCTTCCTAACGTTATTGCAATGTGTACTTTTCTCTGTTATCAAGGTCTGTGCAAACCTGTGTTTCTATTCGTTATCATATCTTATATGCGTACAAAGTATACATTTTGTAATTCTTAAAATATTATTAAATGGTTGTTTTATGCATGTCAAAATAAGTTTAAAGACATCAAAAAATATATTGGTCCTAGTTCCATGATCAAATTCCTTGTATCACATAATCTTAAACCCAAATTAAAAGTTGGTGCAAAAATGTAGACTTTTCATTTGCCATTGGAAAACAATTTAACACTTTAAGATCCATTTATGTCTCATTGTTACAGACGGATCGAACAGCTGCATGTATACACACTGAAAGCAGTTCCAGGGGGACAGGGCATAGTTTTCCACTGACCATGTTCATATACCTCATAACTAGTCTCGCTCGAAGTGGACGGCCGGTAGCTGCCGTTGTTGCATGCTACAATTGATACAATTGAATAATACATGATAGCGATGAAAAATCTCTACAAACACTCGCTCATGATAATCTGTACTGTACACTTATTATCTTTGATCAATTTATCATCTTGGTAAAATAATGTCGACTACAAATACAGATTTAATAAAACATTTGATTATGAAACAGACAAAATTCTATAGCTTTGTTCAGTGTAAAAGTCAGGCTCTTTGTCAAATTAAGACACAGATGAGAAAGTAGCAAAATGCAGGAAAAATCCAAAGTATTCTTACTCATAAAACATGAAATTTCCGCCAGCCATTTTCCATCGTTGCCACATCTTGACGTCAAAGTGACGTTACTTCCTAAGGAAGGTGAAAACCTATCCTTACAGCCCAACAATACCTTGTCTCCTATTGATGTCATATTCCCTTTGACGAATCTTTCTGCTTTCTGCTGCAGTGGTTCACATTCTACATGCAAATAAATCATCTAAGAAAATAGAAATCGAAATGATTCTCACATGTGATTACAAATGGCGTGGGAAAATTCACCAGTCACACATTAAAATTAAATAAAGAATGAATTACGACGTTTAGAAAAAAATCCTTTTTATGCGATCTGGGGTAAGCGCTTATTGATAGATTTATTTTTGCAATAAATGGAAAGGAATACATGTACTGCATTACCATGTTACATTGAAAAAAGATGAAAAACAAAACCAGGGTCGCAGGATATTAATCTGAATCCTTAATTATCATAAAAAATGTAAACTGTAACCATGCAGAGTCTATATACCTCCTACCCGCTGTATGTTGTTTTGTTAAAAATAATACGAGTCAAAATAAAGTTTTAACCGTAAAAATGGCCCCTTTTGTCGGTATAATACATAAAAAATATTTTCCATTTATTTTGCGTAATAATAACAAAAAGTGTCATGGGATGTTCCCGACTGCTTGAGTGCAATTCAGGAATATTATTCGGGATTTTAAATGGTTCCGCATAACTGTCATTTACTTGCATTTGAGGAGAAATTTAATTTCCCGTGAACTTGCTTTTTCTTGGAATTTCAGTTTTCTTTCTAGAATCAGAGAATCGATTTCAGTTCGAAGTCGAATATACCCTTTTGAAATAAACTACACATACACAAGTTCAGATGGTTCTGTTTAACATATCTACACAAAAAAGGCCCAATGGCCACGCGGTCGAGTGGTTTAAAGTCGCAGCCTTTGAATCACTACTGCAGGTTTGAGCCCAAAAGCCAAGGACTAATGCTTTCTGAATGTTTTGGACGAATAACTATTTCATATCAAGTGAATGAACTACCATACAAGATTTAAGGGGGGAGTGATATAGTTGCCGAGTGATGAGGGCAGATTGCTTTGAATTACTTGCCTCTTTTCACTTTTTAATTATTACGACTGTATTGCCTCTATAAATACATGTGAGCATGTTTTATATTATACCTTATAACAATATCTATTGCAAATGTTTTGCCTCTAGAAATACATGAGTGCATGTTTTATATTGTTTTGTCTCTAGGAATTAATGCGTGCAAGTATTATACAAATATTTAGTCTTTAAGAATGCATACGTGCATACTTATATGGTATTTGATAACAACTATTTTTTTCTTTAAAGATACAGATTTGCATGTTTTATGTGGTAATTTTATTGTTTCTAGAGATAGAACCGTGCTCGCTTTATATGGTCTTTAATCACGCGCAAATTATTGTTTTCTCTTAATGCTTTACACGAATATTTAATCATTTGAACACAAACATCTAGTCATCATTTCGTTCGGCCTAGATTTATTAAAATTAAACGAGGTGTTGAATAGTTATTTGCGTCATACAAGTGTGATGCGCTATACATAACCATACATAACCATGGTGGAAGTCTACTGATTGGTTTCAGAACATTGATCCAACATTTTTGTTCGCAACAATTTTCGACTTTTCAAATGAAACATTTTGACAGAATTATTGCGCATGCACTTAATGACGTATGTTTTACCTTTGACCGTACACGTTCCTGTTGTTCTATCACAAACCTCCATTTTACCTTCACAAGCTGTGCTGCCACATTGCACCATAGTCTGAAACAAAGTAGGCTAATTCTAATATGAAAAATTTATGCTCATTTTCACTAAAGGTCGACTTTTTTGAAGCCAAACAGGTGCCAAGGAAGAGTGCTACTATATTTGGTCTACCCTTTCATATAAACTACTGTTAGCTGATTATGGGGATAGGGGAACAGTTCAACTATATAAATTAAAACGGTATATTGTAAAACATTTAACTTTGTACTGCATAGCCTTGACAAATTTTCAAGAATAGAAAAAAAAATCCGAAACTAAAATCTGTGGCGAAAATATTACAGACAATTTAATCATTCGCATTTTAAGACGGACAATATCTGATTTTAGTTTAGATTGTGAGTGTGAATTGAACTAATTTGACTTAAAAAATTATGATGTCTTAATTACAATTATTTCACAATCAAAAATATTTTTTTTTAGTTTTTCGATGGCTTGATAGCCGTAACTAATTGCTAGTGGTACATGGGAATTAAATAAGAATTTGTGTACATACATTCCAAATTTTCAGACGCTTATATTTAAGTTATATTAAAAACAATGTTGGCGCTTCATCCGATGCAGATTATTATTATTATTTTATTAATGAAAAGCAAACAGTAAATATTCACATGCTTTTTTACCTCATAGATATTTCAATAAAGTATATTGTTCTTTTGTCTTTAAACCTTCAGTTTTTCATTTTCTACTTTAAAATACGAGTATATGTTCTATTTCAGATGATAAATTTAACTAGCTTTTTGCATTCCTTTTGTGATATCACTTTAGATACCCACATATTACATTTATTGTGTTAAATACTTACCGCATCATTTCGCTTTTTGTAGAACACCGATCCTTTTACCCTATGCTGCAAAACTGTCGAGCCGCCGGCGGAATTCAGTTCGCATAAATGCCACTGTCTCTTGTAATTCACAGACTTACAAGATGCACGATTTTCACAGTTTACCCAGCAATCCTGTAGACTTATTCCAGGTATAGATAGAAACCTGTGTCCTGGCAGAGCGGCATTTAGCGTTAGAGCCCGGATGTCAAAGTCGGCAAACGTCGCACTAAAATAATTCACCAAGGTAAACATTGCTAAAAACGGGATAACTTTAAAATCCATTTGAATAATCTTCTTCGTCTGTTTTAAAGTCTCTAATTTTAAAGCTTCGTTCTTATGTTTTAATTAGAACTGAACAGCTCCGAATGTTACAGAAAAATAAATGCATTGTAGAGCGTGTCTCATTTACGCGGTTAACTTTAAGGTAGTCGTACATGTTAGGGCAAATTTTCTAGACTGCAGAGGTCTATTTGATAATAAATTTCATTCAAGCCCATGATAAGCGGAACTGATATAAATAATTTTGGTCAACAATTTATTGATATAATGGAAGTAGATCTGTGCTTAGATGACATATAGTTATAAATAGTACGAAAATGATTATACAGATAAATCAGATTTTAATGAAAATTCTCGTATATACAAATGATCAAATAACTAGCACCTGTGTTACATAGTCAGCCTTGCAGGTGTTTAATGTGAGTTACAACAGCTAAATTAACTCGTATACAAACATTTCCATATACAAATTCATCATCAACAACATTTTGAGTTCACAGTTTTGTCAATACAACAGGTTAGCTGCAACAGTTTTGCTACTGTATTCGAAATACAGATACTAGATCTCTCTATCTCTCCTCTCTCTCTACCATTTCTTGCGCACCGGCCTGGCGTTTCCGATGGTTCTAGACATGCCGGCAAAACTCAACTAGTATCCCGTTCTCATTCCAATGCCAATTGTTTTATATCTTGTACATAATCAAAATATTATAATTATGCACTTTTAATTATATTTCAGTAATTGATTTAAAAAGAAATACCTTATATTATGCAGTCCTGAAAACGTAACTTTAGCAAAGCTTTGTTGTCCAAGTTTTGGCAACGCTTTTGTCATTGTTTGCGAGGTTTTGATCGATGTTGTGCGTAAAGTTAATAGATACCTTAAAAATTAAAAAAAGTACACTCATAATACTGGGTTTGTGTTTAGTCTTATCCCAACTTAGTTAAATTGATACTAATACTAAACTTTGTAAAATATAAAACTTGCATTTTGGAACGCATTCTATTACATACATTACAATAAGAAGCCCCAATGTTCAGCGTTTTATATCTATATCAGAGGAAATGAGCAACATCCTTAAACATTTAATGTACTATTGAATAATTACTTGATATTATTTCTCGGAATCGGCTTTAACGACTTAGCTTGTCATTGTTCGTAGTTTACGACACATGAAAAATAAAAACCATTCTGTAATATCTTAATTGATTTGTTCACTTGATGAAAGTGAATTTTGATCAATTATTTACGTTTCAAGCCTCGGTATGTAAGATATACGGTAAAGGGCCTAGTTAAAAAACAACATTTTAAAGGCAACAGTTTGAACAATTTAGCTTTATAAACATTATTGGAATTGATATTTGAACTTTCATACTTCACGGAAGTCTAGGTACCCAAATAATTACACGTGCGCCATTATGCGCATACAGCAGATTAGGTTGAGATCATATATTATTCATGATACTATCATCATGATAATACGCTTTTACGGCATATTTACCATTTCATACTTTGAATCCTTCCATTTGCAAAACTTTAGTAGATCAAATGGAGTAATTAAAAGATCACGAAATGTAGAAGAGCAGTTGTCTAGTAGTTAAGGTGCCGGTCGCTCAACTCTGAAGTTGAAGGTACTGTGTTAGGACCATACCTTCTCCTATTACACTAGAACAGGTATTAACTTGAAGCAGGCTCAAGAGTGAATCAAAACAAAATTAAGCTTTCGTCCCAAGGGAAATGAAAATAATTAGTTTACTAAGGTACATGCATTTTGTTTATTTCGGCACTTTTTTCCCAATGTCCCGTCAGCTAGGTGTCCATATTCTGGTAAAAGAAATATTTACTTATGAGATCGTTTGGAAGAAGAAATTAAAGGAAGCTCACCCAAAATAACAATCGGTAAATTTCATATGTATGCAATTTCGGCATTCTCCATTTTTCATAGAAAATCATGTAGAGATTGAGATATATATACATGAACGTCATGAGAAGACGCAGTGTCTCTTACTTAAAGGGAGGCAATTGAGCATACTGAACGGCAAACTTTCAATTTTTACCTGTACTCCGTTCTAAGACTATGTGTTGCCTGAGTCTCGAATTTTTAAATTATGTCTGTACAAGATGCTGTCGTTCTGTGTTTGCCCCATATATTTGTATAGAATTTTCCATGGTCACCACAAACATAGTGAAAACGTTGTACCGATCTCTTTTTTGGCACCATACTCAACGGTTCTAAGAAATCCCGTTGCATGCCGTTCAATACCTAACTTATTTTGTTAATATATAGACAGAAGTATTTCTGCTTGCACCGTCAACCGCATGCAATTTATATAATACTACCATCAGCTAAGCCATGTGGCTATTTCAGTATAAACGTATGGATCAACGCCTAAATAGCGTTACCGTGCAAGAGCGTAATTATCATATGCATTTCATTTCAGTCTGATATTATTATTACGTCTAGCTAACCAGTGTAATCCTACGTGAATCGCAGTCAAAGGATATAATAAAGGGACAGCTCTTTTCAGTTGCAGTAGAAAAAATATTTATTTTGTGGTAAAATCAGAAGTTGAGTTTCAATTATTGAAAAATAGCTGTTTTAGAATATACATACAACTTTAACCTTAAACCTGCTGGCGGCAAGCGATTATTCCTTTGTGACCAGTGCAGACCAAGATTAGCCTGCACGGACGTACGCGCTGATCATGCCCTGCACTAATCGCTATCCAGTCAGTAAATTTCCAGTAAACACCCTTTTGATGAACAAGTGGAACTGCCCAAATTGAATAATAGACCATTCCGTTTTAGAAATTTACCGGGGTAATGTTTTAAGGACAAACTACAGACAACTCGTTTTTGTCAGCGTAATGGTCATTCATGGCGAATGGAATAAAAAGAGAGTGTTGTGTATCTATCATTCCCCTTTTGCGTTTCTTTTCCTTAACTCATTGTTTACTGACCAAGTTTTGAGACAACATATCAATAAGTTGTTTATATTCTATGTTTTTTCAGAATGTTCTACCATAATCTGATAAATAGAGTGTTACAATTACTTTAAAAGTCTGGATTGTCCTTGTTTTTTTTCCCAGAATACTAAGAATTATTTTTATTCTTGGTGATACTTGAAAGTTCTGGAACCTTCCATGATACTTTAAATAGCAAGCTATCTGAGGACAGGGTAGAACCTTCGTTAAAGAACTTATTGAAAACTTTCCTGTATTTCTTAATAGCAAAATATTATCAGTTTGGACATTTAACATTTGAAGGATTTACATAAACATTGTGGATTTAAACATTTTCCTTTGAAGATAGGATTTGTGTTCTTTGGGCATTCTGAATTCAGTTTGGATTTGTGAATAATTTGGAGTTGGTCAGGAATTGGACTTTCTTGCATATTAGAATGGACTTTGCGGTTAGTTACACTTTTTGAATTGTTACTTTCACAAATAAGATTTATAGTTCAACCATCGTTTTTATCCAATGACAAGCGAGGGATTTTCAAAAAAGTAACCAACTTATTTTCATATTGTTTCATAACTGAAGAATCTGATCCACTTAATCATGAAGTAGTTCAAAATTAATGAGTATTCATTGTTCCGCCTATTATGGATTTCCCACATTATAGGAGGCGGAGCAATTACCAAAGCAGGGACTGCATACAAGCAATGTGTCTATGTTGATCTAATAAACGGACCAAGTTGATAAATGAGCTGTGCCATGTGAAAACCAACATAGTGGGTTTGCGACCAGCATGGATCCAGACCAGCCTGCGCATCCACACAGTGCGGTCAGGATCCATGCTGTTCGCTTATTAACAGTTTCTCTAATTACAGTAGGCTTTGAAAGCGAACAGCATAGATCCTGACCAGACGTCTGGCGCGGCTCAAATATTTCAATGCAAGCTGTACTTTCATAGATCAAGTTTGACCTTTCTGTATCTTTCACTACCTCTACTGGTCTAAAAATAAACCAGGGTGCACTTCAATTCTACTTTGTCTTGTTTTATTTATACATGTAGTTGCTTGACTTGTACTGTTACATCATTACGAGTTAAACCTGCATATTATATTTCTATTGAATAAGAATATAAGATCTTGTTCCACAAAGTACTCGTCGATAAGACTGATGTATTTATGATATAAACTAAATTAAAATCAGCACTGGATCAACCGCTGTTTTGCTAAAGGTTGGCACTAAAATGACCTTGTATAAAGTTGTAGTAAACATGTACTTCTCCGCCATGAGTGAAGATAAGCCAATGAATTAACAGAAGGCGTGGTTAGTTTACTTCAGACAGAGCTTTTTGCAGTTTTGACCTGAAATGGGGCGTTAAACTATAAGCCGGTTATAGATCACTTATTGAACTTCTAAATGCATTAAGTTTTGCCTTCACTACGCTACGCTCCGTTTCGGCAAACTTAATTGCATTAGAAGTTCAATAAATGATCTATAACCTATACTTATTGTTCATAGTTGCTGGTTTGTTTTTCTATTACCTTTAGTAAGTAAGTAACAAGCATGTGTTACCCTTTCACGAAACAACAGATAGATATGTCGGAAAAATAATGTTGTTACGTATTCAGTAGTTGCTGTAAGTAACATTTGTTCCCTATAAAATACAACTTTAATAGCGCTACTGCACTAAGAACGAGCCTGAATAGATTCGCAACAAAGTGTGTACATTTACTATTCTAGCGAGTAACGTGATTAAACTTATCGGAAATGTACAGTACAAGATTAAAAATGCAACCTTTTTTATAATCATTACAGTTGTTAAATTGATAGTGTAAAAACATTTAAATACTGCTGTTCTCAGACAAAGAGTTAATGATGACACATAATTTGTACCCATTTATTGTTTATTCATGCACAGCTGAACATAACTTTATTTTGTATTCGGTATATATATATGCATAATAACCAATTCACAATTTCAAACAAATCATTTAACAAAGTTACAGTGCGTGACAACTGAGTTGTCTCCCTTAGTCCAGGATCACTGACGAGTGTCACATTCTGACTTCGGTGGCACGTAAGGTATGTAGTCTGTCTCTAGTTCTTCAAACGACCACGTTTCCCCCTGAAACAAAAAATAATACAAAGTTTTATGTATGAATATTGATATTTTCTACCAAGATGAGATTCATATAAATAATTCTATAACAGTTTCCCCTGATATCCAATACAGGTCTTATATACCTATTTGACTTTTATGTCTCTAACAAAGCATGTATTTTATTATAAGAATCTTTCACTGGTTGCGGGTAAAGATGGGAATATCCGGCACGAGGGTAACTGTTTAGGCGGTAACGAGGCTCCTATTCCCATCTTTACCCGCTGCCTGTGATTGATTCTTTTTCTTGCATGCCTTATTCTTCAATTTGTAGAAGACATAAAGAAAAGCGAAGGGTTTTCTTTAAGGCGCTATTTTGTTATAGTAGCGTATGGATTTACGCATTAATTCATAAATTATAGCACGTGAGTCATCTTACACCCCTGGGTGTAAGATGAGTTTTTCCAGCACCGGAAAAGCACGGGAAAATCCTGTCCGGCATGCAAGAATAACAAGTACACATCCTTTGTATTTAATTCTCATCGAATTCGGAAAAATATGTTCGCCGTCTCAAAAGAGTTTCAGCCTTATATATCTAAAATTATAGTCAATTGGCTGATATATCACTAGAAATAAGTACATGTTTATATTGAAAGGGGGAATCTTAACATTGAAGGCAACCATTTAAAATAGCACTCGCTCTGGTTTCCCAAATTAAGGGATATATATTGGAAGATGGAAGGCTCCCAGATTTTTGTACTTACATTATACGGATTGCTTCCGTCTTTTGGGTTTATTACACACCCGTGTTTGTGTTTGGCAAGTTGTATCTGTTGTTTAAATATGTCCCTTTGTGTACTGTTTGTCCAGTCATACACGTCTTTTATAAACTGTTTAAAGCTATTCGGTCCATCAACTGCAAAAAGAAGCAATGAAACGTGACGTTTTTGTACATTTGGGTATTTGCCTAAGGTCAAACTCTTCTAGCAAAACAAATTCTCTCTCCCCCCCATCTCGTCTTCCCGTACCTCCCATTTGATAACCCCTCCCACTACTTTCATATATTCCTTTTGCTTTTCTTTGCGAAAAAGTATATAAAAAACACGAATTTCTTATTTCAAAAAGAAATATTATAGTCAATTAAGTTAATATTCCTACATTAAAGAAATTTGCCAAGTGAAAATTAGCAGAAGATGTAAAAAATTCAGTGTAGGATTTTGTTTGTCGTATATATGTAAAAATAAGTTATAGACTGAACACAGGCATGCGCAGATCCAGTCAATTTTCTCGTAGGGCAAACCTGTTTCTTTATACATTAAATAATTTGATTTGATTTTTGCTGGTGTTAGCTTTTTACAAGTACCGGGTTGTCAATAATTTTTGTTAAACGGGCAGAACTAGAAAAATAGCCAACCAGCATGCTTCCTCACCCCCCTCCCCCGCCGCTACCTCTCCCGGAAAGTTTTGAAATTCAGCGCTTCGTTTCCAGCATTGTGGGGCATCTTAGGAGCACTTCATAACACCTTTTCCTCTGTAATTCTATATACAAAATACCCCTTATTTTCACATTTTATGATCTCAACTGTTAAATTTGGGAAAAATAATAAAATTACGTTTTCTTAAAGGTAAAATTCTTTGTTTCTTTGAGATAATTAACATACATATGAATTACGTCAGGATCTGATACAAAAAAAAAAACAAACAAAAAAAAACCAACTTACTCCATGGATTTGGGAAAGTTGTGTTGAAAATTCCATTCATATCTGGTTCCGAGTCACATAGCATCAAATCAGTTTTAGGATAGTAGTACATGATAGATTCACACATCTCCTCCCGGGTAGATAAACCGCCCTTAAAATAAAAGCCAGTCCATTTAATCCTTGAAAAAGATCAATGACAAGATTGCATCCTGAGGCTTGTCTTCAACATGTATTTTACAATCTCAGAACCACGATGCTGTTATACCTGTCATTACCATGGTTACGAAGATATGATACCTTTAATTGAATACCGTACTACGGCAAAGTAACGGAGTTTACACAATTCCCAAATTCAACAAATTTGAAACGAACTTCAATATAAGTTCATGATCAGTAAGTTTTTTAGTATGAAAACAGTACATGTGTATACTGACATATTATCAGTTGTGGGAATGTAAAAGTTTAGGTAGCAGGGTACACTTAGATGCGAAAATTTTGGGCACGGACGGTCTTACATGTAGCGAGTCGCAATATTGCACTTCCCTTATGAGCAGAATCAGGGTGGCCATTTTATAAATTGCGTGCATGTTTTGTGCTTTTAATTAATGGCAAGATCAGGATTCTCATACAAGAATAAAGAAAGTTATCAAAAGGAAAGGTTTACACCATCCATGAAAAATAGCATGCCTAAATCATCAATTTTGCACTTTTTGAACAGCCTTCAATGATCCCGCTGCAAGAACAATGCCCAATTTTATTGCATTTCTCAATTTAATAGTCCTTACTGAACGTCAGGGTATAAACGGAATGGGGGCCCATCCAGCTCGTTTTTTCACAAAATAGCGAACATAATCCTGAGTATCAATCAACAAGCACAGAACCCTTCCGTGATTTGATTTTTTCCGCGAAAAGGTCTCATTGATCGTACAAAGCTACCAGCAGTTAGTTTTCCAACTGACATCAGAATTTTACATGTATCGGCTGTATGAATTTTCTAAAGAATTAATAATCATTATCTCTCACTTTAATTTACAGACATCCAAAATCACGAAGTTCTATTTATAACAAATATTGACGGGGGCCAAAATTCGAAGTGTACCCTGCTACCTTAGCATCTTTATGAAAGTATTTATGAGTTCGTTCAAAAGATATTTTGTCATGAATATTCAAGCGTCATAAATGATAAATGTAGTGAAATACTTACAAACGAAGGTTCTGATCGTTTCTCTGTATCATATATACAATCAATCCGCATATTATCGCCCTACAAAAGTTAATACTTATTTCATTTTTTTGGCAACTACTTTCGACATACCATTAATATAGATTACTTCCCATGGCCGTCATTTTGAAATTCATTCTTGATACAACATTACTAAGGTAATGACGAAGAAGAAGAAGTAAATTAATGGACACAAAGTTTTGAAATAATGAACAAGTATAACAAAATTATACATTGGTTACACCTATTTTGTTATTTATATTTTTTAGTTATGTAATAGTTTGTTTATATCTTTAAACCAATTCCGAAACTTTATGCATTAGTTGAAACATATCTTTCAATCAAATAACATTTACATTTGTATATTGCATTTGGAAAAGACGAAAGCAGACGATATACTTATGGTGAATTTTTATCCCCTCCCAAGTCGAAGTGCAATGCACAAGAAGCATTATTCAGTTCTGCTTATTTTTTAATTATCTCCCTTTTGTGATTTGGTCATGACACTTGCCGGGAGCATGATTCCAATACTAGAGATATTGTTATATAGCTTACAACAATTTCAACTTAAAATGCTTCAAATATTGGGACTAACAAATCAAATACTTTGAATTGTTTAGACGTCAAAAGATTGGCGAAATTGTTTACTTTTTTGACAACCACTTCTTCTTTGAGAGATCGAACTTCTTGAAAATAAAAGTCGTAGTTCGGATCATCATATATGGGTTTTAGCTCAGTTCCGTTCCGGAAGTGCCTCGTTCTGATACCGGAAGCCAATAGATGTGCATGCTGAAACACTGCTGTTATTCGGATTTCGTCTATATTTTCTTGGTTCATTACCTGTAATTGTTTGCAAGTAAGAATGCATGCATAAACTTTCAAAGATCGAGCTAAATGTTACACTCAACTTCTATTGTTTAGAGAGATATGTAAACACATTCCTGTGATAAAAACAAAACAAATAAATATGATAAGTGTATCCGCAAAGTAAAATCAACAAAAATATTTACAGAGCTCAAAGTTAAGGAGGTGAGTCATAAAAAGCACAATTTTCATAATTCATAGTTTTTGTCTGTTTTCAGATACCGAGACGAAACTATGGTGCTTTACTTACTGATTAAAGCTTCTGATGATTTTCACAATGTGCATAAATTTTGCCTTTCGTTTCAAAATATTTCTGTTTGATGCTGCCATTCAGTAAATGGCTCCAGTGTGCTTATGAACTACGGCTATCACGACAAAAAAGGTAATACAAACTTATAAACAATGTAAATTGAAAAATCTGTTTTTGTTACCTTGTTCATACACTTATCAGTACAGTATCCACTGGTGACGAACTTGGGTAGTTACCGAATGTGACACAATAAGTGAACCTACGTCATGTTGACGTAATTGAGGGGTGAGAAGCATTCGTATACCAGAATTATCAAGAATACCTGTAATAAATGATACTTCGTGTTTATACAGTGAATGTGTAGCTATATAGTGCACACACATCATGTTACCGAATGTACCACAATAAATGAATTCTTATGTTGACGCAACTGAGGGGTGAGAAGTACTACTCTCGCACGGTATTTGTAACAATAACATGTTAAATGATACTATTGAGAAAAGGGGAATCGAGTAGTGAAACCATTATCCGTGACAAAATAGTTGTACTACTTTTGAATCGTATTGACTATAAAGAAAACCCTGATTTACCATTAAGTAAACCCTGAATTACCAATAAAGACATAATCGACTTTTCCGATAATGTTTTCGTTATCGTTCTCTATTTATATTTGTATACCAGAATTATCGAAAATATCTGTAATGAAGGATAATTCATGTTTATTTAGTGAATCTTTAATGAACATGAATCTTGTTGGCGCAATAAAAAATGTGACCGAAACCACTCTAATTCCAGTTACTTGACAGAAAATAAGGGTTTTATTTAATTCACAGGTTACTGAACACTACTTACAGACGGAAAACAGTCGTGTCAGAATCATCTACAATACTTTAAAAATGACAAGTCAAGATTTAAAACTGTCTTAATGCTGGCATTACTAGTAGCATTTTGACGCTAGAAGCATCTGAATTTCACTGTGTGTTCGGGCTCAGCATGTTAACAATGTTTCAGTCATATACTCCGGTAGCAGAAAGCTAAACTTGTAGCAGAGAGCCAGACTTGTTGTGTAACTGTCCAGAATATTTCGCCGGATACGCATTGCATGATACCTCAACACAACATTGCCAAGTCCCATTATAATGACAACGAAAAACATTTTAACGCTGAACACCAAGCAAAGAAGCTACTGGTACCTTTTAAATAAAGTATTTGGTATGTGCCAAGGAACAAACTTCGGGAGGTGCAAGGTGGACGCTCTTCCACCGAACCAGCGCTGCGGCTTTCTTATTAAATATTTCATAACTTTTTGTTTCCCAGAAAACATATCTGGCACAAACTTACCTGACTTATGAGACGGGTTGTCGTAGTGAATTTGTATTACCATAAAAGAATGGTCATTTTGGCTTCCGATCGGATATCCGGTGTGTTCTGGGAAATAAAATGGCTGCAATAAATGAAATATAGTTCAATTGAAGTTATGTAAATGTATATAAGAACTTTGCATATACACTATAATGCAGCTTGCTTAACAATCGGATTATTATCATAGGCTGTAAAATGTATTATTTTTAAATAAACTATTTACAATAACTTATCGTATATTATTATACTCATAGTAGTATTTCCTCTTAATATCATTTTTCTTCTATAACGGATAGTCCGAATGATTACATACTGAAGAAAACTTACTCCGCCACCCACGGCCCATGCAATAAAGATCTCCGGGCATTGCGGCCACCCTTTGGGCCAGGTTAGAAAGCATTCTTCCCTAGCATTGTTCAGGCTTGGGTGGTTACCAGGACATTTCTGTATCACCAGATGATGAATCAGTCCTTCATTTCCAGGTGTAATGATTGGTTCAAACTGAAACGGACACAAGAACCGAGTTCTGGATTACACAAATGTGTAGAAAACGCATCAGGTCTTGATGTAAACATTTTCCATATACAAGGTTACGTTCTAATTTCTGCTGTCAGAAAAACTAGTTTTACGCTATAGGTATTATAATTACCTTACACACACAAACATACACTCTGTCACGGATGTTCAATCAAAGTGAAAACGGTTCATATTTATATGTAAGTACAAAAACTGTATAAGTTAATAATCTATATGCCACAGCAGGTAGTGCTCGTAATATTACTGTACACTGAAGGAATATACAAGGACGTAGTACCTGAATCATGTGGTGTTTTCCTCCCAGGTCCGGCATTTGTTGAGCCACACACAGGTATGTTGTACCTTTATCTGGTACAATGTACTGAAACGTTAACAATGATTTTCAGTAAATAAATTCCTAAAGAGATTGTCTCTGACAAATTTGCTGTGTTGAGAAGTATATAGGAGCATACACCGGGAGCAAGCTATAATAATCGTCTTGGTTTTTTTTTTAAGTATTACTGTACAAAAAGAACTTTGATCTGAAGAAAGGCGATCTAACTAACACGGATGTCCGGTATTTTAACCACCACGTCGAGAAAACACTATTTTAGGAGAAGGCGCTTAATACAGATGATGGTAACAAAATGATACATATTTGTTCAGGAAACCGTCCGCCATCTTGCAAATTCTAAACGGCGTCTTGATATGTGACTCGTTCTCTGCCATGTTGATTATAAATAAGTTTTATGCAGCTCAATTACAATGTACCATATATAAACATAGTTTTTAATCGTCAGACTTTAACACCTTAAGCTTGTAGCTGACACCACTCAGAAATAAAGAAGGAATTAACATAATCTCATGTTGTATAATAACTTACATTTCCAACTGTAAAATCATACACTTTTACTTGTTCGTAGGCGACGGATTTCGGGGCTTTATTCGTATTCAGCAAGGATACGCTTTTGGTTCCCCTTCTCTCGCCGCCGTGATACATTAGGCTGGCCTCATCAGCTGGGTCGTCATGGTGATAGGAATATATCACCCTCTGGGTTGCATTCTGTTATAAATATAAGTTAGCAATCTTTAATATTTCTTTCAACTACGCATATAAAGGTGACGAGTGACACTTCTTTTATTGTGCAACCTTCTGCTAACACACATATATAATTATATTGCCAACGATTAATTTGAAAATAAGATATATTTGCGTGAGATAAATCATTTAATGTATTTGTATATTTCTAGACATATTTGTATATCTTACTTGTGCAGAACCTTAATGGCAATATATAGGCGTATTTTTGCTACGTTTTTTTTTTTAGATATTTCTTTGATATAAAGTACATGTTAAATCATGTGGATCCTTAAAGAAACACATGCAAGACGTAAAGGAACTAACCTCCAGATTGTACGACAAGAAAAAAAATTAAAAGGCAATTTCAAGATATCAGGAAAAGAGGTACATATTAAACTATTTTCTACGTCAAAATAAAAAGCGTTTGCCATGGGGTATTAAAGGTAAACTGCCTTAAATGTGTAGGTTAGTCCCTTTAATCAGTAAGTGTTATATAAATGGCCGTTAAGTATTGGCCAAGATGGTAGGGAAGTTTTTATTTTCTATGTAACCAGAGTTCGATTGTCGACTCATGTTTTTTCATGATTTAGCATATTTCAAATAGTTTAGAAACAAAAACTCATGTTCTAATGTTTAAAACCTGACCACTTTTCAATTTCGAAGTAAGATCATAAATTTTAGTCGCTCAAAATCTTAGTCCAGTCCCTTTAATACAACTAGTTACATTTATTTCCAAATCATGCTGGTCACACGTGTTGAGTTTCCTGGTAAACTTGAGAACTGTTCCAAACTCATTCTCTTCTCCGTGCAGCAGAGTCCAGTCCTGTGACTGATCCACTATTGGTGGGGAATGCCCGGTAGTATGGCGATCCTGAAAAATATAAGATCAAACGTTTTAAAGCGCCGTCGCGTATACCGGCCTATACAATAAAATCTTTATGAAGCAAAGAAACGAAATTCATTACTTTTGCTTTCAATGCCTACCTCTTTACAATAAACAGATCACCTGTGAACATAGATCATAGACCACTTATTTAGAATTAAACATTTTTTTCAGTTTATTTTAAATTGCGAATAAAGGGAATGCTGTACATGAAGACTACTGTTTCAGCGAAGTGATGGAGGAAGATCCCAGCACCGTGGTGTCTCTCCGGCGTTATTTTAGGCAGGGACTGGCATATCGGTAGAATCTCCGACCTTTCGCAAGCAAGCTGGATAGCTTCCTCTCCTGAAACACTTCTGCATCCTAAGAGGAATTCCAAATCCATAGAAGTGAAGGACAAGGCATTCGAACCAAATAATCTTACCATTAATAGCTATAATACAGTGTGTGTTTAGGAGAATTGGTGTCACTTAACCAAGCAGACAATCTTCTCGTTCGAATCTTGTGTTGTTAGTTCGTATTTATTCACATCATATAACATGTTTTCACTACGATGAGATTTAAACTGATTCGGTCAGTTACTTATGTTCTCCAAAACGAGGTTAATACAACTCAAAATATACATGTCGTTTTACTTTACTAAATGTAAGGATGTGTGCTTAAAGAGTGACTCAGAGAGGGGACGAGCATTTTGGTCTGAATCATACATATTTTACCTTAAAATAAACCTTTCCGTCTTTTACCCACCGACGACGACATCCGACGGGAACATTTTACCATTCGGAGACAGTCCAAACCCAACATAGCCTCTGGTTTTAACCCTGACCTCGAAGGTCACGTGGGTGCTATTGTAGTTCCAGAACAGGAGGTAATTACCCTCCTTGTCCAGGTTAAGGCTGTTATTGAAAGGTTCAGTGGTAGTTACGCCTTGCAATGCACGCGTCAGAGCGACTGTACACAGTATGATAGCTGTAGTAGTAAACAAGTAATGTATGTAAGGTTAGTTATGGAACGAATATTTCCATGAGCAAAACATAAAAAAAAATCCCACTTCGATTTGTACCAAACAAACATCTAAGTATCATTTTCATCCTTATGCAGTAAATAAAGGAACACCGGTATCTAATTCACAAACAGTCAGTAAATAGAGAACGACTGGACAGAAAACGGAACAGTATATACTGTTTCCATACAATATTGTAATCTGTAATGACAAAGAAACAAGTATTGAAGAGAACACTGCCCTTCTCAACGTGACGAGACCCTTTTGTTTACTACAAGAGTGGACGAAGTGGTCCGGTTGTAACACTGTCTGACTACGAAACTAGGGGTCGTGCGATTGAGCACCCGTTCTTGAGACTTAAATTTCTAACATTGGGACAAGAGGTTTGTGTATGGGTGCTTTAAATCTGGCATGCTAAAGAACCAGGGAGATTTATGGATCCTGAAGAAAATTTCATTCACCGTGGCTGTCCCATTTAACATGACGACACACATGACATTGCAAGAACACAATGCTTTATAAAATTTGTTGAAGTATTATAAGACTGTAAACAGAATTTTAATAAAATCAGTCAAGAAAAAAGTGTTTACCTGCATCGCGAATGGTACTGGTGTAGAAAACTAACGGGTTATACTTGTTTTCTGTTAAACAATTCATTAAAAAAATAAAAACAGCCATTTTGTCCGAAATTTCTGGTCTTGGGGATCATGGAGTCCATTAAATATCTATGTAATAGAATTCCGGTTAAACCGGTGCTAGAGGGCATGAGGGGTGTTGCACTATCCTTTACCTCTCATGAACAGACTCAATCAAACCGAGTCTGCAATTATTTTGCTAGGTTGCATTCTGTGCTTCCAAAGGATCGTCTTATAGACATTAGGATACCGGTATATCCCCTCATTCACAAAACAACCCATTCGGCGGGGGATATACTCGTATATTGTTTCTTTGTTATTGTGGAAAAGGTTACAATGATCGTTAATTCATTCATTTTGTGACAAGCATAATTAAATTTTCTAGATTGCAATGCATGTTGTAAATAAAATATATATTGTATTGTCACGTGAAAATGGGCCGCCTTTAAAAAAGGACGCGTTTTTTGTTAACTATGTTAAAAGTTTGTAATGCCTAAATATTGCATTCGTTTTAATATTCAAAAATACATTACAACTTATTACAGCTATTTAAAATTGAATTTTATAATTTTTGTAAAAGCTTAACGAAAGACTTTTAAAAATATCAATAACATGGTCGTCTTGTATGACGACTCGTTGTGTATTAAATTAGATTATTATTTAGAAAACGATTTGTGTGTCGCCACGGTAAACAGGGCCACGATTTTGTCAGCTTCGTATTATATTTCTTTATCTTTTATAAGAGTTTACGCAGTCTGTATCTCGCATGTTAAAGTAAAAATCAAACAATTGACTTTAAATAAATTGAATACATTTAACTATGAAGCTTTACCTTTATCTTAAAAGTTTAATATCATAACATACCTGTTGTTAATGTCCCCATTTTTTTTTAAACCTTTTGGATATTTTGATTGTGAAGCAAGCCTATTTATATTGATCCCGTCCCCTCATTTTATCTATGTTTGTAAACATCTCGTGATAGTCTTTAAATTTGACTCGGCGTGATAACCTTAATAGAACCATTTCAAAATAGAAAACAGGACACTTGTACTCTTTATACCAGGTCAAAATTGAACACAGTTTGGCGGGAAAAAAAACATTGTCAGCAGAATTGCAACTATTTATTTATCTTTTTATCTTAAGTTGTCGATAATTAAATAAATTGAATAAATTTTGTTTCCACCAGGGTCAGGAATGGTATCAGCATCGAAGCATAGACATCTTCTGGTGACAGCATCGAACCACAGACAGCTCCAGGTGACAGCATCGAATCACAGACAGCTTCTGGTGACAGCATCGAATCACAGACAGCTTCTGGTGACAGCATCGAATCACAGACAGTCCCTGGTGACAGCACTGGACCAAAGACAGGTGATGACAGCATCGAATCACAGACAGCTTTTGGTGACAGCATCGAATCACAAAAAGTCCCTGGTGACAGCATTGGACCAAAGACAGGTGATGACAGCATTGAATCACAGACAGCTTCTGGTGACAGCATCGAATCACAGACAGCTTCTGGTGACAGCATCGAATCACAGACAGTCCCTGGTGACAGCACTGGACCAAAGACAGGTGATGACAGCATCGAATCACAGACAGCTTTTGGTGACAGCATCGAATCACAAAAAGTCCCTGGTGACAGCATTGGACCAAAGACAGGTGATGACAGCATTGAATCACAGACAGTCCCTGGTGACAGCATCGAATCACAAACAGTCCCTGGTGACAGCAATGGACCAAAGACAGGTGATGACAGCATCGAATCACAGACAACTTCTGGTGACAGCATCGAATCACAGACAGTCCCTGGTGACAGCATCGAATCACAAACAGTCCCTGGTGACAGCATTGGACCAAAGACAGGTGATGACAGCATCGAATCACAGACAGCTCCTGGTGACAGCATCGAACTACAAGAAGCTCCTGTTAACAGTATCGAACCAGCTCCTTCCAACAGCACCCACATGCACCTTCTGGTAACACTATCGAACCACAGACAGCCTCTGGTGACAGCATCGAATCACAAACATCTCCTACTGACAACATCGAATCACAGACAGTCCCTGGTGATAGAATAAGATCACAGACAGTCCCTGGTGATAGCATTGATTCACAGACAGCTCCTGGTGACTGTAAATCCGCTTCCAGAACAATACTTCCCGGTAGAAGAAACTGATATTTTTACAATCAAAGCACAATTGCTGACATTGTACCAGTTACAACTGAATGATGCAGACATGTATAACTAAATACGTACGCGTGCTCATTTTTCGTAAGAATTCCTTAAAAAGCCATGTTTCAAAGGCAAACACGATCACCGTTTTGCTATTTCTAGCTTAGTTTTAGGAACTGCAAATGGTAATTTTGTTGGGTAATCATTCCGTCTTTTGGCGACTTTCAACCTTTTGACGGTGAAGGAATACCCAGGTGGCCAGGCATTGTTTTGAATGGGTACACGGATAGAACCTCCGACCTTCCATAACCCAGCTGGAGGGCTTCATCACATTATGCACCCCAAGTGAGGTTTCGAATCCACCGCGATGAGAGGCCAGTGATTCGAAGTCAGCTGCCACGAACGAACAATAGGTATGAATAAGTACAAATTCTGTGTGCTAAAAAATGTCCTCTAGTCTGATAAACGGGTAAACTGATTTAAAAGCATTACAAATCAAATACATTTTATCTAATCAGACGCGCTTTAAAGTGTTTATTTTGCAATAGTATGAAATGACTCATATTGAGTGATGGTCATGGGGACCTTGTAAATTACAAACAATTGCAGATAAGAATTCTGATATAAAAAGAGAAAATTGAAATAACTGATCAAATAACTGACTACATAAATCATCGAACAAATCATGAGGATTTTTATTTCAGGTAGGTTTAATATTGATCATTTAATATCATAAGTGTACGATAGTTCTATAAACTTGGAAGTATTCATATTTTAGCCAAATAAAGGAAACAACTAGAAATAAAAAGAATGCTCCCGCGATGATCCAGCAAAATAAAATGTCTTTCTTCCTACACTTTATTCTGATACTGTTACACGTGCACTGAGTGTCTGTTGTTATACACTTTTTCCAGATAATGTCCCGTGAACAATAATATTACTGACCTGAAATTGTTCAGTTTTTTTTTGCAAGTTAGTAAGTCCAACGTATGTGACCGAATGCAGCTAGGAAAACTTTTCTCTCGATCGTGAATAGGCAACTTTAAAGTTACATTTACATTTCTAAAAATCGTTCTAAAATATCTCAATATTACATCTTTCTGAAAAATAATCGGTAGAAATCATCCTAGTCATGAAATATTTTCTTTATCCAAATAGTTTAAACCAATTACTTTTATCAATATATCATACGCTCATTTTGATAATACTCAAATTTTCTTCCCTAACACTTCAACAACTGCAAAATGTATAAGATTAGCAGGTTGTTTTTCTATCATTTACAATATTTTGACCACTATGTTATGCTGTCAGATGACAGTTTTCATTTTCCCTTTGTTTCAGTATTGTTACTTGGAACACTAACCCTGACGCATGCATTGCAAGGGGTGTCGACAACAGAACACTTCAACAACTCCCTAACTTTAGACAGAGAGGGGAACTACCTTTTATTCTGGAACTATAATACCACCCACGTGACGTTTGAAGTAAGGGTCAAGACAAGGGGCTATGTTGGTTTCGGTCTTTCACCGAATGGGAACATGTATCCAGCCGATGTTGTTGTTGGTTGGGTCAAGGATGGACAAGTCCATTTTCAGGTAGGGTAAAACTGAAACTGTGTCGGACAAGTCCATTTTAAGGTAGGGTAAAGCTGAAACTATGATGGACAAGTCCATTTTAAGATAGGGTCAAGCTCAAACATGGTTTCTTAAAGTCATTGCAATACATGTTATTACGTGTAAAAATAAAATCAAGATATTAGATACGCTTATTTATTCAATATGAGAAAATTACAGTTACTTTAAAATCAAGAAGCGTTACGGAGAAGAAAGTGCATTCACTTATCATAACTCCATTCCAGCTGGTAACTTTTTTATTATATGTGTCGTTTGAAGCGCGTATTTGATTAAATACATTTGATACACTGTCAAGTTTTGTGTCCGATCTCGATAAGAATTTTCGCATGTTTGATAAATGTTTGTATACGCGTACTAGATAACACAGTTAGCTATTTTGTAAAAGCTAGTTAGCGCCCGTGTATTATGATTTATGCTTATGTTCAACTAACTGAGACAGAAAGATCTATTAAGTACTTATTCAAGTATACCATCGATAAGTTAGGCAAAAAGGCAGCAACGTTTACCTCTTTGGGTTTGTTATTTGCAGTAGCTGGTTCTCAGCTAACCAGTTCATTTACAACTGCTCCCACAGAAAGCAAGGTAAAAAAGTGGCCATGGAGTTTGAAAGCTTCGGTCATTTTGGTTGTTTTTAAACAAAATATCTATCGCAGTACCGAGATTTGCTTGAATAACCTGGGTTCAGATGCCTTATGTCATGACTGATAGTGTTTTATTTTGGACACAGGATCGTCATACAACCGGTCACTACACACCAACTGTAGACAAGTCACAGGACTGGTTCCTGCTACATGGAGAAGAAAATGACTTTGGAACCGTTCTTAAGTTTGTAAGAAAACTCAGCACATGCGACCAGAATGATATGGAAATTAATGTAAGTTAAACTTGGAGTATAAGTCTCTTCTTGTCATTATATATTACTTTCCGGTCAATAGTTGTCGCTGTATGCCCGGTCAATAGTAAAAAAAAAAAAAAAAAACAAGTTAGATGAATGTGATACATTATGCAACCTTTAACTAAGTTAGTTGTTTTTAGATAAAAAAAGGACGTCAAGTAACGTGTAGCTTACTGTAATCTTCCGCGACTGAACAAAAAGTATATAGTTCCGCCGTTTGCTAATGTAGTCTATTCAATAAGTTTGTTATTGCTTAATTAGAAATGCATTTTGTTCCACAGAGATCAATAGATGGATGAAACACAAATATTTTGTATTTTTTTACAGAATGGAACCCAAAGAGTTATCTACTCCTATCACCATGAAGATCCAGCAGACGAGAACAGTTTAGCATATCATGGCGCTGAGAGACGGGGAACGAAAAGTGTGAATCTCCTAAATGTCAATAAACCGCCGGAAACTGTCTCTTTCGAAGAAGTTAAAGTGTATGATTTCACAGCCGGAAATGTAGGTTTATTTGAAATGCATAATATTTAAACTGGCGAAAACATTACATGATTATTTTTAAAATTAGGAACCAACCCTGTCATTCTCTTAAGTATAGAATGCAGGTACTATGCAATCTCTAAGTTTTGTAGAAAACTTGAATTGCTGCGTTCAAAATTTCATATGTGAAATTAAAGTCCAGCTTGAAAATATGATACTATTTTGCATAAAAAATGAAATTTACTAAGATTTTTTTTTACACCTTTATCATATTTTTCAGTATTTGGTTCCAGACAAAGATACAACATATCTATGTGTTGCTAACCAAATGCCAGATCTTGGAGGAAAACACCATATGATTGAGGTATGACATCGGCACGGGTTTCTCGCGTGTAGAAACAAATCATGACCAGTATCAATGCCTTTTTTTTTAAATATATTTTTTATTTGCAACGCAGCGATCATGCTCATTTGAATGGCCAAACCTTTCTAATTGTTAAAAGTATATAGAGGATATTTGTTTGTTTCAGTGTAGGATTGAATATCTTTCACGAGTGGACACCAACATGCAATATTTTTACGGGCGGCATAGCCACGAGTGAAAATGTAAAATCTGGTATTCGAGAGTGAAAGATATTTTGACATTGCATGTTAAACAAACAAATTGTCTTTTAATTTCATGTTTGACTAAATTTACCCGTTTATAATTTCTTACCAGTAAAAAATATATTTGATATTTTTCACTGTGAAAAAAAAGCAGCAGATATATTTCACTCTAGTATTTTGATAATTTACTGCAAAATAGGTGATAAAATTTGCTTCACAGTTAATCCTTTCCATGCTGGACACGACTGATTCTGCCTTCGCGACCAGTGTAGATCATGATCAGCCTTCGCATCCGTGCAGTCTGATCATGATCTGCACTGTCGGCACTGTCCGCCATTCAGTCAGTATCTTTTTGGTAAGCACCTGTTTTAACAGTTAATGGTACTGTCCAAATTTGAAGATGGCCAAGTTCATTATAGAAATTAAGCAAGGAAAGGGTTAATTTTTGGTTTACACTTACCTAGAGAATTGTTATGTTTACAGTTTGAGCCAATTTACACACCTGGAAATGAGCACATGATACATCATCTGGTAATTCAAAGATGTCCTGGTAAACACCCAGACCTTCACAATGCTAAAGGCGAATGTTTCACTAACTGGCCGAAAGGATGGCCGTATTGTCCTGAAATATTTATTGGTTGGGCAACTGGAGGTGGGGTAAGTGTAGCTCCCGAAGCTTTTGTCAAAATGTTAATGAAGCGAAATAATTGTATTTTATCCATTATGTTATATCGAAATAACAGTGGTGGCACTTTTATAATTAATCCAGTTAACGGTTCCGTGATGAGTATTATAAGTAAACATAAAATAAGATCACTTTCATGTGTTTAAGCTTTTTTGTTATTGTGATTGATGGTCATTACTTGTCAATAAAATCAAATTATCTAGCTTTTTGATCAAAATAATTTAAAAATATAAAAAATAAAGAAATATCAGTTTTATTAGAAGTCAGGTATAGGGTGTTTAAATGGTATTGCAACGTTAATAAATTCGATTAAATTGCATCTGCTATAACTTTGCCTGGTCGCATTTGGTATTCCCAATCAATCGTTATATTTAGTTACACCTAACCATACTGTACAAAATCATCTGACGCATATATACATAAGCAAGAGCCATTAGAATAAGGTTTAGCCTGTCTGAATGCATCTACTAGTATGTCAACAGGTATCTTTACATTTGATCTAGCATATTCTTACTTACATTTCAGCCATATTATTTCCCACCAAACACCGGATATCCGGTTGGCGGCCCTGACGATTATTCGTTTATGGTGATGCAGATCCATTACGACAATCCTTCATTTAAATCAGGTAATATTATTTAAATCAGGTAATATTTTCATGATTTTGCAAAGGCTGCTGGCTGTTTCCTTGCCTACAGCTTATGGTCAAATCACATGCCCGTGCGCAATGTGGATTTGAGTCATGTTGAATTAATTCAGTAATGAAGCCATCACTCTGACTGTTACGAAGGTGTTCCCTGCCCTTCAGAGGGCAAGTGTTTTTTCTACCGTTGCAGTAAAAAATACGAAAATGTAACATATTACGTAAAGTGGGCTTGTTACGCTTCACAATGGTAGCGACTTTTTTGCTAGCTTTACTAGAACTCGTCCGAATTTCCGACTGTGTTAGACGCAATGCATTCTAGTTGTACAGCAATGTACAAAATGCGGAGAATAGGTACAAATTAACCGCAATTTGGTGTTACTGATAATATGATGCATAAAAAGAGTATTGTGAGTTCATTTTGTCCCATTTTAGTTTGATAAATCAGAATATAATTATACACAGTATCGTCTAAAAGAAGATAGCTATAACTGATGACCTCGATACATGACCTTGACCTTGCATATATGGCGGCTTTAACGGATGTAAAGCGAGACCTTTTGAGGAAAGTCAATGCAAGGATTCATCTTCTACCATGAAAAGGTCATGACTCTTAACAAGATCATGCTGTTGATATCGTGTTTAATATAACAATATTGATTGAGATATGATTAAGGGACATCATAATCATCATCATCATAATCATCATCATCATCATCATAATCATCATCATTACCACTGCAGCAGCAGCAGCAGCACCACCACCACCACCACCACCACCACCATCATGATCATCGTCGTCGTCGTCGTCATCATCATCATCATTAATTTCTTTATTAGTTTAATCTATCTATCATAATTTCTACTACCACCAGCATTATCATCCAAATAAAGCACAATATTTATTCCCAATATTAATAATCAGCATGCACTTGAGCTACAGTAAAAATACAATTTAAAAATTCAGACTGTGCCCTCGGGATATAATTCCTTCGCGTATAAACTGCAAAAATTATCATTCAGCATCGAATCACTGTTTGGGATTTGCAACGCATTTTGTCACCGAAATTTTGGTAATTGTCATCAAATCGCATTGCTTTAATTATGAGCGGTAACGTACTAGGCTAAATTATATTTATGTGTATGACCACAAAACAGACTCTCACGTACTGTTAGGAGAAATTAATTGTGATGGAATAATATGAATACATCTTGGGCCGTATTCATAAAGCATCTTAAGTATAAGTATAAGAAATTGATTATTTACTTAAGTATTACTTAAGTAAGAAATTAATTTTACTTAAGTATACATTTGTATTTGTTATTCATAAAACAACTTAATAAGTAATTCTTGGCTTTTATTGTGGACGAAAACATTAAAAAACCCCATTAATTTCAGACAGATACAACATGCACAATTATGTTTAAAGTGCTTTTATCTGAAAAACAACACTTTAATCGTACTAACGACGCTATTTTGTTTTCTGACTTCAGTCATTTCTTACGTATTTTAAGTTTAAGCTGTTTTATGAATAGGACTTAAGTTTTTACTTAGACTTAAGCTGAAATCACCACAAACTTAAGTAAAATCTTCAACTTAAGTCAAAACTTATACTTAAGATGCTTTATGAATACGGCCCCTTGTGTGCATACCATTTTAAGCGTTAATTATCTGGCTATGTAGTAAATGCATTCACTTGTAAGGAACCTGCGGAAACAGGACACTCGTATTTGAAAAACCTTTCACACTCTTTACTCTGCAGGGATGATTGACAACTCTGGTATACGTATGCGCCTAACTCCTAAACTACGACAGCATGATATAGGATCACTCGTAATTGGCCACAATGTGGCGCCGTTCCAGGTCATTCCGCCGCACGAGACGGCCTATGTGACCAAAGGTTATTGCGCACATCAGTGCCTAAGTGAGGTTGGTATCATAGTTTTACATATAACGCAGTAAATGTCTGAACAAAAATAAAAAAAGGTATGCAGTACTCTAAATAATGATTATTTCAATTTAAATAAAACTGATCCATGACTTTTTCTATAAATCATGTAGCTTTACAGTGGGAGAAAATCTCATAAAGGCTAATAAAGTCATAGCTCTGTAGGACCACATTCTTAACAGATCGCATTTGTAACAGATTTCGTACGTATACGATCGCATTCATAACAGGTAAAATGTGTTACGAATGTGTTTGTCCAACATCGGGGTTGACATGAGAAGCACATATGTATCATGTTGAGTTTTAGACTGCAAATTTTCAATGAGTTGATTGTCATCGCAACATCATTAAATGACTGCCATAAGCACCATCACAAGTTAGCGTCGTCGTCGTCGAGGTCAATGACATCATAAAATTATTTGAGCCGCATCATGAGAAAATGGGCCTTCGGGAATCTTCGAGGCTTTGCAACCAGTGTGGGTCCGAGTGTATATCAAAATCCCCTTGATCAAAACCCCCTCCATTGAAAAATGACAGGGTGTTACAAAATCCCCTTCATACTTTTGCAGGGGGTATCATAATCCCCTCTGTGATTTTCATTATAGATATATAGATATCAGTGCTCCGAATTATATTATGTTTGCTAAAGGCATTGTATTTACGTGTTTTATGCAATAGACTTTTAAATTGTATATAGTTGTATTTGAACTTGATGAAATAAGTAAAAATCACAGAGGGGATTATGATACCCCCTGCAAAAGTATGAAGGGGATTTTGTAACACCCTGTCATTTTTCAGCGTAGGGGATTTTGATCAAGGGGATTTTGATTGTCTCCCTGTGGGCCCAGATCAGCCTGCGCATCCGCGCAGTCTGATCATGGCCCACACCGTTCGCTGTTATTTCAAAGAAGGCTTATTCTACCTGAATATGAAATTTTCTGACCCTGATTCAGATTCAGATGCATAAATGCACAGGTCAGCCTAAATATAGACTCTGTTATGTCCGAATGCCAATTTTCCCGTGACGTGGCTCAAATTTTATAATCATTTCTGCATCCACTGCCACTACCACTTAAATATGATTACAACTTCAGCTACTTCTACTGTTACCTCGACTTGCTGAAATGTAGACCCACATGCTCAGGTCACTGGTTCGAACCCGGTGGCGACATACATTTGTAGCTATCTTTCGCCATCCAGAGCTGTTTCAAGTTGGTTGACAAACAGGAAGCTGCTATGTCACGGGACAAATTATATACAACTAGTCATGGATGTAGTCGTTAGCCTTAAGTCTAGGAGGGCCCGACCTTGTGCTGCGAACTAATGTCTATGAGATTTTAAGATAATACACCTTATTTTCTAATTACCCTCACTCCACTGAGTCCGTCTGTGATGTACATGTAATAGGCCTTCTTTTATTATAATCCCGCCGTGAAATAGCGGAGTCTGTGCGTTCGTGCAGTTATACAATATAAGTTCATGTCCTTGGTATAACTTGCCCATTCATAGTCAGATTTTCAAATTATTTGGTACAAATGATCAGCATGGACAGAAGGTGTGTTGAGATCATGATCCTTGTTGCTACATGTATATATCCAAGATCAAGTTCACAGCTTTGAACTTAGATTTGTTTTGTTATTTTGTTGTAATATATGTTTGTGCCCGGATCATAACCCGCTTTAGTCAGATTTCCAAATACTTTGGTACAAATAACCACCATTTATTGACAATCTGTAGTGATCATATTACACCTATTTCTGCAAACGTCTCAAATTTTGGGACCCTGTAGAATGGTTTCGATGAATATTATCTGTGTTTGTTGGATTCGAGCGCCTGTTTTCAACAGTATTTAGGTAAAACAGTTTCGGGCAGTTAATCTTACCATTGATCCTAGAACGGACCAGTCCAAGATGATGATGATGATTATTATTATAATGAAGATGATGATGATGATAATGACGATAAAAATGTCAGTAATATTAAAATCAGTACAACAGTATCTTTATGTTAGTAACCGACAACATCCCAGCTTGAAACAGCACTGAGTGGCGAAAATAGCAACAAATACGAGTAGTTTTCACCCGGTCTCGAACGTGTGTCCCTCGACACTTTTGTCGATGGTAAGTTCTTCCCATTAATTTCAATTGAAATTATACCCTGGCTCATATACGAGTTTACACTCATATGTTCGTTTATGGGTCTGGTAAAATGCACCGATACACGTAAGGTATTAACTGGGTGGATGAGAGACACAATATCTCTGGAAATTCCGGACCTGACTAGGAATTCAACAGGCTCCGCCGGTTTCGTAATCTGCAAAACTATCCACTGCACCAGCCTCACCGATGGAGTTACTCGTGCCGCTCCTATAGAGATGCAAAATAAGAATGTTTCCATACGAATGCAGACACCAGGCCTGGCAAGGAAACTCTCATAGTAAATATAATCCAATAAAGTTCACGTCAGGGTTTTAAGTTGGACATATTTCATTTGTCGTCTGAGTTTTTTTATGTTTAAAGCAGTGCGAATTGACAAAGATAAACAAAACGAAAACGAAAAACCTATCTTGCAGCAACCCGCGGTCACCGACGACATCAGGATCAGAACAATAGCCATGAGCAGTCCTCGAATAGTCAAGCTAGTCACTATTTTTAAGTATACATAGATGTATATATACCCAGTGTTCAGCTTTAACAAGATTTCTATGTTAGTTGAGACTGTCTTGATCTTGATTTTCGAGAGCACTTTATTTGTTGTTGAAGTGATACAACCAGCGAATTGCCGGGGATTGCATGTGGTGTATCCTCCCCTTTAATCATACATATTCACATGTATTCATGCATTTAACAAAAATGAAATCTCACAAACTAAAACCGATATGAGAAAATTAATAAGTGACATGTACATGAAGTACCATGCTACTTTGAACAGACCAGTCATGATAACCGTTCGGTATTCTTGCCAAGTTTAATTGCCAGATAACAAACCAGTACCAAGATATCCCTCTTATCAACAAGAGGGCAAACATGGCCCACTATCGCTCACATGAGTAATACTACACTATACATGTTATTAAATGTGCGATTTTTGCCATTTTAGGGGTCATAATTCTTAAGACAAATAGCATGATATGTCTACTCTTCGAGGAAGAAAGCAAGATCTTAATGATATATAATTTCTATGCATGCTTGGTCAAAATCAAATCATAAATGTGATCTCTGTCATGTTCTCAATGCTAAAATCAGCAAATTTTGTCATTTAAGGGGCCATAACTCCAGCACAAATGTTGCTATATAGCTGGTTTTCGTAAGGAACCGTGATGTTATAGATATATAACTTCTATACAAGTTTGGTCAAAATGAAATAATAAATATGGCCTCTATTGTGTTCACAAGACTAAAATAAGCAAATCTTGCCATTTCAGCCATAACTCTGAGATAAGTGGCGCGATATGGCTGTTTTAAAAGGAAGTGAGATCCTATATAAGTTTAATAAAAATCAATTAACAAATGTAGTCTCCATTATATTGACAAGCAGCAGTTTTACCAATTCAGGGGCCGAAGTCAAATGGTGCAATACGGTTGTCTTTGAAAGGAACCGAGATCTTATAGATATATAAGTTAATCGGGTTCACAAGGCTAAAATCAGTAATTATTGCCATTCCAGCGGCCATAACTCCTAGACGAATAAGGTGATATGGCTGGTTTTCGAAAGGAAACGAGATATAGATCTATATTAAGTTCTGTGCAAGTTTTGTCAAAATCAAATGATAAATGTTGTCTCTGTCATATTCGCAAGAAAAATGTGAACGGACGGACGGTCGGACGACGGACGACGTATAAAGGATGTTCACAATAGCTTACTTTGTCACTTCGTTCAAGTGAGCTAAAACATGTTACAAATGTGTTTCAGATGTAAAAATGCACTTTTTTGTTCATTTTTCCGATTGAAAATGACATGTGACAAATGTGATAAGATGTCACATCAAAAATCGGCATCGATCACATTCGTCACAAAAATTGTTACATATGTGCTTGATTTCTGTTACATATGCGATCTCATTTGTAACACCTATTACATATGCGATCGCATTTGTAACACCTGTTACAAATGCGAACTGTTACGAATGTGGTCCTACATATCTCTGCTCCGCATATATATAGTTATATATGAAAAAAGATGTTAGAAATGATTTCACTTTAAATGATTTTTCAAAAGCACATTTTTCATTAACTACGAGAAACATAGTACATGTCTACAATTTTGTAAATTTCTTACATTTAATTTCATAAATTCATTTTTTTTCCAGCAAAAATCATTAAATTTTGCAATAAACTTTCCAAACACTCGGCCGAATGTAAAATATGTAAATGGTAAATGTGAACTGTCGATGTACGTATTTATATTTTGTTTTCTTTGTTAATCTTATAACATTGTTTTATTAAATACAGGCGATGGATGGTGAACATGTGGATGAAATAAGAGCCGTTTCCGTCATGCATCATGCGCATCTATACGCTTCCGGTATGAAAACGAGGCACTTCCGGAATGGAACGGAACTAAAACCTATATATGATGATCCAAACTACGACTTCTATTTTCAAGAATTTGTTTCTTTGAAAGACGAAGTGGTCATTAAAAGGGTAGGTCCCTTTCACTTATCAAATTGTATCTATTTTGTTAAATCATTATTTGAGATAAATATATTTTATAACTTCTTTAATTTGCTATAATATCAGATTCATGTAATATATACAAAATTATATCAGAACAGAATATGCGTTTACGCAGTGTTGTAGTTAGTCTGTCATAATAATAAAACGATCATTAAGACAGATACTTGCATAATTATATGTATTTTGTGGCAGCCATTTTAGCAGCTCTCAAACATGGCATAGCGGTGTGGAAGTTCGACAGAAAATGCATTAGGTGTTACAGAAAGCAACAAGAAATATCAACATCAATAAATATGTATAATGTACAATAAATATCAGTACATTTCACGAAAATGTCAGTTTTATTTTCCACGGTTCTTGCATACAAGTTAAGTTTGACCGTCCTTTTTCACAGGGTGACAGTTTGAGAACAGAATGTACGTACACAACGTCAAGGAGCACCGATCCTGTCTTTGTAAGTGAAATATATATGGTTGTATGAATCCAGTTCTGTCTTCATCCGCCCATCGTCCGTTCGTCCGTCTGTTCATACTAATTACCTTGTAACGGAGACTTTATTACCTGAGAAATATTTACCAAACTTGTTCAGGTTTTATAACACCATAAAATCCAAGTAATAAGAAATCAGAATTTACAAGACCTACATGTAGGTGGTTCCAACTCAGGTGGCCACCCATGGCTGAACAAATACCTGTAAGGGCACCTGAGACCCTTCTACACCATAAAACATGAAAAGTCACCTAAGGACCTGATATTGTGTCGGTTTGACTAAATGTTTAGCAATATATCACCAAACCACAGAGATATTTGGTAAAATCTTAACCAACAATTTACTTGTCAAATACATCAATGGTCTTTTGACGTACTGTACCATACTGTTGGATACTTAAAATATTCTCTAAATGTTTCCTCCCTTTAAAAATGCTATCTATAAAGAACTAAAGTAAACAATTATTTAAAAAGATATGTAACCTTGTTATGTGAAGTTTAAACCCTGGGACATTATTGCAAATGCATCAAAACGAAGATAGATACCAGTTCTTTGAAAATGGCGTTTTTAAAGGCACTGAACAGTCCAGAAGTGTGGCCCCTTCATGCAGTCCCTTTACGTGTTTAATTTTCATGTAAAACAACCCTTATTTTCTATGAATTGATGATGTTTGATTGTTTTCTCAAAATGTGGACCTAACCCTTGAAACCCAGCAAAATAGATAAATTATTTTTATAACCGGTAGGGTGGACTGACGACGAGGGAAGAGATGTGTGAAACCTTTCTATACTACTATCCAAAACTGGACATACTCGTATGTACCTCGTTCCCTGCGATGTGGACTAAATACAATTACACACGCGGCGAAGATGACTGGGGTAAATCATACTTTTTTTAATATCCTTACTGTAAAAAAAGCTTAAATGTGCGGAACAAATGTCATACATCTTCACGCGAAAATACTTAAGCAGTCCATCAGATCAGTGGTCTTTCCTAGACGTGTGTCCATGTTAATGATGACTGTTAACCTTTACCCTGCTAAATTTCTATAAAAATATACTGGTTTATCATTCAATTTGGGTAGCACCATTTATCATTCGAAGAGGTGTTCACTGGAAATTTACTGACTGAATAGCGAACAGTGCATACCAAGATCGCTATATAACCTTAGTTGGCACTTACAACACAAAATCATAAGCATAGTATCTATAATTACATTTTCATCGTCTTTTTGTAGTCTTGAAATAGTGTCAAACGGCATTCAGTTCGATGTAATTATTTCAGGTGAGGGTCCTGGCAGCTTTAAATATGTTATGAAGCATGCGTATGACTGGTCGAACAGCACAGAACGTAGTCTGTTTAAACTTGAACAAGAGAATGTCTCTGTTTACCATACGTGTAGTTTCAACTCGCATAATGGCACTAACCGCCACGATGTAAGTATAGATGATTTAGTGTACTTTATGTATGTCACGGTACGGACTTGGTCACGTTAGGGGAGACGATGTATCAGGCAGCCGGTTAGCTCAATTGGTAGAGCACTCGCCCTGTAAGCGAGGGGTCCCGGTTCGAGCCCCGGACTGACTTCACATTTTTCTTACACTGTGACATTTGGCGCCCAACATTGGACCGTGGCATGCTTGCTTGGTCTGTTTTACAACGCATGCAATATTATGTACCTTCGGAACTCGAGGACGAGTTTCCAATTTGTGGGGGTGCATGTCACGGTACGGACTGGGAGAAGATATGTCAGCCTGTTAGCTCAGCTGGTAGAGCACTCGCCCTGTAAGCGAGGGGTCCCGGGTTTGAGCCCCGGACTGACTGCACATTTTCCCCTAGCGTGATTAAGTCTGTACCATGACATACATCCCCCACACTGGCCACCAATGTCACGGATATTCGTGAGCTCTGCATTTAGGGAGAGGGAGAATAGGGTTTGGAGCCTGCAAATATACCTAGACACTAATATATTGTCAAAACAGATGACAGAAACACGGTTCTCGCTATAACTTCTATAATATCTGTGCGCACGCGCATAAAAAAGCGTGAATATCATGTCAAATGGAAATTAATGTAGTATTTATGAGGCCCGACACTTTAGTTAGGAGATGGTGAAATGAAATAAAAGTAAAAATGGAAAAATGAGACGAGATGGACTGATGACAGGAAATACACTTTCACATGACATACAGATACAAGATGCACAATAACATAGACTCTGACAATCTGATAATAATAATAATAATAATAATAATAATACATACGAGGTAAGATTCGCCTTAATTTCCCTAGTGTCTAATGAAGTTTTGTTTTTCCATAGCAATGGATTTGAAAAAAAAGCTATTCCATATACATGTATATTATATCAAAACCCTCTATGTTAAGATATCAAGAATATATAAACTGTTTTTTTATATTTTTTTCAGCATAGAGAATGGGAATTTGTGGAACACGACACAGATTATATTTCATATGTGCCGCCAAAATCAGATTGTGACATTGCTAACTGAATGTTGTCTCTATATAGACATCTTCTACATTTCGTTTCGTCTAGAAATTCAAGAGAAATTCATCTTTATACATAAGGGAAATGTGTTCTTTTGCGAATATGGATTATATCTTACTGAGTTTGTTTTACGAGCCCGACCGAAAATGTAAAAATTGTCTTACCTCAAATTGAGACATATTCCATCTTCACGAAAAATAATCAATTTTACTTTTTATTTCATACTAATTGATGAAAAACTAACAAAGATATAAACGGAAACGTTATCTTTCACAGAACGAGTGATTTTGTATATATTTCACTGATAAAATACAGTGTATCCTTTAATCAGCTGCTATCGGCAGCATAATGACATTGATTTTACTTAATTTACAGGATTGTTTGTCTTTGAAAAAAAAACCCAGCTAAATCTACATAAATTGTCATAAATATAATGATAATAAAACGTTATAAGAAAAAGTCGACTGTCTTATTCAATAATTTTGTTCATCAATACTTATACTTTATAATACTTGTACTTTTTATTTGACATTCTGTTCGACTTATTTGTAAGTGATTGCATACCATTCTCTTTGTACTGTTATTATTAAAAACTTTAATACTTTGTCAATTTGTGGTCCGTGTTTTATATTAGAGTAACAACCAACTACTAAAATGGAAGATTCTTAAGTAAAAAATAAACATGTAAAGGTTTTTGACAGATATTGATTGAAATAGTCTGGAAACTCCTCCTACTTATATTATAAAAATCATTTACCTGCTAGTTAAAAAATAAGTGAAGTAATAAGGTGCACTTATGCCTTACACGTCACAGGATCGCAACGTAAAGTATTCAGAAGTAATATATATTTAGTATTACTTTTTTTGTTGGGTTTAACATCGTACCGACACAATTGCAGGTCATAAGGAGACTCCAGCTATGATTGTGGAGGAAGACTCCAGGTGCTCCTCAGTGCATTGTTTCGTCACCAGCGGGTACCTGGGTAGAATCACCAACCTTTCGTAAGCCAGCTGGATGACTTCTTCACATAAAGATTTCATCGCCCCTAGTGAGGCTCGAACTCACATTGGTGAGGGGCAAGTGATTCGAAGTAAGCAACCGTAACCACTTGGCCAAGGAGGCCTCCATATCATTTCACACATGTCGCGAGAAGTAAGGTTCGTAAGTTACGTGGTTGAAATTATAAAACTATTCAGAAGAAAGGCATAATCAAAGACTATTCAGAAGTAACTTTGTATTGCATACATCCATATTCGAAAGCATAAAGTATAGACACATTAATTTCCAATATTAAGAAAACAGCAACTCGAGACTTTCCTAAATTTAATGACTATTTTTTAACATAAAAGACACGCATAGATAAATTGATAATAAGTATATACACTCCATCTCTGGAAACTTTTTGTCAAAATGAAAATATAGCATAACAAAAATAGTATCACAAACAAAGTTTTATAACAGTATCTATAATAAATTACAGTAAAAAACATGTATAGAGAACATGCAATCATCTTCGTTTGAAATAATAATAAACTATGGTAATACTGTTGTTTTATTTTCAAAGATATTTAACCCCTACCTCAAAACTTTTAACGTGGGTTTTCAAGCCAGAAGGGTAGTACCTCTTTTTTAATCGTGCCTTCCTCATGGAACAGCGGAACTCTACTAACCCTGAAGCCGGGTTGGCAGGTACCCGGTCAGTAAAATTCGTGCAGAATGAACAGGGGAAATTCAGTTTTACTTATTGGCTCTATACATTTTAATTTGCAGCATTGGTACCTGACTGGTGTGATATGATGTGTGTCATCACTAATTGACAATTTCATTACCATGTTCATAGTTGTGTCCTGAATGTGGCTGCAAAGCTGCCATTTTAGAGACATATGTCCATTTACTGAAATCACAACCAAAAGTACTACAATCGAGTGTAAGCTTACAGTTGATGGTGAGATTAAACGAAAATACATAACATATATAATAGTTCGCTATATATTTGCAAACTGTAAACAATGATACACAAAACAAAACACATGCAAATATAACATACAATCTATTTTGTTTGGTTTGATACCAAGTAATTGAAAATGCATAACGATTTATCCCCACCCACCAATATGTCTTGAATGGTTTTTACGTTTTGCTCAAGGCAGAAAATATGACAAACGGACAGACGAATAGAGAGATGCAAGCGCCATTATATAATACTTCCTGTTTTTCTAAAACAAGTAGATAAAAGTAATTTCTGTGACACCAATGTGCAGTTATTTCATGATTGAAGGTAAGCACAAAAATGAAACAACAACAACAAATGATAGACCTAGATACTGTAAAGTTACCACGGCACTGAAAATGTACATGTTTACTAAAAGTAGTTCGCTATGTTTTGTAAGCTTAATCAAAAAGTTATAAATCATCTCAATTTGGATTGCCGACTTATTTCTCAAAACCTGATATTTTATGCCATTCGTCTAGCATAGCAAAAATAATTTACTGAAAATTAGTGAAAACCCATTTAGGAAGATTTTCGTTTATGGTTTCAAAAACCAATTCATTCGATTTACTCATTTCAAGACACTTAATAATGTTACTTTGCAAGGATGCTTCAAACAAATACATATCCAAATGATTTTATACCAAAACTGACCAAACTCATTATTACATACAAGACGAGTTTTTACAAGTTTAAAGAAGTACATGTATGAACCAGGGGGTTTTATATGCAAGGTGTATGTATGAACCAGTCGGTTTTAAGAAAAAGTGTATGTATAAACCAGCGGGTTTTCTGAAAGGTATATATTTATCAGGGGTAGGACGTAAATGGTGTCTTTCTGTGGTTTAAGTGAGAAAATTGTGTCTATCGGGTAAATATGGCAGATTTTGTTGACAAATCTCCTCCCGACAATTTACCGTGTGTCTGTACCTGGCGCCGTAAAAAAGTTATATTAAACGCTTTATACGGAGATGAATGGTTTTATGTCCTGCTCAAGTCCACTTTTCCAACGACTTTTGTAAAAAGCGGTATAATTTCGACCAAATTTATGATAGCCATGGCTTTAGAATTACTGTTTATTCTTACATACGACTGCATAGCACAAGTGCAAGAACCTTTTATTGTCGATATTTTCTTGGGGAACTTTAAAATAATTTGGTCTGTATTCGGGTCACTCTGTACTGTGTTAGAGTTACTAGTATGATACTATTCCAAAGTACAAGGAAAGTCATCACAAAACTTACCGACAGCCTAATCGTTTTCAATTGTGACTGCAAGCTAGCAGTTCATAAGACAATTTAACAAAGGATGGTTTATTTTATTGTTTTGTTTTGAATTGAATTACATTAAATATACGTCAATGTAAGTACACGCTTAATGCAATCAGTAATTGTGAATAGAGGTCAAATGTTATAAGCACTAAACCCGCAACTGAAAAACGACACTTATATGTATCAGACAGAACATCACGATACTTGGTAATCAAAATTTACTATGCCATAATATATTCACAATTACTGATTGCATTTAGCATGTACATACATTTACGCATACTTTACAAAACAATAAAATAAACCATTCTTTGTTAATTTGTCTTATGAACTGCTAGCTTGTAAATATGAAACGTCACAACTGAAAACTGTTGGCTATCGAAATGTTTTGTAGGCGGCTTTCCTTGTACATTGGAATGGTATCGTACTAGTAACTCTTACATAGTACAGAGTGACCCGAATAGAGACAAAATTATTTTAAAGTTCCCCGTAAGATACTGAAATCGGCTTAAAACAAGAAACAATCGGCCATAAAAGGTTCTTGCACTTGTGCTATGCAGTCGTAAATACGAATTAATAATTCTAATGCCTTGGCTATCGTAAATTTGGTCGAACGTGCACTGTTTTTTTTTTTTTACAAAAGTCGTTGTAAAAGTGGACTTGAGCAGGACTTGAACTATTTATGAAGCGTTCAATAACTTTTTTACGACGCCAGATACAGACTCAGGGTAAATTGTCGGGAGGAGATGAATAACGTGGTCACAGAATGCACGCATGCAATGTTTCCAAAGTAAAAGAAAAACTTACTTACTTGGCAAAATACAAGCCCTTGGGTGATGATTTGTCAACAGAATCTACCAAATAGACACAATTTTCTTACTTAAACAACCGAAAGACGCCATTTACGTCCTACCTACTGTGTATGAACCAGCTGGTTTTAAGCAAGAAGTGTATCCATGAACAAACAGGTTATATGAATTAGGTACGTATTCGAACGTGTTGGTTTGTGAAAAAGTAGGTCTACGTGTACAAACGAGTGGGTTCGTGAATAAGTATGTTTACGAACGAGTGGGTTTGTGAAAAAGTACATTTACGAACGAGTGGGTTTTATGAAAGAGGTAGGCATACCAATGAGTGGGTTTGAGGAAAGGTACGTGTACAACGAGTGGGCGTGTGAAAAAGTACGCGGACGAACGAGTGGGCTTGTTAAAAAGAACATGTACGAACGAGTGGAAATTATGAAAGAAGAAATTATACTTACTAGTGGTATGTGTACGAACGAGTGGTTGTTAAGAAAAAGTACGTGTACGAACGAATGATACGTGTACGAACGAGTGATATATGTACGAACAAGTGGTACGTGTACGAACAAGTGGGTTTTATGACAGCAGGTTTTTCCTTCTTTTCGCCTTGATTAATCATTTTCGGGCATCATTATTTCCATAAAATATGGAGCAAATTTATTAATTTATAGATCAAACAAACAGATCATTACTGTAGTGAGTACTTTTAATTTTATACGTGATCTTTATTATCATCAGCAAAAACTAAAACACGACTGTATAATAATATATTTCCCTTCTCTAACTCTTAATATCAGTAAGCTACAGTCACACTGAACGTTTTGTTTCTTTATCAACTTAATCCATTCTTTTAATGACTCGAGATTAACTAGTCTCCTCTAATATATTTTAAATTGTGTCAATTAAATCAAAGGGTCGATTGATTAATTACATATCCTAAATAGAACGTCAGATATTATCGATTGATATATTATGATACAGATATAAGATCTTTTCAAATGATAATCTTTATTCTTCAATAATTTAATCGATTAAATTTGTAATCAAGACCACCCTAAAACAGTAATAATACCAAGATAATGAAGTGCAGTGGTTTGTGTTATTATATACGTCATATAAATAATTTCACAAAACTTCACCTTAAAAAAACTGCTAAATTTGGAATACGAAATGTGTGAACCTTTTGTAATACGGAAGACAAATTACTATAGCGATATGATACAGGAGTAAACAACAAACATCTTACTGAAATATGATAGTAAGATTGTTATACGGTGAATATCGTGGAGCGAGATGACAAGGGCACCTGAATGTCATAATTTATCATTCTTATTTACTATATTTACAACGAGTACAGAATAGTTACAATTAAGTTATGTTTTAACATTTAATTAAGAAAAAACCACCAAAATGGATAACACATAACTTTAGTCTTATTCCAAGCTGACACAATTTAATGCTCGAAAACAAACATTTTACACATAGTAACTGACATTGAAACACAATGGCTAACTCAACACAGGACCAGGACCACCTTCTATCAGATCTTAACGATGAAGAAGCTAAACTTTTTATCCCGGTGATATTATATGTGGGGATTTTAATGTTAATTGGTACGATCGGGAACTTCATGGTTGTGTATTTCTATGGATGTAAATCTAAGGCCTCACCGTCAGTTAGTTTTATATTTACACTGGCTATTTTCGATTTAGTGACATGTGTTATTGGAATGCCGATGGAAATTGCTGATTTACGATACTTTTTCAATTTCAGAAGTGAACTTGCTTGTAAAATATTACGTTGTGTGACATATTTTGCTTCTATTTCTTCCGGATTTACTCTAGTTGCCATAGCAATAGATCGCTACAGAAGAATATGCAAACCATTTGAAAGACAGTTGAATAATAAACATGTAAAAGTGGCTTGTGTAGGTACTGGTATTCTTTCTCTCTTACTGTCTTGGCCAGCAATTGTGTTCAATGAAGTCGTTGATGTAGAAATTGTAAACAAGGACGGCATTACCGTAATTGGAAAAGACTGCACAACAACAAAAAGAGACGATTACAGGCCGTTTATGCTTGCTTTTAATATCGTTTACCTTGTTGCTTTTACACTTGTAACACTGATATTAGCGGTTCTGTATGCATTTGTTAGTCGTCAGCTTTTCAGACATAAGAAATTTAGATCTTACGTTGCGAAAGGTAGTACAAGCGTAAAACGAATAACCGTCATGTCGAACTATGATTCTGATGAAAACTTGTTACCTCCCCGTGAAACAAGTACGCTTTCAAACAGAGTCTTTGAAGATCCTCCAGATGCATCCGGATCTGTGGTTGATATGAAAGAATTTGTGACACGTGGCCTTACGCAAGTTGAACATGATCGCCCAACTTCCGGTTACACGGCAATAACCGGAACTACGGGGCTTACCGGATTGACAGATTTAAGCGGTAAAAGCAGGGGCACCTTGCATAGCACGAAATCCATGAAGTCTGTCACAATTTGTGATCCATCACAAAATCAAATCTTTCCCATTGAAGCGAGGGAAGTTTTAAGACCATCAAGTAGCAGGTCACAATCAGAATGGAAACGTAATGTTGGGAATAGACCAGGGACTGCAAGCAGTTTTGCAACATTTTCAAGCCGCCCATCAAGTGCGGCATTGTCAAGTGTCAGTGAATTCTCAAAAGTCACACATAGGAATGGGAATGATGTTAATCAAAAATTAGATAATGAATATGAGGGTTCTAATACGGACGGCGATCAAGAAAATATAGAAGCTGCAAATGAAGTTCATGAACAGTCAGGTGAAGAAAGTGATGGAAGAGTGAGTATAAGGATATTTGAGCATGATATAGACGGAGAAACGGTGACTGTTACAGACGAAACCGTTTCTAGTTTAGATGAAACATTTATGGAGAGTGGTGAAAATACAAAATCAAAACGTCCAGTAAATGACTTAGATGAGAATATAGACACGGCGTCTGTAAATAACATTGATGATGTTGGTGATGAATCGAAAGATTTTGAAAATACAGACGCGGCGACTGAAAATAACATTGATGATATTGGAGATACATCGAAATATTTTGAAGCTAAGGACATTGAGCAAGAAAAAAGCGAAACCACACGTATTACAGAAGTTAAAAGAAGTGAAAGACCACCAAGTACACAGAGTAGCAAATCATCAAAATCAATGAGTAGTTACATTTCTAAAAGGTCAAATGTTGTAACTCCTCTAAGCAAAGTGACTATGACCTCAAGTGTCGGTTCGCGAGCTAGTACAGTCAAACGTATAAAACGTCTGTTGCATGGCAACGTTTTTAAAAATGCCAAAATGAATACAGATACTGATAAAGTGAAGGAACTCAGGATGAAAATGTTGGATATAAGTACTGTAAAATATACAGTTATTATGTTAGTTATAACAATTGTATTTGTGTTTAGTTTTTTACCCTACCTCGCACTGGTAATCTGGAGATACATCGAGGATGACCACGAAGTCAATTTCATGTCAGACACTGGACTTGTTTTTTTCCAAATTGGTATTCGTTCGATATTTCTTAACAGCTCCCTAAATCCTGTAATTTATGGTGGTTTTAATTCAAAATTTAGAGCTTTCTTTTACGACACATGCTGCAGCTGTTGCATGACTCCGAAAAGGAAGAGGAAGAAAAGAACTCAGTCACGTGATCATTCTGATAGTACTTCCGGGACGTGACGTGGCGAAACTGCATCATGGGAATGCTGTTTAGAATTTATTTGTCCAGTATGAATATGCATTACGTTCCATATTCTTTATTCATACATATATACAAAAACTTACTCAATATTTTGTATCTTCATAAATATATACACCAACAACCATATTTGTAGACGAACCTCACCACAGAAAGAATCTGTTTGTTTGATCTATAAATTGATAAATTTACTCAATATTTTATTGAAATAATGATGACCGTATTTATAAATTGGGGAATCCAGACGGACAGTATTTTCATATTTGTTGTAGTGATAAAATGAATTCTCTAACAGTATATTATATAATTTTGTTATGCTTAATAAAATATAGTTTACCTGATATTTTACTTAGTTTCCGAATTAATTTCCAAGCAACATTATATGCCTTCGTTTCCTAAACATGTGAAGATTGGTGTATGGGTTCTTTATTTTCCGAAGTGTATTATTTTAACCAGCGACAGGCTGAGAATTCAACTTACTTTCCTTTTAATTCATCTTCCTTCATTCATACACTGCAGAACGTTTTAGAACAAGACGAATCGATCCTTTCCTATATTCAAATATCTAAACGTGTAAAAGAATTTAGCCTTAGCAGTATGAATATTTCCCCACTATAAAAAATAAAATACATAATTCTATCAACTTTAAAACTCTATAAAATTTCTCTCGATGACTTTTCTTATCATGTCCAAAGAAATTCGCATGTCTTCTCAACCAATGAAAAGAAAGAGCGGAACAAAAAGATGAAATACACATAAGGAGGGAGGATTGTATTCGGTCTGAACAACTAAATATTGACTCTGTTACATATATTCAACAGTGGGTAAGTTAGTTCGTATTCTAAGTCTTTCAAAGAGATTTGCATACGTGAAATGCAACTTTTGTGTTCCTTTGTGTTATCTTTCGATGCAAAGGTCACAAAAACAACAAAACATAACCGAACAAAAACAAATAGAACGCACTGTTTTCACACGTACGAAAAAACCGAAACGGAGACTAGCGTGAATGGAATTCCAAATTGGGTTACCGGACTCGGTCTGGAAAAAGTAAAATGGTCGCGTTTTCCCTCCAATTCGTCGATATTTTATTTTATTTAAGTTTATGGTGTTTATTGGAGAGGTCTATCAAAACCTCTCCATAGTGCTGGTTTTCAAACAAGGAGAATTTAGACTAATCTACTAATTTTACGGCGTTAGATTTCACTTTCTAGCGCAAATTACGGTAAGCCATTCTAAAATGACCCAATGCGCTTGCGTACAAGTAAGTTTTGAAATATTCTAAGACGAAAATAATTGTTCGTTTAAAATAAAGAAATATAGTGTAATACTATTGTTACAAATGTTGGAAACGGTTCAGTTATTAACAAGAAATATATAGATATATATTTACTATTCTTTATTCGCAGTATTCAAAGATATGCATATGAATTGAATCACGTTGAAATGTATTTCATTCAATTAAATGAATTTTTAGTTTAACTGGTGGGTTCGTTTGCCCTGTTCGGAAGATCTGCCGGAATAAGAAGAATTCTTCCGAGCTTCTGATAGTTGGAGATGTTAATCACGTGATCAAAACAAGGCGGCAATTCGACAGACTGAGTAATAAACTAGAACAAGTAAAATGTTTAGAATTTCAAATAGCACATTAACAAAAAAAATATCTAAAAAAAAACCCATTTAAAAAAGAATGATATTTTCACTTCCAGCAGACGTCCGTTCGGTTGGGATTTTCTTCTAAGTTTTTCTAAAGCTTCTCGCAAGCTATTCTCTTGGGCCCGTTGACAAACAAACCTGTGAGGTGAGGTTCTCGCAAAAATGGTAAGATTCTAATCTGGCAGCTTTCACCAGGGCCAAGTTCAGTGTACAATTATTGCGGTGGTAGCTTTTGAACGTTTTTAAATGAAATTCAGTAACTAGGAAATGCTTGGGCTTACAGTGACAAAATACAGTCCTCGGATTGGCGGAGGTTGATCATAACCTGAAGATGACTTATGGATTTTGAGGTCATTAGGTCATGGTCACAGTGACTATGACTCCTGATAGGTCACAGTGACCTACAACAAGGAAACTGTTTTTCGTTTATAGCACAGCCTATCATATAACCAGACAACAATTAGATAACAATTGTTATCTATGTCTCTGATATAGCTTTATAAGGAACAACACTGGACCTCTCCTAGGTTTCTTTTTTAAAAGAAGCCTACTTGTTTTTCTCTCTGTTTTTCTCTCTGTTTATGCATTATACATCCCATCCCATTCTTCCTCGGCGGTGTTGATGTCTTTTTATAAGTAAGTATCTGAACAATACCGTATTATCATCATCCATATTGTGGTGGGCGGCCAATTCACGTGACGTTTGTATTGTACACGCGGAAAAACCGTCTCGATTCAATTTTTTATTACTAATCTTTATTACTTGACGGATATTCATAAGATAAAGAGCGTCAAAGACAATAAAATGAGTGCTTTCCTCTGCAGATAGCGTCTACCATCAGTTTTCAGTTGTTGTTTTTTCTTAAAAACTCTGCCCAACTGCTTTTCTTGGACTAGAGGAAAGAATGTTACGAAAATCCATCAAGTAATAAGGAAAATATAGGAGAAATGTTGATTTTCTACGTGTGTACGGTATCCAAAAGACACGTGAGTTGGCCACCCTCTGCTGTGTTACAACACATTTTTACCAAAAAGACAGCAATCCGTTAAATGTCTCTAACATACTACATACGTATGCCTCAATAGCCAAAATTGGCTACACTCATATGCCAAAATAGGAAAAACTGACAGCCACAGAAAAGCTAAATTCACTGCATTAGCAAGAGCTTAAACTACACAAAGGTTTGACGCTTACAAAAACAAGAATATTTGAACGCGGAAAATCAAACAACAAAACCTATTTTTGATACAGCTGCGTCTAACAAAAGGGTTGTAGTGTATTGCTGAACAGAACAGATTTGTTATTTTTATACATACACTTGAACATAACAGTCCATCATCAGCTTTAACAAATTACAATATGTAAATGTATACCGAAAAAAATGGCGGCCATTAGATGACACTTTCTGTTAGTTTCAGGTAAATAAATGTTTGACTTACTTTTTCTTCTACTATTTCACAATGTTAAAACGTTTTTTTTTGTCTAGTTATAAGATTATACAACTAATCAGAGGTCCCCTAAAATCCATTTTATGCAGACACATACTTTACTTTTACTCTCTACTATTCACTTACTACATGTTTTGACCAGTCTCCCCGGAAATAAATCAAAAGGCCATTAATCTATTTCAAATGATGTAAAATGATGCTAACTACTGAACTAAAAACGCTTAAATTTTTCTTTTTTGACGAGATGGGCTATTTTAGTCGATTAAGGACCTAGCAAGTTCTTTTTGTCATATTTTAGCATTACATACTCACTTAGTCAGTTACTCAACATACATGCATTCATGTACTCACTTGGCCAGTTACTCAACATACATGCATTCATGTACTCATTTGGTTTGTTACTCAACATTCGTACATTCATGTACTCACTCAGCTCACTCACTTTATTTGCAACTTTCAATCTTTAGCTAGTTTTATCTTGAACAGAGATTTTATTCATCTGCGTTGTATATAACTGGTTAAAATGTGTTTTAGAAGATTTAAGTTCATGTAAGCATATACAGAAATAGCGGGCAATTAGCCCAAAATTGGAACTTTTCATGTTGTTTCGTATCAGAGATGTTTTATTCGTAAATGATATTGAATATAGTACACGTGATTTTTTATTCTAATTGTTAAAATTTGTTTTAGAAGGTTTTAGGTTTACGTGTACAAAGATATAGAACTCAATTGTATAGGATTATCTAGCCATAAGTAAGAATCATATAAGATAGATACTGTAAAGGTGGTCGAGTAATAGTTGATCTACTTATTGTGAGTATTTGTGGCTTGGTTGGAGTATGGGCACGAGGATTGTTTGGACTGTGTTGGTAAATTAGTAGTGGTGATTTCCTGAGTTTTTCCCTTATGCCTTGCACTGCATGTTTGCCGGGGCTCAGTCAAAACGATGCCCTTGTTCATAATCAAATCAAGTTCCAAATGTTTAGTATGAATTTGTAAGTTAAATTTGAGTCTGTATATTGTCTCTTGTAGTTCTAGTTAGAACGGTCATTTATAATTGTTTTATTTTGTATGCAAATTTTTATGTTTGTAAATGAATGAGACATAAATAAACTATAAAATATATAAAATGTCTAAATGTTATTGAAATTAGCAAGGTTTTCTTATTGAAAACAACAAATATCTTTACGAATAAATGGATTTTGAATCCAAATTGCATGAATAGTGTCATAAAATGCAAGAATATCAGGGTATTTGTTTAATGGGATGATCACATCTCCAGATTTTCTTGATAATTCGTAAAGAAAGTAAGCAGATCCCAATGAAATGTGTGTAGCTTTAGAATGAATGTTAGTTCCGAATAAAAACTATACTAAAATGTTCCTTATAGCCTGATCACTACCACATCAAATGTAAGCCACAACACAACATTAAAGGCTTTACGGAAATCTACAAAAACACCGTAAAGTTTCTCATATTCATCATTTTAAACTTTGTTCATAATTGAATATAAAGCAAAAACACAGTCTATCGTGCATTTTCCTTTGCGAAAACCAAATTGAAGTTCTTACAATAACTCGTTTTCTTCTGCCCATTTTCTCAAGCGCGAATCTAATAATGCTGAAAATATCTTTGAAAATATACTTAATGTTACGCCTCTATAATTATTCATATCGCTCAAATCACTTTTTGGGGGAACAGGAACTATTATACCTTCAGTCCAACTTTTTTGGTAGATACCATTTACAAGCATATGGTTAAACAACTTACATAAAATAGGTGATAAAACCGTATTACATTCTGTAACTCAATAGCTTCCATTTAAACTTAACATTTTAATACTGTATCGTGTCATTTGACGTAAAAAAATAACTTACTAGATTTGTATGTATTTAAAGGATTGCTCTTTTATCATTTCCATTTCAATTCATCAAAAATACCAACCCATTTAGCGCTTATATTGAAAATCATGATCAAAAGATATAATTCAATAATATCAATGTTTTCTCAAGGATTTCTGTGGACCTGATTTTATGAATAAATGATATAAAGAAATTACTTTATAACTGTGTGTATAATGACCGTGATAAATTGTATACTATGGGTCTCGCGTTATTAGATAAATGACTGCACGAAACCTCATTTGTATGAAATTAAGTTGTACCTTATTAATTAAATAGAAAAGATTAAGGAATAATGTGATATGGAAGTTAACAGGTTAGTATTAACTAATATTTAATCATTTTGTTTCGTTTTCGTACTGGTGTGCGCATCAAAATAGTAAGTATGTGTTTTATTTAAATGATTTTGTTATTATTTCAATATGTTATTAAAAACACTCTTTGCTAAGAGTGTAGTAGCTTTCAAAAGATTTGTTAAGCGTGAAGAATATTTATTGTGAATTTTATTTCTATATTTGCATATCTTATTAATGCGGAACGTCAGTAAAGTTATCATAACACATATCATTACGTCGAAATTTCTGTGGCAAACATTAAATTTTTTATTGTTGTTTTGCACGTAAGTTTACCACTTTTAACAGCAAGTGTTTACTTACAGTGTATTTATTAACTCCTAACTTTTTGTGTATATGTGATAGATAACATTTTAACATTTTGGTGGATGTTTATCTTCATGATGTTATTGTGTTATGTAACCAAAATAAAGCGGCCGTTTCACAGACTATGAATATTGTTAAACAACGCTTTGTCGTATACCTTTTTATAGTGTATTTTGTTTAATTGGCATTTGATATATCTTATTGTTGTGTATTTTGTTGAAATGGCCTTTAATCTATTTCATAAGTGTGTATTTTGTTTAAATGGTCTTTGATGTATTATTTTATAGGCTGTATTTTGTTTAAGTAGTCTTTGGTGTATATCCAATGTTGTAAATTATTTGTTCTAATGCATTTTGATAGACCCCAGTCTGGTATATAACTTTTTTCATTGCGACTTTTAACTCGCGTCTAGTTTTAACCTGATTATATGCGTGTGTATTTTTTTAAAATTCTCTTTGGTGTGTATTTAATTTTGAATATTGATATGTACTTTGTTCAACAAGCATCAGTTTTGATTTATCCTTTTCATTTTGTATTTTGTAAAACTTGCCCTAATTATTTAATTATTTATTGTTGCGTATGTGATAAGTATGGCTCTAGTGTATGCTTATTTTTGCCAGTGGTGTGTAACTATCTTATTTATATATATCGTACTAAACGGACCCCTAATATACAATCGTGCCCCTCACGCCATAGTCATAACGCAAACGTTGACTCATTTTGTCTCGACGTTATGCAACAACGTTAGTGTGGCGGATGAAATGGTTGAATCATTTTTTACAATAAATACTTAAAACAGAATACTATAGTAAAAATGAAGTGAAGGTATGGTCAATAAACAGCTGGTATGTGTCTTCTAGCCTTAATGGTGCATCTAGTTCGGTTATGGCACTTCGTTTGCCATTATTATTATTATTATTATTATTATTATTTACCAGATTTTTATAGCGCTCTTTTCATCTATAAAATAAACGTTCGAAAGCGCCATTATGGCAGAAAGACACAACCGAGTCGTATATTAAATATCCTTTTAGTAATACATATTTCTGTAGTATATTTTGTTAAACTGGCCTCTGATTTATACTTGTACTACATATTTCTTTAGTATATTTTGTTAAACTGGCCTCTGATTTGTACTTGTAATACATATTTCTGTAGTATATTTTGTTAAACTAGCCTATGATTTGTACTTGTAATACATATTTCTGTAGTATATTTTGTTAAACTAGCTTCTGATTTATACTATTTTTCTTATATATTAACTTAGCAGATCAGATACATATGAAAACATTTACTACATGTATATGTAAATGTTTTAGCTCTTTACATGTGAATGTTATTATGGTAGATATCGCTATAGCTTTAAGTTATTCAAGCTTGGTAGATATTAATCCATTTATGAATATATAGCTTTAAGTGATTCATGAGACAGGTACAGCATGTCTCTTTAAAATGTTATTATCAAATAAGTGAGTAACACATCTTTACAAGTATAATTAAGGTGCAGATCAGTAGTAAATTATCTACAATATCGTTTGGAATGTTATCTCTAAAGCAATAAACATTTTATACATGCGACTAAAGATAATATATACATACATTGCTTTCTGAAATGAATTTCGATGGTAAATAAAAATTGGATAGTAAAAATCAGTCATTCACGTGCTGAAATGTGGAAAATAGAGGAAAGCCTTACAAAAGTCATATACTATTTCACACTGAAGAATGTTAAAAGTTATTCAAAATGAATGTCTTATTCAAAGTGCTACTTAAAACGGGAAATGTAAAGAAAATATACAACCTCTATCAGAATGACTTATGTAAATATTAGCAGGCGAAAAAACACTTGAAAAGGTAAACATTTATCGGTATACATTTTTTATGTTCTTAAGCTGAATATTAACAGAGCATGACAGAATTCTCTTAACATTCAAGTTCGATTGTGTTGATGGTATTTTACAGTTTGTGGTATCATGTATATTATATAAATCAACCTGAGAATATATCTATGAGTAACACTGTAACAAAATACACTTATTTGCCGCCGAACCATTCCACAGGTGTTTTATGACATGACATCAAAAATATTTTTTTCTTTCATTTTTTGTATTTCTTTTTTCTCAAAGTTTGACTTTTGCCCAGCAAAATTTAGTCGTTCAATAGGAGAAAATATGGACAGGTGAATTTTATAAGGGGTCATGTAATAAAACGTTTTAGAGGTCTAGCTACATAAATGTTATTGTGTTTAATAGATGAAAATCTCTGTCAACTTAATACCCAACTGATACTGGTATATTGGATATTGATAAGGAAAGAAAACAAGTGTCAAGTGTGATAAAGAAAATGAATCCATAATTGTGCCGAGCAATAAGAAAACCAACATAGTGCATTTGCGACCAACAAGGATCCAGACCAGCCTGCGCAGTCTGGTCAGGATCCATGCTGTTCCCTAACGGTTTCTTTAATTGCAATAGGCTTTGAAAGCGAACATCATGGATTCTGACCAGACTGCGCGGATGCGCATGCTGGTCTGGATCCATGCTGATCGCAAATGCACTATGTTGGTTTTCTCATGGTGTGGCTCATATTATTTTTATAACAATTGTGGAAACGCACACCGAGAGCACGTAATAAAACGGAAAATGCGGATTGTAACAACCGGTCCACTACCTTAAATGAAATGTTTTGAAAATGGTTTGTTTACTTTTTCAGATTGATGCGCGGAGTGGTCTCCTTTTGAAGAGTGCTGATATCTCATTGAACAAACACTGCACAGAGATGAAACGATTATACTAAAAAGATGCAGCGGAGATATGATTTTTCTAACGCGGTACAGTGAACGTCGCACAGCTTCTGATCATATGTGTGGGAAGAAATAGTGGTATAACTATTTTTTTAAATTTAGGATTGTTTGATTATTGCAGCTCATTGTAGAGGGAAACATAGTAAAGCAATACATTAAGTGGACTGCTTCAATAATGTTAAGTGTGCCCTTCATTATAATCCCATAAGTGTTAACAGACACGGCATTACTTTGTGGATAAATCATTAAATCTGTAGATTTGATCTTGAGATATATTGAATGCGTTCTTTTAGAAATATTGCATTTGAAATAAAGAGACATTTGATTTGGAGTAAATGAGACACTGCATTTAGTTAAACGTCAATATGTTTTGGACATGCAGCAATTAATTGTGTAATAATTATGGACCATTCTACAAGCATATCATTGGATAATTGATTGAATTATATACAAATATCGTAAAATGGTATTTAATTTATCAAGTTTCAAAAAAAAAGCTGAACATTTAGATTCAAATTGATAACTGTTACATTACTTATGAATAAATGTCATATGATTATAAGACAAATTAGTTTTCACAATTTAAAATCAAATTTATACTTAATTTGGAGGTAATTCAGAACGGATAGTTTAGAAGTGACAATCTGCATATGATAAAAATATTGAAGTTTCGGTTAACGTATAAATAAAGAAAGAACGGTGGTGAGTGCAATTTTGCCTTTAACGTTTTGTACCCGTTTAAAATGGAAAACACAACGGTATACAGGGAGATTTGCTTGAAAGACAATGTAGAAGATTAAACTGTTTTGTTTTTAAATTGTTCAGAGAAAAGCAAACAAGACGATTGATAAACACATCTTACTTGAAAAGTCCTGTATCAGTTTAAAAGGAAAGAGTTGTCGTTCTTGAAGACAGAAATGGAAAACATAACGATGGATAAAGAACAATTGCTTGAAAGGTTAAACAATGACAAGGCTGTCCTTATGACACCAGTGATGGTGATTCTAGGAATTTTCATGATAATGGGACTGATTGGGAACGCTATGGTCTGTTTCTTTTACACTTGTAAATCAAGACAGAGTTCGAATACCATTTTCATCGTGGCAATGGCCGTTTACGATCTTATTTTATGTTGTTTATCGATTCCAATAGAAATTGTTGACTTGCGATTTTTCTACTTATTCACAAATAGTGGAGCATGCAAATTTATGAGATTTGTGAATTATTTCGGAGCAGTTGGAAGTGTGTATACACTTCTCGTCATAGCTGTAGATCGTTACAGGAAAATTTGTAGGCCGTTTAAGAAGCAGCTGAAACTAAGAGAAGCAAAAATAGCATGTGGAATTTCAGTAATAGTATCAATAGTGTTTTCATGGCCAGCTTTAGTGTTTTACAGATCTGTATCCGTGGATGTTTTGACTGAAGAAGGTATTCTGTTGAAAGGTTGTGACTGTACAACTACAAGGGACGATTCCTATAAAGTATATTTGTGGGTTTTTAATGGAGTTTACTTGATATGCTTTCTTATTTCATCCATTGTACTTTGTGTAATGTATAGTCTAGTTGGTCGTGTTTTGTTTAAACATAATAAGTCAAGAAAAAGATACGGTTCCAGGCCGATTTCTTCCAATTCCAATTCTAGCGGAACAGAGAACCATCTCACAGAATTTGAACAACCTAAATCAAACGAAAAACACAAATACACAGTAAATGAATCTGTTGAATCAGAAGCGGACGCAGCTAACAGAAGAAGTGTTATCAATATGGTGGCTGCAACAGACCTAAGCACAACTGGAAAATCTCAAAACCAGTTAGATATAAAAACAGTGAAATATACCACAATGATGTTAGTGATAACATTGGTATTCATTCTCAGTTTTCTACCACACCTTATATTATCTTTATGGAGAAACATTCAGGGTCAATATGAAGGTGAAACTTTATCGGATGCCGAACTTATAGCTTTCCAAATAGGTATACGGTCCTATTTTCTGAATTCTGCTATCAATCCGTTGACGTATGGATTTTTCAATCCAAAATTCCGTCAGTTTTTCTATATGACGTTTTGCCCCTGCTGTAGAAGGCCGTCCGAAAGCAACACCATATCAACCAGCTCTGGTCCCACGTAATTGCTAAAAGGGTATGGTGACAGATGTATGACTAAATTTTCGGAATAATTTGTTAGCAATCAAACTGTAAATAAGATGTGTAAAACGCAGCTTTATGACAAAACATTTGAATACAACACTTGTTTACCATATAAAATGGAAGGGGAAAGTCTCAAAAGCCTTGGTCACAAAATAAATGAAAGCCTCTGTGTGAAAACCAACATTAGGGCTGGGCGACCAGTAAGGATTCAGATCAGAGAACGTCTATACTGTTCATTTATCCCTTTGTATATTCTGTTCGTTTATACAAATAAAATATTGCTTTTAAAAAATTAAGAATACGGTACTTGTTCATATGTTCTTAAAACTATGATATTCTGATATTAACCTGGAGATCAGTCCCTCTAAAGACTGGAATATCTGGAAGTCCATTACATTTTTTGACTTTCGGATATATGGAGTGCAAACGTTGTCAAAAGGTCAGACAGTCATAAAGGTATATAAATGCAGTGTTAAGTCTTAACATATTGTTGTGAAATACACATGTAATAATAATTCTGTAACAAATTGTCGTATAATATTGTCAGCTTTGGTCAAAACTAGCAGGGTGTGTATGCGCGCATGCGTGTGTTGGGTTGGGTGTTTTTTTGTTCTACAATATCTCTATGGTATACATAAAGAATTCTCCTGACAAGTACACCAGACAAAATCACCCTGTTAAATTTGACCAAGGCGACCAAAATGATTCTTTATGTTTTTGAAATGCATGTATATTCTAATTTTCAGTTCATTTCCCTTAAAATGGTTAGTTGTCACGTGAGAATTTATAATTTCACACTTTATGTTCATATCGTTAATAACTTTTATACAACAAAATTAAAGAGGAGTGTGTGTTGGGGAAGGGGTGGAGAAAGGGGAGGGTATTTAGGCCTCATTCTCTCCATTTAATACAGACCGTTGTGATGTGATAAATTTATATCTCCATAACAGAGGATCTAATCGTCCTCACATTTAAAGACATACAAGTACAGAACCATGAGATTTAAAGCCAGCACATTATTTCATTTGTCAAAAATCTCACTCATCTGTCTCATTATATTAGAATTCATACTAATGTTAACAATGTCGTTACTAACTTATTTAACATATATCAAATGTGTGACTCCTAGCAATAAAGGAACACAGTATTTTAGAATGTTTTTACATTCTTTTTTCCCATTGTAAAAATATATAAGATTTAAAGAATTATAAGCTAAACACATAGCATTTTGATGTTGCCATTCTCATCTATCAGAGGTTCGTCAATGGTAGACCTCTAGTATGCAACAATGGATGATCGCTCATGTCGTCTCGGTAGAAAAAATGCACGTTAATATGCTCGCTTTATATTTTTTGTTCTGCTTTCTGTCTAAACAAGATTCTCCGTTTGATTTTCTTCCCATACTCCATTTCACAGGAAGTACACTTTAGCTTCGCATATACTTTAGTTTACGAACCCATCCAGTTTGATGAATTACAGAAAATATTCTCACACACCAAAAACCGCTTGCATTGACTTTTGGTCTTCGGCTGTGTTGTTCTTGCAATTTTCATAGTAATGCCAGATTTAAATACAGCTTTTTGGTTGTGTGATTAGAGTAGGGTATTTGTACTCAACTAATTGGTTAGAGTCGGGGTCTGGTGTCTCACTTGACAAGATAAGTAAGCTCATTTGGTATCTTTAAAGATGCTTTATAAGTTACAAAAGTCATATTATTTGTTAAAGTGTTGAAGAAATGTTTTACCATTTCTTCTTCATTTGCTTACGTCATTTTCTGAGCATAAAAGCATGTGGATAAATCTTATCAGTATGAAAGTGGAAAAAGTTGTGTAAAATGCACAATGTTAGTAAAATTGCAGTTTTTGGTAAAATTGCACGTTAATACTGAAATCTGAAGGACGTATTGAAATATCTGCATAAGGAAAGAAGTTGTTAAATACAAATAGGTATTAATTGTGATGTTATAATATTTAGGTGAAATAAAAGTATAATGTCTTCAACTTATATTAGTCACAGTTGACAAACATATCATTTACATCAAAGTCGTCTCTCATGTCAGCATATTTTGATTTCACGAGTGATAATTCTATTCAGTTTACAAATACAACGTAGTAAAGTGCAGTAGTGTGAGATTTTGTTTACACTAGTTTTTTTGTGTTGAAATTTAGTGTATGTTTGAAGACCATAAAACTACGACGCAACATTATAACTTCCCGAATTCAAGTATAAATCTTAATTTTCTGGGATTATTCACGTCAGTTTGTGTTAAGATGAAGTGTGTAATCAATTTCTAAACAGATTTTACTACTCTTTCTTCTTAAGTAAAGAAAGAAAATGCAGTGACAAAAACTTAAATGTTTTGAAAAATATATGAGCGTTATATATGTTGATGGAATAACACAAAGCTATGAAACAATCCAAATCAGCCATATCGGCTACATGATTTGCTGAAATTAATAACTTACAAGTGATAGAGCTATCAAATCTTATACAAAATGAATAACAAAACAATAAACAAGGATGCATTGCTTGAACAGCTTAACAACGAAAAAGCAGTTCTGATGATACCTGCTTTTGTGTATTTGGTGGTTTTAATGCTGGCTGGAATAAGTGGCAATGTTTTAATTTGCTACTACTACGGTTGGAAATCAAGAAGAAGCTCAGACAATATGTTTATTCTCGGAGTGGCGATGTACGATCTTATCTTATGCACTTTGTCAATTCCAATTGAAATTGTGGACATAAGATTTTTCTACAATTTCCCTTACGCCGGTGCTTGTAAAGTTATGAGATTTGTAACCTACTTTGCAGCAATTGGCAGTGTGTTTACACTAATAGTAATTGCTATTGACAGGTACAGAAAAATTTGCAGACCATTCAACAAGCAGTTCAGAAGTAAGGAGGCTAAAATAGCATGTGGGATTTCTATTCCGTTTTCGTTGTTGCTGTCCTGGCCTGCAGCCGTATTCTACACGTCTGTACCTGTGGATATATTGACAGAGGATGGCATCGAGCTGCAAGGGTTTGACTGTACAACTACAAGAGAAGCCTCATACAAGATATATCTGTGGATTTTCAATGGATTTTTTCTTCTTGCTTTTATAATTTCGGCCATTATTCTTTTTGTGCTGTACAGTCTTGTTGGAAGAACTATATATAAACACCACAAATCACAAATTAAGTACACTCGACCAAAATCGTCATACTCTCATACCGTTGAAAGTCATGTGACCGATAACAACAGTCCAAAAGTAAGCGTACACAACAGAAAGAAAAATCGTGAAACAGAAGGTGTCAGTGAAGCTCATTCTACCGGAAGTGAAATTCACACTAAAATTGTTCCTAACAAACCAAAAGAACACGTTAGCGTCAAAACTATGAAATTTACAACAGTAATGTTTGTTATAACGACAGTATTTATTGTTAGCTTTTTGCCACACCTAGCTTTGTCACTCTGGAGAGCATTCCAGGGCACATATGAAGGGGAAACTCTTTCTGGCGCTGGATTAGTTGCCTTTCAAATTGGTCTGCGATCATATTTTCTGAATTCAGCAATTAACCCTTTAACCTACGGATTTTTTAACTCGAAATTCCGAGCATTTTTCTACATGACGTTCTGTCCGTATTGCAAAAGGTTAACTGATAGGCGCACGGTTTCCTCGAGTTCTGGTACAACTGCACAATTTCGAATGCACCCTCTAACCTCCCACTGAAATTCTTCTCAGGGACGTTGACATGTCATATTCATATATGATATGTCTTATTATCATAGACTACTTTACCATAATATAAAACCAATTGAATGTATTTTGAGACAGTATATATAAAATATAAGTGTTGTTATTATATATTAAATATGAAAATGTGTTTAAAACTGTGAGTATCCTTGTTTATGACCTTGGCCTTTGGATCTGAATCTTTTATGCGACCAGGGTTACCAATGCAGGATTCCTTCTTATCATGTTTAACATATAGAACAAGCTTCGATAGAATATCTGTAAAAAAGTTACATTTTTATCTGAATCACGTTTTAATGCATGTTTATATACTGGTATAAATATATGAATGTACACGAAAGCTATAAGTGTTCTTGTCTGTGACCTTGACCCGTGGACGTACAAACCTGCCTCTTGCTTCTGATGCACCTCATAAGGCATTTTAAAAGCTATATCGTTATGCCTTTACAGCAGTACAAAAGTCTATGGGTAAAGTCGTCTTGTGAATATTGTCTTATTTTAATATTGTCTGTTTTCATCTGATGTTTTGTAAAACTCGATACAATAACATAGAGAAAGTTAGTTCTAAAAAGAACTATGTTCCGAAATATTGAGTTTAATCATTTAGTTACCCAAATAAAAATTTACAATAAAACAAACAGATGGCTGTAACTTATGCACTATCCCGGACTAAGTTCAGGTAGAAATACGATGTTGAAAACTAAAGACGTACTGTACGTAGTCAACAAAATGTTAAGCCTCATTATAAAGGTAGATAATGATAAACATTTTACATTAAACAACATATGTAATTATTAAAGCTGTCAAATTGAAGATCGGAAATCATGACCGGTTTCTTTAAGTCCACCTTTGTGAGAGCTGAGTAATTGTAACGTGATATGCGTATTAGATTCGTTAGATTAATTTATTTATAGTTACATGATCATTTAAATATTTTTCCTTTTGATACCTTATACATTTGTATGGGATTCCCCTTGTGTAGAAAACTTTTGTTTTATTGTCCTGTAATTGGGGGAATAACAGGGGGGATTTGTGAACATTCATTCAGTCTAAATGTGCTAGTGTTTCCAAGGTGGTTCCTCATACTCCTATATGTGTTTTTGTCCTGGTTGTCCAGTTGTATTCTACTTTATTTAACTATCGTATTTACATATCCATTACGGCGACATCCATGCACAGTCTCAAAATGCGGCTTTATCTGTTGGATCTTTGTGCTTACTTTCAAATACGATATGTGTTGATATGAGCCGTTTAAATATCACATTATACTTTGTAGAAGCAACATTTGAAGAAATACATAAATAAAGTAATAATGTTGCTTTCAGTGGCTAAATCTGTTGCTGTTTTTCTCAAAACTACAAATTGTGTGTCATTTTTCTGATGAAGTATGAAGCATTCAGGATTCGGACTCTTGAAAAATATGCTAACCATAGAACAATTGGACCTGTCATTGCAGCAACCTGTATTATGCGGCCACTTGCCTTAAGCAGCCAGTCAATTTTCTTCTCAAGTTCATTTTTTTTTTAATTTCAACTTGTCTTAAGCAGCCACCTGCCTTCAGCAGCCGAAATGTGTCGCTTTCTTTGCTGGCTGCTAAATACAGATTATATATTCCAACTCTTCGCCATGTCTTCAGTTTAAGTCTGTAAAGTTTTACTTTGTTTTCTGTATTACAAAATATGTACACTTATTTTGCTAACACTTATTTTTAAAAAAATATGTATTTGTGTATATTTACAATGTATATGTTACAATTTAAAGCTTTAACGTTAAGATTTAATTTCCTTATGACGACATTTCCAGTGACACGCATTTTTCATTTTGTTGTTATATATTCAGTGTTTCATTGAATATGACGATCGTTTTTATCTGATAGTGAAATATGTGGAAGAAGATAAACTATAAACAATCGGAACATTTTTTTCTTTGAAAATTTTTAAAATATGTGCATATAATACTAAAGTTCAAAAGACACCTATTAAACTCGTAGAACTATTTACTTTCCTTCCGACGTCTTGACTTTATGCATGTTAAACGGACACGGTTGACAAGAAATGAAATAAAAAGATCATTTGTTCGTTTTACAAATCTTTAGGACGGCCAGCACATATTTATGCAATCTCGCCAGGCATATGTATGTTTTTGACAACACAGAAAATGACGTCACTCGACCTTCAGCTATTTCACGCGCAGGGGTCACCCCGTCTAAATGTATGCGGGTGGACTTTTTTTTTTTTTCTTTTTTTTTTTTTGCTATTGGGGAGCCAATTTTCAGCACTTTATTACGAATTGAAATTACCTGGGCTTTAGTATAGCATGTCAGCTTTTAATCTATGAAAAAATACTTGAGCTCTGGATAAACAGAAATCCCACAGGCGTCCGTAACGGACCAAGGGTACATTGATAATTTTGGAACTTCATCAAATCGCTCAAAATGTCATTTTTGATGTTGTCTGAGAGTGTCAGTATATGCCTCAGATGTAAGATATAACCGTATTTGAGAGCTGCAGACCTAGACATTTCAGAAATATTTTCAAAATAAGTTTCGTGTAATAAATGTTGTTTCTACGGAAGCGTGAAAGGGCCATCAGACGCTAATACGTTTTAGTACGTTAAGGCTGCGGAAAGGATATACAGATTTCCTAAAATGCATTTTAGTTCAGCCATTTTTGTCTCAAACGTCAGTTTTCGTACAGACGTGTTAAAAAATGTCGAAAAAGCACTGATTTTTAGATAAAAAATGATTTCTCTAATAACCTTATGACGGCCAACACATATTTATGCAATCTCGCCAGGCATATGTATGTTTTTGACAACACGAAAAATGACGTCACTCGACCTTCAGCTATTTCCGGAAGTAAATAAAACGAAAGTAGAAATGCTAAACTTGAAAACGAAAGCCACATTTTGATTCGTAGATAGTTAGGGGTCACGCGCAGGGGTCACCCCGTGTAAATGTATGCGCGTGGACTTCTTTTTTTTTTCTTTTTTTTTTTTTTTTTTTTTGCTATTGGGGAGCCAATTTTCAGCACTTTATTACGAATTGAAATTACGAAATTACCTGGGCTTTAGTATAGCATGTCAGCTTTTAATCTATGAAAAAATACTTGAGCTCTGGATAAACAGAAATCCCACAGGGGTCCGTAACGGACCAAGGGTACATTGATAATTTTGGAACTTCATCAAATCGCTCAAAATGTCATTTTTGATGTTGTCTGAGAGTGTCAGTATATGCCTCAGATGTAAGATATAACCGTATTTGAGAGCTGCAGACCTAGACATTTCAGAAATATTTTCAAAATAAGTTTCGTGTAATAAATGTTGTTTCTACGGAAGCGTGAAAGGGCCATCAGACGCTAATACGTTTTAGTACGTTAAGGCTGCGGAAAGGATATACAGATTTCCTAAAATGCATTTTAGTTCAGCCATTTTTGTCTCAAACGTCAGTTTTCGTACAGACGTGTTAAAAAATGTCGAAAAAGCACTGATTTTTAGATAAAAAATGATTTCTCTGATAACCTTAGGACGGCCAGCACATATTTATGCAATCTCGCCAGGCATATGTATGTTTTTGACAACACAGAAAATGACGTCACTCGACCTTCAGCTATTTCCGGAAGTAAAAAAAACGAAAGTAGAAATGCTAAACTTGAAAACGAAAGCCGCATTTTGATTCGTAGATAGTTAGGGGTCACGCGCAGGGGTCACCCCGTGTAAATGTATGCGCGTGGACTTCTTTTTTTTTTCTTTTGCTATTGGAGAGCCAATTTTCAGCACTTTATTACGAATTGAAATTACCTGGGCTTTAGTATAGCATGTCAGCTTTTAATCTATGAAAAAATACTTGAGCTCTTGATAAACAGAATCCCACAGGGGTCCGTAACGGACCAAGGGTACATTGATAATTTTGGAACTTCATCAAATCGCTCAAAATGTCATTTTTGATGTTGTCTGAGAGTGTCAGTATATGCCTCAGATGTAAGATATAACCGTATTCCGTATTTGAGAGCTGCAGACCTAGACATTTCAGAAATATTTTCAAAATAAGTTTCGTGTAATAAATGTTGTTTCTACGGAAGCGTGAAAGGGCCATCAGACGCTAATACGTTTTAGTACGTTAAGGCTGCGGAAAGGATATACAGATTTCCTAAAATGCATTTTAGTTCAGCCATTTTTGTCTCAAACGTCAGTTTTCGTACAGACGTGTTAAAAAATGTCGAAAAAGCACTGATTTTTAGATAAAAAATGATTTCTCTAATAACCTTAGGACGGCCAGCACATATCTATGCAATCTCGCCAGGCATATGTATGTTTTTGACAACACAGAAAATGACGTCACTCGACCTTCAGCTATTTCCGGAAGTAAATAAAACGAAAGTAGAAATGCTAAACTTGAAAACGAAAGCCGCATTTTGATTCGTAGATAGTTAGGGGTCACGCGCAGGGGTCACCCCGTCTAAATATATGCGCGTGGACTTCTTTTTTTTTTTTTTTGGCTATTGGGGAGCCAATTTTCAGCACTTAATTACGAATTGAAATTACCTGGGCTTTAGTATAGCATGTCAGCTTTTAATCTATGAAAAAATACTTGAGCTCTGGATAAACAGAAATCCCACAGGGGTCCGTAACGGACCAAGGGTACATTGATAATTTTGGAACTTCATCAAATCGCTCAAAATGTCATTTTTGATGTTGTCTGAGAGCGTCAGTATATGCCTCAGATGTAAGATATAACCGTATTTGAGAGCTGCAGACCTAGACATTTCAGAAATATTTTCAAAATAAGTTTCGTGTAATAAATGTTGTTTCTACGGAAGCGTGAAAGGGCCATCAGACGCTAATACGTTTTAGTACGTTAAGGCTGCGGAAAGGATATACAGATTTCCTAAAATGCATTTTAGTTCAGCCATTTTTGTCTCAAACGTCAGTTTTCGTACAGACGTGTTAAAAAATGTCGAAAAAGCACTGATTTTTAGATAAAAAATGATTTCTCTAATAACCTTAGGACGGCCAGCACATATTTATGCAATCTCGCCAGGCATATGTATGTTTTTGACAACACAGAAAATGACGTCACTCGACCTTCAGCTATTTCCGGAAGTAAATAAAACGAAAGTAGAAATGCTAAACTTGAAAACGAAAGCCGCATTTTGATTCGTAGATAGTTAGGGGTCACGCGCAGGGGTCACCCCGTCTAAATGTATGCGCGTGGACTTCTTTTTTTTTTCTTTTTTTTTTTTGCTATTGGGGAGCCAATTTTCAGCACTTTATTACGAATTGAAATTACCTGGGCTTTAGTATAGCATGTCAGCTTTTAATCTATGAAAAAATACTTGAGCTCTGGATAAACAGAAATCACACAGGGGTCCGTAACGGACCAAGGGTACATTGATAATTTTGGAACTTCATCAAATCGCTCAAAATGTCATTTTTGATGTTGTCTGAGAGTGTCAGTATATGCCTCAGATGTAAGATATAACCGTATTTGAGAGCTGCAGACCTAGACATTTCAGAAATATTTTCAAAATAAGTTTCGTATAATAAATGTTGTTTCTACGGAAGCGTGAAAGGGCCATCAGACGCTAATACGTTTTAGTACGTTAAGGCTGCGGAAAGGATATAAGATATAAAAAACCCTTTCGATTTATATGATTTTCAATGCAGTGCGACTATTTAAGTAAAATGCCACTATTTATAACACTAGTTGTTTAACAATGCACTCACAGATATATAAAATATTACTATACACTTGCGCTAAAAATAACTTCAGACAGAATGTTGTATGGTGGTAGTTAATGCATATAGCTCCAATCAAAGTATATGTTTTGGGGAGCCTTGTTTGTACGTATAAACACCAACATTGATTTTATAACAGAATTAAAATAGTTTCTATTTTTCTAAAAAGTAAAAGGATTAAACACTACTGCATTTACAGACTTACTTGTTATATAAAAGGTTATTTCTATGTTTAAAAATATCATAGGAGGTTTTGGCAAATGTTCATACAAGTTTCTCATTTGTGAAAAGAAATTTCAGCTTTTCTATATTTTCTTCCAGCAGAGAAAATCTTTGACAGAGGCTTTCAGCTTTGTTGAATAAATCTATTCTTAAACTTGTGTATATAGGGCAGGAAATTAAGACATGCAACTCATTTTCCACACAATCTTTACAAAATGGAGAGGTTATGTCTTGTACGGGCAAATTTTTATATCTGCCGGTTTCTATGCGGATTGGAGCAACGCCACTTCTGAACTTTGAAAGTGCAGATCTGTTGGGATAAGGCATGCTAATTTTACAATAATATTCTGCCCTGTATTCTGTTTTAAATTGTCTATACAGTCTCAACTTATTATTTCCTAGTCCACTAATACCACCAACTTGGTTCAAGTCAATAAACCATTTATCTATGTGTACATCCATGAGAACCGTTGTGGTTCTTCGCTTAGGGTTTATAGCAGACGAGGAGGGTTGAATAAATCTTTCCAAGTTTAAACTCCTTAGTTTTTCTTTTACCAAAAAGGGCCAGTTCTTGCATCTCTCGTTTTCTTTATTTAAAGCCATTGAAAGATACTTTTGGTAAACCTATCATTAGGCTGGCTATGACAACGGCTTCAACGGTTGTAGACACCTTCCCATTGCTCGATTATAATTGGTTGACACCCCATTTCACCAGCAACTGCAACATCTGGTGTGTATTTTCCAGTGTCGAGATAAAATCTCATTGCTCTGTTGTGAATTGCGTTTATACAAGAGAAAGACTTTGTTCCCCAAACTGCAGCTCCGTATGAAATGACAGGGACAACCAAGGAATTATATAACTTTGTATAAACACCATAAGGAAAACCGCCATTATATTTAAATGTAGCCATTAGAAGTCCTAAGGCACGACTTGCACTTTGAACGACAAACTTTGCCGTTATATTGTAATCAAGATGTTCTGTGATCACAATGCCTAGGTATACATATGTGTCAACATAGGCAATGTTGTTTTGACCGCATTTAAAGATAAAGTCAGACCTGTTAACAGAATTTGGTCATTTATAGCCATTTCATTTAATGTGCACCAGTCATTAAGTTTTGACTGCATTTGTTGTAAGTCCGCCTCATTATCTGCGATCAAAACGACATCGTCTGCGTACGAAAAAATACTAATGTTTTCATTTTCTATACAAATACTTTGTTTAATTGTTCAATAGACACTGCTAAATCGTTTATAAAGATATTAAAGAGCACAGACGAGAGTGAACATCCTTGTCTTAAGCCTGAATTTACAGAAAACCAATCAGTGTAGTGACCATTTACACGGACGCATGATGAAACTGAATTGTATAGTGATTTAACTGCCAAAAGCATTTTACTAGATATACCTACAGTATTGAGTATTTTTCCATAACAGAGATCTATTTACAGAGTCAAATGCTTTGCGAAAATCAATAAAAGCATAACATTTGTGAGATATATGATCAACTGTGCTTCGCCTTTTTCGAAACCCATTTTGTTCTTCAGTTAAAAGGTGTTTAGTATCAACCCAGGTGACTATTCTTTCATTTAGAATGGAGGTGTACATTTTGTACATGGAGGCCGCTAGTGTTATACCTCTGTTTGACAATGGATCCTTGGGGTCTGTTGTTTTAGACTTGGGTATAGGACTTATAATATATTTAGTCCATAAAGAAGGTATTCGATCAGTTTCAAAACAGATATTAAAAAGAACATGTAATATTGCAATTGATGTATCATTTTTCAAAACTTCGCTGGGTATTGTATCAATACCGGGAGATTTACCCATTTTAGCTATGTCGACAGCTTTGTTTCCTTCTAAAATGTTAATGTTACTATCTAAAAAGCATCCATAGTTTAATATTAATATAGTGACCGCAACAAATATTAATATAGTGACCGCAACAAACCCAAGTACACATGGAAAATCTTAAAACCAGTTAAATATAAAAACTGTGAAATATACCTCAATGATGTTAGTGATAACTTTAGTATTCATTCCCTGTTTTCTTCCGCATCTTATGACATTTTTATGGAGAACACTTCAGGGTCAATATGAAGGTGAAAGTTTATCAGATGCCGAACTTGTAGCTTTCCAGATATGTTTACGGTCCTATTTTCTGAGTTCTGCTACCAATCCGTTGACAAATGGAATTTTGATTCAAAAATTTCGATCGTAGCAGGGCCTTAAAGATTACTAATAAAATGCCGATTTAAAAACACCGTTTAGTAATGCTCCAGGTACTTGTTTATATGTTCTGAAAATTATAATAGTCAGATGCTTGTCTTGAGGTCAGTCCCTTTAAGAATTGGAATATCTGGAATTCACTTTCGGATATCAAGAGGGCAAACGAAGAGTCAAAGGGTCAGACAGTCATTAAGGGATATAGATGCATTGTTTAACCATAACATATTGTTGAAAAATACACATGTGAAAGTAATTTTATAACAGATTGTCGGGTGATATTTCCGCTTTGGTCAAAATGAGCAGGGTTTGCGTGCGTGCGTTCGTGCATGTGTTTGGTGGATGTATTTTGTTTGACAATCTCTCTATGGAAAATATAGAGATTCTCGTGACAAATACCCCAGACAAAGTCACCCTGTTAAATTTGACCGAGGGGACCAAAGTGCCTTTATGTTTTTAAATACATGTATATTCTAATTTTTAATTCATTTCGCTTAAAATTGTTGGTTTTTACGTTAGAACTTTATGTTGTGCAGAGAGTGCATTTAGTCCTCATTCTCTACATTGAATGCGGATAAAATCCTCTGCCCGGGATGTTGCGATAAACAATATTTATATCTCAGTTAACAGACGATCTAATCGTCCTCATATTTTAAAGACACAAAAGTGAAGGTCCATGAGATTTAAAGTCAATATATTATTTTATTTGTCAAGAATTCCACTCATCTGTCCCGTTTTTACGTTAATATAATATTAAAATTCATACTAATGTTAACAATGTAGTTACTAACTTATTTGAATATTTGAACTTGAATTGTGGGACTCCTGATAACAAACATGTCACAAAAATAAAGGAACACAGTATGTCAGAACCTTTTTATATTCTTTTTTACCCTTAGTGAAAATTATATTCGTATATAGTCAATTAGTAGATTCAGAGAAATTATATGCTGGACACATAGCATTTTGATATTGCAAGGTAAACATGATGATCGTACATGTCTTCCTGGTGGAAAAGTTTACGTTAGTATGCTAGGTTCTGTTTTCTGTCTAAACAAGATTCCCTGTTACTCATACGCGCCATTTTACAGGAAATATTCAGACATATACTTCAGCTCAGCATATACTTTAGCTTACGAACCCATCCACTTCTATGTATTACAGAAAATGTCCTCACACACCAAACAAAAGCCATAGGAAAGCCATGTATTGACTATGGTCTTCGGCTGTGTTGTTCCGGCATTTGTTTTTATGATAATGCCACATTTAGATAAAGCTTTTTTGGTGAATGATAAGAGTAGGACATTATTCTATTTTTAGTTGTCTCCGAGCGTTTGGTTTGAGTCCGGGTCTTATGTCTCTCTTGAAAACGTAAGTAAGGCCATTTGTTATCTTGAAAGAGGTTTTATATGTTACAAAAGTCATATGATTTGTTAAAGTTTTAAAGAAATGTTTTATTTGCTTAGGCCAATTTCTGCATCGTTAACTGTAGCATAAGAACATGTGGATAAATCTTATCAATATGAACATAAAAATGCATATATTTGGTAAAATTACACATTTTTTGGTAAAATTGCACATTTTTAGTAAAATTACACATTAATACTGAATGCGGTTTCAATAAAATATTAGAATACCTGCATCAACCGCAGATACTGTAAATGTGAAATATGTGACTGTGTTTCGTGAAAAATGAGATCCCAGTTTTCAAATCTGTGACCAATAGGATAGTAGTCTACACACATCTGGGAAGTATATGGTCCTACGCAGCTATACACACACAGGTATATTTTAAAACTATTGCCCAAAGATAAGTATACTGATAAGGATTTTCTATGTTTATAGTTAATATCTATTGTCAAACATGTTTTAAGCAGCCAGCCAAGGACGAAATGCAATCTGAGTGATTAAAAAAAGCTGATATTAGAACTAAAGGTCAAGTTCGGAAGTAAGTTGACGGACTACTTATAATAAGACAAATGGCTGTTAGTAGAAGTGATCGCTAGGGCAGGTTAATTGTAATAAGAATATAATATACCTTTATGTTAGTCTCCTTTAACAAAGCATATCATTTATATCATAGTCCTCTTTTCAGCTGTCTTGTCAGCATATTTTGATTTCTCGAGTGATAATTCTATTCAGTTGACAAATACAATGTAAAGTGAGTTGTCTGAACTTACCCTTGCTTTTTATGTGGATCTATACTGTTCATTTATCATTTACATACAAGTGTTGAAATTGATAAAACGATGACGCAACTATTAAACTTCCCGATTTTAATTTTCAAAGATTATTCACGTCAGTTTGTGATAAGAGGGAGTGTGTGACAGTCTCTAAATATATTTCGTTACTCTTCCATGTAAAGGTATGAAAAGTATCTTTGTTGCATTGATTTCCCGTCGGACATTTTACCACTGCGGGACTTTTGATGACTCTTGGCGATTTTACATGATGCTTTGGAAATACAATGAGGTGAAAAACAATTAAATGTTTTAAGACATATTTTAGCGTCATGTATGTTTATGGAATAACTCATAGCTATGGAATAATCCAAATCAGCCAGATCGGCTACGCAATTTGCTGAAAGTAATAACTTACAAGTTAAATAGCTATCAAGTCTTGTACAAAATGAATAATACAACAATAAACAAGGATACATTGCTTGAACAGCTTAACAACGAAAAGGCAGTTCTGATGATACCTGCTTTTGTGTATTTGGTGGTTTTAATGCTGACTGGAATAAGTGGCAATGTTTTAATTTGCTACTACTACGGTTTCAAATCGAGAAGAAGCTCAGATAATATGTTTATTCTCGGTGTTGCGATGTATGATCTTATCTCATGCACTTTGTCGATTCCAATTGAAATTGTGGACATAAGATTTTTCTACAATTTCCCTTACGCCGGTGCTTGTAAAGTTATGAGATTTGTGACCTACTTTGTGGCAATTGGCAGTGTGTTTACACTAATAGTAATTGCTATTGACAGGTATAGAAAAATTTGCAGACCATTCAAGAAGCAGTTTAGAAGGAAAGAGGCTAAAATTGTATGTGGAATTTCTATTCCATTTTCGTTGTTGCTGTCCTGGCCTGCAGCCGTATTCTACACGTCTGTACCTGTGGATATATTGACAGAGGATGGCATCGAACTGCAAGGTTTTGACTGTACAACTACAAGAGAAGCCTCATACAAGATATATATCTGGATTTTCAATGGATTTTTTCTTCTTTGTTTCATAATTTCGGCCATTATACTTTTTGTGTTGTACGGTCTTGTTGGAAGAACTATATATAAACACAACAAATCACAAATTAAGTACACTCAACCACAGTCGCCAGTCTCTCATACCGTTGAAAGTCATGTGACCGATAACAACAGTCCAAAGGTAAACGTGAACAAAAGAAAGACAAGTCATGGAACAGAAGGTGTCAGTCAAGCTCATTCTACAGGAAGTGAACTTCACACTGAAATTGTTCCCGACAAGGCAAACGAACACGTTAGCGTCAGAACTATGAAATTTACAACAGTAATGTTTGTTATAACGACAGTATTTATTGTTAGCTTTTTGCCACACCTGGCTTTGTCGCTCTGGAGAGCATTCCAGGGCACATATGAAGGGGAAACTCTCTCCGGCGCTGGATTAGTTGCCTTTCAAATTGGTCTGCGATCATATTTGCTGAATTCAGCAATTAACCCTTTAACCTACGGATGTTTTAACTCAAAATTTCGAGCATTTTTCTACATGACGTTCTGTCCGTGTTGCAAATGGTTAACTGATAGGCGCACGGATTTCTCGAGCTCTAGTACAACTGTACAGTATGAAATGCACTCCATGACCTCCCACTGAAATTCTTTTATAGAGAACGTTCATATGTCATACATGATATCTCTAATTATCATATATTAATCAAACCTTAATACATTCAATGTCAGATTGAATAGTTTAAGGTAAAATATGTAAAACGTATGTGCTGGTATTAAATACTGTTAGTATATAAATGTGTATAAAGGTTGTAAGTATCTTGTCTATGACCTTGGCCTTAGGACCCGAATCTTCTATGCTGTCATGGATTCCCAAGCAGGTGCGACATTACTTCACATCATGTTTCGGTTAAAAAGTTACATATCTGAGCCACGTTTTAATGCACGTATAAATACTAGTAAAGATATATGAATGTAAACGAAAGCTATAAGTGTCCTTGTCTGTGACCTTAACCCATGGACGTACAAATCTGCCTCATGCGGGCGACGCACCTCACAAGCCATATTGAAAAACTTTATCATTATGCCTTTACAGCAGTACAAAATGCAAATCTACGGGTAAAGTTATCTTGTGAATATTGTTTTATTTTAATATTGTCTGTTTTCACCACTTTAACTGGATGTTGTGTAGAACTCGATACAATTACATAGAGGAAGTAAGTTCAAAAAAGAAATATGATCCGAAATATTAGTTTAATCATTTAGTTACCAATAAAAAAATTTCAAGCCCGCAATTTTCAATAAAACAAACAGATGGTTGAAATTTATGCACTATCCGAGAATTAAGTTCTGTTATAAGTTCGATGTTGAAAACTAATGTCGTACTTTACGTAGTCAATAAAATGTTAAGCCTCATTACAAAGGTACATAGTGATAAACATTTTACGTTAAACAACTTATATAATTATAAAAGGTGTCAAATTGAAGATCGGAAACCATAACTGGTTTCTGTGGGTCCACATTTTGTAGTGTCTTAGGGCTGTCTTAGGGCTGAGTCATTGTAACGTGATATGCGTATTAGATTCGTTAGATCAATTTATATATATAGTTACATGATCATTTCTGTGGTTGGCATTCCCTGTTTGATATTTGTCCTTGTTTTTAAAAATATTTTCCTTTTGATACCATGTACATTTGTATGGGATTCCCCTTATGTACATAACTTTTGTTTCATTGTCCTATAATTGGGGGAATAACAGTGGTGATTAGTACACGTTCAACCACTCTAAATGTGCGAGTGTTTCCAAGGTGGTGCCTCATACTCCTGTATGCGTGTCTTTGTCCTGGTGGTTGTTCGGCTGTTTTTTTTTTACTTTATTAGTCCCCTACCGGTTGAAAACCAGTTTCGGGGACTATAGAAATGCGCTTTTCCGTCCGTCCATCATTCCGTCATTCTGTAATTCCGTCCGTCCGTCCGCAATTTCGTGTCCGGTCCATAACTCTGTCATTCATTCAGGGATTTTAATATTACTTGGCACAAATGTTCCCCATGATGAGACGACATGTCATGCGCAAAACTCGGACCCCTGGCTCAAAGGTCAAGGTCACAATTGGAGGTCAAAGGTCAACAGGGCTTTTGTCCTGTCCGGTCCATAACTTTGCCACCCATGAAGGGATTTTAATATTACGTGGCACATATGTACCTCATAATAAGACGATGTGTCTTGTGCAACTTTCAGACCCCTAGCTCAAAGGTCAAGGTCACACAGTAAAATGTTAACATAGCATAAACAGGGTCTATTTCGTATCCGGTCCATAACTCTGTCATTCATTAAGTGATTTTAATATTACTTGGCACAAATATTCCCCATGATGAGACGACGTGTTTTGCACAAAACCCGGACCCCTGGCTTACAGGTCAAGGTCACAATTGGAGGTCAAATGTCAATAGATTTTTTTCCTGTCCGGTCCAGAACAAAATATTACTTGGCATAAATGTTCCCCATGATGGGATGGTGTGTCATGTGCAACACTCACAACCCTAGCTTAAAGGTCAAGGTCACAATTGGAGGTCAAAGATCAACAGGGCTTTTGTCCTGTCCGGTCCATAACACTGCCATCCATGAAGGGATTTTAATATTACTTGGCACAGATGTTCCCCATGATAAGACGACATGTCATGCAGAAAACCTGGACCCCTACCTCAAAGGTCAAGGTCACAATTGGAGGTCAAAGGTCAGTAAGTTTTTTTCCTGCCCGGTCCAGAATTCTGTCATCCATCAAGGGATTACAATATTACTTGGCATAAATGTTCCCTGTTGTGTCATGCGCTAAACCCGGGCCCTTAGTTGAAAGGTCAAGGTCATAGCGGTCTAAGGTCAAATTCAAGAATGACTTTGTCCAGAGCATTTCTTCTCCATGCATGGAGGGATTTTAATTTAACTTGACACAAATGTTCACAACTATGAGTCACCCTTGATTTTAGCATTACTTCCCTTTGTTATTACTACAAATAGCTTATATTGTAACTTTTTATTGCTGGCCGTAAGGAAAAATCGAAACCACTTTTTTGTTAGGTGTATTTTGAGCTATCTCTACTTGACAAAGAGTTTTATATGGACTTATATAGATTTTTTCTTTTTTTTTCTTAGGATTAACTTCCCTTTGTTGTTACTATAAATAACTTATATTATAACTTCTTTTATAATTGGCCAAAAAATGGAAATACAGGTGCTAGTTTAAAGAAATTTGCTATGATGCGCATATATTGTGACATTCTAGCACGCTTGTTTATATTTATAGATATTATGAAACAATCAACAACTGTAGGTTTTTGTATATGCAAATTTTAATCGAAGGGTTTTGTTATAACATATTGATTATAGATAGGAAAAATATGCCTACCATAGAACAATTGAACCTGTCATAACATCAACCTGTATTATGCGGCCACTCGCCTTAAGCAGTCAGTCAGCTTTCTTCTCAAGTTCATTTTTTTTTAAATTTCAACATGCCTTAAGCAGTCAGTCAGCTTTCTTCAAAAGTTCATTTTTTTTTAATTTCAACATGCCTTAAGCAGTCAGTCAGCTTTCTTCACAAGTTCATTTTTTTTTAATTTCAACATGCCTTAAGCAGTCAGTCAGCTTTCTTCACAAGTTCATTTTTTTTAATTTCAACATGCCTTAAGCAGTCAGTCAGCTTTCTTCACAAGTTCATTTTTTTTTAATTTCAACATGCCTTAAGCAGTCAGTCAGCTTTCTTCTCAAGTTCTTTGTTTTTAATTTCAACATGCCTTAAGCAGCCAGTTAGTTTCTTCTCAAGTTCTTTGTTTTTAATTTCAACATGCCTTAAGCAGCCAGTTAGTTTTCTTCTCAAGTTCATTTTTTTTTTAATTTCAACATGCCTTAAGCAGTCAGTCAGCTTTCTTCACAAGTTCTTTGTTTTTAGTTTCAACATGCCTTAAGCAGCCAGTCAGCTTTCTTCACAAGTTCTTTGTTTTTAGTTTCAACATGCCTTAAGCAGCCAGTCAGCTTTCTTCTCAAGTTCTTTGTTTTTAATTTCAACATGCCTTAAGCAGTCAGTCAGCTTTCTTCTCAAGTTCTTTGTTTTTAATTTCAACATGCGTTAAGCAGCCAGTCAGCTTTCTTCTCAAGTTCTTTGTTTTTAATTTCAACATGCCTTAAGAAGCCAGTCAGCTTTCTTCTCAAGTTCATTTGTTTTTAAATTTCAACATGCTTAAGCAGCCAGTCAGCTTTCTTCTCAAGTTCATTTTTTTTAATTTCAACATGCCTTAAGCAGCCAGTCAGCTTTCTTCTCAAGTTCTTTTTTTTTAATTTCAACATGCCTTAAGCAGCCAGTCAGCTTTCTTCACAAGTTCATTTTTTTTTAATTTCAACATGCCTTAAGCAGCCAGTCAGCTTTCTTCTCAAGTTCATTTTTTTTTAATTTCAACATGCGTTAAGCAGCCAGTCAGCTTTCTTCTCAAGTTCTTTGTTTTTAATTTCAACATGCCTTAAGCAGCCAGTCAGCTTTCTTCTCAAGTTCATTTTTTTTAATTTCAACATGCCTTAAGCAGCCAGTCAGCTTTCTTCTCAAGTTCTTTGTTTTTTAATTTCAACATGCCCTTAACAAGTCCAGTCAGCTTTCTTTCAAGTTCATTTTTTTTAATTTCAACATGCCTTAAGCAGCCAGTCAGCTTTCTTCACAAGTTCATTTTTTTTTAATTTCAACATGCTTAAGCAGCCAGTCAGCTTTCTCTCAAGTTCATTTTTTTAATTTCAACATGCCTTAAGCAGCCAGTCAGCTTTCTTCTCAAGTTCATTTTTTTTTTAATTTCAACATGCCTTAAGCAGCCAGTCAGCTTTCTTCACAAGTTCATTTTTTTTAATTTCAACATGCCTTAAGCAGCCAGTCAGCTTTCTTCACAAGTTCATTTTTTTTAATTTCAACATGCCTTAAGCAGCCAGTCAGCTTTCTTCTCAAGTTCTTTGTTTTTAATTTCAACATGCGTTAAGCAGCCAGTCAGCTTTCTTCTCAAGTTCTTTGTTTTTAATTTCAACATGCGTTAAGCAGCCAGTCAGCTTTCTTCTCAAGTTCTTTGTTTTTAATTTCAACATGCCTTAAGCAGCCAGTCAGCTTTCTTCTCAAGTTCTTTTTTTTAATTTCAACATGCCTTAAGAGCCAGTCAGCTTTCTTCTCAAGTTCTTTTTTTTTAATTTCAACATGCTTAAGCAGCCAGTCAGCTTTCTTCCAAGTTCTTTGTTTTTAATTTCAACATGCCTTAAGCAGCCAGTCAGCTTTCTTCCAAGTTCATTTTTTTTTAATTTCAACATGCTTAAGCAGCCAGTCAGCTTTCTTCTCAAGTTCTTTGTTTTTAATTTCAACATGCCTTAAGCAGCCAGTCAGCTTTCTTCACAAGTTCATTTTTTTTTAATTTCAACATGCCTTAAGCAGCCAGTCAGCTTTCTTCTCAAGTTCATTTTTTTTTAATTTCAACATGCCTTAAGCAGCCAGTCAGCTTTCTTCTCAAGTTCATTTTTTTTTTAATTTCAACATGCCTTAAGCAGCCAGTCAGCTTTCTTCTCAAGTTCATTTTTTTTTAATTTCAACATGCGTTAAGCAGCCAGTCAGCTTTCTTCTCAAGTTCTTTGTTTTAATTTCAACATGCCTTAAGCAGCCAGTCAGCTTTTCTCAAGTTCATTTTTTTTTAATTTCAACATGCCTTAAGCAGCCGTCAGCTTTCTTCTCAAGTTCATTTGTTTTTTAATTTCAACATGCGTTAAGCAGCCAGTCAGCTTTCTTCCAAGTTCTTTTTTTTAATTTCAACATGCTTAAGAGCCAGTCAGCTTCTTTCAAGTCTTTTTTTTTAATTTCAACATGCTTAGCAGTCATCAGCTTTTTCAAGTTCTTTGTTTTTAATTTAAAACATGCCTTAAGGCCAGTCAGCTTTTTCTCAAGTCATTTTTTTTTTAATTTCAACATGCCTTAAGCAGCAGTCAGCTCTTTCAAGTTCTTTGTTTTAATTTCAACATCTCTTAAGCAGCCAGTCAGCTTTCTTCTCAAGTTCTTTTTTTTAATTTCAACATGCCTTAAGCAGCCAGTCAGCTTTCTTCACAAGTTCATTTTTTTTAATTTCAACATGCCTTAAGCAGTCAGTCAGCTTTCTTCTCAAGTTCATTTTTTTTTAATTTCAACATGCCTTAAGAAGCCAGTCAGCTTTCTTCTCAAGTTCATTTTTTTTTTAATTTCAACATGCTTAAGCAGCCAGTCAGCTTTCTCACAAGTTCATTTTTTAATTTCAACATGCCTTAAGCAGCCAGTCAGCTTTCTTCACAAGTTCATTTTTTTTTTATTTCAACATGCCTTAAGCAGCCAGTCAGCTTTCTTCACAAGTTCATTTTTTTTTAATTTCAACATGCCTTAAGCAGCCAGTCAGCTTTCTTCACAAGTTCATTTTTTTTAATTTCAACATGCCTTAAGCAGTCAGTCAGCTTTCTCACAAGTTCATTTTTTTTAATTTCAACATGCCTTAAGCAGCCAGTCAGCTTTCTTCACAAGTTCATTTTTTTTTAATTTCAACATGCCTTAAGCAGCCAGTCAGCTTTCTTCACAAGTTCATTTTTTTTAATTTCAACATGCGTTAAGCAGCCAGTCAGCTTTCTTCACAAGTTCATTTTTTTTAATTTCAACATGCCTTAAGCAGCCAGTCAGCTTTCTTCACAAGTTCATTTTTTTTTTAATTTCAACATGCCTTAAGCAGCTACCTGCCTTCAGCAGCCGAACTATGTCGCTTTTCTTGCTGGTTGCTAAATACAGATTGTATATTCCAACTCATCGACATGACTTTAGGTTGTAAGTTTCAGTCTGTGAAGTTTAACTTTATTTTCTGTATTACAAAATATGTACACTTATTTTGCTAACACTTATTTTTTGGGGAAAAATGTATTCTTACAATGTATACGTTGTAATTTAACCTTTAGCATGCTAGATAAATTGTCGTCTGCTGGAAATGTCGTCTGCTAAAATTGTAAAGTTCATTCAATTTGCTCCAAAATTGGAAGAAATATTGTCAGAGTAGCAAACAGCTTGGAACCTGATCAGACGCCGATTTAATCGGCGTCTGATCTGGTTCCAAGCTGTTTGCAAAGGCTGTTAAATTCGCCTGCAGCAGGCTAAGGGTTAAAGCTTTAACACTAAGAATTAATTTCCTTATAACTTTGTACCGACATTTCCAATGGCACGCGTTTTTCATTTTATTTTCAGTGTTTCATTGACTTTGGCGGTCGTTTTTATCTGATAGTGAAATATGTGGAAGAAGATGAACAATAAACTATAAACAATCGGAATATTTTTTCTTTGAACGTTTTTTTGAAATTTGCTCATATAACACTAAAACTCAAAAGACACCTGTTAAACTCGTAGAACTATTTACTTTCTTTCCGACGTCTTGATTTTATGCAGGTTGAGAAGATACGAAATAAAAATATCATTTGTTCGTTTTACATATAAATAAAACAACCTTTCAATCGAAAACATTATACTTAATGCGCTGGTCGGGAACATACTGCATTTAGTGTTCACCAGACCAGGAAGGTGATGCCGTTTTACTATTACTAGTATACCATACCTCTAGGTATACTTTTAAACCATGATACACAGCAGATAAATATACTCACCCATTTCAATTATGTATTTCTCACCTTAAAGAGGAGTGTGTGTTGTGATGGGGCCTTGGGAGTTGGGGTGGAGGGTCCTTGTGTGGGGAGGGCATTTAGTCCTCGTTCTCTCCATTGAATACGGATAAAATCCTCTGCCCGATATGTTGTGATAAACTATATTCATATCTCAATTAACAGACAATGTAATCGTCCTCATATTTTAAAGACATAAAGTAAAGATCCATGAGATTTAAAACAAATACAGTGGAGTTTGCGATAAATTTCCGTGCAATCTCGATTGTAAACGTTCTTGAAACGGTTCTGAAACATTTCCCGTTTCCCGTTTCACTAACGGTACCTTAGTGATCCAATGAAATGATATCTAAACGGGAAGGTAAATCGAAAATCGTTAAGACAATCTAAAGCTTGGTGGTCGTTCCCAATAAGTTGATTGATTACCAAAAACCAATACCACCCATGACACCGTCTATTCCTTAAATTTGAAATACATTCTGGGTAGAGAACACCAATTGTTTTCCCATAGACTTCCATAATAACATTATGGCGTGTACGGCCTTCCATATATCGAAACATGTATATCCAATCACATTTTTATTCAAGAACTATCTTAGTTCCACCAAAATATCGGACGAAAAACATATGAATAGTGATACTTTATTTAAGTAATTTTCTGTGAATGAGATGACCCACTGTTTACATCATTGTCATGGCGGGAGAAATTCATTTGATGAAACTTTTTTTCAATACACATAAAATGTAGCAAATTTTGTCAAAATGTATAATGAAATACTGTAAATGCAGTAAAAATATTCCATTTTGAAAAAAATAATCACTTCTTGGGTTTGTTTACATGACTGACCAATCAGAACGCACAGATGCTACCTTATTCCCAGGTATACACTTACCTCATTCCCAGTAAGTTCCCTGTACTTTTTTGAATTGGTGGTCTCTGATCTTCTGCTTTAAAATGTGCAAAGTAATGCTCATGTTCCCTTCACCTTTTACGGCACCAGGAATACATCCGGTATGACAAGATATTGGAAAGGGTTTTACATTATAGGAAAGGGCCTGTAACATGTTTATTATTGGATATTATTGAAATGTTTCTTCAAATTTCATTTAGCAGATAAAACAATTAAAATAAATTATGAAACTTAGAGTTTTGAGTTTGTTTGTTCGTTTGTTTTGGGCTTAACGCCGTTTTTCAACAATATTTCAGTTATCTTACGGCGGGAAGTATACCTAACTAGTGTTTCTGGATTCTGTACCAATACAAACTTGTTTTTCGCGAGTAACTGCCAGCTTCCCCACATGAATCAGAGGTGGAGGACGAATGATTTCAGACACAATGTCTTCCATCAAATTGCCAGGGAGAATATACGCCCCGCCCGGTGATCGAACTAACGACCCCGTGATTTATAGATCTGTGTTCTCCCTATTGAGCTAAGAGGGCTGCCTATTAGCGTTTTTTAAGAATAATAGACAAGATATAAGTCGGTGTATGAAATGATCTTACATGACCTGTCGTATGTTTATTTTGTGTTTTATTTGATTATTCTTTCATGATGTCATTAAACAACTAAAACAGAAAATAAATGATGAATAAACGTTTCTGTTTTCGATTTTAAATGAATTGCATACAAGATATAAATCAGCGTATAAAACGCTCTGATCGAAAAGGATTGAACATCGAAAAGGACCTGTTATATATTTAATATTGGGTATTATTTAAATATTTCTTTATATTTCATTTATCGATTAAAAATAGTGAAAATATAAGTTTTCTGTTTAAGAAATAATTTGTAGCAAAATAATGTTTTAACACTATTTATACACGATGGGCGGTTATACGTCGGGCGTAATGATTTCACAAGGGCGCAGCCCGAGTGAAATTATATGTACGACGTATTACCGTATAAATAGCGTTAAACACGGTTTTGGTATATTTTTATGCCCCCGAAGGAAGGCATATTAGTTTTCAATTGTCCGTCCGTTCGTTCGTTTGTCACAACGTTAACTTTTTGCATGAAGGCACTTTACTCGCGAACCACTGCACCCAGGACCTTCAAACTTTACATGCTGATAGTACTTATTGAATATTGGGGTCACCAGGTCAAAGGTCAAGGTCACCAGGTCAAAGGTCAAGGCGCTGCGGGACATTTGTCACCATTAGTGACAGCTCTTGTTTTTCGATTCTAATATGCCCTTAATCTAAGACAGTAGATAAAATTTAGTAGCGCTCTTTCTTGGTCGCAACAAAAACATTGACGTCACCGCACGTTAACGTGACGTCATTTTAGCGTAAGAGTGTTTTAACAGAGAAAAGCATATTAGAATTTTAGATGAACTAAAGACAAAATATGAGTCAGTGAGTAAAACGCGCTGATCAGAAAGGGCTGAACATGATTGGAAATGACCTTGTATACATTTATTATTACAAATTATTTAATTATTCTTACTAGTATATGATGAAGGAGAAGGATACTCCGAAATCGGTCATCAAAATAAATAGATAGTTAAACATTTTCCGGTGTTTGACTTGTGGTCCTTTTATCTGTTTGCTTGTATTTATACTATTCTTATATGAGTGAAATATTATAAAAGAAAAAAAAGAAAACAAATGCAGTTTTAGCTAAAATCGCACACCAGTCTTATCTATGCGTCATAAAAAACACATGCATCCGACAAATTTTGTCGCACAATTTTATTATACCCTTTGACTTCTAAACAGCTGACCGCCTTTATTTAGTTTCGTTGCTTTCTTCAAAGAATTTCGCTTGATCATATGCTCCACAAGGCTACACACAATAAATACGCCCGAAATGCTCCCGAAACAGAGCTTAAACTACGCCCAAAATGGGGCCTAAACTGAATGCCACAAAAAGCTAATTGACTGCTCCAAAAGCTTAACTGAGTATTATATGCACGAAGTTTAGCACTGAATATATACGCCCAAAAGGGCTTTAAAATACTTCAATAAAACTAAATGAACTGTATCAAACTGTTACACTTTTCGCCATAAACATTCGTGCTTGATCATGACAATCAGCGACCAAGCCATGCGTCTATGACTAAACATCGATTTAAATTACTATAATAAAAACATAAGTATAATAACTCATGTTCGCTAGTCACCGCCAAAAGGGAGAGAAGGGAAACAGCGACTATCCGAACTAAAAAACAAAAAACAAAAACAAAATAGACAAAAAAAAAACACACAAACGGATTGCTCAATGAGAACGGGAACCAATGTTACGATGCGAATATTCCTATTCATAACAATTAATACCACCTAACATAAAATAACTTTTCATGGAAAGATAAATGTATTCAATCAGCTGCAAATAAAGATGTAGTTACTTCCCTTAGATCAGGATGTTTTATATAAAATGAATTTCTTGGCAGCATAACTATAAATTCTTTTTCGAGCCAATTACAGTGCAGCATGATTATCGATGGGAAGAAACAGGTGTGCGTTGTTCGACAACCGGTCGTTCTCGAATCTCCAAATCATTTGTGAAATATTTGACTATCGTTTGTGAAAAATGAGATCCCAGTATTCATATCTGTGAACAATAGGGTCACATTTTTCACACGTGTCACAAATGAGATCTGGGAAGTATATGGCCCTACATGGTCATACACAGTTATACAGACCCAATTATTCTTTAAAATTCTTTTTCAGATTTAAGTATACTGATGAAGATTTTCTACGTTTAAAGTTAATATCCACAGTCAAACATGTTTTAAGCGGAATGCAATCAAGGCTGCTTAAAAAAGCTGATATTAGAACAAAACGTCAAGCTAGGAAGTAAGCTGACGGACTACTTAACTTATATAATAAGGCAATGGCTCTTTAGTAGAAGTGATCGCTAGGGAAGGTTAAAAGTAATGTTAAAATATTTTAGTGAAATAAGCATATAATATATCCTTATATATAACTTATGTTAGTTTCCTTTGACAAGCATATCTTTTATATCATATTTTAATATGCTTTTCTCTGTTAAAACACTCTTACGCTACTGTTTTAGATTAAGGGCATATTAGAATCGAAATAATTCATAGCAAAACCGTGTTTTAACACTATTTATACACTCGGGCGGTAATACGTCGTACAAATAATTTCACTCGGGCTGCGCCCTCGTGAAATTATTACGCTCGACGTATAACCGTCCATCGTGCAAAAATAGTGTCAAAACACTCTTTTGCTATAAATTATTTCTTAAGTCATCTGTTCAACTCTCTGGTCAGCATACTTTGATTTCTCGAGTGATAATTCTATTCAGTTGACAAATACAACGTTATTTAAGTGCAGTTGTTTGAAATTTATTTACCCTAGTTATTTTTGTTTGGAAACTCCGTGTATTTATTGACTATAAAACGACGACGCAACTTTTAAACTTCCCGAATTCAAGTATAAAATAGAATAAGTGGAAATCTTAATTTTCAAGGGTTATTCACATCAGTTTGTGTCAAGAGGGAGTGCGTGATAATCTCTAAATTTATTTCATTACTCTTCCTTCTAAATGTTTAAAAAGTATCTTTGTTGCACTGATTTCCTGTCGGACATCTTACCACTTATTGTCTTTTTGGTGGCTCTTGGCGATTTTACAAGATGCTTCGGAAAGAAAATGCGATGGCAAACAGAAATATTCTAACGTCATGTATGTTTATGGAATAACACAAAGCAATGGAATAATCCAAATCAGCCAGATCGTCTACGTGATTTGCTGAAATTAATAACTAAAAGTGAAATAGCTATCAAGTCTTGTACAAAATGAATAACACAACAACAAACAAGGATGCATTGCTTGAACAGCTTAACAACGAAAAAGCAGTTCTGATGATACCTGCTTTTGTGTATTTGGTGGTTTTAATGTTGGCTGGAATAAGTGGCAATGTTTTAATTTGCTACTACTACGGTTGGAAGTCAAAAAGAAGTTCAGATAATATGTTTATTCTCGGAGTGGCGATGTACGATCTTATCTTATGCACTTTGTCGATTCCAATAGAAATTGTGGACATAAGATTTTTCTATAATTTCCCTTACGCCGGTGCTTGTAAAGTTATGAGATTTGTGAACTACTTTGCGGCAATTGGCAGTGTCTTTACGCTAATAGTAATTGCTATTGACAGGTATAGAAAAATTTGCAGACCATTCAAGAAGCAGTTCAGAAGTAAAGGGGCTAAAATAGCATGTGGAATTTCTATTCCGTTTTCGTTGTTACTGTCCTGGCCTGCAGCCATATTCTACACGTCTGTACCTGTGGATATATTGACAGAGGATGGCATCGAGCTGCAAGGTATTGACTGTACAACTACAAGGGAAGCCTCATACAAGATGTATGTGTGGATTTTCAATGGATTTTTTCTTCTTGCTTTCATAATTTCGGCCATTATTCTTTTTGTGTTGTACGGTCTTGTTGGAAGAGCTATATATAAACACAACAAATCACAAATTAAATACACTCGACCAAAAACGTCATACTCCCATACCGTTGAAAGTCATGTGACCGATAACAACAGTCCAAAAGTAAACGTAAACAAAAGAAAGACAAGTCGTGAAACAGAAGGTGTCAGTGAAGCTCATTCTACCGGAAGTGAAATTCACACTAAAATTGTTCCTAACAAACCAAAAGAACACGTTAGCGTCAAAACTATGAAATTTACAACAGTAATGTTTGTTATAACGACAGTATTTGTTGTTAGCTTTTTACCACACCTGGCTTTGTCGCTCTGGAGAGCCTTCCAAGGCACATATGAAGGGGAATCTCTTTCTGGCGCTGGACTTGTAGCCTTTCAAATTGGTCTGCGATCATATTTTCTGAATTCAGCAATTAATCCTTTAACCTACGGATTATTTAACTCGAAATTTCGAGCATTTTTCTACATGACGTTCTGTTCGTATTGCAAAAGGTTAACTGATAGGCGCACGGTTTCCTCGAGTTCTGGTACAACTGCACAGTTTCGAATGCACTCTCTAACATCCCACTAAAATTCTTATCAGATACGTTGACATGTCATATTCATATAATACATGTTATTATCATAGACTATTATATTATAATATAAAATAAAATTGATTAGAGTTTAAAACAGTGTATAAAATATATGTGTTATTATCATTGTCATTATTATTTTTATTATTATTGTTATAAATGAAACTGCGTGTATCCTTGTCTATGATCTTGGCCTTAGGACCTGAAATTTTTTATATGACCAAGGCTTCCAAGGCAGGATTTCTTCTAATGATGCTTAACATTATACATCAGTCTTCGTTAGAATATCTGAAATCGGTAAAAACGATTCATGTATATCTGAGCCATGTTTTAATGCATGTATTTTTCTTTTACATTTTCTTCTTCTAACTTTAAATGTATGACGATTGAAAAATAAATTATAAAAAGTTAATACTGGTTTAGATATATAAATGTACACGAAATTTATAAGTGTTCTTGTTTGTGACATTGGCGACCCATGGACGTGCAAACCTGCCTCTTGCAGACGACGTAACTCACATGACATTTTTAAAAGCTATATCGTTATGCCTTTACAGCAGTATAAAATGCAAATCTAATGGTAAAGTCGTCTTGTGAATAATGTTTTATCTTAATACTGTCTGTTTTCATCTACAAACTTAGGGTTCACTTGAACTAGATTTTGTGTAAAACTTGATACAAGTACATAGACAAAGTTAGATGTAAAAAGAAATATGTTCCGAAATACTGAGTTGAGTCTTTTAGTTACTAAAATTTAAAGTTCACAATTTTCAATAAAACAAATAAATGGTTGTAATTTACCCGGAAGTTAGAAACACGATATTGAAAACTAAAGTCGTCTGTTTGTTTGTTTTGGGTTTAACGCCCTTTTTCAACAGTATTTCAGTCAGGTAACGGCGGGCAGTAAACCTAACCAGTGTTTCTGTGTTCTGTACCAGTACAAACCTATTCTCCGCAAGTAACTGCCAACTTCCCCACATGAATTATCGGAGGTGGAGGACGAATAATTTCAGACACAATATCTTTTATCAAATCGTCACGGAGAACATAAGTCGTACTTTACATAGCCAATAAAATGTTAAGCCCATTATAAAGGTAGATATTGATAAACATTTTACATTAAAAAACTTATATAATTATAAAAGGTGTCAACATGAAGATCGGAAACCAAAACCAGTTTCTCTGGATCCACCTTTTGAATTTCTCTTAGGGCTGAGTAAATGTAACATAATATGCATAGTAATTTATATATAATTACACGATCATTTCAACGGTTTAAACAGTTTCTTTTGATACCTTATATGTATGGGATTCCTCTTGTGTACGTAACTTTTGTTTTATTGTCCTGTAATATTAAAACTTGGTGGGAGAATAACAATGGATATTTGTTCACAATAAACCAGCCCAAATGTGTAAGTGTTTTACTACTGGCCGTTCCAAGGTGGTGTCTCATAATCCTGTATGCGTGTTTTTGTCCAGGTTGTCAACTTGTTTTCACTTTATTAAGTATCGTATTTACATATCCATTACGGCGACATCGATGCACGCGCTGCTCTAGCGTTTTGTTCTAAGTGGAGACACCATCTCAGAATGCGACTTTGACTTTTGGATCTTTGTGTTTATTTTAAAATACGATATGCCATTATACTTTGCAGAAGCTACTTTTGAAGAAATTCCTTAATAAAGTAATAACGTTGCTTTCAGTGGCTAAATCTGTTGGTAGAATACAATGTTGCTGTTTTTCTCTAACTTTGTACCGACATTTCCAGTGACACGCGTTTTTTTCCTTTTTTTTTTTTAATTATATTTTCAGTGTTTCGCTGAATACGAAAATAGTGAAATATGTGGGAAAAGATAAACTATAAACAATAGGCACATTTTTTCTTTGAAATTTGTTTTTTAAATATGTGCATATTATATTAAAATTCAAAAAGACAACTTTAAACTCGTAGATTTATTTACTTTTTCCGAAGTCTTGAATTTATGAAGGATAAATGGACACGGTTGAGAAGAAACGAAATTAAAAAAAAATATTTGTTCGTTTTACATATAAAATGAAACCATTTTTCAATCGGAAACATACTTAATGCGCCAGTTTGAAACATACTGCATTTGGTTTTCGCTATGCGAATGGTACTAATTACTGGCACCAGACCAGAAAGATGATACAGCTTCACCTGTTATACCATACCTCTATGTATACGTGATACAAAACAGATCAATATACTAACCCGTTTCACACCTAATACGCGCAGATCGGCAAATGTACTACGCATTTTGAAAAAATGGTAATTCTGTTATTTTGCTAAATGACAAACTAATTTTCACAATTTTGAATCGAAATCATATTAATTCGGATGATCGTTCTAAAGGGACAAATTAGAAGTGACAATCTGAACATGTTGAAAAATATCGTAGTTGCCGTTTACGTATAAAACTGAAAGAGAAGATGTTGATGACTGACGTTTTGCTTCTTCTAATGTTTTAAAACAGTTAAAAATGGAAGGTTCATGGAAAATACAATATTACACAGTAAGATTTGCTTGAAAGACAATGTAGAAGATTACATTAGTTTAAACAAGAGTGACAGACTGTTACAAAATACGCACGTCATCGAACTTTGCCTAATTCAAGGGCCATAATCCAAGAGTGACTTGGGCGATTTGGCTGGTAATCAAACTTGGCTGAGATATTATACTCAAAAACATTATCAACAAGTCCGGTAAAGATCGAATGAAAACTATTTGACCTAGACAACGGAGAAGGCTAGATTTACAGATTCCGAGTAATTCAAGGGCCAAAGATCTAAGAGCGCCTGGGGCGAATTTGTTGGTTATCGAACTTGGCTGAGATATAATGCCCACAAACATTATCTGCAAGTATGTGGACGATCGGATGAAAACTGTCTGACATAGAGAGCGGATAATGCTATATTTTCATCTTTTTAAGTGATTCAAGGGCCATTATTCATGAGCGCCTGGGGAGATTTGGCTGGTTATTGAATCTGGCCAAGATATTATGCCCATAAACATTGTCACCATCTTTGGTGAAGATAGGATGAAAACTATTTGACTTGGAGGGCGGAGAGAGTTCTTGCCGAGAAATGGAAAACACAACGATTGATAAAGACGCATTGTATGAAACGTTAAACAATAACAAGGCTTTCCTTATGGCACCAGTGATGGAGATCTTTGGAGTTCTTGTGATGACGAGAATGATTGGGAACGTTGTGGTCTGTGTCTTCTACACCTGTAAATCTAGACAAATTTCAAATACTATTAATTTTCATCGTGGCAATGGCTGTTTATGGTCTCATTCTATGTTATTTATCAGTTCCAACAGAAACTTTTGATTTGCGATTTTTACACTTATTCACAAATAGTAGAGTTTGCAAACTTACAAGATTTGTGAATTATTTCGGAGCAGTAGGAAGTGTGTATACACTAATTGTAACAGCGATCGTTGCAGGAAAATATGTATGCTTTTTAAGAAGCAGCAGAAATTAAGGGAAGCAAATAAAAGCATGTGAAATTTCAGTGATAATATCACTAGGTTTTCATGACCAGCTTTTTTGTTAAGAGTCTTGTACTCGTGGATGTGTTTACTGAAAAAGATGTTGAGTTGAAAAGTTGTGACTGTACAACTACAAGGGACGATTCCTATAAAATGTTTTTGTGGGTTTTAATGGAATTTACTTGATATGCTTTCATATTTAATCCATTGTACTGAGTGTAATGTATAGTCTAGTAAGTCGTGTTTTGTTTAAGCATAATCAGTCAAGGAAGCGATACGGTCCCAGACCCATTTCTTCAAATCCCAATTCTAGCGGAACGGAACCCATCTTACAGAGTTTGATCAGGCGAAACCAAATGATAAACACAAATGTACAGTTAATGAACCTGTTGAAGCAGAAGCGGATGCAGTTAATAGAAGAAATGTTATTGATAAGGTGACCGCAGCAAACCCAAGTACAAATGGAAAATCTCAAAAACAATTAAATATAAAAACTGTGAAATATACCTGAGTAATATTAGGGGTAACTTTTGTATTCATTCTGTTTAATTCCGCATCTGGAGAACACTTCAGGGTCAATATGAAGGTGACACTTTATCAGATTCCGAACTTGTAGCTTTCCAGGTCATATTTTCCGAATTCTGCTTTCAATCTGTTAAATGAAATTTTGAATATGAAATTCGATTGTAGCAGGGCCTTTAAGCTTACTAATAAAATATCGATTGAAATATGATTAGTAATTTTCCAGGTACTTGTTCATGTGTTCTGAAATTTAAGTGATTGATTTTTATATTAGAATTTTTTGCAGAAAGGGTAATTAATCCTCCTTCTCTACATTAAATGCAGATAAAATCTACTGCCCGGGGTGTTGTGATAAATATTCTTTATATCTAAATTAACAGATAATTTAATCGTCCTCATCTTTAAAGGCAAAAAATAAAAGGACCATAAGATTTAAAGTCAAAATATTATTTCAATTTGTCAAAATTCTCACTCATCTGTCCCATATTTATGTCGATATAATATTAAAATTCATACTTATGTTAACAATGTCGTTACTAACTTATCTGAGTATTAGAACTTATATTGTCAGAACCTTTTTATATTCTTTTTACCCCTAATATTATATTTGTATATAATCAATAAGTAGATTCAGAGAAATTATATGCTGGACACATAGCATTTTGATGTTGCTTGGTGGAAAAGGGTACGTGAGTATGCTCAGTTCTGTTTTCTGCCTAAACTAGATCTACTTTCTCTGTTACTCATACGCGCCATTTTAAAGGAATTATTCAGACATATACTTCAACTAAGCATATACTTTAGCTTACGAACCCAGCCACTTCTATAAATTACAGAAAATGTCCTCATACACCAAACAAATGTCGTGGGAAAGCCAAGCATTGACTATTGATCTTAAACTGTGTTGTTCTCGCATGTTTGAAAGATATTTTATATGTTACAAAAGTCATATGATTTGTTGAAGATTTTAAGAACTTTTTCAGTTACTTAAGTCATTTTCTAAATCATTATCTGTAGCATAAGAACAATCGGATAAATCTTATCAACATGAACATAAAAATGCATATTTTTCGTTTGTTACACATTTATGGTAAAATTGCACATTTTAGTAAAATTTCGCATTAATACTGAATTGTGAAGAATGCGATTTTAAGGACATATCAGAATACCTACATCAACCACAGATACTGTAAAATAAAAATACATGACTGAGTTTAGTGAAAAATAAACCCCAGTCTTCACATCTGTGAAAAGAAGGATCATTGGAAGAGTGATAATGATCAGCAAAGTCCCCTATTTTAGGAGTAGGTGGGGCCCCTCTGTTAACAAGGCATGCTATATACCACAATGCTTGGTAATATAATTATGTAGTATCTGGAACTGCCGGCATAAACTGGAAAATATGGTGGCGTTCCGAGAAATCCAAGTTGGCGTCCAAGCTAGCCGCCATAAATTTCCAATTCCATGAAATTTGTATGTAAGTGTGTGAGTTTTATTTATAAAGGTAATGCTAAATATTTGCATGGATATTATTTATATTATAATGTACTTCCTATCTGAATATAGCAGGGACCTCTTCATTGTCAAGGTCAGTTCAAGGTCAAAGTACAAAAAATACCTTAAAATGTTATTTCCTCTCTATTGTTTCTTACTTTAAATGATTTATACATTCACTTTGATCATAGATGTAGTGGCAAAACTGGTAATTTTCATTTAAAAGTCATCATTTTAATAAAGAGTGTTCGTATGTTTTGGATGCAAATACATTTCATACCAGTACACGGTGCTAAAAATTGACCCCCCCCCCCCCAAAAAAAAAAAAAGAAAGAAAATAAAGAAACCACCGCTGTTTGCGTTATCTCAAAATGTGAGGTGGGACCTCTCTCTTAACAAAGCATGTTATATACCAAATAATTGTTTGGTAATGTTTGTAGTATCTGGAACTGCCGGCAAAAATTACCAAAAATGTCAATCGAAGATGGCGTCCAAGATGGCCAGCATTAGTAGCTAATTCCATGTAAATTGTATATAACAGTATGGGGGTTTTATTTATAAAGCTTTCCGTAGCTTATGGTAACGGTAACCCCGTTGTAAGAACTTCTTGGTGATATGAAGATTTCTGTCATTAAAATCCTCTATCTTTGAGCAAGCTCTTGCAAAACGAATAAGTTGTGAAATATAGACATCGTGAGATGTTGCTCAGTAACTCTTTTATCAAGTATAAAGTTCTATCACTGACTGTTCGTTGACACAGATGTTTCCATTAACTTTGAACTTTAAGTAGCACAAAAATACAACATATCTTCAAGTAAAGTCCCTTTAAACCGTAAAAACGTTGACTCCGTGTTTGCTCCCTATGATGGTAGGTTATTGGATCCCTGAGCTGACTTCAGTGGATCACAAAAGTCATCGTCTTTGCGGTTTACGGCACAACCATGGGTCGAAAGCTCTGCGCTGGGAAAATCACATCCAGGCGAGTGAAGACAAGTGAACCTCGGGTATTGTACTTCCGGGTCGTGACAGCATCACCAGGTAAAAGTCGTCTGGTGGAAGAAGCTAAAATATATAACATATGGTAAGCACCATAGCAAAACAAAAGTCAGGGCATAAAACTGCTCCTTTGGGTACACCATACGTCCGTAGGCTCCCATAAATAATATGTGCTACTTATACAAAATATATGTGCTACTAAGTTCATACGTCACGTGATTAAAATACGTCACTTATTATTTCCATTATTATGGAAAAGATATGAAAAGTTTATGATGAAAAATTATAGATAAGGAAATGATAAACTGCAGATATTATTTACAACTACAAATTAACAAATTTCAATACAATTCAAACATTATAAAATAGCTGGTATCAATATAATATCAAATGCCATACAACAAAACGCACATTGTATGTATAAAGACTAGCACAATAATTTCAAATTACAATAACATATTACATACATGTTACTAGACTTGCCACATAGATTTAACATTACAAGGCAATGCAGTATCGGCGTTCCATAATTTACAACGAATTGTTTGACATATGTTTATGACAAAGAGTACTTTACAATTATCATGTTACAAAAATTTCAGTAGGCCCCTACAAATCTTACAGCTTATATAAACGAAACATTTTAGATTCCTCTTTCGAAATAATTTACAAAAGTATGAAAAATGTAATAAATTATCCTGACATACCGAAACTAGCCAAAATCACATGCCGAAAAGTAAACGTTACAAAATTCTGTAGAATGACCAAAAATTTACCAAATAAAAATCGTAATTCAAAATTCATACAAAAATCTAACAAATAAATTTCTTACCACGATCGAGCATAAATTTCTACCAAGAAAAATCAAATTGACGTAGATTCGTCTAATGTCGAAATGTGGTGTGCGCTAGGCATATCTAGACCAGTCTTTTTGTAGGGTAATGTCCCGCCAAATACTAAATTTCATGGGACTCACGGCTTATGCGTGTACTCCGACTATTTGTATTTCCACGGGAATCACGATATAGCCGGGAAATCTGACTACTTTGGCGCGGATTGAAATTGACAACTTAAGGCCCGTTATAGTGGTTTTGGGGATAAAAACATGAATTACTGAAGTTTATAAAATATCAACTTTCATATTACTGAACCGAATTTAATAAAATTTACATGGAAATTTAAGATATGAAATACAGAAAAAAACATGAGAGGTATTTTATGCTAAAAATCTGACATTTACCTTAATAACTCAAAACTTTAGTAAAAGATGATGCAATACCTGCATTTACACTACAGATACAATGAGGCCCGTATGTCAGTTTGTGACAACATGTCCATCAAGATAAGGGAAGTTGGCACAAGACCACAGTTATTTGCCCTTGGTTGACAATACGGAAGTGGTTACGCGGAAAATAGTTCCTCTGTTTGATGGTGAATATTGGTGAATTTTTGAGTGAAAGACCTGCAATAAATGGCATGATTTAATAGAGGAGATATGAAATAGCAGGTACATGTACAATTTGACAGAATGAAAATGTCAGAATATGCATAACATGACTTTTTGATAGAGCCTGTTTTGCCTGTTTGCGGCCATCTTGAGAGTATTCTTCATACGCATGTGATTTGGTTCAAAATGGTGAAAAAAAAAAGAGCCGGTCAACCCAATGTTTACTGTGGCTGGAATTTTTTCTCTTGAATAGTTCTGTTGAGTTCAGGTATTTTTACAGGGCTTGGAATGCATGCAAAATTGCTATAGTGTCCAGTGCCTATATAGAACATATAGTAAAAAAACTGTGGTCTTAGGCCAGTTGACAGTTTCAAAATTAAAATCGTCCCTTTTATCATATATTTATGTTTCTAGATTAATATTCACAATCGTTAAATTTAAATCCAAAAATGACACTTCTAAATCTGAAGTATTAGCCTTGTTAAGCTGTCTCGGTTTGACTGTTTATGAAAGGAAGCAGAAAGTACAACATCCCGTCCCCCCATCCTAGCACCGGCTAAAGCATCTCAACTCAGGACAACTTTGATTTGTGCTTAACACTGCATCTTTCACCACAGATAGAATTGTTTTTGTTTTCAGTCAAAACTGTCATAAGACTGCTGAGATTTGGTAATTTTTTGTTGTCTGGTGCATATCATCAGATGATGCAGCTTCTTTGTTTGTTTGTTATAAAATGAATGTACAAATTTAGTGTAGCTTGACTTAAGGTAACATAGTTTTACCTCCCCGGAATGAGTACCTTTTCATTTGCAACAATATTTTGAGCTTTCTTGTCATTTCGAGGTTTGCAAACGGCTAACAAAGAATCAAGGTTTTCTGGGATCTATTTCTGTTTTATTTTCTTGTTAAGAACAGAAACAACAACCAACAGAATTGAAATCCAACCAACCCTGCTTCGATGGTGTTCCTACAGGCAATATTTTGCCTAAATTCTATTACCACCTACCTTTATATCAATCCATATTTCTTCATTAAATGCAAGTTATCATGATGGATTTTTATTGTTCATATCCTGAGATTTGAATTTTGCCTCCACAAAACTTCAGTTGTTCTTCTTTCATATGGTACTATAATAGCTGATTTTATCATGATATTCACATGTCTCGTTAAAACATTTTTATACTCTAAGAAACGTATCAAAGTAACACTTATTGAGAAAAATGATATAATTTATGTCATCTGTGAAATATGTTTTACCTTTGCTTTGCTTTAAAAAGGCGGTGAGGGTGTGATAGGCGTTGTAGGTTGTAGGTTATTACTCCTGTTTGCAGATCAAATTGCCCCATATCCTTTTTAATCGATATAAATTTTACCATTTATGTCCCAAAAGCGACGAGGCTGAAAACATTTTTGGAACTCATGTATACAGATCACTTCACCCTTTCAGTAATTTTTTTCCAATATGAGGTAAGATTAATTTAAGCAACAAGTCGGTAAAATACACTAAATGAACTTATTACGTTGGCCACGTGACCGAGAATTTTACAAGATATAAAGTTGATTTAAATACTGTTTAAACGGGTGTTTAATCGAATATGAAACGTATACTAATCCTCATTTGAATTCTAAATGAATCTTGCCTAAAAATATTATGTAAAGCATGCATACATACTAAATTTAGGTCGGAATCCTCTAATACATTATATAGGCATTGTCCTGCCTAACGTTCAGTGCCCTTTCTCGAAGACTTTTCTTTTAAATGTAAATAATGTATCTCCTGTTTAGCTGTTAAAATATCAAATTTGACTGACTTGTGCTCCAGGTCTTGTTCACATAGCCTACACTCTGTGGCCCTACGCAGCTATTCTTTAAAATCATTGCCCAAAGGTATGTATACTGACTTTTTTATGTTTATTGTTATATCAGCTTTCAAACATTTTTTTAAGGAACAAGTCAAGGAAGAAATACAATCTGGCTGCTTAAAACAGGTTGATATTAAAACAAAAATTCACGTCCAAAAGTAAGAAGATGACGGACTACTTAATATAATCTGGAAAATAGATCCCTAGGAAGCACCGAGAACAATGCAAACAGTGAAAATTGCAGACCCGGTTTGATTCAGTCTGTTCATGAGCAGTAGTGGAAAATGCAACACTGCCCACGCTCCCTAGCACCGGCTTAATCAGTATTCAATTTTCAAATCTGAGTTGAAATCAATGATCCCGAAGGACCAGAAAATATAACAACACTGAAATGAAGTTGAAGATTTACGGCCTCCTCACAGCACTTAACATCCACCGTTGTGAAGTAAATATAATATGGAAAATAGACCCCTCGGGAGCACCGAGAACAATGCAAACAGTGAAAATTGCAGACTCGGTTGGATTGAGTCTGTTCATGATTTATATCATAGTCATCTGTTAGACTCTCTTGTCAGCATACTTTGATTTTTCGGGTGATAATTCTATTCAGTTGACAAATACAGCACAAAATGAGTAGTTCGAACTTTATTTACCCTAGTTTTTTTATGTGGATTTATACTGTCCGTTTATCATTTGCAAATGTTTTGAAACTGATAAAAGGACGACGCAACTATTTAACTTCCCGAATTCAGGTATCAATTTTAATTTTCTTGATTATTCACGTCAGTTTGTGTCAAGAGGGAGTGTGTGATAATCTCTAAATATAATTTATCTTTCTTCCGTCTAAAGGTATAAAATATCTTTCTTGCACTGATTTCCTGTCGGACATCTTACCACTTCGTGACATTTGGTGACTTTTGGCGATTTTATCAAACTCTTCGGAAAGACAGTGCCGTGTCAAACAATTAAATGCTTTGAGAAATATTTTAGCATCATATTTGTTTATGGAATAATACAAAGCTATGGAAAAATGCATATCAGCCAGATCGGCTACGTAATGTGCTAAAATCAATAACTTACAAGTCATATAGCTATCAAGTCTTGTACAAAATGAATAACACAACAATAAACAAGGATGCATTGCTTGAACAGCTTAACAACGAAAAAGCTGTTCTGATGATACCTGCTTTTGTGTATTTGGTGGTTTTAATGCTGGCTGGAATAATTGGCAATGTTTTAATTTGCTACTACTACGGTTTCAAATCGACAAGAAGTTCAGATAATATGTTTATTCTCGGTGCTGCAATGTACGATCTTATCTCATGCACTTTGTCGATTCCAATAGAAATTGTGGACATAAACATTTTCTACAATTTCCCTTACGCCGGTGCTTGTAAAGTCATGAGATTCGTGACCTACTTTGCGGCAATTGGCAGTGTGTTTACACTAATAGTCATTGCTATTGACAGGTACAGAAAAATTTGTAGACCATTCAAGAAGCAGTTCAGAAGTAAGGGGGCTAAAATAGCATGTGGGATTTCTATTCCGTTTTCTTTGTTGCTGTCATGGCCTGCCGCCGTATTCTACACGTCTGAACCTGTGGAAATATTGACAGAGGATGGCATCAAGTTGCAAGGTTTCGACTGTACAACTACAAGAGAAGCCTCATACAAGATATATCTGTTGATTTTCAATGGATTTTTTCTTTGTTTCTTAATTTCGGCCGTTATCCTTTTTGTGTTGTACGGTCTTGTTGGAAGAGCTATATATAAACACCATAAATCACAAATTCAGTACACTCGACCAAAATTGTCACAATCTAATACTGCTGGGTGTGATGGGACCGATAACAACAGTCCAAAAGAAAACGTAAATAAAATAATGACAAATCATGGAACAGGAGGTGACATGGAAGCTCATTCTACCGGAAGTGAAATTCTCTCTACAGTTATTCCTAACAAACCAAAAGAACATGATAGTGTGAAAACTATGAAATTTACAACAGTAATGTTTGTTATAACAATAGTAATAGCTTTTTGCCACACCTAGCTTTGTCGCTCTGGAGAGCCTTCCAAGGCACATATGAAGGGGAAAGTCTTTCTGGCGCTGGATTAATTGCCTTTCAAATTGGTCTGAGATCATATTTAATGAATTCGGCAATTAATCCTTTAATCTACGGACTTTTTAACTCGAAATTTAGAGCATTTTTCTACATGAAGTTCTGTCCGTTTTGCAACAGGTCAACTGATAGGCGCACGGTTTCCTCGAGTTCTGGTACAACTGCACAGTATCAAATGCATTCCACGACCTTCCACTAAAATTCTTTTATTGAGAACGTTTACATATCATTGATGATATGTCTAATCATTATAGATTAAAGAGAATTCCTATAATTTTTTTCCTTTCATAGATTTTTTTTTTCAAATTCACATATATGATAGGAAAATTTGTGCTAAAAACAATGAACAAATAAAAACAATGGGTCACCTGGCTTGTTTTTTGTGAACACACCCACCATTGCTGAAACTGCCAGCGATTTTTCAACATTTTCATAATTTTCTGCTTTTTTATAAATACCGACCAAAATATGTATTAAGACAGCGCAATAAGGTTTATTCTTTTTACAGATTTTATTATATACGTATTTGATATTATAGTCGTATTTTTTACTTTATCATTACAATAATAGGTACAAATGAAAAAAGTATCTTGTTTCATATTCACTTTTGTGAACTTTTTTCAATGAAAAATACCCATAGTGAAGAATATATTTTTGAATTTTGAAAAAAGCTGTTTCATAGACATTTTTCCTGTTTTTCTTGAGTATAATTAATTTTGTTGTGAACATAAAAATGGCTAAAAATGTGTGGGTCACCAGGCTAAATTTTATGTTAAGACCGCTTGAATACAACACCTGTTCGGATTAAAAATGGCGCGAACCTGACCAAATTGATTAGATGTAATCTGCTAGAAGTTATGAAAAGTTTAAAAATTCTTAATTCTTTCTATAATTGAATACTTAATAATCTGAAAGGAGATATTGTTTTATCAGTACAAAGTTAATTATCTAAAATTATATGAACAACACTGTCTTTGTACTAAAATGCGCTGTCAAAGCACAGCCACAGAAGACAAGATACATGTCAGGCATGATTCATGTCAATACAACATAAACCAATATCAACATTTGATTACTGATAAAACTTATTAAAAATGTTATTTTATTCAAGATTCCTCATATTTAAGATTGTCTGTCACATGTTTCAGCAAATGCTGACTTCGCTTCAGTTTCCCATAGATAAAGCCGGCTGCGCATAAACATGCGCATAAAAAACTATAGGAATTCCCTTTAATAAACCTTAATACAATTTCAAATTGAATGTAGCTTAATTAAGATAGAATATGTAAATCGTATGTGCTGGTATCAAATACTGTACATAAAAGTGTATAAAAATTGTAAGTATCCTTGTCTATGACTTTGGCCTTGATTTTTATATAACATAAAATATAACTGCCAAAATGATTATGATATTCTATTCATTTTAAATATTCAAAATTACTTTTCTGGCAAAGCTGTACAACATGCTCTAGGTGTTAATTCCATTGATACAAGAAGCCTTCTTCTTATCAGGTTTGTTGATAAAATCAGCCATCTTTGGAATTGTTTTCATGCTCTATTTTTCAAGGTTTCATGACCTTGTAAGCTCGTTCTGGCAAATTCAAATTTATGGTAGTTAGTTTAAATTATTTTTGGGGGGACTCTACTTCACAAAAATTAGTTCACCTTGATAAAGAATATTTCAATGTGTATTTATGCAATTTTTATAACTTTTTATTCAGTAGTTTATGTTATATAAAAACCTGCCTCAGCACCATCTCTTGCTTTTATATGGCAGTTGGGAGTTCAATATGAAATGTTTCTAAGGAAGGCTCAAGAGGGAAAATGTTTTTAATTATTTCAAATATAAGATATCTAAAAATGTATACAGTTTACTGTTTTTAACATGCGATAGATCAGTTAGACAATACACACGCGTGTGTTACCGGCGATTATCATCTGGGAGCAAACTTCCTGCTGGATATTCTTTTTCCTGCCTCCGAGGCTCGTGTGATACCTAAATTACGTTCCCTGTGATTCAACCGCGAACGATGATACCCGCCGGTAACACATTTGTATGTATTATCTAACTTATACTTAGTCACCCATAAAAATTCAAGCTCGCAAGTTTCAATCTACCAATCTATCCCAGAAGAAAGTTCAGTTATAAGTACGATGTTGAAAACTAAACTCGTACTATACGTAGTCAATAAATGTTAAATCTCATGACAAAAGTATATAATGATAAACATTTTAAATTAAACAACTTACATAATCATAAAAGGTGTCAAATTGAAAATCGGAAACATCACCGGTCTCTTTGTGTCCGCCTTTTGTATATGTCTGAGGCCTGAGTAATTGTAGCGTGATATGCGTATTAAATTCGTTAAATCAATTTATACATATTGCTACATGATCATTCCTTTGGCTTGAATATTTTTCCATTTGATACCTTATACATTTGTATGGAATTCGTCTTTTGTACATAACTTTGTTTCATTGTCCTGTAATTGGGGGGAATAACAGTGGGGATTTGTGCACATTCTAAATCTATCTAAATGCGCTAGTGTTTCCAAGGTACGTAGTGTCTCATACTCCTGTATATGTGCTCTTGTCCTGGCTGTTCAAATTGTATTTATTTTATTTAACTATCGCATTTAAACATCCATTACGTCGACATCCATGCTCGCGCTGCTCTATCATTTTGTTCGAAGTGGAGACATCGTCTGCGGCCTTATCTGTTGGATCTTTGTGCTTAGTTTCAAATACGATATGCGTTGATATTAGCCATTTGAATGTCCCATTAATACTTTGTAGAGGCTGCAATCGAAGAAATACATTACTAAAGTAATCATGTTGCTTTCTGTGGCTCAATCTGTCGGTACGATGTTGTTGATTTTCTGAAAACTGCAAATTGTGTGTTACTTTTCTCATGAAGTACGAAGCATTCAGAGGATTCGGACTCTTGAAAAATAAGCTAAACAGAGAATCATAGAACAGTTGAACCTTAATTTAAGATTTAATTTCCTACCGACTTTGTACCGACATTTCCAATGACATGCGTTTTTCATTTGTTGTTATTCAGTGTTTCATTTAATATCACGGTCGTGTTATCTGATAGTGAAATATTTGGAGGAAGATAGACTATAAACAATCGGAACATTTTTTAAAATTTGTTTTAGAATACGTGCAAATAAAACTAAATTCAAAAGAAACCTGTTAAACTCGTAAAACTATTTACTTCTTTCCGACGTCTCGATTTTATGCAGGTTAAATAGACACGGTTGACAAGAAACGAAATAAAAAGATCATTAGTTCCTTTTACATATGAAATATATAAAAAAAACTTTCAGTCGGAAACATTATACTTTATGCGCCATTTGGGAGCATATTGCATTTGTGGTTCACTAACTGCTAATGGCACTACTTGCTGGGACAAGACCAGAAAGATAATGCCGTTTTACATGTTATGCTAACAGATAAATATACTAACCCATTTCAACAGCGTATTTCTCACCTAAAACGTGCAGATCGGCAAATTGGTACTATGTATTTCGAAGAATTGGTAATTATGCTAACTGGCTAAAAGACAAACTAATTTTCACAATTAAAATCGAAATTATTCTAAATCGAAGGATTTTTCAAAAGGGCCAAATTAGAAGTGACCATCTGTACATGTTGAAAGATATCGTAGTTGCCTTTTACGTATAAAAATGAAAGAGAAGATGTTGATGACTGACGTTTTGCTTCTTCTAACGTTTTATAGCAGTTGAATTTGGAGGGGTCATGAAAAATACAATAGTATACAGTGAGATTTGCTTGAAAGACAACGTAGAAGATTATATTGTTGATGTTTTTTTTTAATTACAAAAATGAAAGTTAGAGAAAAATAAAAACGACAATTCACAAACACGTCTTACTTGAACAGTTTTAGTCCAAAGAATCCTTGCATAAAAAGGGGCGAATTGTGCACCGTCTGTGAAAAGCATGAAACTTGGCATAGTATTAGATAAATATTATAAGCTTCATTTAAGGCTGGGAAGCGGACTGTGGAGATCAAAGATGGCCAACAAAATCCAAAGATGGCCGCCTTAATTCAGTACACTGAGAAAAATGGCAAAACAAGTGTATGTATCCTGAAAAAAAAAGCTTTGGAATAATAATAGAATATATACTACACCAGGACTAAATTTGTGATTTATATTGAAAAATCGATATGGCCGCCAAAACTCTTCTTTTATTTAAAAATGGCGAAATAACTGATAACATCACGTACAATAATGTTACTTATAACAATCATATAAAATATGTATTGTTATTATTATACCAGATTTATACTGCGCCCTTATATGTACCCTTCTATAATTAAGACAAAAACTATTAAGGCCATTATATTCCAAGATGGCCAGCACTATGAATCAATCTAAAGATTCACTACTGACACTTTATTGTCTTTTCTAAAGTACACAAAAAAAACAAAGAAAAATATCAAACAGGGAATGCCACGCACCAAAAACGTAGCCTCCTCAAAACGAAACCCCCAGCACGCAGACGCGTGCACCACACACACACACACACACACACACACACACACACACCCAAAGCCAACACATAAGGACAAAACGAACAACACACACGCACACAAAGCCAACACATAAGACGAAACGAACAAACAAAGGAACACAGTGGGGCACCGCCTTGGAACGGTCAGTGGCAAAAACACCACTGGGGAGCTTAAACCGGTTTATGGTGCACCTAACCTCACTCTTACCCCCACCATGTTCCAAAGACATGGGACAGTGTAAATAAAAGCAATCCCCTCCAGGTGAATCTCTTACACACGCAACGGAAACAAAAAGGCATGGCATGTAAAACACAAAAATGCTCGTGTATAAATATATAAAAAAACAAACCTTAAGAACCAAAAACGTATGTACTCAATGCCTTTTCAGAAAACAGAGCAACAAGAGAAACATCCTTAAGGGCCCGACGAAACAGGCCAGAAGACAAATATCAAAACAGTTCAGTCCTGGTAGGATTTAAAAACTGCTTATCATAGAGTCCTCCCCCTCTTCCGTCAGACGCAATCAAAGAGGGAAACGTAGTGTCCAACTGTAAACGAGTTGAACACTAAACATGCGGTATGTCTCAAAACAGTTGGGTCGTAACCTCTTTTAATAAAACGTTTGATAATATTTCCAAATACATTTGGAAAATTACCGTGACCCAAGATCTTACGAAGTTTGTAAACCACATCCCCATAAAAAACGGGTTTAGAAATACCTTCTCGCAGAAGTGTCTTTAAATTACTATTGAATTTTAAAACTAAATCAGAATTACGATAATAAAATTTAGCAAAATATTTACGCAATTTGTAATAACGGTAGCCTTGCTGAAAAAGTTTACCTGTAATATATTGATTACGTTCATTGAAATGCTTGACATGACTACACGCTCTGGCAAACCGAATTAATTGAGAAATATATACCCCATAAGATGTAGCCTGAGGTACATCCCCATCCAAATGGGGAAAATTTACAATACTAAAATTAAAATCATCCCTCTTGTCATAAATTTTGGTGTGTATAAAATTGTCATAAATAGAGAGATGTAAATCTAAAAATGAAGCATCAGTATCCGAATTGTTAGTTTAGTTAACTGAAGCTCCCTAGGATAAATAGTACCCACCAATTGACCAAAAAACGGATTATCCATATTAAGAATATCATCTAGATAGCGTGATGTATTATTAAATGCCGTTATAATATCTGCCTGCGTATCTGGAGAGAGGCTCAACATAAAGTCTCTTTCATAACAATATAAAAACAAATCTGCGACAAGGGGTGCACAATTTGTTCCCATGGGAATACCAACAACTTGTCTAAAAACTGCATTCCCAAACCTGATCTAAATGTTGTTCAATAAAAAGGAAAGGGCTTTACAAACTTCGTCACAGATCCACATTGTATAATGTTTAATAATATTGTTAGTAAAAAAAGCTTAATCAAAATTGCAAGCAATAAATGTAGCATTCTCTCTGGCAAAAGTCTTTTGAATTAGGGCAGTTAATTTGTCATTTATTAAGTTATGTGGTAAAGTGGTATACAAAGTAGAAAAATCGTATGTACTGACTGTAGATACCTTGTAATTATTAATTTTCAACTTATCCAGGATTTCACCAGAATTTTTAATCGACCAAAATAAGTGTTTACCAGAGTTCTCGTATACTTTATCGCAGTACCTTTCCACGTGGGCTTTCACAGCAGTTAGACATGATGTTAATAGTTTTGAAATATTTGTAGTTGAACAAGAGCTTGAATTAGCGATGAAGCGAGCTTTATATGGCTGTTTATGCAATTTAGGAATCCAATACATGGTCGGTAGTTTAATTTGTTGATCGTCTATACGAACTTTTAAATAAGAAACTTCAGTGATGTGATCAGTAATCAACTTACTTATTTTCAACAGAAGGACTCAATGTATAAGTGTTAGTGCTATTTAGTTCGTTTTGTAAAACATTAATATAATGTAGGCGTCAAATGATGATAATATTGTTGGCCGCCTTGTCTGCTGGAACTAAGACATACTTAGAATGAAATTCTTGGATTTCCTTTTTCAAATGTCTTAAAGTGAACTTGGGTTTTGGTGGAAGTAGGTGTTCGTTAGTTTGATAAAATTTTATTCGAGAATCAACAATGTTAAAAATATTTCGTTTCCAAGACGTTAATGCATTGGGATCAGCGTTCTCACGACGACACCATTTAACACAGAAGGTTTCGATGGATTCTGCAATCTGACCACGACAAGCATTAAAATCAATAGTTGAAGAAATTCTATATTTAGGTCCTTTAAAGAATAAAACCATGTTATATATATTATCATTATTGTCCGAACTGAAATTACACATTTTCTTATCCTATGTTACTTGTATTCTTTGATACTAAACAGCCATGTATAAAATTTGGTTTCTTTTGATAACATGTAAACAGTTTGATTGAAAGTTGCACCCCACCCACCCGTTTGTTTAAATGCAACCATAAATTAAAACAGTACATTAAATGTCAAAGGATAAAGCTCAGAAATTGATTTCAAAACCATTTAAATTAGAAAAAAATATATTATTTTACCAATTTATTTAATGTGAAAGTTTTATTCATATTTGTTTTGTCAATATTAGTAAATGCTTGTGATTACACAGTATATATAACAGGTACTTGTGAGGTCAATAATGCATATGTTAGTGTTCAGTGCATAAAGTAAAAGGGAAAACTGTTTTCACATTGATATTAGTTCGTATTTAAAGTTGAGACGAAAAGTAAAAAAGAACTTTGCACTACAGGCAAAGATGTATAGTTAAGATATTTACTTACAACGAGTACTGAATTTGTGCTATTGTCACTTTTTTGTTCTGTGTATAGCACTCCTTATTTTTTCTACTTACACACCCAATAGTTTGTAAACAACATATCAATCTGCTGCTATGTTTTGTTATATAACTGAAATTACTATACCATGTAGCCTGTCTAGAACTTTTTACAGTTTTCGGAAAACAGTTGTTATAATATGACAAGTTTTTGGTTGCGGTTTCAGTGCTGTTATATTCTCATGGAATCCATTCATTATTAGGATCATATGAACTGACTCTGCTATTGTTTTGCTTGGTTGTATTCTATGCGTCCTAAAGATCTTATAGATTTCATTACTACGGCATATAGTGTTGCAATGTGACATTTACAATAGGAAAAATTAACATCTGTATAATGTTTGGCTTCTACCTATGAATAAGGATGTCAGATGTAAGCTCTACATGTTTGTCTTATATGCACAGAAACTGCCAAACATCCACTTCAATGTCCTGCAAACTGTAAACATTAGAGAGGAGTTATATAACTCATTGTACATTATCAAAGCTACGGCCCACCGCCACAGTCTCCATAAGACTCCGGTTACAGCATACGAACAGCCTCTGTATTCAGTCGCCAAACAAATAAAGCGGAATAGGCCAATGACATATGGTGAGAGTAAGGTTTTGATCACACTGAGTGGATTATATATAAAAATAGACCTATGGAAGCCTATTTGTGACCTGCTAGACATTCGAAAATGGATTGCACACTACAAGTTCAGATTCTAAATCAGTAGACACCATATTGTTTTTACATTTGACATCACTCAACTGTTCAAGAAAGATACCCATTGACATCTGAGATGTTGTCATTCTTTCAGAAAAGAATTCTGACATGTTTCGTAAATTATCTATATTTTGCCCAATTAACTGAAAAATCAAAATTTGTTTTCGGTTCTCTCAACGTTCGGTAATTTGCGGTCAGAAAAATTCTAGAACTACTGTCAACACTTGCGAATCTGTCTACGAGTGTTGCCTCAACTGAAGCATCCATAATTTATGCAGTGTTATTGGATGGTGGTGCCATACTGAACATACTGAAAACGGATCCCACTGAAGTGTTCTTATAGTGTAGATGTACGACGTCAGGTGTGCATTTCCGAAGTAAATCCATTTCTTTTTCTGATTTTTTTTCGCTACCAACTTGGATTTCATTGGTCTTATTCATAGACTTATTTACCGAATGTAAGTATTAAATTTTTCATGAGAACATTGAGAACATTTTACAAATCTACATACCATCACGCAACATTCACAATATTCACACAATATGCAGAACTGAAAATATCTATGAAAATTATGTTATGGTAGCCGTCTTGAATTTTATTGGCCATATAAGATATTTTATTTAATGACAGTTTTACACTAATTTGAATAGCTGCAGATCGTTACAGGAAAATCTGTAGGCCGTTTAAAAAGCACATGAAATTAAGGGAAGCAAAAATAGCATGTGGAATTTCAGTGATAATATCGCTAGCTTTTCATGACTAGCTTTTTGTTTTAGAGATCTGTGGCCGTATTCATAAAGCATCTTAAGTATAAGTTTTGACTTAAGTTGAAGATTTTACTTAAGTTTGTGGTAATTTCAGCTTAAGTCTAAGTAAAAAACTTAAGTCCTATTCATAAAACAGCTTAAACTTAGGATACGTAGGAAATGACTTAAGTCAGAGAACAAAATGGCGTCGTTAGTACGATTAAAGTGTTGTTTTTCTGATAAAAGCACTTTAAACATAATTGTGCATGTTGTATCTATCTGAAATTAATGTTGTATTTTTAATGTTTTCGTCCACAATAAAAGCCAAGAATTACTTATTAAGTTGTTTTATTAATAACAAATATACTTAAGTAAAATAAATTTCTTACCTAAGTAATACTTAAGTAAATAATCAATTTCTTATACTTTTACTTAAGATGCTTTATGAATACGGCCCCAGTACTCGTGGATGTGTATACTGAAAATGGTGATGTGTAGAAAGGTGATGACGGACGATTCCTGTTAAGTGTATTTGTGTTTTAAAGGGAACTTTCTTGATACATTTCCTTATTTTATTTCATCCATTGTACTGAGTGTAATGTTTAGTCTAATAAACAGGGAATGCCACGCACCAAAAGCGCAGCCTCCTCAAAACGAACCCCCAGCACGCAAACGCGTGCACCACACACACACACACACACACTCAAAGCTTACACATCAGGACAAAACGAACAACACACACACACACACACACACACACACACACACACACACACTCAAAGCCAACACATAAGGACAAGACGAACAATAAACATACACACACGCGCGCGCACAGTCAACATACAAGGACAAAACGAACAAACAAGGGAACACAGTAACGCACCGCCTTGGAAGCATAATTAGTCATGAAAGTGGTACGGTTCCAGACGCAGTTCTTCAAATTCCAATTCTAGCGAAACGGAAAACCATCTTACACAGGTTTGATCAAAAGAAATCAAATGATAAATACAAATACACGGTTACCGAATCTGTTGAATCAGAAGCGGACGCAGCTAACAGAAGAAGTGCTATTAATATGGTAGCCGCAACAAACACAAATATAAATGGAAAATCCCAAAACCAGGTAAATATAAAAACTGTGAAATATGCCTCAATGATGTTAGTAATAACTTTGGTATTCATTCATAGTTTTCTTCCGCATCTTATATCATTTTGATGGAAAACATTTCAGGGTCAATATGGAGGTTAAACTTTATCAGATGCCGAACTTGAAGCTTTCCATATAGGTTTACGGTCCTATTTTCTGAATTCTGCTGTCATTCCCGTGACAAATTGATTGTTCGATCCAAAATTTCAATTGTAGCAAAACCTTAAAGCTTACTAATAAAATGTCCATTAAAACACTGTTTAGTAATGCTTCAGATACTTGTTCATATGTTCTGAAAAGTATTATCGTCTGATGTTTGTCTTGAGGTGAGTCCCTTTAAAAACTGGGAATTTCTGGAATTCACTTTCGGATATCAAGAGGGCAAACAAACAGTCAAAGGGTTAGACAGGAATACAGATGCATTGTTTAACCATGAAATATTGTTGAAAAATACACCTGTGATATTTATTCAATAATAGATCGCCGGGTGATGGTGTCCGCTTTGGTCAAAATGAGCTGCGTTTGCGTGCGTGCGTGCGTTCGTGCATGTGTTAGGTGGATGTATTTTCTTCGACAGTATATATCAATTCTCCTGATAAGTACCCCATAAACGTCACCTTGTTCATTTGACTGCATGAACAAAAATGCCTCTTTATGTTTTTTTTAAATACATGTATATCCTAATGTTTAATTCATTTCGCTTATAAAGGTTAGTTGTCACGTTAGAATTTAAGATTTCATGATTTACGTTCATATCGTTTTGAAAGATTTTTCAACAAAATAAAGAAGAGTGTGTGCTGCAATGGGACCTTGGTTAGGATGCGGGGTCTTTGTGTTGGGAGGGCATTTAATCCTCGTTCTCTCCATTGAATACGCATAAAATCCTCTGCCCGGGATGTTGTGATACTATATTCATATCTCAATTAAGAGACGATGTAATCGTCCTAACATTTTAAAGACCTAAAGACATAAAATAACAATTCATGAGGTTTAAAACAAATACAGTGAAGTTTGCGATGAATGTCCGTGCAATTTGATTGTAAACGTATTTGAAACGGTTCTGAAACATTTCCTGCTTCCCGTTTCACTAACGGTATCTTAGTGATCGTCCAATCAAATGATATCTAAACAGGAAGCGTAAATCGATAATCGTTAAGACATTCAAGAGCTTCATTCAAGGTGATCGTTCCCAACAAGTTGATTGGTTAGCAAGAACCAACACCGACCCTGACACCGTATATTCCTTAAATTTTAAAATTCATTCTGCTTTCAAATTATCATATAGTGATCATGTTTCCAACACCTTTTACGGCACAAGGAATACATCCGGTATGACGAAATACTGGAAAGGACTTAACATTATATGAAAGGGCCTGTCACGTGTTTATTATTGGACATTGTTGAAATATTTCTCCAAATTTTATTTAGAAATTAAAACAATTGAAATGAATTATGAATCTTAGAGTTTTGTGTTTGTTTGTTCGTTTATTTTTTTGTTTTTGTTTATTTGTGTGGGTTTTTTTTTTCGGGGAGGGGGAGGGTAACGCCGTTTTTCAACAGTATTTCAGTTATCTAACGGCGGGCAGTTAATCTAACCAGCGTTACTGGATTCTGTACTAGTACAAACTTGTTCTCCTCAAGAAACTGCCAGTTTTCCAACATGAATCAGAGGTGGAGGACGAATGATTTCAGACACAATGTCTTCCATCAAATCGCCAGGGAGAATATACGCCCCGTCAGGTGATCAAACTCATGAACCCTTGATTCGTAAATCTGCGTTTTCCTTATTGAGCTAAGGGGGCTGCATATTAGAGTTTTCTTTTTAGAATAATAGATATGAGTCGGTGTATGAAATGATCTTAAATGACCTGCATTATGTTTGTTTGTGATTTATTTGATTATTCCCTCATGATGTCATTAAACAACTGAAACAGAAAATAAATGATGAATAAACGTTTCTGTTTTCGATTTTAAATGAATTACATACAAGATATAAATCAATGTATAAAACGCTCTGATCAAAAAATGTTGAACATCGAAAACGAAAATTAATATACTACTTAAATATTTCTTTATGCTTCATTTTTCGATTAAAAATAGTAAAAATATTTACGATTATCGTTAATCGATAGCCACGAGTTACATGTATTGAGTTCGATATAATTACACCGAGGATTATTGTGCCTGGACTGAAGTTGCTCTTACACCGTCTTGCTTCTTTCGTTTTCGTTACGATCGAACGAGAAACCAGGTCGGTTATTGATAGAGCAGGACCGCTTCACACCCATTTAATCATATTGTATATATATAGATAATGCTTAAATAATACATGATGTTCCTTTGGTGCTGCTGTGTTGTTTTATGTTTACAGTTAACATGAATGATGGATGCCTCACCGGAAATGATTAATTTTGGGTTTCTCAAAGAAAAGAACATTGGCGGTATGGTTCCCATGAAATAGTACCGGCCGACACCGAACATAAGTTATCATACTAATGTTTTGTATTGTAGTAATTCAAATCGATGTTTTGTCATAGACGTTTGGCTTGGTCGCTGATTCCCAGGATCAGGCACAGATGTTCATGGCGGAAAATTAACATGCTGATACAGTCTATTCAGTTTTATTGATTTATGTTTAAGCCCTTTGAGGTGCATATATTCAGTGCTGAAATTTGCGAACATAAAACTCAGCTTCTGGAGCAGTCAGTTGGCTATTTGTAGCATTCAGTTTAAACCAAATTTTGGACTTATTTTAAGCCCCATTTCGGGCGTATTTATTGTGTGTATCTTTCAGGGGCATTTAACGGATTGTTTTAAGGTCGTCCTTAAACTTAACGACTATTTGTTAGGTGACTGGTTGACCTAGTGGGGTCAACATGATGAGCGCAGGAACCATGTCCAGCCAGATCCAGACCGGGGAAATATAATACGAATCTGATACTTTTTGTAAATTTTCTTGAACAAAATGTCTTTAAACTTACATGACGTTTTATGTAATGTTCAGGTTGATTGAATGTCGAACAACAGAAATTCTGGAGCTAAAGACTATTTATTGAATGGATTTATTGAAATACATTCTTTGCAAATAAGTATATCAATGGTCAAAACACAGTGGGGTTAATGTGGCTGGTTTCCGCGTAGGTGTGCGTTGTTCGACAACTAGTCGTCCCGAACCTCCCAATAACAGTTTTCAATTATTAAATGAATTAAAGACAAAATATGAGTCCGTGAATAAAACGCGCTGATCAGAAAGGACTGACCATGATTGGAAATTACCTTGTATACATTTATTAGTACTTCATTATTCTTACTAGTATATGATGAAGGAATATGATACTCCGAAACCGGTTATCAAAATAAATAGATAGTTAAACATTTTTCCGGTGTTTGAATAGTGGTCATTTCATCTGTTTGTTTGTATTTAAAGTATTCTTAAATGATTGAAATATTAAAAAATCGAAAAGAAAACAAATGCGATTTAAGCTAATATCACACATCAGTTTAATGTATGTGTTGTAAAAAACACATGCATTCGATTAGTCGTGGCTGAGTTTGTTTGGATTATCATACCTATTACAGCAAGGAGTTGGTGAATCAAATTGGTAAATTTGTCGTTGCGTGAAAGCATCTTTCAAACAAAATGGAAACCGGCAATTGTAAGACCTTTGTTGAAGAAAGTGGGACTCGAACTTGAATTTGTCTCTTATGCTGTCATTGTGGTATCCAGTTTAGATTATTGCAATGTCATTTTGTATTGTATTGCTCAAAGCGAGGTAAACGAAATGCAACGAATTCAGAACATGTGTGCAAAACTTGTCCTAAATCCAAGAAAATTAGACAGTTCAAAACAAGCGCTCTATGATCTTCACTGCCTACCATCCAAAGCTAGCCTGGTGCCCGACTGTATTTCGAGAATCATTCTCTCCATGGAACGTAGAGAGTAAACACGGGCACCAGTCTAATTCAAAGCCAAAAACACATTCAAGATGTTCACCTGATGTATAATTGTTCAGTCGGAAATTCTCCGGAATATCTTTCAGAATTTCTCATAAAACAAACTCAGATCAGAAACTTGCGTTCTTCAAATACCGTTACTTGTGTTTCGTTGTCCTTTCAACAAGAGCAAAACGCTCAGCGACAGAAGTTTTAGTACTGTTGGACATAAACTTTTGAACGAATTGCCACTCGAAATAAGGAACTCAGACACATAAGATGTTTTCAAAAAGAAGGTGAAAACTCATTATTTTAGAAATTACTTTGCACTCTTTTAGAGCCTGTGACTGTAATTTCGAAGATATTATGGTAACATTAAATGTATGATTTTCTTTTGTAAATACATTCGAATGTGAACAATTGTATCACAGATCTATACAAAAACAAAGTCGTTTTCAATAACTTATGGACATGTCACAATATTTCACTTTTACTTACTTCATAACAAAACAGCTATCTTACTGTATATTAATATTCTAATATTTTATTAATTTATTCTGATGCCTGATTTTCTGTTTAATAGTTACTGAATAGTTTATTCACAATTATATTTATGCTTATATATTTCATAATCTTTAAAATGTCTTTATTTTTTACTGTAAAATCATTAAATTTCGTGGGCATGAACTTTCGTTGTTTTGGTCAACACGGCATTTTCGCGGGGATATAAATTCGTGGATTTCAACTTTTGAACATAAAATGAATGGGAATTTTACTTGTTCGTTGGGATTAAATTTCGTGGATTGACTCAACCACGAAATCCACGAAAATTAGTCCTCCACGAATATTAATGATTTCACAGTATGTGTTTGTAAAACGCCATTGAATATGTTTTATGTAAAATAGGCGTTTAATCAAATAAAACAGTTTCAGTTTTTACCAAGTCGTTCTCGATTCTGCCAATAACCTGTGATATATGGGACTGTGTTTTTTGAAAAATGAGATAACAGTCTTCATATTTGTGAGCAATAGGAGCATTTTTTTCACAGGTGTCACAGATGAAATCTGGGAAGTATATTGTCCTACACGGTCCTACACAGTTATACAGACCAAATTATTCATTAACATAATTTTTCAAATTTAAGTATACTGTTGAGATATTCTACGTTTAAAGTTCATATCCACAGTCAAACATGTTCTAGGTAGCAAGTCAAAGGGAGAATGCAACCTGGCTGGTTAAAATAAGTCGATATAAGAAAAAAGGTCATGTTTGGAAGTAAGCTGACGGACCACTTACGGCAAATAGCAGTTTACTAGAAGTGATCACTAGGGGAGGTTAAAAGTAATGTTAAAATATTTCAGTGAAATATTCGTATGATATATCATCTCCTTTGACAAAGCGTATCATTTATATCATAGTCCTTGTTAGCATACTAAGTACTTTGATTCTCGCGTGATAATTCTGTTAAGTTTACAAATAGAACGTAGAGCGAGTGGTCTGACCTTTACTTACCCTAGTGTTTTTGTGGATCTATACTGTTCGTTGAACATTTGTATACAAGAGATGAAATTGATAACACGATGACGAAACTTTTAAACTTCCCGAATTCTGGTATCAATTTTAATTGTCAAGGATTATTCAAGCCAGATTTTGTTAAAAGAAGGTATGTGATAGTCTCTGAATATGTTTTATTAGTTTTCCTTCTAAAGGTACAAAAGGTATCTTTGTTGCACTGGCTCTCTTTTGAGAAATAGTTCGGAGTCATTTATGTTAATGGAATAACACAAAGCTATGGAATAATCCAAATCAGCCAGAACAGCTACGTGATTTGCTGAAATTAATAACTTACAAGTGAAATAGCTATCAAGTCTTGTACAAAATGAATAACACAACAATAAACATGGATGCAATGCTTGAACAGCTTAACAACGAAAAAGCTGTTCTGATGATACCTGCTTTTATATATCTGGTGGTTTTAATGCTGGCTGGAATAAGTGGCAATGTTTTAATTTGCTACTACTACGGTTTCAAGTCAAGAAGAAGCTCAGATAATATGTTTATTCTCAGTGTTGCGATGTACGACCTTATCTCATGCACTTTGTCCATTCCAATTGAAATTATGGACATAACATTGTTCTACAATTTCCCTTACGCCGGTGCTTGTAAAGTTATGAGATTTGTGATCTACTTTGCGGCAATAGGCAGTGTGATAACACTAATAGTCATCGCTATTGACAGGTACAAAAAAATTTGTAGACCATTCAAGAAGCAGTTCAGGAGTAAAGAGGCTAAAATAGCATGTGGGATTTCTATTCCGTTTTCGTTGTTGCTGGCCTGGCCTGCAGCCGTATTCTACACGTCTGTACCTGTGGATGTATTGACAGAGGATGGCATCGAGCTGCAAGGTTTTGACTGTACAACTACAAGAGAAGCCTCATACAAGATATATCTGTGGATTTTCAATGTTTTGTTTCTTCTTGCTTTCATAATTTCGGCCATTATTCTTTTTGTGTTGTACAGTCTTGTTGGAAGAGCTATATATAAACACAACAAATCACAAACTAAGAACACTCGACCAAAATCGCCATGCCATCATACTGTTGAAAGTCATATGACCGAAAACAACAGTCCAAAAGTAAACGTAAACAAAAGAAAGACAAATCGTGAAACAGAAGGTGTCATTGAAGCTCATTCTAAAGGAAGTGAAATTCACTCTAAAATCGTTCCCAACAAATCAAAGGAACACGTTAGCGTCAAAACTATGAAATTTACAACAGTAATGTTTGTTATAACAATAGTATTTATTGTTAGCTTTTTGCCACACCTAGCTTTGTCGCTCTGGAGGGCCTTCCAAGGCACATATGAAGGGGAAACTCTTTCTGGTGCTGGATTAGTTGTCTTTCAAATTGGTCTGAGATCATATTTGCTGAACTCGGCAATTAATCCTTTTATCTACGGATGTTTTAACTCGAAATTTCGAGCATTTATCTACATGAAGTTCTGTCGGTGTTGCAAAGGTTAACTGATAGGTGCACGATTCCTCGAGCTCTGGTACAACAGTACAGTATCAATTACACTCCATGACCTCCCACTGAAACTCTTTTCTGGAGAACGTTCACACAACATACATGATATATCTAGTTTTCATATATTGATAATGTCAAATTGAATGTAGTTTAAGACAGAATATGCAAATCTTTAATGCTGGTATTATATTTGTATATGAATACGTATAAAAGTTTTCAGTATCCTTATTTATGAACTTGGCCATAGGACCTGAATCTTTCATGAGACCAGGGATTCCTAAGTCGGCATTACTTCACATCATGTTCAATATAAACATAACGCTTCTCTAGAATATCTAAAATCGGTTAAAATCAGATAAAACGTTACATGTATATATGAGCCACGTTTTAATGCATATATCTACACTGGTAAAGATATATGAATGTACACAAAATCTATAAGTGTTCTTGCCTATGATCTTGACAAATGAAAGTACAAAACAGCATCTTACGGGCGACACACCTCACAAGGCATTTTTAAAAGTTTTATCATTATGCCTTTACAGCAGTACAAAATGCAAGTCAACGTGTAAAGTCGTTCTGTGATTAGGGCTAACTTCAACTTGATGTTGTGTTGTAAAGTTTGATACAATTACAAAGTGAAAGTTATTTCTATAACGAAATATGCTTCGAAATATTGAGTTTAATCATTTAATTACCCATAAAAAGTTTCAAGCTCTCAAGTTTCAATAAAACAATAGACGGTTGCAATTATGCACTATCCCGGAAGTAAATTCATTTAGAAAGTAAAATCGTACTTTTACTTAGTCAATAAAATGTTAAGCCCATTATAAAGGTAGATAATTATAAATGTTTTTCATTAAACAACTTACTGGATGGGAACCAGTTTCCGGAGACATTTGCATATCTCGGCTCCATTATTTCATAAAAAAATATATGACCTAAATAAAGTCCACACTGCACAAACTTCAGCTCCTTCCGCATCAGATGTTGTAATCTGTATCGCGTTATGACGTAAAACATGGGTTCCATGGGGCCTCAAATGGGGTCACAAAAAGAAGCTATTTTCCCCGTGAGGTAAACCAGTAGCCGGACAAATATTCTGACGATGTTTCGCTGTAATTTTGATATCGAAAAAAGTAATAAAACACTTTCTACACATTTCTTTATCATTAATCTCTTCAAAAATACACATGGAACATATCCTGACGTTCGATAGCAGCTACGAAAGCAAACAGAAAAAACTCGAATTTCGTCTAACACGAATTCTTGATAATTCCAATAGATATAGAATAAAACTAGTGCAAAAATCGACAGCCCTGCATTTTATGTAACTGTTTCCGTGAAATTAAAAGTAGCACATGTTATCAGCAGACAATCAATATGTAGTTTAATTATTTCTTCCCCACTTGATACCTCAGCAAGCGTAATTTAGTGCGCATGCGCAATGCTATCTTCATGCCCCGTTAAGACAGAAAGTTGTTTTGTAAACACAGGTGATGTATCATCATAAAACCTAACATTATACAGCCTTGTAATGTAATGGTTTGCTGTAGACATGAAGAACAAACATCTAAATGATCTAGATGAAACAATTATGTGAATAACAACGAAATAAAGCAGATATTACATGTGTCCGGAAACTGGTTCCTAACCAGTATGTTATTATAAAAGGTGTCATAATGAAAATCGGAAACCTTAACCTGTTTCGTTGGGTCCACCTTTGTGGCTGTCTTAGGGCTGAGTAATTGTAACATAATATGCATATTAATTTATAAAAATGAATGTAGTTACAAGATCATTTCTGCGGTTTGAATATTTTCTACATTTGATTCCTTATACATTTGTTGGTGATTCCCCATATCTGGATAACTTTTGTTTTTATTGTCCGGTAATTTTAGAACTTAGTGGGAGAATAACAATAGGGATTTGGGCATATCCAACCAGCCTAAATGTGCATGTATTCTACCACTGACCGTTTCAAGGTGGAGACTCATGATCCTGTATGTGCATTCGTCATGGTTGTACAGCTGTATTTTTACTTTATTTAACCATTACATATCCGTAACATTGACATCCATGCATGCGCTGCTCTAGCGTTTTATTCACAGTGGAAACACCATCATGGAATGAGGTTTTACGATACGTTGAATGTCCCTTATACTTTGTAGAAGCCACATTTGAAGAAATACTTTAATAAATTAAGAATGTTAATTTCAGTGGCTATATATGTTGTTGTTTTTTCCCCTTTTTTAATCAAAACTGCAAATTGTGTGTCATGAAGTAAGAACCATTCAGACGATTCGGGCTCTTGGAAATAAGCTAAACATAGAAACCATAGAACAGTTGAACCTGTCTTGACAGCAACCTGTATTATGCGGCCACTTGCCTTAAGCAGACAGCTTTTCCCGAAGTCACTTCTTTATTTCAACTTGTTTTAAGCATCCATATGTGTCGTTTCTTTGCGAGCTGCCTAATACAGATTGTATATTCCAACTCTTTGCCATATCTTTAGGTTGTAAGTTTAAGTCTGTGAAGTTTAACTCTGTTTTCTGTGTTACAAAATATGTATTTTGCTAACATTTATTTTTAAAATCATATGTATTTTGTGTATATTTACAATGTATATGTTACAATTTAAAGCTTTAACGTTAAGATTTAATTTCCTTATGACTTTGTACCGACATTTCCAATGACACGCGTTTTTCTTTTGTTGTTATATTTCCTTGTTTCATTGAATATGACGGTCGTTTTTATCTGATAGTGAAATATGTGAAATATGTGAAAGGAGAAAACACACTCTATAAACGACTGTACTGCGCCTCCTCCTGTTGCGGCCGATCAAAACAATAAAAAGACAGGTTGAAGGTGAGAAATTGTCTTAAAATCAATTACTTTGCTTTACACGGTGTATTAAGAAATAATGGTCAAATCACGGCAGGTAGTAAACACGAAGGCTGTATGTCCAGTCGCATGGTACTTTTCAATGAAATATCGGTTTCAATGGGTTGAAATTCTAGAAAGAAAAGTCTTATACGGACACATTGTCTCATGACGGTGAACTTTTGTGCCAAGCTATTTCAGAATCCCTTAATGCATAAAGAAGTTATGGCATGGACACGAAAAATGGACCCTCTTTTGCCTGGCCTCAAGTGTCACACTAAAGAGATAGGTACAAGAATAAGACGGACATTAACTACATATTGCCGATGTTTGTATGTAAAGTTTGAGAGAGGTGTAATAGTATTCAAGCAATTGCACGACAAAATTTTTGAGGACACACATACAATTAGACCGAAATTTTGAAGAAGAAAAAAATCCACTTGATAACCATGAAATGAAAGACGAAAATATCTAAAGTCTAGGTCACAAAATAAGTAAGCACCTCCAGGTACTTGTTCATACGTTCAGAAAACTATGATATTCTGATATTAACCTGTATATCAGTTCCTTTAAAGACTTCTATGTTAAAAAGATCCTTTGGAAGCAAAGAATGCAACCAAGAAGAATGATAGCAGACAGGTTTAATTGAGTCTGTTCCTGAGAGGTAATGAAATGTGCAACACCTCTCATGCCCCCTAGCACCGGCTACAGCGGAACTCTATTATGCGTGTTGAACAGACTCCATGATCCCAAAGGACCAGAAAATATAACAACACTGAATCCAAGCACGGGGAAACTTTTTTAAAGCCGCCACACGGCACATATTGCTGTCGTGGCAGTTGATAAAATCTTTTAAAAGATCATTTGGAAGCAGGGTAATCAAATGTGCAACACCTTTCACGCCCCTTAGCAGAAGTCTATAATATATTTTACTTTCTGATATATGGAATGCAAACATTGTCAAAATGTCAAAAAGTCATTAAGTGTTTAACCTTAACATATTGTTGTAAAATACACATGTAATAAAAATTATATAACAGATAACGTGTGTTTGGTTGGGTGTACTTTGCTGTACAATATCTCCGTTGTATGCATAAAGAATACTCCTGACAAATAATCCAGACAAAATCATCTTGTTTAATTTGATCAAAGCTTCTTTATGTCTTTTAAAGCACATATTTACTAATTTTCAATTCATTTCGCCTAAAATAGTTAGTTGTCACATGAGACGTTATAATTTCAAACTTTATGTTCATTTCGTTTAATTTTTTATCATAAAAATAAAGAAGAGTGAGTGTTTGGGAAGGGGTGAAGGAGGGGGCTTTGTGTGGAAAGGTTATTTTGTCCTCGTTCTCACTATTGAATTCGGACCGGGATGATGTGTCTCATTGTATTAAAATTCATACTAATATTAACAATGTCGTTACATAATTATTTGAATTTTGAATTGTTTTTGGTTGCGGGTTTATCCCGCTACCAAAGTTAAAGTGTATTTCTGACAATCATAGCATCTTTATTTTATTCCGAATCACATCCAAAGGATGTTCATGTGCTACACAAAATAGTCCCATTCATGAACAGTGTGGATGAATGATCAATGAAGCAGATCTTATTCAACCTGTATCCACTAACACTGTCAATTTAGATTATATAAGATCTATCAATGACAAGGTATTCCATTCCATGGATATATCACAAGCTAGGTCAGGCGGATATGAGGCACATTAAATTTGTATTTGTTTCTCATTCATGCATATTCATAGACTGGCATTTAAACAGAAAATAAATCTACCAAAAACCCGCAACCATCAGACATTTCAAGACTTTGATTTTTCATATATAATGAAATAATGTATTGGATTTAAATCTCGTTGATCTATACTATGAGGACGATTAAATCCTAACAATAAAGGGGCACAGTATGTTAGAACCTTTTAAGGTTCTGTTGCCCTTGGCAAAAATTATATTCGTATATAATTAATAACTAGAGAATTGTATGCTAGACACAGCATTTTGATGATGCTAGGTCAACATAATGATCGCTCGAGATGCACGTTATTATGCTCGCTTTATAGTTTTAGTTCTGCTTTCTGTCTAAACAAGATTCTCCGTAATTCATTTTTACCATACTCAATTTTACAGGACGCATTAAGACATGTATTTCAGCTGAGGGTATGGTTTAGCTTACAAACCCATCCGCTTCTATAAATTACAAAAAAGTCAACACACACCAAAAACACAAAGCCCAAATGCCTTGCATTGACTTTTAGGGCTTTGGCTGTGTTGTTCTGGCAATTTTCATAATAATACCACATTTAAATACAGCGTTTTGGTCGTGTGGTAAGAATATGGCATTCTTGTACTGGTATTTGTCCTCAACTGCTTGGTTACAGTTGGTTCTGGTGTCTCACTTAACAAGGAAAGTAAGCTTATTGTAATATTTAAAGAGCATAAAAGCATGTGGATAAAACTTACCAGTATGAAAAGATGAAAAGTTGCAAAACGCACATGTTTAGTAAAAGTGTTCAGTTTTTGGTTAAACTGCACGTTAATATTGAAATGCGAAGGACATATCTAACTTCATCAACTACGTGTATAGTTCATCTATATCCGTGAGTTATTAGAGTTCGATATAATTACAGAGGGGATCATTGTGCCTGGACTAAAGTCTTGAATCGTCTTTTTTCGATTCGACCGAACTAGAGACCAGGTCGGTAATAGACAGAGCAGTCATTTTATCAAAACTATTTAAAATACGACTTTAAAACAATTCGTTTAAGTCCCCAAAAGGATAAACACAATAGATAAACCCATAATAGGGCTTAGACTGTGCCCGAAATGGGGCTAAAACTGAATACCACAAAATGCTAATTGACTACCCCAAACGCATAACTTTGTTTTATATGCACGAACTTTAGCACTGAATATATGCGCCCCGACGGGTTTTAAAATAAATCAGTAAAACTGAATGCACTATATTAATGTGTTAACTTTTCGTGCCTGATCCTGGGAATCAGCGATCAAGCCATGCGTCGATTTAAATTAATACAATAAAAAAACATAAGAATGATAACTCAGTTTCGTTAACCATCGTCAAAAGAGGGACAAGGGAACCTTCTTGGAAACAGCGGCCATCCAAACAAATGAAAATCAAACCAACAAGATGAGAACAGGAACCACTTTTACGATGCGAATATTTCTATTCAAAACAATTAATATCACCTAACATAAATGCAGACGATACCTATACCAGAAACATACAATTTCCAAGAAAAGATACAGGCATTGCATTAGCTCCAAATTAAGACACAGTTACTTCCCTTAGATCAGGATGGTTTTACAAAACAAATACTTTGTTTTCATTTACTTGGCAGCAGAACTATGACTTCATTTTTCTAGCCAATTTCATTGCAGTATGTTTACCGGAATAACGCCTATCAGGTGTGTGTTTATTGACAAATGGGCGTCCTCGAATTACCCAATAATTTGCGAAATCTATGACTGTCTTTTGTGAAAAATGAGACCACAGTCTTCATATCTGTGAACAATAGGATCATATTTTTCACAAGTGTCACAAATGAGATTTAGGAAGTGTATGCTCCTACAAGGTACTACACTGTTATGCAGACCCAGTAATTCTTTAAAATAAAAATCCAAATTTAAATATACTGATAAGGATTTTCTACGTTTAAAGTTAATGTCAACAGTCAAACATTTTTTAAGCGGTATGCAACCTGGCTACTTAAAATATGTTCATATAAGAGCAAAACGTCAGTCTAGGAACTAAATTGACGGATTACTTAAGTTATATTATAAGGCAATGATTCTTTAGTAGAAGTGACTTTAGGGGTGGTTAAAAGTAATGTTAAAATATTTTAATGACATAAGCAATTTATATATCTTTAACTTATGTTAGTCTCCCTTGACAAAGCTTGTATAATGGTTTACATGCATGGTCATTATAACTGTTAACTTCTATCCGTAATATTGTTCAACTGAGGAAGAGGCTTCGCTATAAGCTGTACTCTAAGTAAGTTAGAGAACATGTCATATGCCGCATCTACATATAGAATACTGTAGTGAAATGTTGAACTTTCTGAAACCGTTTTCTATTTAAGTTAGAGCACGCTTGTCACGTGATAGTACCAGCGCTTAAAAAGGAATGTTCACTTGTCAATCCAAATTAGTAACCGAATGCGTTGTTCATAATGGCGGACCATAGAACAAAACAGAAAGCGTAGGGGCCACTCAAATAATGAGGTTATTCTCGTGAACCCCTACTATTTCTATTACATATCATTTATATCGTAGTCATATGTTCAACTCTCTGGTCAGCAAACTTTGATTTCTCGAGTAATAATTCTAATCAGCTGACAAATTCAACGTAATAAAAGTGCAGTCGTTTGAAATTTATTTAGCCTTGTTCATTTTAGAAAAAGTGGAATTCTTAATTTTCAAGGATTATTCACGTCAGTTTGTGTCAAGAGGGAGTACGTAATAATTTCTAAACATATTTTATTAATCTTCCTTCTAATGGTGTAAGTATCTTTACTGCATTGATTTCCAAGTACATTATAAAGTATCAATGACACTCAAAAGCATGTCCCAACAGTGTACTGGAAGAAAATGCATAGAAATTTTCGGTGTAGGTATTTGGTACCGTAAGTCTCTCATATGTATACAATATATATATTCATCAATCAAGGATATGACAGTGTAAATGAGTTGAGCGTTAGTTTTCCAAGAAAACGTCGTTAAACTGTGTTACACATGTCCGCCATGTTTTCTTCGGTGAACGAAATAAAAGGAGCATTTTACCTTTAGTTAAAATTCCTTATTGTATAGTGCGATTCACTCTCTAATCTAAATAAAGCATCGCGTTTTTATAACATCCCACTGTCCGATCTTTCTGATCACTTAACGATCACTCTCAGTTACAAAATAAAACCAATATGTCATCAAAATTATCACTTTACACGGCTTCATGGAGATCACGGCCTACAAACATTAAATTTGTAAACATGCACCAACCAAACAAATGACGAAAGATCGGGACTTTTTCAAAGATATGTTTTAATTCCTGTAGTTTTCTGATGTTCTAACGTTTAAGCAACCGAATTGTATGCATAGAAATAACGAAGAAGTTATGCAGTGTCAAAGGTTACTAGAACATAAATAAAATGAATAAACAATCGCTTACTATGTTATTGTAGTCCCATAAGGTGAAACGGCTCGTGTTTATACATTCATATATATATATATATATATATATATATATATATATATATATATATATATATATATATATATATATATATATATATATATATATTCCGTATCGGGAACATTGACAATATCAGTTAGATCTTTTCCACGAAGATATAAACATTTACTTTCATTCCTTAATTTTACATTTCAAGCATGACGATTCATATATACGTTCAAGAACGTAACTTTCGTGCTTTCCGACCCTCATGGCGTGTAAACTTTTGTAACTAAAAGTATGGTGTATTTGACGAACCATTTGTAATTTCTGGCGGTAAATATCATTGAATGTATTATTTATGTTACCGAAATTGAATTGAATATATAAGTTTAATACTTGCAAAAGAAAACCGTAGGCACAATTGCTCAATTCACACAATATGAAAATCAGCGGGAATGTTTCATAATGGTAAACATTTCAAACGTTACTTCTATAGATGCCTCCATGACCGGATGGCCAAGTTCGCTGACTTCGAATTCCTTGCTACCGACGTGGGATCGAAACCTTACTTTAGGTGTAAAATTCTTCACGTTAGGAAGCCACCAGCTGATTTATCGAAGATTGGTATATCTACTCTAGGTACTGGCCTGAGCCCGAAAAAATGTTTCGAGGGGCATCTGGAGTCTTTCCCTTCAAACAAAACCTGGGAAAGTTAGTTGTGTCGTTTCGATGTTACTGTATACCCAACAAAAAGAAATAGATAAACATTATTCCCATTTTTATTTGTTTGTTTGTTTGTTTATATTTTTATATAAATGAATATGCAAAAGGGTATTTGTCTGTTTCAGCGTAACATCAAAATGTAATATTACAATTATACATCAACAGTGAACGCCACATACCTAATATTTTCACGAAAGGTTAATGCTTTGATGTTTCGTGTAAATCAAACATATGCCTTCCGTATAAAGGTAACGGTCTTGTTTATCACAGTGTCACCCCTATTGAAAGGGCCAGCCAAATTGGCTGATGAGACACCTTTATTGTGCTTCTCAATTACCTCCCAACTCCTACCACTATGCCAGGCGCCATGCGGATAGAAGCTTGCGGCTGACGAACCGGCCTTTTCGGAACGACACCAGTGCAAAATCATCTATGCTAAATAATACGAACGATATGTTTGCTTTCTCACTCTCTAACATTTCCAAAACGATCTATTCGATTTTCATCATAGAGTTCTAATTTATTTTTCACCTTTAATTAACAGCAACAGTCTTCAACATAATTTTAAACTTAAACTTTGAAGTTAAGTAGGTTGTAGCATTCTCTAGTACGTAAGGGGATATGCGCCACTTCACACATTATAGTAGTTGATGTTTCAATATGCCAATACATTTCTCATGTTGCTGTTTAGAAGCGCATTATTCATATTTATATGTAAATTTTGATATTTTAATTATAACACTACTTTTAATGTTGTAACCAATGAAAATCAAAATGATTCTTATAATTCAGCCAAAAGAATTCATATGCAGATATTTTAATAATAATTAAGTATTCAATTTGCTAACTATGCCATCAGTATGAAAATCGTTGAGTCAAAATTAAGAGGGCGTGGACGGTAGCATGCATTTCCACTACCGTCCATGAACAGGCCCAATCAAACCGAGCCTGCAACATTTTCGTTTTTGTCGTGTTGGACGACCTGTGAAGCTTCCACTTTTCTCTATTTTATATGCAATAATTTTAATTATTATTAAGAATTTATTTTGCTAACTTTGTCATTTTAAGTATGCTTAAAATGGCATTGATAAACTTCTTATTCCTATTTTTTCAATTTCATTTTGATTAGGTCATATGAATGACATTTTAGTCATTCCAATTGTATGTTGTCAAGCAAAATTCGTTTCTTTGCGCTAAAATGGGCCTTTTTATGTAAAGGGGAATAACTGGTAAAACAGTAAAAAATAAAAAACAATCCCCGCACCGGTGTCGGCAATATTTTATACTAAGAAAATAAGTCCGCCTGCCACCGTTCCATTCAAAAATAAAACTTAGGTAATTCTGAACATTTAAATGATGACCCCAGTATCAAAATAGTAGTAACCAAAGAAACAGTCAAAGCTCAAACGGGTCAAAGTTGAAGTATTTTGTTTTTCAACTTAGACAGTGAACCCGGTCGGGATCTTCCGACGGACTTTGGTTGGTCCCCAAGTAGATCTACCAAACGGTTGACCTTGACCCGACCACATAGCTCAGAAGGTAAAGCATCGGTCTACGGATCGCAGGGCTGGGCGTATGTTCTCCGTGACTATTTGATAAACGACATTGTGTCTGAAATAATTAGGCCTCCACCTCTGATTCATGTGGGGAAGTTAGCGGTTACTTGCACAGAACAGGTTTGTACTGGAACAGAATCCAGGAACACTGGTTAGGTTAACTGCCCGCCGTTACATGATTGAAATACCGTTGAAAAACGGCGTTAAAAACAAAACAAACGTACAGATTGACCGACCCCTAACCCTGACCTTAAAAAATCAACCGAAAAAACTGAGGAAGTCGAAAATTCCAAGTTCCCACAATAATACATTTGTTTCGTCTTGTTTTTTTTTTTTTTTTTTTAGATATCACTTTTCACCATATCATTTTTCATTTTTAGCTCTAACTACCAAATAAAATCATGCATTTTTTTCTAAAGGGCTTAAAATGATAGACACGCCCAGGCAAAATCACGCTGGAATTACGCAGTCGATATGCAAAAGATTAAGGTCAGATTCGAACATTTTCCCTCTCACACCTACGGTCCAGGTGTCGGATATGTCCCTTATATCGAGTTTTTGAAATCGAAATTAATATGTCAAAATCTGTATTTTTCTCAAAGGGTTTGACATTTTAGCTAGATATTATGACATACTACACAATAAAAGACATTCAGAACCCCCTGGTTAGGTCAGACCGGTCTCTAGAAGAGGTCGAGCCCGGGGCATGAATTGAAAAAAAAGGTCATTTTCAATCAAATATTACGACAAAAGTACTAAAGATATCTTAATAAATTACGTGTATTTCTAGAACTTTCCAATAATTATTTCAGAAAAGGTAAAGCACAAGGTTCAAACCCGATCCTAAGGGTCGCCCGGGCTCGAACATGGGTACCAGGTCCAAACGTTAAAAGAAACACGTAAATATACCTTATTTATCAAAAAAATATTTTTCAGCAACTAAAGTAGCACGGTTTGGTTTATATCTTTTATTTTTATGGTCACTTATAGATTCAGGTAAGTTTTGTCAGTCTGTACGATCTGTAGACTTGCTATAGGGACCATATAACGGTAATTTTTGTCGCATTTGCTCGAAAATTTCATCATTTCATTTTATTATGAAACGCGTACGTCTGTACCTGTGGATGTATTTACAAAGGATGGCATCGAGCTGCATGGTTTTGATGGTACAACAAGAAGAGAAGCCTCATAGAAGATATAGCTGTGGATTTTCAATGTTTTGTTTCTTCTTGCTTTCATTATTTCGGCCATTATTCTTTTTGTGTTGTACGGTCTTGTTGGAAAAGCTATATATAAACACGACAAATCACAAATTAAGAACACTCGACCAAAATCGCCATGCCATCCTATTGTTGAAAGTCATATGACCGATAACAGCTGTCCAAAAGAAAATGTAAACAAAAGAAAGGCAAATAGTGGAACAGAAGGTGTTAGTGAGGCCCATTCTACAGGAAGTGAAATTCAAACTGAGGAACAGATTAGCGTCAAAACTATGAAATTTACAACAATAATGTCTGTTATAACGATGGTATTTATTGTTAGCTTTTTGCCAAACCTGGCTTTGTCGCTCTGGAGAGCCTTCCAAGGCACATATGAAGGAGAAACTCTTTCTGGTGCTGAATTAGTTGCCTTTCAAATTGGTCTGACATCATATTTTCTGAATTCAGCAATTAATCCTTTTATCTACGAATGTTTTAACTCGAAATTTCGAGCATTTATCTATACGAAGTTTTGTCTGTGTTGCAAAAGGATAACTGATAGACGCACGATTCCCCGAGCAGCTCTGGTACAACGGTACAATATCAAGTACACTCCATGACCTCCAATCGAAACTCTTTTCTGGAGAACGTTCACACAACATAGATGTTATGTCTAGTTATGATATATTAATGATGTCAAATTAAATGTAGTTTGAGACAAAATATGCAAATCGTATATGCTGATATTAAATATTGCATATCAATGCGTGTAAATGGTATAAAGTATCATTGTCTATAAACTTAGCCTTTCTTGAGACCAGAGATTCCTAAGCTGGTGCGGCATTACTTCACATCATGTTCAATATGAACATCATGCTTCTCTGGAATATCTAAAACCAGTTGAAACCAATCAAAACGTTATATGTATATCTGAGGCTCGTTTTAATGCATGTATCTGGTAAAGATATTTGAATGTACACGAAATCTTTAAGTGTTCTTGCCTGTGACCTTGACAAATGAACGTACAAACCTGCATCTTACGGACGACACACCTCACAAGGCATTTTTAAAAGTTTTATCATTATGCTTTACAGCAGTACAAAATGCAAGTCAACGTGTAATGCCGTTCTGTGAACAAGGTAAACTTTAACTTGATGTTGTGTTGTAAAGCTCGATACAATTACATAGTGATGTAAGTGCTAAAAATAAATATGTTTCGAAATATTGGGTTTAATCATTTAATTACCCATAAAAAGGCCCAAGCTCTCAAGTTTCAATAAAACAACAGACGGTTGCAATTTATGCACTATCCCGGAAGTAAATTCAGTTAGAAAGTAAAGTTGTACTTTTACGTAGTCAATAAAATGTTAAGCCCATTATAAAGGTAGATAATGATAAATGTTTTTCATTAAACAACTCATGTTATTATAAAAGGTGTCAAATTGAAAATCGGAAACCTTAACCTGTTTCGTTGGGTCCACCTTTGTGGTTGTCTTAGGGCTGAGTAATTGTAACGTAATATGCATATTAATTTATAAAAATGAATGTAGTTACAAGATCATTTCTGCGGTTTGAATATTTTCTACATTTGATACCTTATACATTTGTTTGGGATTCCCCTTGTCTAGACAACTTTTGTTTTTATTGTCCGGTAATTTTAGAACTTAGTGGGAGAATAACAATAGGGATTTGTGCATATCCAATCAGCCTAAATGTGCCTGTATTCTACCACTGACCGTTTCAATGTGGATGATCCTGTATGTGCATTCGTCCTGGTTGTACAGCTGTATTTTTACTTTATTTAACCATAACATATCTGTAACATTGACATCCATGCATGCGCTGCTCTAGCGCTTTATTCTCAGTAGAGACACCGTCTTTGAATGAGGTTTTACGATACGTTTGAATGTCCCTTATACTTTGTAGAAGCCACATTTGAAGAAATACTTTAATAAATTAAGAATGTTAATTTCAGTGGCTATATATGTTGTTGTTTTTTCCCCCGTTTTTTATTCAAAACTGCAAATTGTGTGTTATGAAGTACGAACCATTCAGAAGATTCGGACTCTTGAAAATAAGCTAAACACAGAAACCATAGAACAGTTGAACCTGTTTTAACAGCAACCTGTATTATGCGGCCACTTGCCTTAAGCAGACAGTCAGCTTTTCCCGAAGTCACTTTTTTATTTCAACTTATTTTAAGCATCCATCTGTGTCGCTTTCTTTGTTAGCTGCCTAATACAGATTGTATATTCCAACTCTTTGCCATATCTTTAGGTTGTAAGTTTAAGTCTGTGAAGTTTAACTCTGTTTTCTGTGTTACAAAATATGTACGCTTATGCTAACATTTATTTTTGAAAACATATGTATTTATGTATATTTACAATGTATATGTTACAATTTAAAGCTTTACACGTTAAGATTTAATTTCCTTATGACTTTGTACCGACATTTCCAATGACATGCGTTTTTCTTTTGTTGTTATATTTCCGTGTTTCATTGAATGACGGTCGTTTTTATCTTATAGTGAAATATGTGGAAGGAGATAACACACCCTATAAACTACTGTACTGCCCCTCCTCCTGTTGCGACCGATCAAAACAATAAAAAGACAGGTTGAAGGTAAGAAATTGTCTTGAAATTAATTATTTTGCTTTACCCGGTATGTGTATTTATGGTAAACGTCTAACCTAAATATGTATATATGGTGATATAATACATGGAACAGACAATTAATGTTTACAAAATGCTGACAAAATGTTGACTGATCGTACTCATTGCATGAAAATTCACACGACCAAGTCACGAAACTGATGAATAACGCGTCAAATTGATTTGCAATCCAATAATCCGTGACATTTTCTGAAATAAACAAATGTATGTAAGTAAGATGTTGCATATCTGTTGCGTTATTGAAAGAAATCACTTTTTATCCAGTCGGTATAAAAAAATAATCCTCTGTATGCCGACTTTCCAATTTTGATATTTGATCTGAACTGGTATTTGCGACTGACTCTATATTCCATTTTGCGACTACAGTAGGTGATTTATGTCCTTTAAGGGCGTAAATAAAATAAAAATTACATACAAAATTGTCTCAATTGATCAGTCATCATGTATATAATGTCATTTAATGTCGAACCCCTCGTGCTATGGATGTTCCAATCCAACGAGGTGGGGGCGGAGTGTTTGTGACTCGCTATCCTACCTAATTCTATGATGAATTGAATGCTTCAGAATCGTTTACGTGCAAGTATTCCGTGTTGGTTTTATAGACATATACTATCATAAAATACAGAATTAGAAACTGAAAAATACACAGGGACCCTACTATGTCATGCAAGAAATTAACCGTCTGTCAATTTCCTATGGAAGTCACCCGAAGAAATGTAACCTGACGACTTCAAAATGTCGATTAGATGAGACAGGAGGGGAATATAGGTTGACCCCGTCCATCTATCTATCTGTCCGTGTGAATGTCTGTCTGTCTGTCTGTCTGTCTGTCCGTCTGCAAACAAAATGATCCATCCTTATAGGGTTGTCTAAGAATACGGAACTTTCGTAATCCTAGAATCGGAGGCTTTGATTACGGAACCGTATTCGAAACCACTGCCTTTTTAAAAACTGTTGCACCCACAAGTACCCTGCGTCTGGACATACAGCTGTCGTGTTTACTACCTGTCTTGATTTGACCGTTATTTGTTTGAAATAATTTACATTTGACAGTGATAACGTTTGTAGACGCCAGGAATCTGTCCTTAAGTCAATATTTTATAAATAAGTCAGTTGCAAGCAGGCATACTATCACTTTTACAAATGTCGCAAAAATTGTACAGTACTCAAGCAAACATACACACAGTCAGGAAATCACACCGAATCTTCTTTCATTGACGGTTATAAACAAATAGGAGATTGTTTCTTTATCCATGAAACAGTGGGATTTACATGTATATCATTCTTTAAGCAAGAAATAATGTACTTATGACGCCGACAATGTACAGTTTCTGGACAAAATCAGTGATCAATCAAGTTTTTTGCTATAATTTTACTTGTAATTAGACTAATACATTATATACAGAAACAAATTATTTCAGCTTCCAATAAAATCTTAATATACATACCATCAAAGCATATCAGTCACTGTAGAATGGTGTTTTACAACTTTAAGCTCTCAGTATATTGTTTGGATCGTTCGCAGCAGGAAGAGGGCGGGGGGATGGGGGGGGGGGGGATACAGTTGTTTATAGGGTGTGGATAAGATAAACTATAAACAGTTGTTATTTTTGTTTTGAAAATTCTTAAATTATGTGCATATAATACTAAAATTCAAACGACACATGTTAAACCCGTAATTACTTTTTCCGACGTCTTGAATATATGCAGGTTAAAGGGACAAATTGAGAAGAAACGATCATTTGTTCGTTTTACATATAAACTAAACGTTTCAACTTAATGCGCCAATGCGAATGGTACTACTTACTGATACTTTCGATAAAAAAGATGCATTGTTTAATACTTTAAACAAAGACAAGGATTTCCTTATGACACCAGTGATGGCGATTTTAGAAGTTCTCATGATATACAACTGATTGGGAACGCTATGGTCTACATTTCTAAATCTAGACAAAGCTCAAATGCCATTTTCATCTCGACAATGGCTGTTTACGATCTCATTCTATGTCATTTATCGATTCCAATAGAAATTGTTGACCTGCGATATTTCTTCTTATTCACATATAGTGGAGCCTGCGAACTTATGAGGTTTGTGAATTATTTCGGAGCAGTTGGAAGTGTGTATAGTTGGAAATGTATATACCTATAGACCGTTATGTACAGGACAGTTTAAAGGCCGTTTAAGAAGCAGCCACGTCTAATTTAATCTGTTCATGAGTGGTAATAAATGTGCAACACCTTTCACGCCCCTTAGTGGAAGTCTATGATATATTTTACTTTCTGATATATGGAGTGCAAACTTTGTCAAAAGGTCAGAAAGACATAAAGTGTTTAATTTTAACATATTGTTGTAAAATACACATGTAATAAAAGTTCTATAACAGATTGTCGGATTATATTGTCAGCTTTAATCAAAACGAATAGGATGTGTTTGCGTGCATGCGTGTGTTGGGTTGAGTGTATTTTGCTCTACAGTATCTCTGTGGTATACATAAAGAATTCTCCTGGCAAATACCCCAGACAAAATCATCTTGTTTAATTTGATCAAAGCGACCAATATTCTGCTTTATGTCTTTGAGTGAGTGAGTGAGTGAGTGAGTGCGTTGGGTTTTACAGCGAATCGACACAAAATGGTCATATATCGCCGAGAAGAAGTCATATTGCAAACGCCAACTGTAAAGCATAAACATTGATGTAAGAATGTAAAGCATACCTAAAAACATCCATGTTAAAATGTAAAGAACACTATGAATAATGTAAAACATATTTAAAAACATCCATGTAAAAATGTAAAGCATATCTAAAATCAGTTATGTAAAAATGTATATGAGTGTGTGTTACAATGTCTTGTTTACTAATTTTCAGTTCATTTCGCTTAAAATAGTTAGTTGTCACGTGAGACGTTATAATTTCAAACTTTATGTTCATTTCGTTTAATTTTTTACCATAAAATTAAAGAAGAGTGGGTGTTGGGAAAGGAGTGGAGGAGGAGACTTTGTGCGGAAAGGTTATTTAGTCCTCGTTCTCACTATTGAATACGGACCGGGATGATGTGTCTCATTGTATTAAAATTCATACTAATATTAACAATGTCGTTACATACTTATTTGAATTTTGAATTGTTTTTGTTCATATATAATGAAATAATGTACCGGTTTTAAATCTCGTTGATCTATATTATGAGGACGATTAGATCCTAACAATAAAGGGGCACAGTATGTTAGAACCTTTTTATGTTCTTTTGCCTTTGGCAAAAATTATATTCGTATATAATTGATAACTAGAGAATTGTATGCTGGACGTAGCATTATGGTGTTGCTAGGTCAACATAATGATCGCTGGAAAAATGCACGTTATTATGCTCGCTTTATATTTTTAGTTCTGCTTTCTGTCTAAACAAGATTCTCCGTAACTCATTCTTCCCATACTCAATTTTGCAGGACGCATTAAGACATGTATTTCAGCTAAGGATATAGTTTAGCTTACAAACCCATCCTCTTCTATAAATTACAAGAAGGTCAACACACACCAAAAGCCACAAAACGCAAATGCCTTGCATTTACTTTTAGTCTTTGGCTGTGTTGTTCTGGCAATTTTCATAATAATACCACATTTAAATACAGCGTTTTGGTCGTGTGGTAAGAGTATGGCATTCTTGCACTGGTATTTGTC